>NC_089508.1:67748118-68376174 GCF_036850995.1 Saccopteryx leptura
TCAAGGGTCACTGGCAAGCTTGTGCTCTGATCACCTGCTGAACAGGAAATCTTCTGGCATTTGGTTTTCAGGAGAAGTTGAAAATGCAAAATGAAAGGATAAAGTAAATATCTCTGTGATCTGTACCCTGCAACCCTTCTGCTGTGCTGAGACCAGGGAGGCCACTGCTCTCCTGACCTCAGGATCATGGTGACATTAACCTTGACCTCTCCATTCAGCGTAGATATCCTGGTCTGGTCCTGCCTCTGTGCTGGGCCTGCGGGTCACCCTCCACTTACATCTTCCACATTTCCTCCTTCTTCTGGAAGTCGGGCCAAACTCTTTTTTTTTATTTTATTTTTTTTATTTTTCTGAAGCTGGAAACGGGGAGAGACAGCCAGACAGACTCCCGCATGCGCCTGACCAGGATCCACCTGGCACGCCCACCAGGGGCGATGCTCTGCCCCTCCGGGGTGTCGCTCTGCCGCGACCAGAGCCACTCTAGCGCCTGGGGCAGAGGCCAAGGAGCCATCCCCAGCGCCCGGGCCATCTTTGCTCCCATGGAGCCTTGGCTGCGGGAGGGGAAGAGAGAGACAGAGAGGAAGGAGAGGGGGTGGAGAAGCAAATGGGCGCTTCTCCTATGTGCCCCAGCCGGGAATCGAACCCGGGTCCCCTGCACAACAGGCCGATGCTCTACCGCTGAGCCAACCGGCCAGGGCCAGGGTCAAACTCTTCAATAGCTTCTGTGCCACTGACTAACTATTCTGTAAGCTGCACTTAAAAAAGAAAATAGGGTACATTTTAAAATATACACTTCAGGATGTCATTAGACCATGATTCTCCATCTTGATACACATTAGAATCATCTGAAGTACTTTAAAAACTAGGGGTGCCTCTGCCGGCTCTGGAGGTTAGACTTGATCAGCTTAGGTGGGACAGGCTCGAGCAGGGTCTAAAAGTTCCACAGGTAATTCTAAGGTGCACCTGAGCTCACAGCCAAGGTTGGGAACCACTGCAGTAAATGAGTAACCTTGCATGATAATACACTTCTATCTGAGCTCAATCAAGTTAATTGACGTGATTCAGATTTCAATTAAATGTTAAGATACTTAAAATCAGATGTCTACTGCCCTGGCCGGTTGGCTCAGTGGTAGAGCGTCGGTCTGGCGTGCAGGAGACCCAGGTTTGATTCCTAGCCAGGGCACACAGGAGAAGCACCCATCTGCTTCTCCACACACACACCCTTTCCTTCCTCTCTGTCTCTCTCTTCCCCTCCCGCAGCCAAGGCTCCATTGGAGCAAAGTTAGCCCGGGTGCTGAGGATGGCTCTGTGGCCTCTGCCTCAGGCGCTAGAATGGCTCTGGTTGCGACAGAGCGATGCCCCAGATGGGCAGAGCATCACCCCCTGGTGGGCATGCCGGGTGGATCCTGGTCGGGCGCATGCGGGAGTCTGTCTGACTGCCTCCCCATTTCCAACTTCAGAAAAAGACACACACGCACACACACACAAATCAGATGTCTACTTGAATTAGATAAATGTCAACTTTCTTTCTTTTCTTTTTTTGAAGTTCTACATAGTTGAAATGTAAAGAGTCCAACAGTTCAGGAAGACCCAGCAAGAAAAACAGCAGTTCCCAGTCCCCCTCCTTTTATTTCCCAGCCCCAGAGACAACTTCGTTTAGACCTCTCAACTGATTCTTTCAGTATCTGCCTCTATATCGTTTAGAAAATGCTTGGATTACTATTTCTTGCTTTTCAGTCGGGGACATTATCTATTGTCTTCGCAACTATGAGAGTTGAAGACATATTTCTTCCCCCATCTCCTGCCACCCAGGTTTGTCCCCTACCGCACCCAATATAGTTGTATCATAATTTTGTTTAAATCAATAATCATTTTTTGTCCTGGCTGGATAGCTCAGTCGGTTAGAGCAACGTTCTGATAAAACCAAGTTGGTAGATTTGACCCTCAGTCAGGGCACATACAGGAACAGGTCGATGTTCCTCTCTCTCTCTCTCTCTCTCTCTCTCTCTCTCTCTCTCTCTTCCTCTCTTGCTAAAATCAATAAATTATGTTGTTTTTTTTGTTTTGTTTTTTTGTATTTTTCTGAAGCTGGAAACGGGGAGAGACAGTCAGACAGACTCCCGCATGCGCCCGACCGGGATCCACCCAGCATGCCCAACAGGGGCGATGCTCTGCCCACCAGGGGGCGATGCTCTGCCCCTCCGGGGCGTCGCTCTGCCGCGACCAGAGCCACTCTAGCACCTGGGGCAGAGGCCAAGGAGCCATCCCCAGCTCCCAGGCCATCTTTGCTCCAATGGAGCCTTGGCTGTGGGAGGGGAAGAGAGAGACAGAGAGGAAGGAGGGGGGTGGGGGTGGAGAAGCAAATGGGCGCTTCTCCTATGTGCCCTGGCCGGGAATCGAACCCGGGTCCCCCGCACACCAGGCCGACGCTCTACCGCTGAGCCAACCGGCCAGGGCCAAATTACATTTTTTTTTAATATTCATTTTTTACATTATTATGATTTTGTGTACCATCCAGAGTTTAGCCATGTAACAAACTACGATTACTTCTCCTTTCTGGTACATTTAATTTCTGGAGTTAATAATTGTCTTAATTTTTCATCTGATTAGTTTTTTATTCGCTTTCTATTTACTTTTCAGTAATCCATTCTTGAATTCTCCATCAGTTGTTTAAATCTCTTCTCAAGACATTTCTTAACATTTATTGATTGATTTTAGAGAGAGAGGAAGGGAAAGACAGAAATATTGACCTGTTCCTGTATGTGCCCTGACCGAGGGTCAAACCTACAACCTTGGTGTTTCAGAAGAATGTTCTAACCAACCGAGCTGTCTGGCCAGGGTTTCTGGCCAGACAGCTCGGCATTTATTCACATCAGGTATTTTATGAAGCTCGTCTTCCTGCAGCACTGTCTCCCAGAGCCTCTGACCTCTCAGACCTGGGTCCTCCTTTGTGCCAGGTACACAGTTGTCACCCTGCGCTGTCCTGGGGGGTTCCCTTCGCTTTTCTGCCCTGTTGGACCCCTTGTTTTTGTATTCCTGCCTTTTCCTTTCCTGGTTTACTCCCTCATTTTGCTAAAATGAAAGAGCATGTAAAACCCGACCACACACAAAACTATTTTCTCTCCACAGCACAGAGAATTACAGTACTTGGCAGTAAGGGTGGCACTTGTTAAAGTAGCAATAGAAGGAAAAGACCGGAAAGGTCTGGGAGGGAACACTGGTTTTTTTGGTTTGTTTTTTTTTTACAGAGGCAGAGATAGACAGGGACAGACAGACAGGAACGGAGAGAGATGAGAAGCATCAATCATTAGTTTCTCGTTGCGCGTTGTGACTTTTTAGTTGTTCATTGATTGCTTTCTCATATGTGCCTTGACCGTGGGCCTTCAGCAGACCGAGTGACCCCTTGCTGGAGCCAGCGACCTTGGGTCCAAGCCGGTGAGCTTTTTGCTCAAACCAGATGAGCCCGCGCTCAAGCTGGCGACCTTGGGGTCTCGAACCTGGATCCTTCCGCATCCCAGTCCGACGCTCTATCTACTGGGCCACCGCCTGGTCAGGCGGGAACACTGGTTTTATCTAAAATACAGGCAACTCCATTGGTGCGTTTTTCCTGTTGTATTTTTGAACCAAAATAATAATTACTCTGTAGACTGTGCTCCCACGGTAGACCATCCTGGAATCAGTGTCTTAATAGGAAGCAAAACAATGGCATAAAAATAAAGTTCATTTCATGAAGCTGTACAGAAACAAATGGACTCCAGTATGATTGTAATTATGTTTCCATCACCCAAAAAATCAAGCAGTTAATGCAAGAGTAAATTTTATTTAAAAGAGATAGAGCCCTGGCTGGTTAATTCAGTCAGTTAAGAGCATTGTTTCAAAACAACAAGGTTGCGGGTTCAGTCCCCAGTCAGGGCACACATGGGAAGCAATCGATGAGTGCACGACTGAGTGGAACAACAAATGAATACTGGCCTGACCAGGCAGTGGCACAGTGGACAGAGCATCAGACTGGGATGCGGAGGACCCAGGTTCGAGACCCTGAGGTCGCCAACTTGAGCACGGGCTCATCTGGTTTGAGCAAGGCTCACCAGCTTGGACCCAAGGTCGCTGATTGATGCTTCTCACTCTCTGTGTTCCTGTCTGGCCCTATCTATCCCTCTCTCTGACTCTCTCTCTCTGTGTCTCTGTAAAAAAACAAACAGCCCTGGCCAGCTGGCTCAGTGGTAGAGCGTCGGCCTGGCGTGCAGAAGTCCCGGGTTCGATTCCTGGCCAGGGCACACAGGAGAAGCACCCATCTGCTTCTTCACCCCTCCCCCTCTCCTTCTTCTCTGTCTCTCTCTTCCCCTCCCACAGCGAGGCTCCATTGGAACAAAGATGGCCCGGGCGCTGGGGATGGCTCCTTGGCCTCTGCCCCAGGCGCTAGAGTGGCTCTGGTCGCAACAGAGCGACGCCCCTGAAGGGCAGAGCATCGCCCCCTGGTGGGCAGAGCATCGCCCCTGGTGGGCGTGCCGGGTGGATCCCGGTCAGGCGCATGCAGGAGTCTGTCTGACTGTCTCTCCCCATTTCCAGCTTCAGAAAAATGCAGGGAAAAAAAAATCCACAAATGAATACTGCCCTTCCCCCTCTTCTCTCTCCTCTTCTTCTCTCTGTCTCTCCAAAAATCAATCAATCAGTAAAAAAAATAATAATAATAAGTCCTGGCCACATAGCTCGATTGGTTGGAGCGTCTTTCCAAAGCACAGAGGTTACTGGTTCCATCCTTAGTCATGGCACATACTGGAACAGTTTGATGTTCCTGTCTTTCTGTCTCTCTTTGTGTGTCTCTCTTTAAAAATAAAATAAAATAAAATGAGATATATTTACCACCACTTGCACATCCAGAAAATGCCTAGTTTTGCTAAGAAATTGGTTTCCTGCTGGAAAGTCAAGTAGAGTCAGATTCATGGAGGCTGTCACCCCCACAGGCTTTCCTGTACCTTTAAGGAACTGGAGTTCCCCACCCCTATCCCGGCTGGAGACAGGCCAGCTACTCAATTGGAGAAGACTATTTCTCAGAAGTCAGTTTTAGAAGAGAGAAGTTGGGCTCCCTGTGGTTTGACAGCTCTGACCACAGCCATTACACAGCTATTTATATCTTTAAAGCTGCTTTCCAGTAACTGTGAGCAGTCCACGGGGCTGGCGAATGTCCTAGGGGGCCTGAGGCCGAGAGACCCTGCTGCTGAGGCCCAGGGCCTGCCCCAGACGGCAGAGGGAGGAGGGTGGACTGGGTCAAAGAGGGGGGCCACAAGATAGCAAGTGACATTGTGGAGAGGTAGGGAGAGGGTACCTGGTGGGCTAAGAACAGCTGGGTGACCTTGTGCAGTTTGAGCCACAGGGTGGGGCGTGCCCGGCATCTAGGCTGCCCTGAGGAGGGCACTCAGATGCAGCCCTGCTCTCTCCACCAGTGTCCCAACATGACCTCCTCATGGGCAATGAAGAGAAGAGATTCTAAAAAAGCAATTCGTAGTAATCCTGGCTCCACTCTTTATGAAGGAAGGGGTCAGTAATTCACCTTAGGCTGTGGCTTCAGGTTGCCCCCTGGTGGTGAGATGGAGCCATGACTTGCCCCAGGAGCCCAAAATACACGGAGAGGCTAGAAGGTTGCTTTTGCCCCTAGACTCATAGTATTGGTCTTCTGGGGACCCAGGGTCCTTGGTTTGCCTCCTCTGTGTTCCAAGGGGACAGAAGAGAGCACAGAGGAGCAGGCACCCCATGATTGCCAATGCAGTTCCTCTGTCTTATCTTCTTTTGAATAGAACTTCCACTCTTACCCTGAGCTCTTTTCCCACTGAAGCTAGATTTTCAACTACTTATTCTTTTAACACTACGTACAATTAAGTCCCTGCAATATTTTACAAGTTGGTTCTTTGTATACTCAAAGTTTTCAAACCCCAAGTCTAAATAACAATTTGTCTTTTAAAGTGTATTTTAAGTAATAGGAGGATGTATAAATAATTTATAATACTTCATGTGTGGCCATTTTAACTTGTGATTTTACAACTCCTACTGAGGGAATAGAAATGAGCACAGACACTTTTTGTTTTGTTATTTTTAGATTTTTATTATGGACAATTTCAAAAATACAAATTTAAAAGAAATGATATAATGAAGCACCCTATACTCAAGACCCAGCTGAAACAATTGTTGCCTCACAGCAACTCCTGTTCCATCTGCACCCTCCCACACCCTAACTCTTCTTAAAAGCAAAACCCAGTCTCTCCATGCAAGCTCCAGAGTTCTTTAACATGAACATGTAGTCCTGCTTTCTGGCATAACAAGATGTTCTACTTCATCCTGTATCTTTGCTGTCCCGGTGGAATGGGGCTTCTCCTTTAAATAAGAAATCCTATTTAGAGACCACAGTCTGGGCTCTTGGGGTGTTTTGCTCCTGAGCTGGTCACCGTTTCCACGTTTCAATGCCCACTTTGGCATTCTTTCCAGTTTCTAATAGACGTTTGGACTCACAACTACCATAGGCCACACTTGGCATTGACTTCACTTAGAATGAAGATTTAAGGGCAGGAAACGCGGCACACCAGGTCGCTAGGCACCTCCACCCCCACTGGGTTGCCAGATAAAACACAGGACACCAGATTAAACTTGAATTTCAGATAAACAATGAATAAAAGTCTCATATCCTATTTAGGAACCAATATCTCTAGTAACAATTTTATTGGATTAGCTTGCTTCCATCGCCCTCAGGGACATGTCCAGTTCCAAGGGTCATCATTCCCAGAGAACTCCAAAGCCACAGCTTCCCACCTGGTCCTTGTAACGTACTCATTGTCCTTTCTGTCCAGATGCAGTGGGTGATTTCTACCACAAGCAGTGTTGCCTAGTAACACCACTGGCATTTCACCTTTATCAGATTACCAGGAGATCAGAGCTAGAAAGTAAACTCCACTGAGAATGAAAAAGGGATACTTTTAGCCCTTTCCAGAGATAGGCCTTTTCAGTGGTCTGGCCTTTTCAGAGCTAGGACAATATATAGAGATAGATAATGACAGATAATAGTGTAAAAGTGTAAGAATATGCTATGAAGACTTGCAGAGTTAGGAAAACAATTAGAGACAGCAAGACACCCTAGGGCAAAAGCCCTGAGCGGTCAAGAGTCCAGAAGCCTCTCTGATCCTGTAGTGGAAACAGCAAAACAGCAGGGTAAGATTCAGTAACAGAACTGTTCTGGCTCTCAGAACAGAGATTAGAAGTCAGCATGTTCCCTGTCCTTTACTTCCCCCCCTGAAAACTTCTGCCTGCTTCCTTGAGCTATTTGTACTGGCTAATAAATATCTGAGTAAGGCTGGGGACAGGGCTTCAGTCCTTTGGTCTGCTGACTGGGGCTGTTGCCTCCCCTCAGCCCTCTGGAGCATGACATCTGGTCTCCGAGTGGTTCATTGTCACCACAAGTGGTGCCCTGTGTGAGGATCAGGAACCAGACATAAGGTTTGCTACTTGGAGTCATTCACTGTTGCAGTGACAAGTGGTTCCTCACCTGAGGAACCAGACGAAATGACCTCCCAAAGCCTGGCAAAGGAAAAGGACATCCACTCATCCCTTCTCATTTGGTAAGGGACACCAGCAGCAGGGGACTAGCCACTAAACGCTGCGGCAAGGTCACTTTTAGGGTCAGGCCAGGAGATTTCCCCTTCCCTTCATCCCTCCACCTTTTCTCCTTCATCACGGGGAATTCCCTTTCCCCTGAGCAGTATGGTCCCCAATTACCGCTACAAGGACTCCTCAGAGCTGCAAGGTGTTGGATTGGAATGTAACTGCCTTCTTGCTCAGGATCCAACAAGTCCCTTGGTATCCAAAGAGGGAAGTTCAGACTTAGAAGATTGGGAAAGCACTTTTACCAAGAGGATGGTTGAAGCAATCAGGACAGGATATGAAATGACCCCTTGGGATTAGCAAGGGTTTGTAAAAACTGTTTTCAGCCTGACCTGCGGTGGTGCAATGGGTAAAAGCGTTGACCTGGAACTCTGAGGTTGCTTGTTCAAAACCCCAGGCTTGCCTGGTCAAGGCACGGATGGGAGTTGATGCTTCCTGCTCCTCCCCCTTCTCTCTCTCGGCTTCTCTCTCTGTCCCCTCTCTCTAAAATGAATAAATAAAATCTTTTTTAAAAAAGAAAAAAAAGCCCTAGCCAGTTGGCTCAGTGGTAGAGTGTCGGCCTGGCGTGCGGAAGTCCCGGGTTCGATTCCCGGCCAAGGCACACAGGAGAGGCGCCCATCTGCTTCTCCACCCCTCCCCCTCTCCTTCCTCTCTGTCTCTCTCTTCCTCTCCCGCAGCTGAGGCTCCATTGGAGCAAGGATGGCCCGGGCCCTGGCGCTGGGGATGGCTCTATGGCCTTTGCCTCAGGCCCTAGAGTGGCTCTGGTCACAACAGAGCAACAGCCCAGATGGGCAGAGCATCGCCCCCTGGTGGGTGTGCCGGGTGGATCCCGGTCGGGTGCATGCGGGAGTCTGTCTGACTGCCTCCCCGTTTCCAGCTTCAGAAAAATACAAAATAAATAAATAAATGCATTGTACAGTCTAATTTATTAAAAAAATGAAAAGAAAAGAAAAAAAACAAAACTGTTTTCATCGCCTGACCAGGCGGTGGTGCAGTGGATGGAACATCGGACTGGCATGTAGAGGACCCAGGTTCAAGACCCCAAGGTCATCAGCTTGAGTGCAGACTCATCTGGTTTGAGCAAGGCTCACCAGCTTGAGCCCAAGGTTGCTGGCTCGAGCAAGGGGTCACTGGGTCTGCTGTAGCCCCTCAGTCAAGGCACATATGAGAAAGCAATCAGTGAACAACTAAGGAACCACAATGAAGAATTAATGTTTCTCATCTCTCTCCCTTCCTGCCTGTTTGTTCCTCTCTCTGACTCTCTCTGGCTCTGCCACAAAAAAAACTGTTTTCATCACCAAGCCCAAACCTCAGACTAGCCCCTCCCCCTAGATATTTCACCAACCCTAACCAGCAGGAAGTAGCTACAGAAGAAAAGATCTTCGACCCTTTTCCTTAAACAACTAAAGGCTAGAATGTTAAGCTTGGGTCCAAGGTGCCTTTAAACTCAAAACAGGTTATAAAAATGGGAAGGGTCATGCTAGGACCTCAATGTAAAGGGGGGGGGGGAGAGAACACTTTTAAAATGCAAGCGGCTCCGTAGCCCATCCCTTCCCTTCTTCTCAGTCATCCTGGAAGGCTGCCAAGAGCAAATAGAGAATCTTGCTTTCTCTGTAATTATTAATAACACAGTAAAATATAAAGTTACATCAAATTTTTTTAAACCAGGTGGTCTAGAAAAGCATTTGCTATTACTACTACTTTACTACTAGGTTAAATTTGATTCATATCTTTTGACGTTCTTAACAAAAAACATGTTTGTTTTCCCTAGTTTTACAATAGGTTCCTGTTATCTCTGTTATTTATGTCTTTTAAAATATGAGTTTGTTTGCCAATGAAAGAACTTGTTTCTAAAGGTCATGAAATATGTTCATAAAAGTATCGATCTGAAATTGCTAATTACTAACTTAGTACTCACTGAAAGTTAAGGTTTTTAGATGTTGACAACTCTGATTAATTAGAAATAAAAATTGTATGGTTTTCTTTTCTTTTTTTGGGTGACAGAGACAAAGACAGACAGAGAGAGGGATAGGTAGGGACAGATAGACAAGAAGGGGAAAAGGTGAGAAGCATCACTTCTTCGTGCGGCACCTTAGTTGTTCATTGATTGCTTTCTCATATGTGCCTTGACCTGGGGGGCTACAGCAGAGCAAGTGACCCCTTGATCAAACCAGATGAGCCTGTGCTCAAGCTGGCAACCTCGGGTTTTGAACCTGGGTCCTCCGTGTCCCAGTCCGATGCTCTACCCACTGCGCCAAGGCCTGGTCAGGCTAAATTGTCTGGTTTTAATGATAAAAGGTATAAGGTATGGAGGTACTTTTGAAAGGAAAAAGAAGGAAATAAATAAGTTCTAAAAGCTAGTTATTTCTGAATAGATAAGAAAGTTTATGAAAGTTGCAGAAGGTTTGTACAGGTTGTAGAAAGTTTGTGCAGAGAAGAAAAAGAGAGAAGGAACTAAGAAAGTAGACAAAGAAAAAAAAAGTAGACAAAGGTGAGAAAAGGGGGGGGGCTGACCTGTGGTGGCACAGTGGAAAAAGCGTCAACCTAGAAACGCTGAGGTTGCCGGTTCAAAACCCTGGGCTTGCCTGGTCAAGGCACATATGGGAGTTGATGCTTTCTGCTCCTCCTCCCTTCTATCTCTCTCTCTCTCTCTCTCTCCCCCCTCTCTATAATGAATAAATAAAATCTTTTAAAAAAAGAAAAGGGGGGAAAAAAAGGAAGGGGCTTTAGAAATAGGATTGTTCTGAAAGGAAAATAAAAAGGAACATTAGAACATTCTTAAAAGCCTCAGGAGCTTGAGAAATTCACCCAAACTTACAGGTATTACAGAAGAAGCCTTCTTAAGCCCCAAAAAAGGGGGATCCAGGAGGAGAGACTCACCCAACAAGAACAATTGTATAAGGATCTTTTTTACTCTTAATTTTTTTGAACATTTCCTCTCTGGACTTACTGCAGCCGAGAGGCATTTTATACCAGCTGAGCAACCATCTAAGCCAGTGGTCCCCAACCTTTTTTGGGTCACAGACCATTTTAATATCAGAAAATATTTTCACGGACCAGCCTTTAGGGTGGGACGGATAAATGTATCACGTGACCGAGACAAGCGTCAAGAGTGAGTCTTAGATGGATGTAACAGAGGGAATCTGGTCATTTTTCAAAAGTGAAACATCGTTCAGACTTAAATATAAGTAAAACGGAAATAATATAAGTTATTTATTCTTTTTCTGCGGACCAGTACCAAATGGCCCACGGACCAGTACTGGTTTGCGGCCCAGGGGTTGGGGACCACTGCGCTAAGCCTCTCACGTTGTACCAGGATATATTAGCTGGCCCTGAGTGGCAGAATCCAGTAAAATTACTAACCTGGGAGCGAGGGTATGTTGCAATTTTGTCATCAAAAGGTCCTTTTTTAATACCAGCAAGGAACGTGAAGCCTTACCATGAGCTGGCACCCGCCCCTAGAAAGCAACTTGGTTCTAGAAATCCAGAAGCTGATAGTGAATCCAGCTCCAGAAGTGAACCTGAAAAAAGGAAGGACACCTACTTCGCTCCCAAGCACTCAGGGAGTGCCTGACATCACCTGGGAAACTATAAAACATCTAATCAGGCATACTAAAAAAGTTTTGCTTGCCTGACCAGGCGGTGGCGCAGTGGATAGAGCGTCGGACTGGGATGCGGAGGACCCATGTTCGAGACCCCAAGGTCGCCAGCTTGAGTGTGGGCTCATCTGGTTTGAGCAAAAGCCCACCAGCTTGAGCCCAAGGTCACTGAAGGCCCGCGGTCAAGCCACATATGAGAAAGCAATCAATGAATGACTAAGGTGCCGCAATGAAAAAGCTGATGATTGATGCTTCTCATCTCTCTTCGTTCCTGTCTGTCTGTCCCTGTCTATCCCTCTCTCTGACTCTCTCTCTCTGTCTCTGTAAAAAAGAAAAAAATTTTTGCAAAATACAGACACACCTGTAACCCCTAAAAACCTGTTTCTCTCTATGCTCGCCCTTCACCTTCCCCTGCAACCACCTACCTTCTTCTGCTCTGTTCATCTTTACTAAAACAGAAAAGGGGGGTATGCAGGAATATGCTATGAAGACATGCAGCGTTAGGAAAACAATTAGAGACAGTGAGGCACCCTAGGGTGAAAGCCCGGAGCAGACGAGAGTCCAGGGGCCTCTCTGACCCTGTAGTGGAAACAGTAAAATGCAAGATAAGATTCAGCAACAGAAATATTCAGAGCAGAGATAAGGAATCAGCATTTTCCTTGTCCTTTACTTCACCCCTGAAAACTTCTTCTGTCTGCTTCCTTGAGTTATTTGTACTGGCTAATAAATATCTGAGTAAGGCTGGTGTTGGTCAAATAAGTTTGTAAATATGATATATAGGTTTGCTCGCTTATAGTTTGCATTGGGTATGGGGGACAGGCTGTAAGCAGGCAGGGTCATTATACCCTAAGGCTTAGTTTTAAGACTAAGCTTTTCCCACCCTAAGTGACTTTGTATCAGAGATTTCCTTGTTTGTATATTGGATTAAAGGTTTTGATTTCTACACCACAAAATGGGGCAGACCGGGAGCTTGCTCTCTTCTCTGTTCCTGAGATTAGCATTAGAGAGGAGAGCAGAGAAAGGCCACATGGAGGAGAGGAGAAGCAGCCAAAATGGCCGAGTGCTGAAGAAGCTAGTTTGTGCAGAGTTTGTGCAGAGAGGAGATGGGGAACAGAGGTGAATAAGGCTGGTGAGGTAGAAAGCTTTGATTCTAGGAAAACTCGGATAAGTCAGTGGCTTTGAGAGCCCTGAATGGAAAGGGAAGTGTTTTCCCACTGTGAGTATTTCTTGCCTGCTGGATGCAAGCTAGGATACAGATGATGGCCCACCAGTTCTTGGCTCCGTTGTTTCATTATCATCTGTCCGAATCAAATGCAAACCTGCATGGGCCAGGCAGCTGTGATGGTGGTCGTGGCTACTGGCTTGACAGCTGGGGACGGGGCTTCTGTCCTTCAGTATGCTGACTGGGGCTGTTGCCTCCCCTCGGCCCCTCAGAGCATGCCATGTGGTCTCTAAGCAGTTCATTGTCACTGCAACATAAAACAAAAACTCAGTTTTCTACCTGTATGGCCAGTAGCCGTGGCCACTATCACAGCCACCTGGCCCATGCAGGTTCGCACTGGATTCGGACAGATGGTAATGAAACAATGGAGCCAAGAACTGGTGGGCCATCATCTTTAATCCTAGCTTGTACCCGGCAGGCAAGTAAAAACACACACTGGCTCCAAAACTCACTCATTCAGTGCTCACAGAGCTACTGACTTATCCGAGTTTCCTAGAATCAAAGGTTTCTAGCTCACCAGACTTATTCACCTCTGTTCCCCATCTCCTTCCGTCTCCCTGCACAAACTCTGCACAAACTGGCTTCTCACTCAGTACTCCACCATCTTGGCTGCTTCTCCTGGCCTCCTCCATGTGGCCTCTCTCTGCTCTCCTCTCTGCTCTATTCTCTAATGCTAATCACAGGAACCGAGAGAGCAAGCTCCCAGACTGCCCCACTTTATAGTGCAGAAATCAAAACCTTTAATCCAATATACAAAATAGGGAAGTCTCTAATACAAAGTCACTTATCTGAGGCATGATGGGATTGTACCACCTCACATCAAAAAGGGTGAGAGCCCTGGCCGGTTGGCTCAGCGGTAGAGCGTCGGCCTAGCGTGCGGAGGACCCGGGTTCGATTCCCGGCCAGGGCACACAGGAGAAGCGCCCATTTGCTTCTCCACCCCTCCGCCGCGCTTTCCTCTCTGTCTCTCTCTTCCCCTCCCGCAGCCAAGGCTCCATTGGAGCAAAGATGGCCCGGGCGCTGGGGATGGCTCCTCGGCCTCTGCCCCAGGCGCTAGAGTGGCTCTGGTCACAATATGGCGACGCCCAGGATGGGCAGAGCATCGCCCCCTGGTGGGCAGAGCGCCGCCCCATGGTGGGCGTGCCGGGTGGATCCCGGTCGGGCGCATGCGGGAGTCTGTCTGACTGTCTCTCCCTGTTTCCAGCTTCAGAAAAATGAAAAAAAAAAAAAAAAAAAAAGGGTGAGAAAGGCTTAGTCCTAAAACCAAGCCCCAGGCTACAAGGATCCTGCCTGCCCACAGCCTGCCCCCAACACTCATTAATATCACCTAGGCGACGGGCTTCCACTTGGGCAGCGCCATCTTTAACAAAGTGAGCATAATATATTTTATCTGCCCAACACTACCTATGTAGGGAAAATCCAGTTCTTCCCTACTGTGTCTTTCCTTCCTGGATGTCACTATATTACTCATACAGAACACTTCACTTCTGACCTTTCTGGTCATCATATGTGTAAGTCTTTCCCCCACCGAGCAATTCTCCGCAACACCAACTGTGTGTCCTACAGTTCAAATCGATTCTGACACTAACTACTGAGAGATAATGAAAGTTCTCACAAGTTAAGGGCTTGGTCCTACAAGACTCCCTCCTCCCCCACTCACACACTTCAGACACTAGTGGCAAACCCAGGTTGTAACCTGGGCTTTTGACCAACCAGCTGTACATAGGAAGTTCCAATGACCCTCTCTTTGGGTTGGATTAATTTGCTAGAGCCACTCATAGAATGCAGAAAAACATTTTACTTACTAGGTCACCAGTTTATCATAAAAGGATATAACTCAGGAACATCCTGATGGAGAGATGCATAAGACAAGGTTATGTGGGAAGGGGCGTGGCGCTTCCATGCCCTCTAGGGGGCACCATTCTCTTCAGATCTCTATGTGTACACCAATCCAGGAGCTCTATGAGTCCCATCTTTTTGGGGTTTTATGGAAGCTTCATTGCACAGTCATAGTTGATTAAATCATTGACCATTGGCAGTTGAATCAACTCTCCTCTCCCCAAAAGTCAGGGAGTAGTACTGAAAGTTCCAACCTTCTAATCACATAGCTGATGCTTTCAGCAAACAGCCTCTATTCTGCAGTGGGGTCCAAAAGTCACCTCATCAACAAAACACACCTTATCAACAAAGACACCTTTATCACTCTCATCAGTTAGGAATTCCAAGGGTTTAGGACAGGCGTGGCCAACAGTTTTTGCCCCCCGGCCAGATTAGAAAATCTTTTTTTCACCGGCCGAACGAAATATTAAAATTTAAAAATGTTGCCTGACCAGGAGGTTGCACAGTGGATAGAGCATCGAACTGGGGTGTGGAGGACCCAGGTTCGAAACCCTGAGGTCGCCAGTTGAGTGCGGGCTCATCTGGTTTGAGCAAAAGTTCAGCTTGGACCCAAGGTCGCTGGCTCGAGCAAGGGGTTATTCGGTCTGCTGAAGGCCCGCGGTCAAGGCACATATGAGAAAGCAATCAAGCCTGACCTGTGGTGGCACAGTGGATAAAGCGTCGACCTGGAAATGCTGAGGTTGCCGGTTCGAAACCCTGGGCTTGCCTGGTCAAGGCACATATGGGAGTTGATGCTTCCAGCTCCTCCCCACCTTCTCTCTCTCCTCTCTTTCTCCCTCGCTGTGTCTCTCTCTCTCCCTTTCTCTCTCCTCTCTAAAATGAATAAATAAAACTAAAAACAAAACAAAACAAAAAAATAAATTAAAAAAAAATTAAAAAAAAAAAAAAAGAGAAAGCAATCAATGAACAACTAAGGTGTCGCAACAAAAAACTGATGATTGATGCTTCTCATCTCTCTCCGTTCTTGTCTTTCTGTCCCTGTCTATCCCTCTCTCTGACTCTCTGTCTCTGTAAAAAAAAAAAAAAAAAAAAGTTAAATACAAAAACAATTTGTTTCAACAAAATTTATTATGTAATTTGTTTATGAATAAATGTGAGTAAAATAAATTTTAATATACAATATTATTTTAATAAAAAAATATATATTTTTTATTTTTCTGAAGTTGGAAACAGGGAGGCAGACAGACTCCTGCATGCGCCTGACCAGGATCCACCCGGCAAGCCCACCAGGGGGCGATGCTCTGCCCATCTGGGGCGCCACTCTGTTGCAATCAGAGCCATTCTAGCACCTAAGGCAGAGGCCAAAGAGCCATCCTCAGCGCCCGAGCCAACTTTGCTCCAATGGAGCCTTGGCTGAGGGAGGGGAAGAGAGAGACAGAGAGGAAGGAGACGGGGAGGGGTGGAGAAGCAGATGGGCACTTCTCCTGTGTGCCCTGTCCGGGAATCGAACCCGGGACTCCTGCATGCCAGGCCGACACTCTACCACTGAGCCAACCGGCCAGGGCTAAAAATATATTTTAATAAAAATATAATTACATACTGTATAAATATCCAAACTGTATTGCAATCCATTGAAACAATATTTAATTAATAGAATGAGCTTGAAGGGGTTATATTGCAAATAAAACAATTATTTCATTTTACAAACAGCCTGGACACATTTTCAGTTATCAACTGCAGCTATTGTCTATGCTACAGTGCCAGTTGATTCAGCACACTTGACCACAAAAATAACAAATTGTTTGACCTTGGGTGCGCACTGGCAAACTCCGCCTAAAAGAATGTGGGTTTCACATCGCCACTAAACGTCAAACAGTTCATATCCAGTACAAAAGTTGTAAATCTTTACAATGGAATTTTTTTTTTTAAATAAAGAAGTATCGCGAATCCATTCGACCAATTATTGGAAGTTAACCCTAGATTAGTCACACGTGGAATTCTTTTCTGCGTATCACTATCTTCTTAAATATCTCGAGTTCCAATTATCAAAGACACTTCTGCTTCTGAGTAGCTGAAATTTTAAAGTAGCGGAGAATATTAAAAATTTAATTGCAGGACGAATAAACTCATTATGCGGGCCGGATTCAGCCTGTGGGCCGTATGTTGGCCATGCCTGGTTTAGGAGCTCTGTGCCAGAAACGCAATGAAGACCAAATATATATATATTCTATTATACAACACAATATCAGAGACAGATAGATATAGATGATACAGATGATTCATAGATATACACATTGATAAACATAAATAAATAAAACACATTAAGAGTTAATATTGATAATTCCAATTTCAATACAGGCTTATAAGGTTTTTAATTTTTTTTTCTTCTTTTTCAAGTGAGAAGAGGGAAGATGAAGAGATAGACTCCTTCACACACCCCAACCAGGATCCACCTGGCAACCCCCATCTGGCACCAGTGCTCAGTCCTTCTGGGGCCATGCTCACAACTGAGCTATTTTTAGCACCTGAGGTAGAGGCTCCACGCAGCCAGCTTCAGTGCCCAGGTCCAAGGCAGTCAAACCAATTGAACCATGGGGAACAGAGAGAGGGAGATAGAAGGCAAAGGGGGAGGGTTAGAGAAGTAGATGGTCAGTTCTCCTGAGTGCCTTGACTGGGAACCAAACCCAGGACATCCACACGCCAGGCTGATGCTCTACCATTGAGCCAACTGACCAGGGCCCAGGATTATAAGGTTTTAACTTAACTTTATTGATCTTCACCTCCACTTTCTTTCTCCCATGCTAGAAATCCTAGTTTTAACATACATTCATTTACTTTTACACAATATACACCCAATAGTCTTGAGATAAGAACATCAATGCAGCCTGACCAGGCAATGGTACAGTGGTAGTGTCAAACTGGGAGGCAGAGGACCCAGGTTCAAAACAGCTAGGTCACCAGCTTGAGTGTGGGGTCATTGACTTGAGCATGGGATCATAGACATGACCACCCATGGTCATTGGCTTGAGTCCAAAGGTTGCTGTTTTCAAGCCCAAGGTCACTGGCTTGAGCACAAGGTCGCTGGCTTGAGCAAGGGGTCACCTGCTCTGCTGTAGCCCCTCCCCCAGTCAAGGCACATATGAGAAAGCAATCAATGAACAACTAAGGTACCACCATGAAGAATTGATGCTCCTTATCTCTCTCCCTTCCTGTCTGTCCCTATCTCTCCCTCTGTCTCTGTCACACACACACACACACACACACACACACACACACACACACACACACAAAAGGACACCAATGCTATCACTAACAGTATAGTTCCTGAGACCAAATTAGGATATTTTTGCAGTCCTTTTTGTCCCAGGGGAACAAAAAGAAACATATAGAAGCAAATAACTCTGTTTTAAAGTTGCCAGCAGATGACATCAGAGTAATGGTAGCATGAGAGATACTCCTGATCTCTCCCCTTGAAATTTCAACAACTTGAACAATTATCACACAGTGCAGGAACCCCAGCTGGGCTCAAAGGCATGCCTGAAAGATCTGTGCTCTGAAGTCATCCTAGTGTGTGGAAGTCCAGGGTTTGATTCCCAACCAGGGCACACAGGAGAAGTGCCCATCTGCTTCTCCTCCTTTCGCCCTCTCCTTTCTCTCTATGTCTCTCTTCCCCTCCCACAGCCAAGGCTCCATTGGAGAAATTGGCCTGGGCACTGAGGATGGCTCCCTGGCCTCCATATCAAGAGCTAGAATGGCTCCAGTTGCAAAGGAGCAATGCCCCCAGATGGGCAGAGCATCACTCCCTGGTGAGCATGCTGAGTGGATCCCAGTCAGGCACATGCAGGAGTCTGTCTCTCTGCCTCCCTGCTTCTCACTTTAGAAAAATACAAAAAAAGAAGAGAAAAGAAAAGAAAAAAGATCTGTGCACTGAAAGGACTAAAGGTTAGAAGGGTTGAAAAGGGGACAAAAGATGAAATGCATTAATGGTCAACTCCAGAGAGAAGCCTGGAGTGACTGGATATTTTTTCTCGGTACTACAGGGAGTAAGGAAGCTTAGGCTGTCTGGGTTTCGTCTGTTGGGGATACAGAGTGACTGGGCCTTTTTCTGCTGGGAGAAGTGAAGAGGTTGAGGGGCAGAGGGGGTGATACTAAACCAAGCACTGGCAGAGCATGGGATCACAACCACTGTTCCTGTGGTCTTCCCACAACCTATACTGGGCACAGAGACAGAAAAAAACAAAGTGTGGCCTCCAGCCTCCTAGATCCTACCTCCCTCACCTCGTGGGTACAGAGAATGGCAGAGACAGACCCCACAGCTAACTCTCTAGAACCACTCTCTCCCCTGAAGGACAGAGGTGCCCTGTGTCTGGTCCTGTGGTCTGTTGAGACATGGGGAGCAGCACCTGGAAGCCTGAGATCACCATTGCTAAAGCCATAAAGCTGCAAAGCCCTCACAATATACCCTATCCACCAGTGCAACTGTAGCCCTGTCTACATAATTGTGACAACAACATCTCAGCAAAGGTCAGCCCAGGAATTTCACAGAGCTAAAACTTGTAATATAGTGACATCTACTGGAAGAAAACAGTAACCTCTCAAAACTCAATTTTTTTTATTTTTTTATTTTTTTTGTTTATCTTTTTCTCTTTCTTTTCTTTTTTCTCTTTTTCTCTTCTGAATTTCATTTTCTTTGACTTTTGTGTTTTTTTTTTTGTTTTTTTTTTTTAATTTTTTTTTTTAATTTTATTTATTCATTTTTAGAGAGGAGAGAGACAGAGGAGAGAGAGACAGAGAAAGAGAAGGGGGGAGGAGCTGGAAGCATCAACTCCCATATGTGCCTTGACCAGGCAAGCCCAGGGTTTCAAACCGGCGACCTCAGCATTTCCAGGTCGACGCTTTATTCACTGCGCCACCACAGGTCAGGCCGACTTTTGTGTTTTTTAATTCTCATTTTTGTGGGTATTTTTTTTGTTTTGCTCTTTGTTTCATACGGTTTTTCTTTTTTTCTTACCATTATTTTAAAATTTTTTATAGTTTTTATTGTATTTTTAAATTTTTTATTTTTTATGTTTTAGTTGTATGTGGGTTTTTTTTTTTAGAATTCTTAACAATACTACTCTCAAATGCCATTACGGAATAAGAAATTGAATACCAAGGCTACACAAGAAAGAGGCATAGTTCAGGAAAAAAAATAAAAAATCTCCAGAAAGCAAGCTCAGTCACACAGAAACCTTGGAGCTAAATGATTGAGAATTCAAATACTCAATGAGATGCAAGAAAACACCAATAGGCAACTTAATGAGCTCAGAAAAGAAAGAATACTTCACCAAAGAGATTGAAACTTTAAAAACAGAGAAGAAGAACTCAGTACATGAACTGAAAACTGAAGTAGCAAATTTAGCTAATAGAACAAGCCAGATAGAGAAAAGAACCAGTGACTTCAAAGACAGGCAACTAGAGATGCTACAGAAAGGAGAGGAGAGAGACTCACAAATTTAAAGAAATGAGGGAGCTCTACAAGAATTGTCCGATCCCCTTAGAAAGAGCAATATAACAATAAGGGGTATATCAGAAGAAAAAGAGAGGGAGAAGCGAATGGAGAGCCTATTCGAAAAAGTAATTGATGAGAACTTCCCAAACCTATGGAAAGACTTAGAGACTTGAATCCAAGAAGCAAACAGAACACTGAGTTACCTCAACTCAGACTTTCTCCAAGAGGCACATCATAATAAAATTGTCAAAAATCAATGATAAAGAAAGAATCCTGGCCCTGGCCCACTGGCTCAGTGGTAGAGAATCGGGCTGGCATGCGGATGTCCTGGGTTTGATTCCCAGTCAGGGCACACAAAAGAAGCGATCATTTGCTTCTCCACCCCTCCCCCTTCCCTTCTCTCTCTCTCTCTCTCTCTCTCTCTCTCTCTCTCTCTCCTCTCTCTCCCCCTCCTTGAACACATCAGCCCCAGGCAATAAGGATGGCTCTCCCCTATCCTTAAATGCTAAAAATAGCTCGGTTGCAGGCATAGCCCCAGATGGGCAGAGCAGCAGCACCGGATGGAGGTTGCTGGCAGATCCCAGTAGGGGAGCATGGGGGAGTCTGTCTCTCTCTATCTCCCTTCTCTCACTTGGAAAAGAAGTAAAAGAAGTGAAAAAAATAAATAAGAAAGAAAGAAGGAAGGAAGGAAGGAAGGAAAAAGAAAAGAAGCCCCAAGGCAGCTAGGGAAAAGCAGAACATAACATTTAAAGGAAAGCTCATTAGGTTATCATCAGACTTCCTAGCAGAAACTCCACAAGCCAGAAGAGCGTGGACCCAAACATTCAAAGTACTGAATGAGAGAAATTATTAGCCAAGAATAATATATCTATCAAAGTTAACCTTCAAATATGAAGGAGAAATAAAAATTTTTGAAGATGTACAGAAGCTGAGGGAATTTATTGCCAAAAAACCCCCAGTGCAGGAAACACTCAAGGGGGTTATTCAACCAGATACAAAGAATGAAACAAATCGAAACTATAAGTAAAAGCTCTAACAAGATCATAATAAAAAACAAGGAGAATTTGTGATAGCAATAACATAAAAGGGGAGAGGATAAAAAGCTGCAGTAGTAAAGGAGGATGGAGTGCAGAAGTACTCATAAGACAAAGGATTCTTGTATATATAAAAATGTTTCTCTTAATAACCTAATGGTTACCACCCAGAAAAAAGTCACTACTGAGACACATAGCTTAAAAAAAAAAGAAACAGGAAAGAAGTATGAAATACCAGCAAACAAAAACAACTGACAGAAACACAAAACAGAAGAACCAAAGGAGTCACAGAGCTACCAGAAAACAAAACATAAAATGGCTATAGGAAATCCTCAAATGTCAATAATTACCCTAAATGTAAATGGACTAAACTCACCAATAAAGAGGCACAGAGTTGCAGATTGGATCAAAAAGCAAAACCCAATCATATGCTGCCTTCAAGAGACACATCTAAGCTGCAAGTACAAAAGTAGACTCAAAGTGAAAGGTTGGAAAACAATTCTCCAAGAAAATAATATTCAAAGAAAAGCAGGTGTAGCCATATCATATCTGACAATGCTGACTTCAAGAAAAAAAGGTAACAAGAGACAAAGATGGACATTTCATAATGATAAAAGGGACATTGTATCAAGGAAACATAACACTTCTTGTCTGACCAGGCAGTGGCGCAGTGGATAGAACATTGGACTGGGATGCGGAGGACCCAGGTTTGAAACCCTGAGCTCGGTCTCTGGCTTGAGTGTGAGCTCATCAGCTTGAGCATGGGGTCGCTGGCTTGAGTGTGGGATCATAGACAGGACCCCATGGTCACTGGCTTGAGCCAAAAGGTCACTGGCTTGAAGCCCAAAGTTGCTGGTTTGAGCCCAGGGTTGCTGTCTTGAGGAAGGGGTCACTCACTCTGCTGTAGTTTCTCCCCCCCCTCGGTTTAGGCACATATGAGAAAGCAATCACTGAACGACTAAGGAGCTGCAACAAATAATTGATGCTTCTCATCTCTCTCACTTCCTGTCTGCCTGTCCCTATCTGTCCCTCTCTCTGTCAAAAAAACAAAAAACAAAGAAGTCATAACACTTCTTAATATATATGCACTAAACGAATCAGGAAGCACCAAAATATAAGACATCTACTAACTAATTTGAAAATAGAAACAGACAAAAACACAATTTACTTGGAGATCTCAACACAAACAAAAAATCAATAAAGAAATATCGGTCTTAAAAAACACACTGGACCAAATGGACATAATGGACATTTATAGGACATTTCATCCCAAAACATAAAATTATACATTTTTCTCCAGTGTGCATGGAACATTCTCAAGGATAAACCATATGTTGGGCCACAAAACTAATATCAACAAACTCAGGAAGATTGAAATTATACCAAGCATATTTTCTGACCATAAGACTTTGAAATTAGAATTTAACTGCAAAAAGGAAGTAAAAAACCCCCCCAAAATGTGGAAACTAAACAACATACTACTAAAAAATGACTGGGCCAAAGAAGTAATAAAAGCAGAGATCAAAAAATATGTAGAGATAAATGAGAATGACAACACGACATATCAAAATTTCTGGGATGTGGTACTGGCAGGTTGATTTAGCAGTAGAGCGTTGGCCCAGTGTGTGTAAGTCCCAGGTTCAATCCCAGTCAAGACACACAGGAAAAGCAGCCATCTGCTTCTTCACCCCTTCCTCTTCTCTCTATCGCTCTCTTCCCCTCCTACAGCCATGGCTTAAATGATTTGAGTAAGTTGACCCTGGGAACTGAGAATGGCACCATGGTCTCACCTCAGGCCCTAAAATAGCTTGGTTGACAAGCTATGGACCACCAACCCCAGATGGGCAGAGCATCCCCGGGAGGGTGCTTGCCAGATAAATCCTGGTTGGGGCCCATGTGGGAGTCTATCTCTCTGCCTCCCTGCCTCTCACTTAATAAAAAATTTTAAAAAATATTTCTGGGATGCAGGAAAAACAGTAATAAGGAGGAAGTTTATATCATGATAGGCTTACATCAAGAAACAAGAGTGATCCCAATAAACAACCTACATCACATCTTAAAGAACTAGAGAAAGTAGAACAAAGGCAACCCAAAGTTAGCAGAAGAAAGGAAATAGTGAAAATTAGAACAGAATTAAATGATATAGAGAACAAAATAACTGTAGAAAAAAATAATAAAACAAAGAGCTGGTTCTTTGAAAAGATCAATAAATTGACAAATTCCTGGCTACACTCACTAAGGAAAAAAAGAGAAATGACTTGTATAAACAAAATTGAAAATGAAAGAGGAGAAATTACCAGACATCATAGGTATACAAAGGATCATACTAAAGTAGTATGAAAGATTATATGCCACCAAATTCAACAACCTAGAAGAAATGGATAAATTCCTAGAACTATACAATCTTCCTAGACTGAGCCACAAAGAAGTGGAAAAACTAAATAACCCTATAAGCAGAGAGTAAGTACAAACAATTATCAAAATCCTCCCCAAAAATTAAAGTCAAGGACCAGATGGTTACACCAGTGAATTCTACCGAACTTTCGAAGATTTGATACCTATCCTTCTCATAGTCTTCCAAAAAATAGAAGAATACTCTCTAGCACATTTTATGAGGGCAACATAACCCTCGTACCAAAACCTGGCAAGGATAACAAAACAAAACAAAACAAACAATATATATATATATATAATCTTTAATATCAGACCAATATCTTTAATAAGTACAGATGCAAAAATCCTAAACAAAATATGAGCAAATCAAATACATTAAAAAAATAATACATCATGACCAAGTGGGATTCATTCCATGATCAATGTAGTACACCACCACATCAACAAAACAAAACTAAGAACGAAAATTATATGATCCTATCACTAGATGCAGAAAAGGCTTTCTATAGGATGCAACATCCCTTTGTGTTTAAAACACTCAATAAAATGGGTATAGAACAACATAATAAAGGGCATATATGACAAACTATCAGCTAATATCATACTAAATGGTGAAAAATGAAGGCTTGTCCTCTAAAATCAGGAGCAAGACAAGGTTACCCACTCTCTCCACTCTTATTCAATATAGTTCTGGAAGTTTTAGCCAGAGCGATCAGGCAAGAGAAAGAAATAAACGGCATTCATAATGGGAAAGAAGTAACGGTATCACTTTTTTCAGATGACATGATCCTTTATATAGAAAACCCCAAAGACTCCACCAAAAAACTATTAGAAACAATAAACCAATACAGCAAAGTTGCAGGATACAAAACCAATATACAAAAGTATATTGCTTTCCTATATGTCAATGATGAAACTTTGGAAAATGAACTAAAAAAAAAAATTCTTTTTGCAATTGCAACAACAACAAAAATACCTAGAAATAAACTTAACAAAGGATGTGAAGGCCCTATATACTGAAAATTACAAAACATTATTGAAAGAAATTGAAAAAGACATGATGAAATGGAAAAATATTCCATGTTCATGGATTAGAAGAATCAAAATAGCTAAAACGGTCATATTAGCCAAAGCAATACACAAACTTAATGCAACCAGCATTAAAATCCCAATGTCATTTTTTAAAGAAATAGAACAAAAAATTACCAGGTTTGTGTGGAACCATAATAAACCCCAAATAAGCCCTGGCTGATTGGCTTAGTGGTAGAGCGTCGGCCTGGCGTGCAGGAGTCCCGGGTTCGATTCCTGGTCAGGGCCCTGGCCGGTTGGCTCAGTGGTAGAGCGTCGGCCTGGCATGCAGAAGTCCTGGGTTCGATTCCCGGCCAGGGCACACAGGAGAAGTGCCCATCTGCTTCTCCACCCCTCCCCCTCTCCTTCCTCTCTGTCTCTCTCTTCCCCTCCCACAGCAGAGGCTCCATTGGAGCAAAGTTGGCCCGGGCTCTGGGGACGGCTCCATGGCCTCTGCCTCAGGCGCTAGAATGACTCTGGTCGCAACAGAGCAACACCCCAGATGGGCAGAGCATCGCCCCCTGGTGGGCATGCCCGTTGGGCGCATGCGGGAGTCTGTCTGACTGCCTCCCCGTTTCCAACTTCAGAAAAACAAAACAACAACAAAAAAAACCCAAATAGCAAAGCAATCCTGAGGAAAAAGAATGAAGCCAGAGGTATCACACTACCTGACTTCAAATTACACTACAAAGTCATGATAATCAAAACAGCATGGTATTGACAGAAAAACACACATATAGACCAATGGAGCAGAATTGATAGCATAGAAGTAAAACCACTTATATATGGACAAATCATCTTCGACAAAGGAGCCAAAAACACACAATGGAGAAAAGAAAGCCTCTTTAATAAATGGTGCTGGGAAAATTGAAAAGCCACATGCAAACAATGAAACTTGACTACATGTTGTTCCCATGCACAAAAATTGATTCAAAATGGAACAAAGACCTAAATATAAGATCTGAAACAATAAATTACATGGAAGAAAACATAGGTACTAAGCTCATGGACTTTGGCCATAGAGAACAATTTATGAATTTTACCCCAAAGGCAAGGGAAGTAAAGACAAAGAAAAATAAATGGGACTATATCAAACTAAAAAGCCTCTGCACAGCAAAAGAAACTGACAACAAAACAAATAGACAGCCAACCAAATAGGAGGTATTTGCAAACAACAGCTTCAATAAGGGGTTAATATCCAAAATATATAAAGAACTCACAGCCTGACCAGGCGGTGGTGCAGTGGATAGAGCGTCAGACTGGGATGCAGAGGACCCAGGTTCGAGACCCTGAGGTCGCCAGCTTGAGCGCGGGCTCATCTGGTCTGAGCAAAATCCCACCAGCTTGAACCCAAGGTCGCTGGCTCGAGCAAGGGGTTACTCGGTCTGCTGAAGGCCCGCGGTCGAGGCACATATGAGAAAGCAATCACTAACGTGTTGCAACGGGCAATGAAAAACTAATGATTGATGCTTCTCATCTCTCTCCGTTCCTGTCTGTCTGTCCCTGTCTATCCCTCTCTCTGACTCACTCTCTGTCTCTATAAAAAAAAAAAAAAAAAAAAAAAAAAGAACTCACAAAGCTCAGCAACAAAGAAGCAAACAATCCAATTAAAAATTGGGGAGAGCCTGACCAGGCAGTGGCGCAGTGGATAGAGCGTTGGACTGGAATGCGGAGGACCCAGGTTCGAGATCCTAAGGTCTCCACTTTGAGCATGGGGTCGTCTGGTTTGAGCAAAGCTCACCAGCTTGGACCCAAGGTCACTGGCTTGAGCAAGGGGTTACTCGGTCTGCTGAAGGCCCACGGTCAAGGCATATATGAGAAAGCAATCAATGAACAACTAAGGTGTCGCAATGAAAAACTGATGATTGATGCTTCTCATCTTTCTCCGTTCCTATCTATCCCTCTCTCTGTCTCTGTAAAAAAACAAAAAAAAACAAAAATAAAAAACAAAACCACAGACTTTAAAAAAAAAAAAAAAAAAAAAAAAAAAAAAAAAAAAAAAAAAAAAAAAATTGGGGAGAGCAGGAAGAAATACAAATGGCCAACAGATATATGAAAAGATGCTCATCTTCTTTAGCTATTAGAGAAATGCAAATCAAAACGGCAATGAGATACCACCTCACACCTGTTAGATTAGCTATTATTAGCAAGACAGGTAATAGCAAATGTTGGAGAGGCTGTGGAGAAAAAGGAACCCTCATACACTGTTGGTGGGAATGTAAAGTAGTACAACCATTATGGAAGAAAGTATGGTGGTTCCTCAAAAAACTGAAAATAGAACTACCTTATGACCCAGCAATCCCTCTACTGGGTATATACCCCAAAAACTCAGAAACATTGATACGTAAAGACACATGCAGCCCCATGTTTATTGCAGCATTGTTCACAGTGGCCAGGACATGGAAACAACCAAAAATCCCGTCAATAGATGACTGGATAAAGAAGATGTGGCACATATACACTATGGAATACTACTCAGCCATAAGAAATGATGACATAGTGCCATTTATGACAACATGGATGGATCTTGAGAACATTATACTGAGTGAAATAAGTAAATCAGTAAAAGCTAAGGACTACATGATTTCGCACATAGAGGGGATATGAAACTGAAATTTGTGGACATAGATAAAAATGAAGTGGTTGCTGGGGGAGAGGGGTGTGAGGAGTGGGTGGGGAGAAGGGAGTAAAGAGGGACAAATATAAGGTGACAGAAAATGATTTGGCTCTGGGTGATGGGTACACAACATAATCAACAGTTCACATGCTTACCTGGAACCTAGGTTCTCTTATTGATCAATATCACTCCACTAAACTTAATTTTCTAAATAAAATTTAAAAACTAAAATAAAAATAAGGTTGCTAGCAAAAGTTTTTTATATAGTTACAAAGAACTATAATGATACAAAGATCATGTTGCTTTTATTTAGGGATTTATTTTTTATTTTTATTTATTGATTGTAAAGAGAGAGGAAGGGAGAGACAGACAGAAAGACAGAAATATTGATCTGTTCCTATGTGTGTTCTGACTAGGAATTGAACCAGCAACCTTCGCATATCAGGACAATGTTCAACCTACCACGCTATCTGGCCAGGGCAGGGATTTATTTTTTAATTTGTTTTCTAATTGACAAACATGTTTATGGTTCCAAAACCAAATCTATACAGTCTGTTCAGAGAATTCTAGCTTTTATCTTTGACCCTCTGACCCCATCCCTCTTTCTCCCCATAGATAACAATTTATTTTTATTCTATGGTTTCCCCTTTCATTGTGACATTTTTACTATAGTTTTAGACTCCATCTTAGGAAAACAGTAGCATATTATGCACTTCTGTACCTTGCTTACTTTTCAAATTCGATTTTTAATATAAAATATTTATTGAGATATAATTCACAACTCACATTTAAAGTGTACAACTCAATGTTGTTTTTAGGGTACTCAGAGTTGTACAACCACAGTTTTAGAACATTTTCAGTACTCACAGAAAGAAACTACCCACTAGCAGTCACTCCCCACTTTCCCCAACTCCCAACCCTAGCCCTAGGCAAGTGCTAATCTACTTTCTCTCTCTATGGAAATGGCTGTTGTGGATAATCTGTATTTTAAAAAACTATACAGGCCCTGGCCGGTTGGTTCAGTGGTAGAGCGTCGGTCTGGCGTGCAGGAGTCCTGGGTTCGATTCCCGGCCAGGGCACACAGGAGAAGCGCCCATCTGCTTCTCCACCCCTCCCCCTCTCCTTCCTCTGTGTCTCTCTCTTCCCCTCCCGCAGCCAAGGCTCCATTGGAGCAAGGTTGGCCCGGGCGCTGAGGATGGCTCCATGGCCTCTGCCTCAGGCGCTAGAATGGCTCTGGTTGCAGGAGAGCGACACCCCAGATGGGCAGAGCATCGCCCCCTGGTGGGCATGCCGGGCGGATCCCAGTCGGGCGCATGCGGGAGTCTGTCTGACTGCCTCCCCATTTCCAACTTCATAAAAATACAAAAACCATACAATATGTGACTTTTTGTCTCTGGCCTCTTTCACTTAGCATAATGCTTTCAAGGTTCATCCATATTGTAGCATGTATCAGTGCTTTATTTCTTTTTATTGCCAAATAATACTCCATTGTATGGCTATACCATGTTTTATTTATCCACTTTGCTTTGCCTTTTCTACATAATCACACATTTTGTGGCTTACTCTATGGTACTGCATCATGTTATCCAACATTAGCACACACTAGCGTAGATTTGCCATAGTTCATTCAGCCAGTCCACGGTTAACGACTATGTGGGTTATTTCTAGTGTATTACAAATAGATGTGCAAGAAAAAACCTTATGCTCACATCTTTTGGGAGCAAAAGAGAGCTGACTCCTGCCTTACTCACGTGGGTTGGCCTCAGTAACTGCTAAGGTATCTTTTAGCTTCAAAGATCTCATACTGATCCAAATAATAGCATTCTCTAGTAGTGTCCTGGGGGCCATGATGCTGGCTGACTCCCCTTGATAGCCAACTCTGGATATTTAGCCTTTGTTTGTTCTCATTTAGGTAGTCTTAGTTTATTTCTATAGAATCAATGGGAGTACTTTTATGCTAGGAAATCCCATGAGTTTAAGGGTCAAGGAGAGCTGTCATGCCGAAACCACTTCACCTTCGAGGAATAGAGGCTTGCTTTTATAGAAATATTCCAAGTCCTGTGAGACATCAGCAGCAAGAGCTTTCCTTCAGCAAGAGCCTCAACGTCAGATGTGGATGTTTCTTGGGACCTCACCCACTGAGCCCAGAAAAGGCAAGCTCACCGCTGTCTAGCACAGAGCAACGCAAAGTCTGGGGTGGGACACTGGAAGGCCACAAGGAACCCAGCCCAGGAAGGGCAAGAGCTGCGAGGACCTCACAAGGGACTTCTCAACCAGACACATGTGCCCTTGTTCAAACCGATGGAGTCAATGAAGTGGGGGCTGAATAGCTCCGTTCCTGGTCCCCAAGCTTCTGGGTTGTCCCCTCAGATAACCTGCAAGGCCAGGGAACAACTGCCCCCTCAGATGACTGCTGGCTGGTGACACAGGCCAGAGAACACATGGCTCATCTAAAAGTAGTGGTTCCCACTGATTTTTGCCAGGTGAGAATATCTACCTTTCCTGGGTTTTGGAAGCAAAGTGAGAAATCTGGATTTGTATGTAAAATGCCCCGATATTCTTCCCAAGTTTGGCAAACATGTTCGCAAGTTGCATTCAAATATCTCTGTAAAAGCGGAGAAAACTCAGGGAACTGACCCAGTTAAGGATTTGACTCAGGAAATCCATGAACATGTGTCCTGGCTCAGAACATGTGTCCTGCCACCAGAGCCACACTGCTGGCTTCGGAACCCAGATTCTCCCACCACCCTGTCTCCAACAGCTCAAGGGGACATTCCCAGAGGTAGAATAGAGTCTGACATTATTTCATCTTTGCTTCCTCATCTTCAAAAGGGAGAGAATAAAGTCACTGACCATGGCTGTGAGCTGTAATCTACAAAGTACAGTGCAAGTGGGAAGTGTCATTAAGCTTGAACATGTTCAAAATATGTGGTAAATTAATTAAATTAAATCATATTCTTGGAGCCTGACCAGGCAGTGGCACTGTGGATAGAGTGCCGGACTGGGACACAGAGGAGCCAGGTTCAAAACCCAGAGGTTGCTGGCTTGAGCGCTGGCTCATCCAGCTTGAGCACGGGATCACTGGCTTGAGCATGGGGTCGCAGGCTTGAGCCCAAGGTCACTGGCTTGAGCAAGGGGTCACTCACTCTGCTGTTGCACCCCTGCCCCTTCAAGGCACACCTGAGAAAGCAATCAATGAACAACGAAGGTGCCACAACAAAGAATTGATGCTTCTCATCTCTCTCCCTTCCAATCAGTCTGTCTCTACCTGTCCCTGTTGTCTCTCTCTCTGTCTTTGTCACAAGAAAGAAAAAAAAAATCAATAAATAAAAAATCAGATTCTTAGAATCTCATTAACATTTTGGGAAATAAAGAGTAGTTAAAAATATTTTGAAAAAAAAATATTTTGAGAGATAAAGAAAAAGTTGAAAATACAAATATTAAAAGTATTTTGATGCTACAATAACCTAAACAGTATAGTACTACTGCTACAACAAACTGGCAAATCAATCACTAACCCAAGAATAAATTTAAATGTACTTATATACTTTACAAATGATAATAAAATAATCAGAAGTAAATCAGAAAGGCATTAATTATTTAATAAGTATCATTGGAAACTTGATCATTTGGAAAGAAAATCAACTGATATCCACCCTATACTATATATATACCAAGACTAATTTAAGAAGTAAATATAAAAATTAAGACCACAAAAAACCTTTCTCTGCATTTAGAACAACTTTCTAAGCGTAAAAACAGTGAAACACAAAGAAAAAAAAAAGCCAATAAATCTAAGTACAAAAAAACCTCTTTAACTCCTAGATTTTTTTAAAGCCATTATTAAATTAAAAGTTAAATATCAGGCAAAATATGATTGACAAAGAAGCAAAGGGTGATACTCAAAGATATACTTATTTAATTCAAAGAGCTCATATGTTTTAATTAAAAATAAATCCCTGAAAAATTGTGCAAATATATAAACTGACATATCACGGGGGGAAAAACCAAATGGCCAATACCTATGACAAGTTTTATAACTTCTTTAAAAATCAGAGACATGGTGCCCAGGTGCTGAGGATAGCTCAGTGGGTCCAAGTGTTGGCCTCAGGCACTGAGGATAGCTCAGTTGATTCAAGCATTGGCCCAGATGGGGGTTGCTGGGTGGATCCCAGTCAGGGAGTATGCGGGAATCTATCTCCCCTCCCCTCACTTAATAAAAAAAAAATTTAAATAATAAATAACTAAAATAAAAATCAGAGACATTAAAATTAAAGAAAAATTTTTGCTTGGAAATTAACCAAGATTAAAAAAAGAGGATCTATTCAATGCCAGCAAAACTTGGATGAGACTGAGAGTCTATTAACATATAGTTCAAGCCTTGTGGAAGTCAACTTGGCATTGGACATCAAAAAAACTTTAAAAGGTTGCTATCACACAACTCAGAAATTAACCTTCTAGGAATATACTCTATGGAAATAATAAGAAAAAGGAACAGAAATTTAAGTACAAAGAAGCCTATCAAAATATTACCAGGATGGAAAATTATAATCAGCCTAAGTGACATACAATAGGGAAAACGGTTAACTAAATGATGATATAATCATAAAATGAGATATTATACATTTTTGTTTACTATATGTTTTCAAAAGTTCACAAATAATTTTTAGTAATGAATAATAAAAAACATATGATCTTAAGTAATCCTTCCACAAGGAGTTTTGTAGCACTACTGTGTGCGAGGTACTGCTCTGGGCATTTGGGATACATACATCACTGAGCAAAACTGACAAGATCCTGCCTTCCTGGAGCTCACTCTGCGGTGTGAGAGAGACACACACAACAAACAACCGTACAAATAAGAAAACTGTGTAATAGGTTAAAGGTGATGTGTTAAAGAAAACAAAGCAAGAGCAGGATGGGGGGCCGGAAGTGCTGAGGTGGGGGGGTGCGGGGGCAGGGCTGAACAGGGGCTCCAAGGCTTGACAGCATGGGGCTTAGTTAGCTCTACTGCTACCAAGAGGAGGAGACATCTCTGTGCAAAAGTATATCTAAGACGTCACCTATTAAACTTATATTTTAACTTTTATATTACATATGTAGCCATATTTACATATCTCATATATATATATTTTTAGATTTATTTATTCATTTTTATTGGGGGGGGAGAGAGAGAGGGAGAGAGAGAGAGAGAGAGAGAGAGAGAGAGAGATGAAAGAGATAGAACAGGGGGAGGAGCAGGAAGCATCAACTCCCATATGTGCCTTGACCAGGCAAGCCTGAGGTTTCGAACCAGCAACCTCAGCATTCTAGGTCGATGCTTTATCCACTGCGCCACCACAGGTCAGGCACATATCTCTTTTTTTTTTTTTTACACAGACAGAGAGAGAGTCAGAGAGAGGGATAGACAGGGACAGACAGACAGGAACAGAGAGAGATGAGAAACATCAATCATCAGTTTTTTCATTGTGGCACCTTAGTTGTTCATTGCTCTCTCATATGTGCCTTGACCGCAGGCCTTCAGCAGACCAAATAACCACTTGCTCGAGCCAGCGACCTTGGGTCCAAGCTGGTGAGCTTTTTTTGCTCAAACCAGATGAGCCCGCGCTCAAGCTGGCGACCTCGGCGTCTCGAACCTGAGTCCTTCTGCATCCCAGTCCGATGCTCTATCCACTGCACCACTGCCTGGTCAGGCTCATATATTTTTATAGAAAAAAAATATATACCAAGATGACAACAGTGGCTGCCTGTGGAAGGTGTGATTGCGGTGATTTTTTATTTTATCTTTTTATAGTTTGCTGTGTTTGCTAAACCGTGTAACATGAGGCAGCCCAGCGTTTTTTTTACAGGAATAAAACAGTGTATGCTATTATATGTTTTAAAAAGCAGAGCTGATCTACCTTTTAACCTCAGGAAGGGCTTTCCAACAGGGACAAGATGTTTCAAGGTGGTGGTGAGGTGTCTATACCTTTCTGAGGAGACGGCGTTACAGCATTCTGCCATAAGGGGGTGCCGAGCCCTGCGTGTGGAATGGATTTTAAGGGAGCAGTGTGTAAAGAGTCAATCTTGCAAAATTCCACTCCCACGCTTGGGAACCATGCTCAGAGTCGCTCAAAAAAGCTTCTGGCTCTCTAACTCTTGCCTCCTTGGGTCAGTAATAATATAATCTATTTTCCCTGAAATCAATTAGCAAGTAGTTTAGCAAAGCATGAGCTCAGCAAGAAAAAAAGAAGAGAATGTTCCTTGCCCTGGGGAGTGAACCCAACCAGACAGGCCAAACTCACAGTTACCGTTTCACAGCGTAACAAAGCGTGAGCGCTGGGACAGGAGGGGGAGACCTGGGGTGGGTGGGTGGAAAGATCCAGCAGAGATTAACCGAGGCAGAAGCAAATGTGAGTCAGCTGGATGTTATTAGAGACTTGAAAGATGGGTGCATAAAAAAGGGAGGGGGAAGAGAGACAGGCCAGGGTGTGTGTGTGGGGGGGGGGGGGGGAGGGATGGGGCACAGGTAGTGCTGGGAAAAGCCTTTGACCTGCACAATGCTGGGTATTTTGCAACTTAATGACCCCAGGAACTGGGTCACCAGGAGTTGCATGCCTGATCCCAGTCTCAGCAAACCCGACTTATCTCAAATTAAAGATCAGAGACGTCTGGGGCTCACAGCGCTGACGCAGCCACTCTGTCAATGCCAGCCAATCTGGTTTGCAAGTGTTTACCTAATTGGTCAGAGCAAAGCTGGATGCACCCCCACTTCCAACACCAAGACTTGCTTCCCTGCATGCCTGGGAACACAGTGGCCAGAGGACTGGGGAGCGAAGGTGGATAAGACAGACTCCTGGGGAGGGGGAATGTACCTTGCTTATCTCAAAACACAATGTAATGGGAAGAGAAAAGAGGACCACCTAACTGAACCTGGGGGTCAGGGAAGGCTTCCTGGAGGAGATGGTACTTGAGCTAGTCTGGAAGGGCATATGGGAGTTTGAGACTAGGAAAGGGTTCTGGGCGAGAGAGAATGTGATGCCTATCCATGCAGGTAGCTCCCCATGGCTGGAGCCTGGGGTCTGTGTGGGCGTGGTAAGAGGTGATAATTGAGTGAATTGAAGGCCACTTTATTTGGAGGGCCCTGGGAAGCCTTGGATTACCAGATCATTGACATGGAAGTTTGCAAAAGCCACCAGTGACCTTTGTGCTGCCAAATCCATGGGTACATTTCAATATATCTTATGCAAGTTCTCTCAGCGGTATGTTGTACTGCTGCCTCTCCCTCCATCCAGAGCGTTCTCAGGTCTTGACTTCTCATCACCACGTGCTCCTCCTGGCTGTCTATGGACCTCTTGTCACTTTTCCTCAACTTCCACACTGACTGCTCCTCCCCTCTCTGCCTTGGAGTGTTGGTGTTCCATACTCGGTCTCTTCTCGCCCATTCATTCTTGCTCTCCACCTCCTTATTTGTTCCCATGGCTTCACATGCATCTGTGATGTATAATCCTACCAGGGGAGGGCAGGGGGTCCAGAATCAAGGGGAAGGTCATACGTCCTGGGTGTCAGTGCTGAGTGAGCATGTTCATGCTGAATCACGAGCAGCTGCGGATGAGTCAGGGTGGAGTCAGGATGAGTATTTCGGGGATAAGCAGAGGCATGCACTGGAGTAGGAGTTGCTAATTACTGTAGTCAGTGTTCTGGATCTGGAAGAAAGCTGAATCCAGGGCTCGCTGTTCCCAAGTGTGGAGGGAGTGGTAGACACTCTGGAGTGTGTTAAAAGGCCAAACCCAAGGTCTAAGAAGAATCAGAATGCCGGGAGGTACGGGGAAGATGGGTAGGTCCCAGAGGGCAAGCTGATTCCAAAGTCCAGGAAGTCACTCAAGGCAGTTGGTTATCCAAGCCACAAGAGCGAGGCCAGACGACTGGGGGTGGACGCTGGCCTGGCTTGGCTCTCTGCTGCAGTTTAGGCAGGCAGACATCCAAGGACACGCTCCCAGCCCGAGGGACAATGGCGCAGGAGCGTTGGTGGACTCTGTGTGCTGTCCAGACCACACTGACAGCATATCCATAGTGAGGCAGGGAAGTCATGAGCCATTCCTGGCCCTTCTGTTTTCCAACCTCACATGCCAACAGGACACAGAATTGCTCAAGAAGCCAACAATACAGCCACTGATGAAGCAAATCCTTTTTGAGTTTCATCAGGAGAAGGTTGCAATCAAGATTCAAAATGGTCTTAAGAAATAGCCTTTACAAGTAGTAAAAACAAGTAGATTACTCAGTAAATGGTGTTAGAATATTTGCTATTTTTTTTTAAAATGTAAGTTAGAGTCCTACCTTAGCATCACATGCAAAAATAAATCTGTTAATTAGAAATTAATTTAAAACTTCTCACAAAGAAAAGCCCAGGCTCAGATGACTTGATTGATGAATGCTACAAAACATTTAAAAAAAAACCCACCACCACAAATACTTATCCTCCACAAAGTCTTCTACAAAGTAGGAGAAGAAGGAATATTTTCTAACTCATTCTATGAAAATACAACCCACAGAATGGGAGAAAATATTTGCAAATCATACATCTGATAAGATATTTGTATCTAGAATGTGTAAAGAACACTTAGAACTCAATTTAAAAAACTAATTAAAAAGTGGGCAGGCCTGACCTGTGGTGGCGTAGTGGGATAAAGCGTCGACCTAGAACACTGAGGTTGCCGGTTCGAAACCTTGGGCTTGCCTGGTCAAGGCACATATGGGAGTTGATTCTTCCTGCTCCTCCCCCTTCTCTGTCTCTCTCTCTCTCTCTCTCTCTCACTCTTCTCTCTCTAGAAATCAATAAATAAAACATTTAAAAAAAAGTGGGCAAAGGATCTGGATAGACATGTCTCTAAAGAAGGCATACAAATAACCAATACACACATGAAAATACCTCAACAACATTAGTCCTTAGGGAAATGGAAATCAAAATCGCAGCGAGACACCATTTCATACTCACTAGGACGGCTAGAAGGGAAGTAAAACAGGCAATAACAAGCACTGGCGAGGACACAGGGCAATTGGAACCCTCACACTTTGCTGGTGGTATGTAAAAAGAGGCAGCCACTGTGGAAAAGAAAGTGGCAGTTCCTAAAAAAGTTAAACATCGAGTACCATATCACCCTCCTACGTATACTCCTAAAAGCACTGAAATAATACTTCCATACAAAAATTGGATGTTAACGTATATAGCAGCATCACTGATAATAGCCAAAAATGAAACAAATCAAGCGTCTACCAAGTGGTGAATGGATAACCTATTATTATCCCGTGGAAAAAAAGGACTGACAGAAGCTACAACATGGATGAACCTCGAAAACAATATGCTAAGTGAAATAAAGTCTTCCTAAAGGCCATCTATTGTATGATTCTGTATTATATGTCCTGAGTAGGCAAATCTAGAAAGATGAAAAATAGATACGTGGTTGCCAGGGAATGGAGAGGGAGTGAGCGCAGAGCGTGACTGCTACCGGGGATGGGTTTCTGCAGGGCAGATGAGAACGTGCTGAGATTAGAGCGTGGTGACGGGTGCACAACCTTCCGAAAATAGTAAGAAGTATTTCACTTTTAAAAGGGTGAATTGTAGGTCCTGGCCGGTTGGCTCAGCGGTAGAGCGTCGGCCTGGCGTACGGGGGACCTGGGTTCGATTCCCGGCCAGGGCACATTTGTTTCTCCACCTCCCCCCTCCTTCCTCTCTGTCTCTCTCTTCCCCTCCCGCAGCCAAGGCTCCATTGGAGCAAAGATGGCCCGGGCGCTGGGGATGGCTCCTTGGCCTCTGCCCCAGGTGCTAAGGTGGCTCTGGTCGCGGCAGAGTGACGCCCCGGAGGGGCAGAGCATCGCCCCCTGGTGGGCAGAGCTTCGTCCCTGGTGGGCGTGCCGGGTGGATCCCGGTTGGGCGCATGTGGGAGTCTGTCTGACTGTCTCTCCCCGTTTCCAGCTTCAGAAAAATACAAAAATAAAATAAAATAAAAAAAATAAAAGGGTGAATTGTATAGTGTGTAAATTATATCAAAATCAAGCTGCTAAACATATAAATCTGAGGTTGATTAAAGATATAGATGTAAAATAAACCTGCCTGACCTGTGGTGGTGCAGTGGATCAAGTGTCGACCTGAAACACTGAGGTCACCGGTTGGAAACCCCAGGCTAGCCTGGTCAACGCACATACTGGGAGGAACTACTACGAGTCGATGCTTCCTGCTTCTCCTCCCTCTTTTTCTCTCCTCTCCCTCTCCTCTAAAAAAATCAATAAATAAAAAAGTCTTTAGAAAAATGTAAAGTAAATCTTAAAAATAAAACATAGAAGACTGGTTCAATAATTTTGGTGTGGGGCAGGCCATTCTAAATATGATACAAAACTCACAATATGTAAAGGACAATATTGACAGATTGAGTGTATTGAAATAATCTTCAATGGGAAGATAATATAAAATTTAAACACACACACACACACACAAGAATCATGAAGGATTTTTTGCAACATGTGTAACATATATTTTGAGAACAGTCTTTATAACCATAATGAAAAAGGTGAACTCCGCAGTAGACTGCAGGGCTGGCCAGAGTGAAGGGAAAGGGGCACTTGTGTGGAGAAATAGAGTACACTGCGGCCATCTGGAAGACAATGCAGCATCTAGGAGTGATCTGCAAAACATTTCCAGTGGGCACAGCACAGTCTGAGTCAGAAGCACCAGCTGAGAATGAAAGTCAGCCTTTGCAGGATCTGCTGACATGTTCAGATAAAAGTAGATTTTTGTCCCAGGGTTTCTACTTGAAGAATTATATCCTCAGAAATGCTTCAAAGGCACATAAAGCACGTTTGCTACAGCTATGTTTATAATAGTAAACAATTAATGGCCATTCACAGGAAACTGGTTACATAAATTCTGCATCCTCATCATCAGATACCATGCTGCCATTATAAAGACAAACATAGCTCAAGTACTACTGACATAGAAAGATGCTTGAAATGCATTGTTAGGGAAAAGTAGTAGTTGCAGAACAGTATGTTTAATATGATCCCAGTTTTGAAAAAAATACTTGTATGTATGTTTATATATGCATGGAAAAAATTCTGGATAAATGTACAACAAACTGCTAGTGGTGGTGACCTGTGAGAATGGTGACCTGTGAGAACTGGACTATTTTGAGGGGAGTACAGGAAGAGGAAAAAGAAAATATTATCTTATAGACCTTTGAATTATTTTTATAAATTTTTTTTTTTTTAAAAACAGATTTTATTCATTTATTTTATAGAGGGGGAAAGAGAAAGAGTGAGAAAGAGAGAGAGAAGAGGGAGGAGCAGGAAGCATCAACTCCCATATGTGCCTTGACCAGGCAAGTCCAGGATTTCGAACCGGTGACCTCAGTGTTCCAGGTCGATGCTATATCCATTGCGCCACCACAGGTCAGGCTTATAAATTTTTAAATACAGAAAAATAGAGGCTCTGGCCAGTGGCTCAGTGGATAGAGCCTTGGCCCAGAGTATGGATGCCTGGGTTTGATTCCCAGTCAGGGCACACAGAAGAAGCAACCATCTGCTTCTCTCCTCCTTCCTGTCCCCCTTCTCGTCTTCTTCCCTTCCCTCAACCAGTGGCTCCATTGCTTTGGGTGTGGCCCAGGGTGCTGAGGATAGCCTGGTTGGTCTGAGCATCAGCCTCAGGCACTAAAAATAGCCCAATACTTGAGCATCGGCCCTAGATGGGGTTGCTGGTTGGATCTCAGTCAAGGCACATTCAGGAGTCTGCCTCACTATTTTCACTCCTCTCACGTATAATTAAAAAAATAAATATAGGGAAGGGTGGGGGAGGGGAGTAAAGAGAGAGAAATATACAGCGACGGAAAATAATTTGACTTTGGATGATGGGGACATAATGCAATTAACAGTTCAAATGCCATAGAGATGTTCACCTGAAACCTATGTGTTCTTATTGATCAATGTCACCCCATTAAATATAATTTCTATATTTAAAAGAAATGGCTTTGAAAATAAGTGGAAAACATTCTGAATTGACGGAAAAGATTGATTCTCTCCTGAAATTTACTGTACAAAGAGCTACTCGTTGTAATCTTGGCGAGATAGGACAAAGGCAATGTTGTGAAAAGTGGAGCCAATGATACCACTGAGGATGGAATTGGAAAAAGGCTAGCCAACAAGGCAACTCTCCCACTTCCTCTGGGCTTCTCCTTTACAGGACAGAAAAAGCTGTAGCAAATCATGCCACTGTCTTAATTCAGAAAAAAAGGAAAAGGAAAAGAAAAGGAAGCAATTAGCTTTGGAGAAAACGAGGAAGGAGAGCGTAGTAATTAACAGTGATCATACCCTATAAGATGGGAATATGGAGAATTTTCACCATTTCCTTATCTGCATTTTCTAATTTTTCAAAAATAAGTTTTTATTACTTGCTTTAAAAAAAAGTAGTAAGAGCCCTGACTGGATAGCTCGGTTAGTTAGAACATCATTCCAATATGTAGAGATTGCAGGTTTGCTACCAATCAGGGCACATACAGGAACAGACTGATGTTTCTGTCTCTCTCTCCCTTCCGCTCTCTCTAAAATCAATCAATAAAAAAAAATTTTAACTATTAAAAAATAAAATTTAAAAAGGAGTACAAAATAATATCCTCATGCCTTTCTGCTTACCAGGTGGACAGATAAGGCCTGGTGATGTCAGTGCAAAAGGAGAAAGATTCTAAACAATGAAGTCATTTAGAAGATAATGCTGAGAGTCAGTGATGGAAACATTGATAAGAATGAAATCCTAAATCTCCTATGTAGTTATCATGAATGTGTCACCAGGACTTCAAATATTTATTGTATATTTTGTGAAACATGGATTTGAACCTCTAAAATTCTCCTCTGCTAATTGATCATTATGGACAGCAGAATTCAATTGACATCCTTGAGTCCAGATGGTATATAAATTAACATTTTAATGTTAGAAGTCTTAGAATTCCTTAGCCTTTTCTCCTGCGGTGCATGAAGGTAGCTAAATCAATGAGTCAGGTAGGTCCTCTCTCTTAAAACATTATGTAGAAGAAAGTTTATTCCAGCAATCTGGCATTTTTAAAAAACAATCATTTGTTTAAACTTTGAAGTACACATGCATGTGTGTGCATGTATACTGTGTGCATATATAGGTCTATATAAAATAGGAACGCTATGTAAGGATACACATAATTACCTATTGGGTACGGTGGGGCTTTCTGAGAGGGAGAAGGATTAGAGAGCTGGGAATAACCAAGCTAAGAAACTAAAATACATTAAAAATGCGTGAAATAGGCCCTGGGTGGTTGGCTCTGTGGTAGAGCTTCACCCGGCGTATGGATGTCCCGGGTTCAATTCTGGTCAGGGCACAGAGGAGAGGCGACCATCTGCTTCTCTACCCCTTCCCTTCTCTCTTTCTCTCTCTCTCTTACTCTCTTGCAGCCATGGCTTGAATGGTTTGAGCAAGTTGGCCCCAGGTGCTGAGGATGGTTCCATGGCCTTGCCTCAGGTGCTAAAATAGCTCAGTTGCTGAGCAACGGAGAAGCAGCCAGAGATGGGCAGAGCATCACCCAGTAGGGGGCTTGCCAGGTGGACCTGGGTTGGGGTGCATGCTGGAGCCTGTCTCTCTGCCTCCTTGCCTCTCATTTAATAAAAAAAAATGTTTTAAAATATTGAATGGTGTGACACTTTGCAGACATAGGCACATTTTTATTCTACTAAAAAACAAACAAACAAACAAAAAAAAACCTGAAAAAGCACCAAAGAATTAGTTGGCCTGAATTCTAGTCCTTGGTTCCATTACTGCCCAAACTTGGGCAAGTTACTTCATTTCTCTATTTATGTATGCTTAACTTGCAGGTGTAGATAACATGTGCCCTACTTGATCTCTAAGGTTATTGTGAAGCTCACATAAAGTATTAAATTATGCTTTAAAAGTCACCAAACCCAATGCAACAGTTTAAAAATTATGACTAATAAAGCTATAGATTGATTTGATGAACCCAACAAAAGATAAGTTGGTAGGATCAATTGCTGGAGAACCCCAATGGGTCCAGTTGGAGAAGCAGTACACTCAGAATGGTCCATAGGTGACTAAAAATTAAGAGGAAAGAGAGCTTGTTCTCATGTGTTGCAAGTACATTTGGAAACAGCCAACTAAAAGCAACTCTGCTGTCTGCCTTCCACTCTATTAACAAGTGCTTCCTCAATATACATATTTCTGCCTCCTGGCCATAGTGAACTGAACTAGGGGGGTGCCAGTTAACTGATTTCCTTCCAGAGAAACTTTGAGTTGGGAGAGAGAAATAGACAGAGGGATGGACAGCCAAACAGAAGAATTCTATATAGCTGCAAATTACATTTGCATTTGAGGTTAGAGCAATGAGCAGCCAGCCATCTTTGGACCAGGAAGCCTAGTTGGTCAAGAACGAATGAGGCAGAGATCTGGTTCTTGAATCCTGATCATTTCTCCTTTTTTCAAAGACTAGCATAAGATGGTTTCTGCTGCCAAAGATCCTTAACTAAACATATAATCTAGGCCTGGCTCATTTGGCAGCATTACAATGTACAAGAATAGTAAGAAGGCAGATAAAAAACAGACTACCCAGCATAGACTTAACTGGGTAATGAACATATTGTGCAATCCTGACAGGTATAGTCATTCCACATGGAGAAAAGGAAGACAGGCCGCAACTGAGTCAGGAGTACAGTCATTAACTTAAACTGCACCCACATTTGAAAATGAAATTCAGGATAATCAACCTGCCAGACCAGACCACATTTTCTGAGGACTTCTAACGGCTCTTAGGACAGCAACTTAAGTGTGTGTTGGTTCTGGAGAGTCACACCTAAGGAACCCTATGGTTAGAGTCCCTCCTACACATTATGGAAAGTTGGAGAATCATGGATACCATAACTTAACCTCAAAGCTAATAAGCAAAGCCCAGACCAATCAATAGAGTCTCACTGTTCTTGAGCCCATCAATCCAGAAGGAATTTAGAAAACAGCACCCATCATTCATTTCCTTCATGCCTTCATTCATCCAGCAAGTATCAAGTGCTTACTATGTGCCAAGCACTTGTGAGGGGCTGGAGATACAGCAGTGAACATGACCAGTGAGGCATTGCCTCAAGGAGCTTACATTTTAAGTGGAGGGAGACAGACAATATAATATAAAACCTGTTGGTGTGCTGGGAAGAAAAATCAAGCAGGATAGGTGTATAATAGCGATGGATGTGTATTATTCTATACACACTGGTCAGCCACCACCTCTGAGATAAGGTGACACTTGAACAGACTTCGAAGGGAGGTTGGCTGTGAGGCTGCTCTCTGGGCTGAGAGCTTTTCTGGTAGAGGGGAGTTTCCTATTAAACAACCTGAGGGGAGCCAGGGGGGCTGGAGCCACTGGAGCTTGGGAGAGAGCCATGAGGGTGCCTCGTGGGCTTTGGCAAAGACTTTCATATTTCCTTTAAGAAGAAGTCAATCGGGTTTTAACTAGAGGAGCAATGTGACATGATTTAAAAAGATCACTCCAGTGTCTATATTGAAAATAAACTGTAGGGGGGGGGGCAGGGAGACTAGTGAAGTTATCAACAGATGTGTTAGTGGATTAGATCATGTTAGCCATGGAGGAGATGGCGAGAAATGGTCCAAACCTAACATTGCCACAGGATTCCCTGGGGGGTTGGATGCAGGCTTTCAGAAAGAGTACAAGATGATTCCATGATTCCCAGGCTTTGGCTTCCAAATGTTTAGGTCTGGGTGGTAAGGAAGACCAAACACTAGAGCCAGGAGTTGGGCAGAGCTGATGAGCAGTATGGCTAGAACAGAAGTTAAGTACTCAGATGAGGGGGTGCAATACTGAAAGCAAAGTCAAGGTCAGAGTTTCAGTCTAATTCGAGGAGCAAGGGCAGTAATTCAATCAGGACAGGTAAATAACTTATGGAATACCAGGCATTATGCTAAAAGGCTTTGTGTACAACCTTTCTATTTTTTATTTTATTTTAAAAATTGATTTGAGAGAGGAAGTAGGGGAGAGAGAAACACCAATCTGTTCCTGTATGTACCCAGACTGAGGATCGAACTGGCAACCTCTGTGCTTCAAGACGCTCTAGGTCAACTGAGCTTTCTGACCAGGGAAGTGTAGAGCCTTTTAAAATCCTTAACAACTCCAGAAATTGTCACTTGCCTTATTTTACAAATGAGGAAAATCAAGACGTTGAATAACCTATACAAGGCTGGTAAGCAAAGCAGTAGAATGCGGTTTTGGGTTTAGTTTGGATCTGACCCTGAAGCATGTGTGCTTAAAGACTTCGCAATACCGCAAAGTTCAATGTCTCATTTGGCAGCTGAGGTCATCTCTAAGGTTCAAGTTAGGTAGGAGTGGGAACGGTAAGCACAGTCAGAAGCGAGGTCCAAGTATACAGACAAAAATGGATCCAAGTTTGTGGGTTGAGCTGGGCAGGAAGAAACAGGCTTGGGCTAGAGTGAGAGCCCAGGACCCGGCATAGCAACAAGGGCTAGGCGAGGCTCTGCAGAGGGGGACAGGGTCATGGAAGGTCAATGTTCTGCTTGGCTGGATTTGTAACACAACCACTGCCCCCATCACCAAGGCAGGAAAGGTAAACATGCAAACCTTTAGAATCTGCTGGACCTCTACATTGGAACTGAGCCAGGGATCCAACACAGGTGATCAAACACCCCTCTTCTGTAAGATACTTGTTCCATATCAACCACTGGAAGAGCTCACAAAGATTCCCCTCTTCCCTGGCTTATTCAGGGAGACTGCCCCAGGCACTATGAGGAAAGAGCCGGTGAGTTCACACTGCTCTTTCAATGTAAACAATCTTGGGGTTCCAATACTTCTGTCTCTACCAGTCAAGTGGTAAGGGTGCACCCAATGAACACGTAATTTCATTCTCAATCTGCTTAAAAAGCACATTAATGCACCCAGTCCAACGTAACTGTTATACTGGTAAAGTCTAATCATTATGACAGGAGTTGCTGGGTGGATCCTGGTCACAGCGCATGTAAGAGTTTGTCTCACTATCTCCCCTCCTCTCACCTGGAGGGGGGAAAATATATATATTATATATTATATATATAATACATATATAAATGGATATACTGCAACACAGCAATTAATGGAATTAGAGCTGTATGTATCAACATAGTTAGATTTCAGAAACACTGAAAATGAAAACTGCAAAAAGATATGAAAAATATGCCATAACATTTTAAAACACAAAATAGTATGTTTACAAAATCATATAAAGTAAATAATAAAACCATGCATGAGAATGATAAGCAGAATCAGAAAAGTATCTACCTGTGAGGAGAAAGGCAGAGAAATGAGATGTGGGAGGTTTCACTAAGGGGGTTAGCTGTATTCTGTGTTTATCTGATGAAAATCAAAATCAGATGAACTGACAAAGGAAGTGATGTATACTTTTCAAAAATTCATATTTTCGGCCTGACCAGGCAGTGGCGCAGTGGATGGAGCGTCAGACTGGGACGCAGAGGACCCAGGTTCGAGACCCCGAGGTCACCAGTTTGAGCATGGGTTCATCTGGTTTGAGCAAAAGCTCACCAGCTTGAGCCCAAGGTCGCTGGCTTGAGCAAGGGGTCACTCGGTCTGCCGTAGCCCCTGGTCAAGGCACATATGAGAAAGCAATCAATGAACAAATAAAGTGCTCAATAAAAAATTGATGCTTCTCATCTCTCTCCCTTTCTGTCTGTCCCTATCTATCCCTCTCTGAGTCTCTGTCAAAAAGAATTCAAAAAAAAAAAATCTTATTTTCTATATGCTTGAATCTCATTAAAAAAACAATGAAGAAAGTCAGCCCTCAACACAAGGGTTTATAAAAAAAATTTTTTTATATAAAAAAAAAATTAAAAAAAAAAACAACTAAGGGGGGGGGGGCTCCAAATTAAGCTTAATATCCAAGCTTCAGAAATAGCTCTAAAATTGCGATTGCCAAGCAAACCTATTGACAAAGACCATACCAAAAGTCTGAAAGCTTCATAGCAGCCGGACATTCCTCTAAGTCAGAATCAGTCATTTAAAAAGTAAATTATTTTTGGACATACGCAATACAATATCAATCTAATGGTATATGGTCCATAAAGCCTTTAGAACTCCAAAAACCAGTTAGGAAGTCACAGTAACCCAGACAACCTCAACGCCAAAAATAGATACATTGAAATGGGTAAAAAAAACTATTTCATTTCAATCATGTCAGCCCCTCCCCCAAGCCAGCATAGCTCACGATTAGGAGGAAAAGCCCACCTCACAGCTTCTTCCTAAGAAAGGAAAGAGAAGAACTGTCCAATGTGCCAGGCTTTGCGAAGGCTCCCCAAGAGACTGATTTCAGTGTGACCTGACTCACAGCACTAACCTGGATGCCTGGGGACCACTGGGAAAGGTGAGCTCAGTAAGTTGTAGTGCCAGAGAACCCGAACTGTTTCCGATACCAGAAGAAGCAAGAGACTACAACCTTCAGAAAAAAGAAACTGTCAAGTCTGTTGGAGGAAAGACATCTCTAAGGTTCGAGTTAGGTGCGTTAGGGGAGTCACACATACAAATACAGAGATGACACATCCCCATAAAAGGTTTGAAATGCTCCAAGAATTTCTAGCTGGGATGCTTGGCGATGACCTTCCCCAGTATAGAGCCAGTGTGTAAACACAGGCAGAAGTAGCTGTTTTTACAAATGCAAAAATCACAACAAAAAATGAGGCACATGATGAAATAGGGAAACACGGCCCAAAGAAACAAAATAAATCTCCATAAACTAGCCAAAAATAAATGGAGATTAATTACCTGACAATGAATAAAATATTCAGTTTAAAGAAGCTCAATGTGTTACAAGAGAACACATAAAGAACTACACAAGATCAGGAAAACAATACATAAACAAAAGAATATAAAAGACACAGAAACTATTAAAAAAATTGATTAAGAACAAAACTTGGCCCTGGCCAGGGAGCTCAGTGGATAAAAGCACTGACCCAATGCACCAGACAGAGGTTGCAGGCTGCACCTACTGTCAGGGCACATATGAAAAGCAATTAGAGTACACAACTAAGTGAAACAATGAGTTGATGCCTCTCTCTCTCTCTCAAATCACCAGAGGAAAAAAGAACAAAATGAATATTCTGCAGCTGAAGACAAGAACTGAACTGAACTGAAAATTTCACTATAGGAGATCAACGTCACTTTATTAAGCAAAAGAATCAGCGAATTCTCAGTTTATTTGAACTGTCAAATTCAAGTAAGAGGAACAGAAGAAAAAAGAATGAACAAAAGTCAAGAAAACCTCAGGGACACATGAGACACAATCAAGTGGACCAATGCATATTATTCAGTGAAAGAAGCCAGTCTAAAAAGGCTACATACCATAGGATTCCAACTCTATGTATGACATTCTGGAAAAGGTAAGACTATGGAGACAGTAAACAGATTGTTGGTGGTCTGGGGGTGGGGAGAAGGAAGGACTAATAGGCAGAGCACAAAGGATTTTTAGGGCAGTGAAACTACTCTGTATGATACTTCAATGGTGAATGCAAGCATTATTCATTTGTATAAACCTAGTTATGTACACCACCAAGAGTAAACTCTAATGTGAACTATGGACTTTAGGTGATAAGGTTATATCAATGTAGGTTCATCAGTTGTAACAAATGCACCACTCTGGCCTGACCTGTGGTGGCGCAGTGGATAAAACGTCGACCTGGAAATGCTGAGGTCGCCTGTTCGAAACCTTGGGCTTGCCTGGTCAAGGCACATATGGGAGTTGATGCTTCCAGCTCCTTCCCACTTCTCTCTCTCTGTCTCTCCTCTCTAAAAATGAATAAATAAATAAAAATTAAAAAAAAAAACAATAAAAAACAAATGCACCACTCTGGTGGGAGGCTATGCATGTGTGGAGGCAGTAGGTATACTGGAAACTTCTCTACCTTCTGCTTAATTTTGCGGTGAACCTAAAAGAGCTCTAAAAAATAAAGTCTATTTAAAAATAAAGATCTGCCTGAACTGTGATGGTGCAGAGGAAAGAGCGTTGACCTGGAATGCTGAGGTCACTGGTTAGAAACCCTGGGCTTGCCTGGTGCTAGACAAACAAGTGTGTTAGGCTTGCTCGCTTGCACTTTGCCTGATTGGTGCACGAGCACGGGGCAGCACCATGTGTGTATAGTCTATGTAAGGCTGCAGGTGCTTGACCTCAGGGCAGCAGATTATAAATTGCAGATTACGGCCCTGGCTGGTTGGCTCAGTGGTAGAGTGTCGGCCTGGCATGCGAAGTCCCGGGTTCGATTACCGGCCAGGGCACACAGGAGAAGCGCCCATCTGCTTCTCCACCCCTCCCCCTCTCCTTCCTCTCTGTCTCTCTCTTCCCCTCCTGCAGCCAAGGCTCCATTGGAGCAAAGATGGCCCGGGTGCTGGGGATGGCTCCATGGCCTCTGCCTCAGGCGCTAGAGTGGCTCTGGTCGCAACAGAGTGACGCCCCGGATTGGCAGAGCATTGCCCCCTGGTGGGCGTGCCGGGTGGATCCTGGTTGGGCGCATGCGGGAGTCTGTCTGACTGCCTCCCGTTTCCAGCTTCAGAAAAATACAAAAAAAAAAAAAAATAAATAAATAAATAAATAAATTGCAGATTGCGCCTGACCAGGCAGTGGCGCGGTGGATAGAGCGTCAGACTGGGATGCAGAGGACCCAGGTTCGATACCCCGAGGTTGCCAGCTTGAGCACGGGCTCATCTGGTTTGAGCAAAAAGCCCACTGACTTGAACCCAAGGTCGCTGGCTGGAGCAAGGGGTTACTCAGTCTGCTGAAGGCCCGCAGTCAAGGCACATATGAGAAAACAATCAATGTACAACTAAGGTGTTGCAACGCGCAATGAAAAACTAATGATTGATGCTTCTCATCTCTCTCCGTTCCTGTCTGTCCCTGTCTATCCCTTTCTCTGACTCACTCTCTGTCTCTGTAAAAAATAAATAAAATTAAAAATAAATAAAAATAAATTGCCGATTGCCTGCCACCATTGGGAGGGGCCATTGTTTGCTGGAAAAGGGGTTTTTCCTGAGCCTATTTTGCTTGAGTCCTGAAGACAGAGAGGGAAGTGGTTTTCCCTGTTACTTGCTCATCTGCCATTGTGAGACTCTAATAAACAGAATGGCCCACCACCCTCCAGCCCCACAGTTCCTCTACCATCTGCCTGAATCCAATATGAATCTGCACAGCCACAGCCAATGGCCTTACACATGGTCAAGGCACATACGAGAAGCAACCAATGAACAGTTACAGTGAAGCAAGTACTTCTCTACCTCCTCTCTGTAAAATCAATAAATAAAATCTTAAAATAATAAGACCTCAAATCAATAATCTTAATTTACATACCAGGGGTCGGCACAGTGGATAGAGCATCTACCTGGGATAAGGAAATACCAAGTTGGAAACCCCGAGGTTGCCAGCTTGAGCACGGGCTCATTCAGTTTAAGCACAAACTCACCAGCTTCAGTGTATAGTAGGCAGCTTGAGCATGGGATCATTGACACGACCCTAAGGTCGCTGGCATGAAGCCCAAGGTCGCTGGCTTTAGCAAGGAGTCACTGGCTTGGCTGGAGCCCCCTGGTCAAGGCAGGTATGAGAAGCAATCAATGAACAGCTACAGCTATGCAACTACAAATTGGTGCTTTCATCTCCCTCCCTAAAAACAAAACAAAACAAAACAAAGAAACTAGCATGACCAGTTGGTGGCACAGTGAATCGAGTGGCGGCCTGGGATGCTGAGGACCCAGGCTCAAAACACCAAGGTTGCTGGCTTGAGTATGGGCTCATCCAGCTTGAGTGTGGGGTCACTGGCTTGAGCATGGGATCAGGACATGACCCCATGATCACTAGCTTGAGCCCCAAGCTTGCTGGTGTGAAGCCCATGGCTGCTGGCTTGAGCAAGGGGTCACCGGCTCGGCTGAAGCACCCCCAGTCAAGGCACATATGGGAAAGCAATCAATCAATGAACAGCTCAAGTGCTGCAACAAGTGATGCTTCTTGTGTCTCTCCCTTCCTGTCTGTCTCTCTTAAAAAAAAACAAAACTAGAAAAATGAAAGTTTTCAGAAGAAAGGAAATAATAAAAATTAGAGCAGAAAGAGAAAAGAAATCAACAAATCTTTAGCCAGACTAAGAGAAAAGACTCAAATAAATCAGAAATGAAAGAGACATTACAACATATAAAAAGACTATAAGAGACTATAATGAATAATTTTATGCCAACAAATTGGATTATCTAGAAAAAGAAAAGAATACATTTCTAGAAATATATAACCTAGCAAGAGTGAGTTGTACGCCTGACCAGGCAGTGGCGCAGTGGATAGAGCGTCGGACTGGGATGAGGAAGGACCCAGGTTCAAGACCCCAAGGTCGCCAGCTTGAGCGCGGGCTCATCTGGTTTGAGCAAAAAGTTCACCAGCTTGGACCCAAGGTCCCTGTTCGAGCAAGGGGCTATCAGTCTGCTAAAGGCCCGTGGTCAAGGCACATGTGAGAAAGCAATCAATGAACAACTAAGGTGTCGCAATGCACAACAAAAAACAAATGACTGATGCTTCTCATCTCTCCGTCCCTGTCTATCTCTCTGACTCTCTCTCTGTCTCTGTTAAAAAAAAAAAAGTGAGTTGTAAAAAATTAAAAATCTGAACAAATCTATAACTAGTAAGGAGATTAATAATCAAAAACCTCCCACAGAGAGCCTGACCAGGCGGTGGCGCAGTGGATAGAGCGTCGGACTGGGATGCGGAGAACCCAGGTTCAAGACCCCAAGGTTGCCAGCTTTAGCGCGGGCTCATCTGGTTTGAGCAAAAGCTCACCAGCTTGGACCCAAGGTCGCTGGCTTGAGCAAGGGGTTACTAGGTCTGCTGAAGGCCCGCAGTCAAGGCACATATGAGAAAGCAATCAATGAACAACTAAGGTGTCACAATGAAAAAAAAACACACAAAAACCTCCCACAAAGAAAAGCCCCAAACTAGATGGCTTCATTATAGAAGTCTGCCAAGCATTTAAAGAATTAAACCAATCCTTATCATACTCTTCTCAAAAACTAAAGAGTAGGCCTGACCTGTGGTGGTGCAGTGAATAAAGCGTCGACCTAGAATGCTGAGGTTGCCAGTTCAAAACCCTGGGCTTGCCCGGTCAAGGCACATATGGGAGTTGAAGCTTCCTGCTCCTCCCCCCTTTCTCTCTTTCTCTCTCTCTCTCTCTCACTCCTCTAAAATGAATAAATAAACAACAAAAAACTAAAGAGTAGGGAATACTTCCAAACTTATTCTATGAGGCCAACTTTATACTGATAGCAAAATCAAACAAGGATATGAAAAGAAAACCAAAGACCAATATACCTGAATATATCTAAAATCCTCAAAACAAACAAACAAAAAACTAGCAAACTGAACCCCACAATACATTAAAGGATTATACATCACAACCAAGCAGGATTCCTGCAATACAAGGATGGTTCAATATATAAAAATCAGTGTAAGACAACATATTATCAAATTGGAGGACAAAAACTATATGCTTCTCTCAATTGATACAGAAAAAGATTGACAAAATTCAACAACTTTTCATGAAAAAAAAAAGAAAAACTCAACATAATAGGAATAAAAGAAAATTACTTCAACATAATAAAGGCCATATGAAAATCTGTATCTAACACACCTAATGGTGAAAAACTTCAAGCTTCCCCTCTAAGAGCTTGCCTATTTAAGGTAACTATATATATTTTAAATTCACAACATGTGATAATATTTGTCCAGAAAATATTTGCATTTTTTAAAGCTTGTGAATTCAGATGAAATCAATGAATACGTCTTAGGCAGGAAGAAGTCCAGGTAACAGAACAGGCTCTATACAAAGTAAAGATGGAAGGCAAACAGAAAAGTGAGGTTAAAGGAAGAATGGTTTTATATTTGGATAGGTAAAAGGATGTTCTTGAGCAAAGGAAAGATGTACTGTAAAACAAACACATTTAAAGTAGTTTCCTCTGACTGTGTAGCTCAAAGATTCCACACATCTTACACTGAGGTTTTGAAATATAGTCATGTGCCATGTAACATTTCAGTCGACAGACCGCATGGAAGTCAGTGGTACGCCATACAGCCTTAGGTGCATAGTAGCTATATCAACTAGGTTTCTAATATGGAACTCTACAATGTTCGCGCAACAAAATCACCTAATGACGCATTTCTCAGAATGTATCCCTATCGTTAAGTTGCACATGACTACAGAAATCTTTAATTTTATTTAATTATGTGATGGTTAGTAACAAAAGATTTTTACAAAGAGACAACCTCTTTCTTTTAAGCCTTTTAGCTTGATATAATTTAAACTATAGCCACAATTCAGACACTGAGAATTGGAACTAGAAAAAGATTCTGCTAGTAATGCTCATTCTAGCAGGTAATTTTAATTATAATTATCTAAAGAGTTATACAGGAGCCATATTTGCTGGCCATGTTTTATTTGTCCTTTTTCTTCAAACAGGATAACCAAAGATACAGACAGTATTCAATAAAATAAAATGGATGAAACAAATTCTAAGAGACTGCAATGCCACATGCTACATTTAACCTAATTTTATTCATGCTTGCCTTGGGATGGAAATAGATCATTCAGTAAAAACATACAGTAAAAACAAAATAAGTCTTATCATGTACAACTTTTAAACTACAATAATGATGTACCTTAATTACTTCCATGCACACAAGTCTAACATTACAGTTTTTTTAAAAAATAAACACAATTAAGACTTCTAGGAGCATTTTATAATAAAGTAATTCCTAATTTTTCTTTGTAGATAGATCAAGCACCTCCAAAATACAAATTCCTATACACAGTGAGCACTTTACTTAAAATGAATACTTAAGTAAATTAAGTACATGGACAGCCTCAGGATAAGCTGACATTATATATTCAGCTAAGTAGGCAACAAACCATAGTGCCAAATGGAAAAAGTATATTTGCAAATAAATTTCAAAAACTAAGTTACCTTTTTATAATTAAATACAGAAAATATACTGATTTACTAAAATAAATAAGATGTGATGTAGTAACACTTCACTATAAAGAATGCATACCAGAACATTTATTAATGGTGAGTGACTCTTATTAAGAATAGTTTACTACAATAAACGCTGGCTAAATAGAAGTGCATATTGTGAAGCACTATGGGTGGTATATGTTTTGCCACATACTTTTGTTACCTTGAGGTAGATAACACATGTGTACCAAATTCGGCATTCATTTTCAGTTGCTGCTGGTATCATGTGTTTTAAGAAATGTGTACAGTATGAAAAACTTGAAAATACTCATGAATGAAAAATGTTTTAGGAAAAAAATAGATATTTTCATGCAATTATGTACAGTCTCACTGTGTAAATTTCAAGGCAAGATTTTTGTTTCCTGTAAAACAGATCATTGTTCTATGAGAGAATGTTTTTTACTTGTCTTAGTGCATATCTGTTGTTTCCTCCTGCATTGCATTATTTTGCTCTATTCTTTATTTTGTGTGCAAACGACATGCCAGTTAAAATGAAAACCATCTCACATGTAGAAAAAAAGTCTGGATTTTAAAAACCAAGAACTAATAAAATCCTTTCTAAATGACACCATCAGATTCAAGTAAAAAAATGACTTAAACACTAGTAATAAAAAAGACAAACACATTTCATGAATACAAAGAGAAATGTCTGCTGAGTGTTTTAGTTCAGATGTTTCAGAATGCTGCTGTATGCTTTATGAGGAATCTGAGGGGAAGATTTCATAGCAGAAGGTGTTAATGTGGCCTGTATTGACTTAAGTGGTGACCCAACTGGACTGTGAAACTGAGGGATGCCTATGGATTCAAGCTGCTTGTTAAAGAGGAACTCACCACTGTTATTCAGAAATCCTTCCTCATTTCCTCTCTCCCCAAGCTTCCCATCTTCTATAGACTCAGTTTCTAGCATTTCAGCATCTTCTCTCCTACTAAAGAACTTGTCTAAGTAACTGGTATAAGTGTTTTCCTTCTCAATTTGTTCATCCTTCCTTACCTCGCAACAAAACTGATTTATGAGAAAACAGTCCTCCCCACCACCCACAAACTGGCTATCCCAAGAAGATTGGTACAAGGCCTCTAATTGAGCCAAATTTGCCATTCCCTTTTCCTGTTTTTCTCGGCTTACCGACTTTGGTATCAAACCTTTCAATTCTAGTTGGGTCACTGAGCTATTCAAGTCATTTAACTTATCAACAACATCAGTAGGTTCATGTTGTGAACTAAGCTGAATAGTTCCTGCAATAAAGGAATCAAAGTCAAATCCCTGGTTCTTTTCCCTTTCTTTTCCAGCCAGTTGCTGTGATGCTTCCTCTAGAGCTATCTGGGCTTTAACCAATCCATTCCTTTCACATTTTGACTTGCCTTTCTTATCAGATTTTTCTTTGCTTTGTTCTTTCCAATTGGAAAGATCTATAATAAGCTTGGGTTCATAGTAATGGTTAACTTCACTCTCTCTCCAAACTAAGTTATCTAAATATGATGATGACCTCATTTTGTAGTTACAAGTATGGCTACACTCTAGATCACAATATTTGTTTTCATGATGATCTGGGTACTGCCAACAAGGCTCAGTAGAGTAATTGGTATCAAAAGCAGGATCCTCCAAATACTTTTCACGATCACCATCCAAATATTTTCGAGGGTCAACCTGTCCTTCTTCTTCATCAGTGACATCAGACAGAGCTCTTGGGTCACGCTGAACTTCATCAATATCAAAATTGTTGTGTATTGGCCAATCATGATCTGAAAATTGACAATCATGGTACCTAAAAAAAAAAAAAAATCAAAGTATTGCTGTTAGCCCAGGTGTCTTATTTCCTTTTTTAAAATGTTTATTGGTTTTAAAAAGAGGAAGGGCCCTGGCTGGTTGGCTTAGCAGTAGAGCATCAGCCTGGCATGTGGAAGTCCCAGTTTTGATTCCTGGTCAGAGCACACAGGAGAAGCGACCATCTACTTCTCCACCTCTCCCCCATCTCTCTCTCTCCCTCTCTGTCCTTCCTCCCGCAGCCATGGCTTGAATGGTTCAAGCAAAGTTGGCCCTGGGCACTAAGTATGGCTCTGTGGCCTTGCCTCAGGTGCTAAAATAGCTTGGTTGCTGAGCAATGGAGCATCACCCAGGTAGAGGTTTTGCCAGGTGGAACCTGGCCAGGGTGCATGTGGGAGACTGTCTCTGCCTCCCCTTCTCTCACTTAATTAAAAAAAAAAGAGGGAGGGAGGGAGGGAGGGAGGGAGGGAGAGAGAGAGAGAGAGAGAGAGAGAGAGAGAGAGAGAGATAGATAGATATGGGAACATCAATCTGTTCATGCATGTGCCTTGACTAGGGACCAAACCAGCACTTTGGGACAATGCTCTAGCCATTGTCCAGCCAGAGCCCAGGCATCTTATTTTCAAATTCACTGAATGCCTTTTATGTGAAAGCACTGTGATAGGCCTATGAGGGAATAACAGAAGTCTAAGTCATGAGCCTTTCTCCTGCCCTACAGGAACTTACTATAATCTTAATAGATAGGTATAGTCTGTAACCATATAGAACAAAATGAGGCAATATTTGGTAATTACTGATAAAGTATGTAATAAAACTGATTCTTCCATTCTTAAATAAGACCAATTATCATTTCACATTTATTTCCTCTTCATTCCATTTTTCACACACCTCAAACACAACTGCAGATAACAGATGAATGGCTGGTATGTCTATAGTTTAATTCTACAAGTTTCACCCACAGACAAAACATTTTATGGCCACAAAATGCAGATTTCTAATCTCAATCAGGTCTCTTACAGAGCTTCATTCTACTGGTAACAGACACACTAGAAAGAGAGGAAGGTTTCTCATCACCAGTGAATAGGAAAAAAACCAAAAACAACTCTCCATATATATGGAGACACTAAATGCAGTGTTCTCTACTGATACATCACAGCAAGGTGACCACCCTGTGCCCAGATTGAGGCAGATGGAGACACATGTATGAAACTGTTGGGGATGAGAAGGAGAGAACAGAAGAGAGATTAGATGACTTAACTGAGTATGATAGGAAATGTAGAGATTAGAACACATCTGGGTGCGTATGGGAAGAACTATATTCATGTGGTAAAAATGTTCATATGAAAGAAAAAGAAGGTGGTTGGCAGATGAGTGTAAACATATGCACAAATACCTCCACATTCTAGGAGAAAAAAAAATGAAAGGAGTAAACAAACATTTCAACAATAACTCCTTTAATTATTAACTGGCAATCATTTTTCTTTTAAAGACAGAAATACTTAAAATCCTGAAGTTAAGACTGTCATTAGTGATTCTCAAACCAGTCTAAACACCAAAATCATCTGACAATTTTAAATTATATTGATTCATTATTATATGCCACCACCCCACTTTGAAGCTGAATTATATACCAACTTCCTTAGAAAAGAAGAACTCCTTAAAGGAAGGAGGCTGAGGAAAAGAAATTCTTTAAACTGTATAATAATCATTTTGATGTTTTATACTGCTCACACTAGAAAAGTTCCTTATACTAAATCTATGTTAAACATCCCCAAATTAATTTGTCATGAAAAAGATTAAATATAAATAAATATAATTGATATCCTAAGACATAATGAATTATATATAAAAATTTGAGACACTATAGAGATACCTTATTATATAAAGTTGAGCTTTCTCATCCAACATCTTAAAAAAAAAACCTGTGACACTCATAAAAGGAATAGTTAACAATGGTTTTAGACTTTCAACCTTCAACCCTCACATTTAAAAAGAACATATAATTTCATTAACGTGACTCAATGGCTTTGAAAATGTTTCAAAGTAGCATTTAGCTTTTCCTATTATGTATATCCAAACCAGTAACTATTAAATAAGTTTAGCAGAAACCCAAAGAGACTTTCACTAAATTTTTTTAAGAATTCTGATTATAATATACAATTTAAAATTAAAACTCATTGTATTGTGGTTTATTAAAAATACAATAAATATTTTTCTAATTTAGGATCAATTACCTTTCCCAGTTATAAATGTGACTATGTGTTTCATCCATAAGCAAAATATCATCAACTTCATCTTCAATATGGAAAGGATGTCTGGAGATCGGCTCGTCCGTTGGAAAGGAGTATATGCTCATGTAAGAGTGGGAGAGCGCTTTCTCTGCTGTCAGCCGGTCCATGGGGCTAAACGTCAGAATCTGTTCCAGGAAATCCAGTGCTGCAAAAGAAAGGGATAAAAGTCCTTAACAATCCTGAAAGTCCACCATGTATACAGGGGGACACAAGGACTATACAATTCAAAGGTAAGTTAATTTAAGTTTTGTCAGAGAAATAAAACTAGCTTACCTGATTTATAGATTTAAAATAAAAATACATTTATTTAATAAACATAGCAAAAATTTGAAATGTACCCTGATCTCATTTTATGGCCAGTTATAAAAGAAAAGGAATATATTAATTAGAACCATATGAACCTACCATTTTTGTCGTCAAAAATGGTCAAATAACAGCAATTTCATGTGGCTCAACCTAACAGAGATGTCCTAATCCCAGCTCTGCAACTCACTAACTACACTCAATTATTAGGTTACTTAAATTTGCTGAAATTCAGCCCTGGCCAGAAAGCTCAGTTGGTTCGAACGTTGTCCTGATACTCAAAACTCATTTAGTCCTGTCAGGGCACATACAGGAACAGATCAATGTTTCCTTCTCTCTCTGAAACCAGCCAATAATTTTTTTTAATCTGCTGAACTTCAGGTTCTTCATGTATAAAAGATATCTAAAAAGATACATATCTTATAAGGCATAAAAAATTCAAACATAGTCTCTAGTGCTTATTAAAGACTTTCTCCTTTCTTTCCCTCATCTCACCAGATGTGATACTAATTTGTTGATCTCTGTTCACACCAAGCTCAAACCAGCATCTCATACAATGCACTTGATCATTTTAGGGCCCTGGTGGAACTACCATACACCCAATTCTTCCCACTAAGTCTGTCAGATCTTCCTATGCTCCATACCCAGCCTGAACTACCTCCTTACTCAGTTCCTCACAAGCCCAAAGGTTGCCATTACACCACCACACATTCGTGTAGGCTTTTTATATCAATCTTCAACTCTGAATCATTTCCACCATCTAATATGTCTAGGTAGCAAAGAATACTGATGAAAGCTAGACAGAAAGCCACATATATTGTATATCAAATCCATACTGCAGAATTTCAATCTGGCCTTTGCTATTTTGCTCAGCCATGTTCCACATCATCCTTTCATGCTCTCAATCTTCTTTATCACTTTCAACAGATAAACCTACTTCATTCACATTTACCTCAATTCCTAATTCTTTATTATGGTCTGTCACATATCCTCTTATTCTTACCTTCTATCTCAAAGAAAAGATAGCCCTTCTTTCTAAAACTAACTCTAGAAAAGACCCTATTCCCATGATCTCATTCAACCCTTTAATCAGCCCAATAAGACTGAAGAACTCATTGAACTCATGTCCCTCAGTGACTCAGGGCTGAGTTTCCTTCCTATGCTCTCCCCCTCTATTATATTACCCTAATTTAGGAGGTCATTTCATAATACATCACGCTGTTCTTGGCTTTCCTTCCAAAAAAAAAAGTCAGTCTTAATTAGTCCAGGGCCCACGTGGCTCAAGGCAAGAGAGAGTTGAAGGAACAGTTATGGATGGCTGACCCAGCACAGTCATCATTCTCAGAAATAGGGAGGAAATATATTCAGCTACACAAGTGGAATATATTGTAAAATCCCTAGCATTTGGAAACTGTAGGCAGCAAATAAAAAGAGAAAAAAATAAGAAAAAAACTAGCCAGGCTAAACTCTCAGTGTATACATATATAGCATATTTCCATAGTTCTGTTGGATAGCACTGCTCTAAACCAAATGGGTCTATCTGCAACAATGGTGTTGAAGTGTGCTAAGATATAAAAATATGTGGTAAACTAAAGAGAAAGGGAGGATGAGAGGTGAGTGTGGAGGGAAATGAAAAAGAGGTTATTCATCTAAAGAATTAACCACAGAAGGGTTCCTAATAGTCTTAATGTGTTGATTCATTTAGAGCACATCTATGAAGTAAATCTTTAGTCTCAGAAACTTTAAACACTCTGCATTGCACTTGTATGTGAGTATAGTTCTGTCACTTGTGAATACCAAGGATCTTTGCCCAATGGTTAACTTAATGAATCCATTATCAAAGACACTCTTTAAACACATTATGAATAAATCCCAGTCATAAGCCAAATATATAGGTTAGTTTGTAGCTGACTGAGACATGGTCCCCACCCTAAAGAGTGTAGGAAAAAAGAAGATTCAAATTTAGCTAATTACAAACGTTCAACAGAAATACCCTGTATTTCTTCTAGCTTGTCTCTTTTGATAAGACAGAGCAATAGAGGGAATGACTCACTCCAAAGCCTAACCATCTCATCCCTAAGCAGTATCTTTCAACCTTGCCGAGCAGGGCCATACCTGTAGAGGGTTTTAAAAATACAAATACCTGCCCTGCTCCCCATCCCACCTCTGGATTCTGACTTAATAGTTTGTCTTTTTAAAGAGTTCCCACAGAAAACTCTGAGGCACAGTCAAGTACTATGTGGCTGCTATCCAGTTATGAACAGGGATGCCATGACAGTGGCTATGAAGTTAGAAGCCTGAGAGCAAGCAATGGAATCCAATTTGTGAAGATAGACCCAAAGAGCATAGGAACATAGAACTACTTAAAAGGAAGCCCACAAAACCTGCTGAAATTAAATACAGCTGCTTCCTTTTTATTTAGGCACTTACTATATGAGTTCCAAGCATATATGGGGGAGGGGGAAGACATCAATATGATTTTGCATCTAGTGCTTAACTACTTCTCAAAACACTTGCTACTTTAAAACACTTGGACACATACTCACCTGAACCATATAGAATGATCAGAATTGGCGATATGAATAATGAATGTATTATATAATTCAGAGAAAGTTTAAGATGTTTAGGGGACTATATATCCACTAACTTTTTGATTCATAACAGAATTATTCAATCCTGAGATCGATGTATCTTAATACAGTATAATTTTAAAGATGTAAAATACAATCAACACTTTTGGGGTTTTGTGTGTGGGGGTGGGGGGGAGAGAAAGAAAGAGAGAGAAAGAGAAAGCATCAATTTGTTGCTTCACTTTAGTTGTTCATTGATTGCTTCTCATGTCTTAACGGGATCAGACCAGTGACCTCAGCTCAACTTGAGCCAGCAACCCCTTGCTCAAGCCTGAGACCTTGGGCTCAAGCCAGTGATCTCTGGACTCAAGCCAGTAACCTTGGGGTCATGTCGACTACCCATGCTCAAACTGGTGACCTTGGGTTTTGAACCAGCAAGCTCAGCATTACAGGTCAACACTCTATCCACTGTGCCACCACCAATCAGGCAGACACAATCAACTTTTTTTTTTGAGAGAAAGAGACAGGAACATCAAGCTGCTCCTGTATGTGCCCTGACCAGGGAATCAAACCAGCAACCTCCACACTCCAGGATGACACTCTACCCAACCAAGCTATCCAGCCAGGGCTTAATTTTTTTTTTTTTTTTTTAAGAGACAGGGGAGAGGGGTCCTGGCCAGTTAGGTCAGTCAGTTAAGAGTATCATCCAGCCCTGGCCGGTCGGCCCAGCGTGTGGAAGTCCTGGGTTTGATTCCCAGTCAGGGCACACAGGAGAAGCACCCATCTGCTTCTCCACCCCTCCCCCTCTCCTTCCTCTCTGTCTCCTCTCTTCCTCTCCCGCAGCCAAGGCTCGATGGGAACCAAGTTGGCCCAGGCGCTGAGGATGGCTCTGGTTGCACTGGAACAACAGCAACAGCCCAGATGGCAGAGCATCGCCTCCTTGTGGGCATGAATGGTGGATCCCAGTCAGGCACATGTGGGAGTTCGTCTGCTGCCCCCCGCTTCTCACTTCGAAAAAATACAAAAAAAAAGTGTCCTCTCAAAATGATAAGGTTGTGGGTTCTATCCCCATTCAGGGCACACATGGGAAGCAACCAAAGAATGCACAACTGAGTGGAACAACAAATGAACGCTTCCTTCCCCCTCCCTTCTCTCTCTAAAATCAATAAAAGTCAACCCCTGGCTGGATAGCTCGGCTGGAGCATGGTCCTGACCACGGAGGTTGCAGGTTCAATTTCCTGGTCAGGGAACATGGAGGAGCAGCTTGATGTGCCTGTCTCTCTCTCTCTCTCTTTCTCTCTCTCTCGCTCCCTGCCTCTCTCAAAAATAAAATATAATAAATAAATAAAATAAAGACAGAAAGGACGGAAGAGAGAGGGGAGGGGGAAGGGAAGCACTCAATTTTCATTCCACCCAGTTGTACACTCTTTGGTTGCTTCCTCTGTGTGCCCTGAATGGGGATAGAAGCTGCAATCTTGTTGTTTTGGGAATGACACTCAACTGACCGAGCTAACCACCTAGGGCCAACAAAGTTTTAATTCTCTCACGTTCCTAATTCTTTCAAGCTTGCACAAACTCTCTCTTTAGCACTCCCATCACCAATCCACAAACTCGAGTAATGTGTTTGCTCATTATGGAGTTTTGCTCATTCCTCCACCTCTTCCTGTCCTGAAGCCTTTGCCTCCCCCACTACACCCAACTCAATTCACTTTCTTATCTCTAAATCACATTCTTACCTACTCATACCTACACTTACTTATCATATATCCCACACAGAACTCCATTCCAGTTAAGTGAGAGCTAGGGATTCAGTATGTTCACCTATGGTAGATAATCAGAGATATAAGCTGGAAAAGTAAAAAGAGTTAGAACTAGAAGAGAGGGATACTCTTTTTCAAATCTGAAAAATTATCCAAAGGAGCAAAGAAACAGATCCAAACCTAAGTGCCAGGCAAAAAAAGGGAAAGTGAAAGTTTAAATGTTAGGTATACCTCAAGTATCTAAAGACTATTTGAGAGAAAGCCATACATCTAAGGATAAAAAGTTAAAGTGTCCTACACACACGCACACACACACGCTCATTTCATGATGGTTATTCTTGAGTCATAATACCTTCTCGACTAATTCCCGGAAGCAGCTGAGTTAAAGGTTTGTGTGGCTCAGTCATGTCATTTCTAATGTAAACTGGAATTACGTTGAGAAGCTCCTGACGATCTTCCTCATGTACAACAGGAATAGATTCTAAAATCAGCTGCATCTGTTCAAGTTCATGTGCACCTAAAAGAGATAAAAAAACAAACCACAAAATAGAATGTAAATAAGCATATTCCTCAATTTTACAGATGTGGCAATAAACATCCTAAAGCTAAAGTAAGTAACTTAAATACTGTAATTACCACTAATTGGTTTCAGTAAGTGGTTTTAATGAAATTAATTAGCAAATTTCATTGTTTTTGAATATCATCAATCTTCTCAAAAAGCCTATCTATTTCCATTTCTACTCATTAATCTATTTAGTTTTAGTTCCTTGTTTCCATAAGAAACTGACTTTTTTTTTGGTATTTTTCTGAAGTTGGAAACAGGGAGGTAGTCAGATAGACTCCCACATGCGCTCAACCGGGATCCACCCAGCATGCCCACCAGGGGGCGATGCTCTGCCCATCTGGAGCCTGCTCTGTTGCAACCAGAGCCATTCTAGCGCCTGAGGCAGAGGCCACAGAGCCATCCTCAGCACCCGGGCCAACTTTTGCTCCAATGGAGCCTTGGCTGCAGGAGGGGAAGAGAAAGACAGAGAGGAAGGAGAGGGGGAGGGTTGGAGAAGCAGATGGGCGCTTCTCCTGTGTGCCCTGGCCGGGTATCAAACCTGGGACTCCTGCACGCCAGGCTGACACTCTACCACTGAGCCAACCAGCCAGGGCCAAGAAACTGACTTTTGACATCTGGTATATTAAGTTATCACAAAGTACTGAAAAAATCAATGAGTTGGAATTCAAGGGACTTGGAGTCTAGTTTTAGCTGTACTGCTACCTAACTGTCTATAACTTTGGGAATACATACTTAACTTGGTGATGACTTGATTTCACTATCAATAAAATGAAAGGTCAAACTAGATTTTCAGAACAAAAAGTTTTCTAGTTATGTGTTACGCAGTAGCATTTCAGGACCACTATTAAAGAAATAAAGGAGGAAACTTTAGGCTAAATGGGCAACCAAAAAAACCAAAAAACATTCAGTTTGCTTTTCTGTCAACTTCTAGAAATTCATCCAACATTCAAATTTTTCTTTAGTGCCTATTCTGAGCAAGGCACTTTAGAATATAGCTGTGAAACAAAACAAACCAAATCCCTACCTTCATGAAGTTTACAATCTAGTGGAGGAAAACAGGTAACTGTAAACATTTATGTCAAATGGTGACAAATGCTATGAAGAAAAACAGAGTAAGCTAAGGGGTACAGAGGATGATTAATACAGAGATGATCAAGAAAGAACTCACTAAGAAGTTGAAAATTGCCTGACCAGGTGGTGGCACAGTGGATAGAGCACTGACTAGTACATGGAGGATCCAGGTTTGAAAATTCGAGGTCACTGGTTTGAGTGCAGGCTCACTGGCTTGAGCATGGGATCATAGACATGACCCCATGGTTGCTGGCTTGAAAGCCTAAGGTTGAGCAAGGGGTCACTTGCTCTTGTAGCCCCCTGGTCAAGGCACATATGAGAAAGAGATTGATGAACAACTAAGATGCCGCAACAAAAAACTGATGCTTCTCATCTCTCTCCCTTCCTGTCTGTCTGTCCCTATCTGTCCCTCTATCTGTCCAAAAAAAAAAAAAGGAAATCAAGGAACACTCCATACATTCATATGGAGGAAGGGAATTCCGGGCAGATGGGAAAAGGCACAGAGGCCCTGAAGAGAGAGTAGGCTTGGCATGTCTAAGAAACAATTAGGCAAGTGTGACTGCAGCAGAGTGGCTGGGGTGAAATAACAGATGAGGTCAGTGTGGTACCAGAACACAAGGGTCTGCTTTATCCTGAATTGGATAGGAAGCCATTACAGTTACAGCAGGAAAATAACATGATCAGATCTCTGCTTTCAGAGAACTACTATGGCTGCTATGTGGTAATGAGACTTAGACAACAAATACTGAGGCAGGAAAGCTAGTCAGAAGGTCGTGCATTAGACCAGGAGAGACATAATTAATGGTTGACTGAACTGGGGCGAAGGGGTGGTGACACAGATAATAATAAGCAGTTAAGATTCTGGATATATTTTAAAGGAAAAGTCCAAAGGATCTGTACTGACAATGGTGAAGGACAACTTGCCAAGATTTTGGCCTGAGCAACTAAAAAGTAGCTCTGGTTTACTATGATGAGAAAGACAGCCTAAAGACAAAGTATGAGGGAGAACTAACTATCAGGAGTTCCATAATTTGAGAAACTACTAGAAATCAAAGTGATATATTAAGTTGTACCAAAAAATAAGGCTAGGACACTTTCTATAGGTTAAAAATACACAGATTTCCAATGAATGCTTATCCTTGCCATTTATTGCTCAGTTCCTTTGAGGCCCATACCTAAAACACTTAGATCTCCCTTCACGCCACTTTTATTGAATGGTTCACAAACCTACCAACAAAGCATTAGAAGGAAACTATAACTGAATTTTTCAAATAATTTCACAAACAATTCCATTAAATGTTTAATGTTTACATGATTTCATAATCAAAATTATGTTATTTAGGGGTGGTTTTTCTAATCTAATTCTTTTTGTTGCTATGCATAAGCAATGTCTGAATATGCCAAATGAACATTTAAAATATGCTACCTTTTTTTGTATAATAAACAGCAGTAAATTCTGACCACATTTCATACACCTTGAAGCATGATCTAAATGACTTAAAATTAAACAAGTTAAATTTTTGCTTTCTTGATACAATACCATTGTGGTAGCCTTTAACTATGTCCATAAATACTTTGATACTCTTCCCTTCAAAGGATGGAATTTAATTCCCCTCCTCTTGAGTGTGAGGTGTATTTAGTGACTGGCTTCTTCATTTTTTTTTTTAAGGTGAGATGAGAGAAGATAGTGAGGCAGACTCCCATGCACCCCCATCTGGGGCTGATGCTCGAGTTCCAAGCTATCCTTAGCACCCAGGGCCATGCTGGAACCATAAAGCCACTGGTTGTAGGAGAGGAAGAGGGAAAGAAGGGGGGGGGGGAGAAGAATATGTTCATATCTCCTGTGTGCCTTGACTGGGAAGTGAACCCAGGATGTTCATACGACAGGTCAACACTCATTCACTGAACCACTGACCAGGGCTGTGACTTGTGAGTCTAAGTCACAAAAAGGTATTTTGCATTCATGGTCAACTGATTTTTGACAAGGAGCTCAAGGCAATTCAATGGTGAAAAAAATAATTTTTTCTACAAATGCTGCTGGAATAACTAGACAGCTACATGTAAAAGAATGAAGTTGGACCCCTACCTCACACCATACATAAAAATTAATACAACAGATCACAGATCTAAATTTAAAAGTTAAATCTATAAAACTCTTACAGAGGTTAGCAACAGTTTCATAGATATGACACCAAAAGCAGAAGTGACAAAAGAAAAACACAGATAAACTGGACTTAATCAAAATGAAAATCTTTTGTGTTTCAAAACATACCATCAAGAAAATAAAAAAATGATCTACAGAATGGGAGAAAATAACATGCAAATCATGTATCTGATAAGTCATTTGTATCCAAAATATGTAAAGAACTCTTACACATCAATTATAAAAAGGCAACCCAATTAAAAAGTAGGCAAGGAGGCCCTGGCCAGCTAGCTCAGCAGTAGAGCATCGGCCTGGTGTGTGGAAGTCCCAGGTTCAATTCCCAGTCAGGGCACACAGGAGAAGCGCCCATCTGCTTCTCCACCCCTCCCCTCTCCTTCCTCTCTGTCTCTCTCTTCCCCTCCCGCAGCCAAGGCTCCATTGGAGCAATGTTGGCCCGGGCGCTGAAGACGGCTCCATGGCCTCTGCCTCAGGCGCTAGAACGGCACTGGTTGCAGTGGAGCAACGCCCCAGAGGGGCCAAGCATCGCATCCTGGTGGGCAAGCTGGGTGGATATCGACTGGGTACATGTGGGAGTCTGTCTGCCTCCCCCCACCCCCGGCTTCTCACTTCAGAAAAATACAAAAAAAAAAAAAAAAAAAAAAGTAGGCAAGAAGTCTGGACAGATATTTCTCCAAAGAAGATATAGTAAATAAAAGTATGCTCAGCATCATTAGTCACTAGGGAAATGCAAATCAAAACCACAATGAAATACTACTTCATATTGCTACTTCACATCCAAAAAGACAGACAATAGGACAGGCTACACTTTAAATAAATATTGGTAAGAATATGGAGAAACTGGAATTCATATACTGCAAAGGAGAATATAAAATGGTATACCTGCTTTGAAAAATGGTATGGCATTTCTTCAAATAGTTAAGCACAGAGTTATTAAATGACATTACTAATGTTTACAGGGTATCTTCCAGGAGGCAAAAAAATGTTCTAAAATTAGATGGTTATAAGACCTTGTGAATACACTAAAAATATATTGAACTGTATATTTTAAGTGGGTGAACTGTATGGTATATGAACTATTATCTTTTTTTTTTTTTTAAGGAAGTAGGATTTATTTAGCCGGCGAGCTGCATGACCCCAAGAGGCAACAAAACAAGTGCTCTGTGAATTATTATCTTGATAGAACTTATTAAAAAAAGATATGTTAACATTCTTTGCTGTCTCTTTTGGATCATCAATTCCAGGGAAGCCAGCTGCTATACTGTGAAGAAACTCAAGCCTTCTGCTAAAAGTCATGTGAGTAAGCTATCTAGAAGCGGAACCTCCCACCTCAGGCAAGATGACTATGGATGACTGAAAGATGACTGTAACCTGAACCAACGTCTTGACTAAGCAAATCTGAGCTAGAACCAGCTAGCTAAGCCACTCGCAAATTCCTGACCAACAAAAACTGTGAGAGCCTGATCAGGTGGTGGCGCAGTGGATAGAGTGTCAGACTGGAATGCAGAAGACCCAGGTTCGAGACCCCAAGGTTGCCAGCTTGAGCATGAGCTCATCTGGGTTGAGCAAAAAAAACTCACCAGCTCAGACCTAAGGTCGCTGAGCAAGGGGTCACTCGGTCTGCTGTACACCCACAGTCAAGGCACATATGAGAAAGCAATCAATGAACAACTAAGGTGTTGCAGTGAAAAACTGATGATTGATGCCTCTCATCTCTCTCTGTTCCTGTCTGTCTGTCCCTATCTATCCCTCTCTCTGACTCTCTCTCTGTCCCTGTAAAAAAAAATATATAAAAAAAAAAACAACCTGTGAGATAACTGTTGTTTAAGCCACTAAGTTTTGAGGTAATTTGTCACATGGCCATGAATAATACAGTAATTATTTTATATAAGCCAGAAGGTACTTAAATATTAGGAATATGTCCTCTAATTATAGTGTTGTTCCTTGGGAAAAAATTCAGTTCACTTAACAATTTATAGTTTCCAGTGATCACTGGTATTTTCTCAGTTTTCTACAATGAAATTCAATCACTATCACACATCATGAAAGAAAATTTCAGATGAATTTAGAGAAAAAAATTACAAAGTATTGGTGAATGTTATATAAGCTGAGTGCTATAAGTATCAATATTTAAAAGATATTTAAGAGTATCCTTTCTTCAACAATGCTGTTATGCACCCTGATCTTTCTTTCATTAATGCTTTTTTTGTATGCAGACTGTTCCAATCCCTTCATTCTGCTCTTAGCACAAACTGGGAGGGCTACTCAAAGATTGGTTACAATGAAAAAAAAGTAAGTCAAAAGAGAGAAAAAGACCTACATCATCATCATATCACTTCTCTAACCAAAAAAATCACCAGTAACCTACTAGTTCCTAGTTTTTAAAAGAAAACCCCTTTGCCTACTTTCTAAGTATTCTGGCCCCATCAGATTCATAAATATATTCATTATTTAGCACTCTGCTTTCATCAAACTTTTCTCACTGATTCATCAACATACCAGGCTCATGCCCTTATTTATACACATAACCTTAAATAGATTCCACTTTTTCTCTCTCTTTTCACCTATCAAAATTCTTCACTATTCCTATGTAGTGAAAAACCCTTTGACTCCTTTATGTCTTCTGTTCCAGCCATCACTAATTAGCTAAGCTTGCAGTTCTCGTAGTCTGTGCTACTAATTTTATACATATACAAACTCATACTTCGCTTTATGATACTTGGTGTTTTTCACGGGTTGTTTGCCTCTTCCCATCTTAACTAAATTCTCTCTCACATTTTTAGACTCCTTCATAGCACTAAACTCAGCAAAAAATTACTTGTTTGGTTGTTTCTGAAAGGTCACACACAGTACAGGCAACGGGCTATGGCAGCCCAAGCAACAGGGATGACTGAGCAGCACAGGCAAAGAAAGAATTATTAGGTTTTCAGTAATAGCTAAAAATTTCACCAGGAAGTGATGAAAACTGACAGAACTAGGCAACTCACATGTCATTTAATACAGATTACCAACAAGTATTATGGATCTATGAAACACAAAATTATATTTATTAATAAGATATACAAAACATTAGAATTCTGACTAAATTTACTGAGTGAGCAATTCAGTGAACATGTGAATAAGTTCTCTCAATTTTTTAAATATTAAACACATCATTTTATCTTTAACATTTAATACTATATAACAAATTGTTTCAAATCTTATATCTTTCTTCAGAGACATGCAAAATTATTTCTCTTACGAATGTTCCCCATATATTTTAAATTTCTAACCTGCAAAGAGGGTTTTACCAGTCAGCATTTCAGCAAAGATGCAGCCCGCAGCCCACATGTCAATGGCTTTAGTATAATTATTAGGAGAAAGTAAAAGACGTGGAGATCTGTACCATTTAGTAACCAATCCTTCAGAAAGATGACCCTGCAAAAGAAACAAAAACATACTTTAATTTTTTTGTGAAGAATAATACACAAAACTTGATTCATTAAATAATCCTTGGCCCTGGCCGGTTGGCTCAGTGGTAGAACATCAGCCCAGTGTGCAGGAGTCCCAGGTTCAATTCCCAGCCAGGGAACACAGGAGAAGCACCTATCTGCTTCTCTACCCCTCCCCCTCTCCTTTCTCTCTGTCTCTCTCTTCCCCTCCCACAGTCAAGGCTCCATTGGAGCAAAGTTGGCCTGGGCGCTGAGGATAGCTCCATGGCCTCTGCCTCAGGTGCTAGAATGGCTCTGCCTCAGGCGCTAGAATGGCTCTGGTTGCAACGGAGCAAAGCCCCAGATGGGCAGAGCATTGCCCCCCGGTGGGCTTGCCAGATGGATCCCAGTCGGGGTACATGCGGGGGAGTCTGTCTCTCTGCCTCTCACTTCAGAAAAATACAAAAAAAAAAAAATCCTTGATCTACAAAAAAATAACTGGGAAATCCTAAAACAATACTGTTAATTTCTATATCTTTTTTCAAGGCTCTTGCACTTATGAGGTTAAATGGAGATTAAACTCCCCCTGGGATATACCATCTATAAGATGATGTTCACATGAAGTCTGCTGACCAAAATACAAGATAACTCTAGGCCACACATTCAAAACATGTTTCAGAAAATGAGCTGTTTTTCACTTTAAGACTTAAGTTAACAAAGGAGCAGGCATGCTTCAAATCAGTGAGAGAAAGGTAGGAAAGTGTACCAGAGGTGCTACTTATAAACCAGTGCCAATCTCCTTACTGACAACCCAGGGACCAGGCTCTACTACATATCCCATTCCTAACCAACTTTATTACTTTGCATTTATAAAGCATCTGACAAAAACAGTTATACGTATGTTGCCTTATTTCATCCTCAAAGCCCTGAGAAATTGTGAAGGTAGGTATATTAACTCCATCTGCAAGGGTGATAGAGAGATTAAAGAATCTGTCTAAGGTCATATAGTTTAGTAAAATTGAACTTAATTTTAGATAGTATAACTCTGCTCAGTGTTCTATCCACAATACTTGTTACCCATCCATTTGATTTTAATACACAATTTCTGTGTTAAAGATTTTTAAATTAGATATCAGTAAGAGAGCCCACATCGTCTGTTAACTGGCTTCCACTAGGACCAAGAATTTCAAACACTTAATGTGACTGAAATGATTTCTTTTGGACACGTGCTAAGGGAAGCCAAGCAAGCAGGGCTCCTGGGGCTACTCTATAACCAAAGCAGCTCCGCTTGCATATTTTAAACATCAGAGTCCTATAAATCACTTAACTTGAAAACTAAAAGACCAAGATTTCACCTGGAAAATACAAACTTCTTATACAAAGGGAAGTCCTTTTGGCTAGTCTTACTGCCTATTTTATCTTTGTGTATTTAGATTTCAAACTAAATTAAGTTTGCCTAAACAAGGCATAACAGAATAGTATAGACTCAAAAGAGACAAAAGACCTAAAATTTGAAATAGCAACCTCTCTTACCTTCATAGGACATTTCTGCCCTAAACACATATTCCATTTTTAAATTAGGAAGAATTTCAATTACAATAAATAAACATGCACTTTTAGAAATTTGTATTTAATTAGGATCCCACTCGACCTTCATTTTAAACACAGAGGACTGTGAGTGGAAGATCTATATTAGAAAAAAGGTACTATGTAAAATTTAATACAACTAAAAATTCTGCCACAATATATGAAGGAAATACAAAAGTACCTATTCCTAATGATGTATATCAGTAAAGGTCTGTCTCAGCCGGCTTTCCACATACCTTATGGGAATAATGGGGATCCATGATCCGCGCAAGACCAAAGTCACCTATCTTCAGCACCAAGTCTTCAGTATTAATGAAAAGATTAGCTGGTTTGAGATCTCTGTGCAGTACGTTTGCAGAGTGAATATATTTGAGCCCACGTAGCAGCTGATACATGAAAAGCCGGGCATGCTCTTCCAGTAAAGGGCCCTGCTCCAGTACATTAGCCAAGTCTGTCTCCATGTATTCCTGAACAATGTAAACACTGTTCAGTTCAGTAAGAGAGCCCACATCGTCTGTTAACTGGCTTCCACTAGGACCAAGAATTTCAAACACTTTCACAATGTTATCATGGTCAAGTCTTCTAATAATTTTGATTTCACGCAGAGCATGTTTGACACTCTGGGGATCAGTGAGGACAATTTTCTTGATGGCTACTCTTTTGTCACAGTCATTGTCTACAGCAGAAAAAACCAAACCATTACCTCCACAACCCAATGGTTTTAAGTCCATATACCTAGAGCCCAGATCAAAACCATGAATGTTCATGAGACTTTCAAATTTCTCTGCCATTTTGAAACCCTTACTATTGCCTTTTCCTTTCGAATTGTTGAACTTGTGTAAACAAGAAAGAAAACTGGCATTAAAAGAAAAGATCTTTCAAAAGGGGAGAAGAAAAATAATTTTACTTCCACAGCAAAATGGTTTCTTGACGTTCATTGCATATGCCAACCAGGCCCATTGAGTTCCCCTTAGATGTAAAGCTCAGGAAGCTCTCCCCATATTGAGAATTAAAAAGATTGTAGTACTCATAGTTCAAAAAAGGGGCAGCAACTCTGCAGACATTTAAAAAAAACACTCGAGAAACTCAAACGGAATGAAATGACATACTATGCACTCAGATTTACTGTGCTAAACGATTTAACATTTAACAAAAATGTGAATAAATATGCACACAACAGGCTTCTATGAACATTCTCCTCACAGTGCAGATACATTCAGTGTTGGACTGGTCCTGAGCAGCATCATTCTAAGGTGCTGGTAAGCACTATTTCCGTTTTGCTTCTTTCTTCCTTTGTTGCTGTATATTTCAACAGGAAGCCCTGGCAGCTGTTGGTTAACAGATGTCTTTTGTTAGTGATCAGGTGGCTCCAGCTCACCACAATCACAATCAAAGCTACCGTCCATCTTACTCTGATACAACCTAGGGATGAGAAAAAAAGAATATAGTTACCACTGCAGGAAATGCTCTTGTCTTCAACTCTGTAAAATGACACAAATGGGGCATTTAGCTATAAACGACTACCGGTACATTGAACTTATTTTATAGTCACTATATGTTAAGAATACTTTCAAACAAAACAGCTACCCACGTTGTAAGCAATTCCAATGCGCTGGCTTTAACTCCAGATCCCACCACACTAGAGTCTCTATAATATTTAGGATCATTAGGTTATATCATTTCTTAAATACCAATGAGAAATGGAAATTCAAAGTATTTTTACAAAATTCTTTAGAATTGAGGGTTAAAACTTTAGTAACACAAAAGAATAGCACCCCTGTGAGTTGGCGATTTTTCTTCAAGAAAACTTCCTACAGAATGCTTGAAAATTAACTAACATGCAAAATGCTCACTTTTTTTTTATAACAGCAAAGTATTAAAAACAGCTAAACCTTTAACAACAGAATAATGAATTATAGTCATTTAGTGCAGTGGTCCCCAACCTTTTTTGGGCCATGGACCGGTTTAATGTCAGAAAATATTTTCACGGACAGCCCTTTAGGGTGGGACGGATAGATGTATCATGTGACCGAGACAAGCGTCAAGAGTGAGTCTTTTTTTTTGTATTTTTCTGAAGCTGGAAACGGGGAGAGACAGTCAGACAGACTCCGGCATGTGCCCGACCGGGATCCACCCGGCACGCCCACCAGGGGCGATGCTCTGCCCCTCCGGGGCGTCGCTCTGTTGCGACCAGAGCCACTCTAGCGCCTGGGGCAGAGGCCAAGGAGCCATCCCCAGCGCCCGGGTCATCTCTGCTCCAATGGAGCCTCGGCTGCGGGAGGGGAAGAGAGAGACTGAGAGGAAGGAGAGGGGGAGGGGTGGAGAAGCAGATGGGCGCTTCTCCTGTGTGCCCTGGCCGGGAATCGAACCCGGGACCCCTGCACGCCAGGCCGACGCTCTACCACTGAGCCAACAGGCCAGGGACAAGAGTGAGTCTTAGACGGATGTAACAGAGGGAATCTGGTCATTTTTAAAAAATAAAACATCGTTCAGACTTAAATATAAATAAAACGGAAATAATGTAAGTTATTTATCCTTTCTCTGCAGACCAGTACCAGTCCGCGGCCCAGGGGTTGGGGACCACTGATTTAGTGGACTGCTATATGATAGTAAAAATAGAGATGATTGAAATCACTAAATACACACAAAATTTGAAAAGCAAACTGCAGCCTGACTGGAGGTGGCTCAGTGGACAGAGCATCGACCCGGGATGCTCAGGTCCCAGGTTTGAACCCTCAAGGTTGCCAGTTGAGTGAGGCTCATTCAGCTTCAGCGCAGGTTCATCAATATGATCCCATGGTTGCTGAAGCCCAAGGTCTCTAGCTTGAGCAAAACAACTTGGCAGGAGCCCTGTACAAGGTACGTATGAGAAGCAATCAATGAACACTAGCGTGCCACAACTACGTGTTGATGCTTCTCACCTCCCTCCCTTCCTGTCTCCGTGTCTCGTCTCCCCTCCCCTTGGCTAATAAATAAATAAACAGCAAATTGCAGTTAAAAATGCGCATGCTGAAAAAAAAAATGTGCGTGCTGAAATCAGTTATAATAGGTTCATAGACAAGCAACATAATGCTATTTTGGGGTGCATATGTACGTATCAAAAGTATAAAAACCATATTAGATTGATAACATTCATAATTTCCTTAAAGGATGAGAGAAGGGATTAGGATCAGGGTGAGATTACACAGTATGCTTCAATATATCTTTAATGTGTTATTTCTTTTGGAAAAACTGAAGTATAACAAATTATTAGAATTTTATAGAGCTGAGTGGTACATATATGAAGAGCTCATACTATAGTGGGGAAGACAGGCTGACAAATAAGCAAAACATACATACAGGTCAGAAGGCAGAAAGTGGTGTGGAAAAAATAAAACAAAGGGGACAGGGAGGGTAGCTAGGAAATAACTATTCCCAACAGAGGGGCTACTAGCACTGGGGGTGAGTATGCATCTCATGTCTGAGAAACTACTACAGATGTCAATGTAGTAGCTCACTTAAATGTTTATGTAAATAATATAGCCTAACCTCTAAATGGAAAGGCTTCCTGTTGCTGACTTTTGATCTAAAATGTGGTACAGGGGCAAATTCCTTTATTTGAAGGGCCAATCATTTAAAGACAATGAGAAACCATATCAGAGTACAAAATAAAGCAGCCCATTCTGAACAGGAAGATGTGACAACTTTAATCTGTGGCTTAAGAGAACAGCTAGGCCTCTCAAGCACATCAGCTGTTTCAGTAGTAAATCTAACTTAAATTTCCCCTGCTTCATATTCCTACATACTTCACATGTGGAAATACAAGATTCTAAAAAAATATAATAAGGTAACAGCACTTGCCTCAAATTGAGTAAATCTTCAATTCTGTGAAATCAACTAACATGAAAAATTACACATGAAAGAGAAATTATGATACTAATAACTCAGAACAAAGTGAATAAATGATCCTTATGACAAAAGCTTTAACAAAAATTGACACTATTCCTCAAGTCTTTTAATAAATGAGCACTTCTTGTATCTGCTTTAATATTGTGAAGAAAAGCAACAGCATAATAGCTTTCTTTGTTTTACTATAACAGATGGTTTCTTACATTTGCAAGGCTGTCTGCTTCTCAGAAATCAGAAAAAAAAGCAGACTCCTAAAAATTCTAGCTTGTCAATTTGTAGTAAAAAGTTTAAAAGTTAAATACTTCAGACTTTAAAGGTTTTTTATTAATACTGTGTTCCCTGTCAATTTTTTCTATTTGTATACATGTTGATACTTGTGTTCCCTACCAAATATCCTAGAAAAAGTTATTTTTCAAAGGCTCCAGTACTTCTGAAATTTTTTTTCTAGTTTCCACCTGAAATAGAATGATTGTTCTACTTTCCTGCCCTACTGTAGAAAATTCCTTAAAGCTCAGTCAAGCTTTTACATTTTATAAATGTACATTTTAAGTCAAAGTTCTATAGACTTAACATAAGAAAAATAAAATCTCTAAGTACTCGCTTAAATTTCTAGTTCACTAATAGAGCAATTATAATCCAAAACAAATAATGCTTTGTCAAAAATGACACCACTAATATCTGACAGAATAGCACTAGTAGAAATTGCAGCCAGATTAGAGAGAGCCATGAGAATGAGATCTCTGCTCAAAAACCCCTCTCATCCATATCTGCCCCCTAAATTTTAGTGAGACCAAGAAGCATTATAGACCAGAAATAAGTAAAAGGGTGAAAACACCTTTTCAGAAATCTCAGTGAGTGATCAGCACTAAAAGGGGTAGACCGTGGGTAAAAATTCATCTTTGGGGCCCTGGTTGGTTGGCTCAGTGATAAAGCATCAGCCTGGTGCGTGAATGTCCTGCATTTAATTACCAGTCAGGGTACACAGGAGAGGCAACTATCTGCTTCTCTACCCCTCCACTTTCTCTCTCACTTTTTCTCCCACAGCCATGGCTCAATTGGTTCAAACACATTGGCCCCAGTGCTGAGGATGGCTCCATGGAGCCTCAGGCACTAAAAATAGTTCGGTTGTGAGTATGACCCCAGCTGGGCAGAGCACTGGACCCAGACAAGGGTTGCTGGGTGGGAGTCTGTCTCTATCTCCCCTCTCACTTGGAAAGGGGTGGGACCATCTTGGGGAAGATAGGAGCTTGTGCTTATGCTGAGAACTGCAGAGTCCTCATTATAAATTCAGATGAGGACTACATTGAAAGCCCTGAACAGACTTTAGAAATATGAGACCATTCTAAAGAGAGAAGGTAATCTTTATCAATATAACTGTAATGCCAGGCCCTGGCCAGCTTGCTCAGAGGCAGAGTGTCAGCCCAGTGTGTGGAAGTCCTGGGTTCGGTTCCTGGCCAGGGCACACAGGAGAAGCGCCTATTTGCTTCTCCACCCTTCCCCTCTACTTTCTCTCTGTCTCTCTCTTCCCTTCCTGCAGCCAAGGCTCCAAAGGAGCAAAGTTGGCCTGGGCGTTGAGGATGGCTCCATGGCCTCTGCCTCAGGCACTAGAATGGCTCCTGTTGGAAAGGAGCAACGCTCCAGATGGGCAGAGCATCACCCCCTGGTGGGCGTGCCAGCTGGATCCAGGTTGGGCGCATGTGGGAATCTGTCTCTCTGCCTCCCCGCTTCTCATTTCAGGAAAAAAACCAACCAAACAAACAACAAAACACACACACACACACACACACACACACACACACACACACACACACACACACACACAAACTGTAATGCCACTAGACAGTGAGGACTGCACCAATAAAAATATTTGGGAAAATAAAGAACCCATTATTTACAACAGCAGTGATCTGCCTCATTGTTCTATGAGTAGTATTCTTTAAAATCCTTCTTATCCAGGCCCTGGCCGGTTGGCTCAGCAGTAGAGCGTCGGCCTGGCGTGCGGGGGACCCGGGTTCGATTCCCGGCCAGGGCACATAGGAGAAGCGCCCATTTGCTTCTCCACCCCTTCCCCCCTCCTTCCTCTCTGTCTCTCTCTTCCCCTCCCGCAGCCGAGGCTCCATTGGAGCAAGGATGGCTCCGGGCGCTGGGAATGGCTCCTTGGCCTCTGCTCCAGGCGCTAGAGTGGCTCTGGTCGTGGCAGAGCGACGCCCCGGAGGGGCAGAGCATCGCCCCCTGGTGGGCAGAGCATCGCCCCTGGTGGGCGTGCCGGGTGGATCCCGGTCGGGGGCATTCGGGAGTCTGTCTCTCCCCGTTTCCAGCTTCAGAAAAATACAAAAAAAAAAACAACAAAAAAAAATCCTTCTTATCCATTAGACCAGGGGTCCCCAAACTACGGCTGGCAGGCCGCATGCAGCCCCGAGGCCATTTATCTGGCCCCCACCGCACTTCCAGAAGGGGCACCTCTTTCATTGGTGGTCAGTGAGAGGTCCACATCCTGTGCTCCTGGAGTTCTGTATGTGGCAGTGCCGCAAAGCTCAGCGTCCCTCACGTACAGTACTACTTCTGGTGTCGCAGGACGCAAGTGTCACGGCTCCAGAAGTGCATCATATCACTTGTTACGGCTAGCAGTGACAAATATGGAACCTGACATTGACCATCTCATTAGCCAAAAGCAGGCCTCTAGTTCCCATTGAAATACTGGTCAGGGCCCTGGCTGGTTGGCTCAGTGGTAGAGCGTCAGCCTGGCGTGCAGGAGTCCCGGGTTCGATTCCCAGCCAGGGCACACAGGAGAAGCGCCCATCTGCTTCTCTGCCCCTCCCCCTCTCCCTCCTCTCTGTCTCTCTCTTCCCCTCCCGCAGCCGAGGCTCCATGGAGCAAAAGATGGCCCAGGCGCTGGGGATGGCTCCTTGGCCTCTGCCCCAGGCGCTAGAGTGGCTCTGGTCGCGACAGAGCAACGCCCCAGATGGGCAGAGCATCGCCCCTGGTGGGTGTGCCGGGTGGATCCTGGTCGGGCGCATGCGGGAGTCTGTCTGACTGCCTCCCCGTTTCCAGCTTCAGAAAAATACAAAAAAAAAAGAAATACTGGTCAATTTGTTGATTTAAATTTACTTGTTTATTTTAAATATTGTATTTGTTCCTGTTTTGTTTTTTTACTTTAAAATAAGATATGTACAGTATGCATAGGGATTTGTTCATAGTTGTTTTTATAGTCTGGCCCTCCAATGGTCTGAGGGACAGTGAACTGGCCCCCTGTGTAAAAAGTTTGGGGACCCCTGTATTAGATCAAAAGCTATTGGAGCACCTTTTCATCCAGGAGCTTGGCAAGTAACCCCCACCTTCATCAGAAAGGTGGAGTTAATGTTATAACTCTGCAGGATGAATAAAGTAGATCCAATAAATGTTTCAAATTTAGTCACACTCCCTCCATTCAGCAACTATTTGCTAATTATATATTATGTACTGATCGATATACCTGGGATAAAATGGTAAGTAAAAATAGACTTGAGCCCTGCCCTCATGGAGTTTATGGTATGCCTAGAGACAAACAATAAAGTAACACAAGAAAGAGAGGAATGCTTAGGGGGCAAGTGGTACCAAGGAATGGTACAAAATGCTGTGAGAGCATACACATTCGGGATCTGTCCTAATTGGGGGCGGGGGGGGGGGGGGGAGTCAGGATGTGTGTGTGCCTCTAAGAGCCATAAAAAAAGGCAGAAGCTTCCCATGCTCAGTTAGTGAATGACCATGAAAACAGCTTGCTCCTTATCCAATTGACCCTCATAGTAGTTACATTCCAAATCCTGATCTCTCCAACCACCTCCAATTTTCACATCAATCACAGAGCTCCTTGGCATCACTAAAACATGCAGATATGACTCAACTGTACCAGCAAGTTACCAATCAGAGCATTCTCCATCTACATCAACTTCTAGAAATGTCCCCACCTCCTTTCATGTTTAACTTCATAAAAGCAAAGTTCAAGGCTTACACTCAAGAAAATGTTAAGGCTCTGTATTACTTCTGCACTTTTCACTACATGTCAACAAGGAAAGAAAAGGAAAACGATGATGGCATAGTAACTTAAAATGACCCTTCCAGCATCTTTCCAATTTCTCTACCTCCAAATGTTATCCATTACTACCAACCTCAGTGCATACACCGTGTTGCTTGGAGAGAGATCATTAAGTTTTAATTAGCTAAGTCAATGTTGTTTTGCTTTTAACAATTTAGTGAATAAAATGAAGTGCAAGCAATGATTTTTAAGAACAAAGTTGGCTTTATACTTTACCAGTGGTCTTCTTTCACTGATCCACCACATGGAAATAAAAGCTCTCTATGAAGCCCAGTCTGGTTACCAGCTTCCTATGTTTATAAGACAGTTCCCTGAAACTGTATTAGACACAACTATCTCATCAAGTACTCTTCTCTTCCCTAAATTACCTCCTGCTTTCTGTCATTTAGCATAGCCTCCAGACCAAGAGAAATACAGGTACTATAAGTCAAGCCTAATTGTATGAAGTAGAATTATAAAATGCAAAAGTAGTAAATAAAAGAATAACTTCACTCTGCGCCATCACCCCCAATCACCTCCATTCTATAGAAAAAGGATTTTTCCCCCCCTCTTATCCAGTTACAACTTGGCCTGTAGCCAGTAAAGGAGACTGGATATGCAAAACAAACTTCAGATGAGGGCCTTAAACATAAAGGTTACTTTTCTGGTTCTCTCTTCCATCTTCCACTCTGGAGCTTCTCAGGTTAAATGCTGATATGGGTCATCTGGCCTGATCATACTCAGTGACAGCTCTCCCCCTCCTCCCTCAACAACTCTTGCCTATTTTGCTCTTCTCCAGGGTCAAGTGAGTAATTTGAGTTAACTGGAATCCAGCCAGCTTCATATCTTCTCAGCCAAAATCCAGTTGCTATTGGAGAGAAGGGAAAGGTTGGGTTCTACGTATATTCACCCAGGACTATCTCCTAACCCTGGCACTGAGAGACGTTGTTACAGAAAATTTGTTCTTCCCTAAAATCATGTCTCAAGCTCTCATTAAAGTTGCTAAGTTTCTAGGGCAGAGAAGGCAAAGGCTACAGCTTAACTGCTTGCTCATATGCATTCTTGACAAAGCCCTTGCTCTTAATGTAGAATAGTTCTAGGAGTTATCAGGAATCTCTCTCAGGATTTGGACCTCAAGGAGGCCCAGGGCAAATCAGTTTTAGTGAATGATCTTAGGAATCTGGGGTGGCATGTAGGACCTTAAAATTAAAACACCAGCCTGGCCTATGGTGGCACAGTGGATAAAGAATCGACCTGGAACGTTGAGGTCACCAGTTCAAAACCCTAGGCTTGCCTGGTCAAGGCACATATGGGAGTTGATGCTTCCTGTTCTTCCCCCCTTCCTTTCTCTCTCTCCTCTCCAAACTGAATTTTAAAAAAGTAAATGTGCAAAACTTAAAAAAAATAAATTAAAACACCAGGCCCTGTGGCTGGTGGCTCAGTGGACAGAGCATCAGCCCAGTACATGAACATCCTGGATTAAATTTCTGGTAAGGGCACACAGGAGAAAAGACCATCTGCTTCTCTGCCCCTTCCCCTCCTGATTCACTCTCTCTTCCCCTCCCCTCCCACAGCCATGGCTCAAGTCCTTTGAGTGCATCAGCCCCAGGCACTGAGGATAGCTCCATGGAACTTCTGCCTCAGGTGCTAAAAATAGCTCAGTTGTGAATATGGACCCAGATAGGCAGAGCATTGGCCCCAGATGGGGGTCACCAGGTGTATCCTGGTTGGGGTGCATGCAGGAATCTGTCTCTCTATCTTTCTTCCTCTAACTTGGAAAAGAAGAAAAACAAAATTTCTGTAGCAGTCAGGATAGGCTTGTAACAAGTAACTCCAAAATCTTAGTGACTTAAGTCTAGCTCATGCAATAAGTCCCACAAAATGGTCATCCAGGCTGTTGAAGTAGTTACCATCTCTACCACTGCCACTCAATGTGAGGGAAAGAGACAGCGAAAATATCTCAATGGTGCCTAAAGCTTACATCCAAAAATGACACACCACTTCTAGTCACATTTTATTTACCTTTGGTCACACAGTCACTTCTACTTCCAGGGAGTGGGGAAATGCATTCCCAACATGGTCCCAGAAGCAGAGAAAACCAAGATGTTTTCAACAACTTTTAGTAAAACAGCTTTAATTCTTCTATCCATCCATTACATATTTTTATTCAAAAAACTTACTAAGTGCTTACCATATGCCAGACATTGTTTTAGGCATTAAGCTATATAGCAAGGGCTAACAAAAAGCAAAACAGACAAATAAGTCTAACCTCATGGGCTGCATTGTCCTAGAGCATCATAGCAGATTCCTCCCTGTCCCACTATTTCTTTCTCCTCTCTTTTCTAGTATTTTCCTTTTCTTGTCTTTTGCCATCTTCCCCAATCTAATTTAATCACCATTCTTCAGATCTTCTATTCTTCATTTTCCAGGGCACCATTCCCTCTCCCCTTTGTTGTAGCTCTATTTTAAAATGGTTTGGGATTAAGTAATTTTATTGACATTTTCTGAGCACAGTACCTGGTACTTGGTAAACAACTTAAAAACTACTGAATGAACTAATGTAAGAAGCGTATGCTTCTTTTAAATTATTATTGGTTTTAGAGAGAGAAGAAGGAAGAGAAAGAGAAACATCGATTTGTGTTCCACTTCTTTAGGCATTCATTGGTTGATTTTTGTATGTGCCCTGACCAGGGATCAAACTTGCAAACTTGGCATATCAAGATGGTGCTCTTTAATCAACTGAACTACCCGGCCAGGGCCAGCATACACTTCTTGACAGCAGGAAGTTTGGAAAAGACAAGCTCTACCCTCAATTTTTTGAGAATCTGATCATTCTGCCTACCATGGGGAAACATTACTGATGACTTCTAGATATGTTATTTTCTTTTCCAGGCACTCCCCCAGAAGCCACACCCTATGGTGAACACATATGTCTGCCACACATGAAGACAACAATTGATTTCAACCCCCTCAGACTGAAGAAACAAAAACATTACAGTTTGCTATAGCCTATTTGTTCCGCTGAGGTAATGGAGAAGGACTGTGCCACTGAAATAGTCCTAATAATCAGACAAGTGGGATTCTATAAAAAGTCCTATCAGTGCTTGACCAGATGGTGGCGCAGTGGATAGAGCGTCTAACTAGGACACAAAGGACCCAGTTTCGAAACTCCAAGGTCGCCGGCTTGAACGCAGGCTCATCTGGTTTGAGCACAGCTCACCAGCCTGAATCCAAGGTCGCTGGCTTGAGCAAGGGGTCACTTGCTCTGCTGTAGCCCCCCAGTCAAGGCACGTATGAGAAAGCAACCAATGAATAACTAAGGTGCCACAACAAAGAACTGATGCTTCTCATCTCTCTCCCTTCCTGTCTGTCCCTATCTGTCCCTCTCTGTGTCTGTCACACACACAAAAAATAAATAAAAATCCTATCAGTGTTTGTTATATCAAGTAGGTATCATGAAGACACATAAGACCTTGGCATTACTGATTTTACTATTCTTCAGTTCATCCTAGCAGGGTCTAGGGCAGGGGTCCCCAAACTACGGCCCGCGGGTCGCATGCGGCCCCCCGAGGCCATTTATCTGGCCCCCGCTGCACTTCTGGAAGGGGCACCTCTTTCATTGGTGGTCAGTGAGAGGAGCATAGTTCCCATTGAAATACTGGTCAGTTTGCTGATTTAAATTTACTTGTTCTTTATTTTAAATATTGTATTTGTTCCCGTTTTGTTTTTTTACTTTAAAATAAGATATGTGCAGTGTACGTAGGAATTTGTTCATAGTTTTTTTTATAGTCCGGCCCTCCAACGGTCTGAGGGACAGTGAACTGGCCCCCTGTGTAAAAAGTTTGGGGACCCCTGGTCTAGGGTATCTAGCATCACAGCTTTCCAGACAGCATATCAAATATAATTTTGAGCCAACTCTGGTGAGGATCTAAAGGCTACATTGTATAAGGCTACAGAAAACATTTCTGAACTCTGATCAAATGAACAGAAAGAACCACCTGCTTGGTTGGAGAGTCCCCTATTTAAAGATTTTTTTTTTATTTTATTTATTGATTTTTAGAGAGAGAGGAATGAGAGAGAGAGAGAGAGAGAGAGAGAGAGAGAGAGAGAGAGAAGGGGGAGGAGCAGGAAGCATCAACTCCCATATGTGCCTTGACCAGGCAAGCCCAGGGTTTCGAACCGGCAACCTCAGTGTTCCAGGTCGACGCTTTATCCCACTGTGCCACCACAGGTCAGGCGAGAGTCCCCTATTTAAAAAAAATAATTTAAAAAACGGCATATAACTTTTCTGGAATATCCTTCCTCCTTTGTTTATTTTCTCCAGACCTGATAAAAGCTTGCAAATAACAATAATAACAGTATAAGTTCCCTCTTAGATTCACACTAGAATCTGGTGCTTTGAAAAATTCCTGTCTGATTTCACTAAGCCCATATTAAAAGAAAAAAAAAAAAGAGTCAAAAAGATCTGCCATCTAGGCCAGGATCTGTGACTAATAAGCTGGCAACAAAAACATTTCACATTCCTAGGTCTCATTTCCTCATCAGATAAAGTATGTAGCTTAAGACTATATGATATCGTCTGACCAGGGGTGGCAGAGTGGATAGAGTGTCTACCTGGGAGGCTGAGGATCCAGGTTTAAAACCCTGAGCTCGCTGGCTTGAGCACGGGCTCATTTGGCTTAAGCATGGAATCACTGACATAACCCCACAGTCACTGGCTCAGCTGGAGCCCCCTGGTCAAGGCATGTATGAGAAGCAATCAAAGAACAATTGAAGCGCCACAACTACAAGTTGATGCTTCTCATGTCTCACTCTTCCTGTGTCTGTCTCTCTCTCTCTCCTGTAAAAACTATAAAAAAAAAAAAAGTAAAAACTATGATTTCTACAGTCTCTTCTAGCTCTAAATTTTATGACTTTAATGAAAGACTCAGGATTCCCATTTCTAATTAGAACGCTGAATGGTAAAAGACACCATTACGCTCACCTTATTTACGCTCACCCTTATCATGACAAGATAAGTAAACTACAAAATCAATTTTGTGCTCTAGCCAGTTGGCTCAGTGGTAGAGCATCGGCCTGGCGTGCAGAAGTCATGGGGTCGATTCCCGGCCAGGGCACACAGGAGAGGCGCCCATCTGCTTCTCCACCCCTCCCCCTCTCCTTCCTCTCTGTCTCTCTCTTCCCCTCCCGCAGCGAGGCTCCATTGGAGCAAAGATGGCCCGGGAGCTGGGGATGGCTCCTTGGCCTCTGCCCCACGTGCTAGAGTGGCTCTGGTCGCAACAGAGCAACGCCCCAGAGGGGCAGAGCGTCGCCCCCTGGTGGGTGTGCCGGGTGGATCCCGGTTGGGCACATGCGGGAGTCTGTCTGACTGTCTCTCCCCGTTTCCAGCTTCAGAAAAATACAAAAAAAACCCTGCCAGGAATCGAACCCGGGACTTTTGCACGCCAGGCCGATGCTCTAACCACTGAGCCAACTGGCCAGGGTGTGTGTTTGTTTTCAGGGACAGAGAAGAGAGTCAGAGAGAGAGGGATAGACAGAGACAGACAGACAGGAACGGAGAGAGATGAGAAGCATCCATCATCAGTTTTTTGTTGTGAGACCTTAGTTGTTCATTGATTGCTTTCTCATATATGCCTTGACCGCGGGCCTTCAGCAGACCGAGTAACCCCTTGCTCGAGCCAGCGAGCTTGGGTCCAAGCTGGTGAGCCCTGTTCAAACCAGATGAGCCCGCACTCAAGCTGGCAACCTTGGGGTCTCAAACCTGGGTCCTCTGCATCCCAGTCTGACGCTCTATCCACTGCGCCACCGCCTGATCAGGCCAAAATCAGTTTTTTAATAAATCTTTTTTTAAAAAAGACTTTATTGATGTTTTAGAGAGAGAGAGAGAGAGAGAGAGAGAGAGAGAGAAAGGAAGGAGAAAGAAGGGTAGAGGAGCAGGAAGTACCAACTCCCATATGTGCCTTGACCAGGCAAGCCCAGGGCTTTGAGACAGCAACCTCAGCATTCCAGGTCAATCCTTTATCCACTGCGCCACCAGAGACCAGGCACAAAATCAGCTTTTAAAACACCCTAGCATGGGCCTGACCTGTGGTGGCGCAGTGGATAAAGTGTCAACCTGGAAATGCTGAAGTCGCTGGTTTGAAACCCTGGGCTCACCCAGTCTAGGCACATATAGGAGTTGATGCTTCCTGCTCCTCCTTCCTTCTCTCTCTCTCTCTCTGTCTCTGTTCTTCCTCTCAAATGAATAAATAAAATCTCTCTAAAAAATATATATATATATATATATATTTTTAAAAAAACAACAAAAATACCCTAGCATGTGGTGGCACATGGACAGTGTGTTGACCTGAAACGCAAAGGTCACCAGTTTAAAACCTTAGGCTTGCCCAGCCAAGGCACATATGACAAGGAACAAGCAAACAACAACTGAAGTGAAGCAACCATGAGTTGATACTTCTCGCTCCCCGTCCCTCTCCTCTCTCTGTAAAATCAGTAAGTAAATTTAAACTAGTACAAAGAAATAAAAATAAAACAGCTAAGGATGCAAAGAAATCTAAATAAAATTTCAGAAAATGTCAAGTTCTTCATAAGAGAAGAGACCATGGCTATTCTCATTCTTAGCAAAGTGGCAAGAGAACAAAGAATTTCCACTAATAGAATTAAGAAGAAACCAGACAACCTGACCTGTGGTGGCGCAGTGGATAAAGCATTGACCTAGAACACTGAGGTCACCAGTTCGAAACACTGGGCTTGCCTGCTTAAGGCACATATGGGAGTTGATGCTTCCTGTTCCTCCATGCCCCACCTCTTCTCTAAAATGAACAAATAAAATTTAAAAAAAAGAAGAAGCCAGACAAATTTATAACCAACTTTTAATGGCTACATGTAAATTCAGGTAACACATTACAAATCAATTCAGAGAAGGACCAGTTACAAGCCACCCTGCCAACTATTCCCCATGGGTCTTCATTGAGTGCAAAAGGCTATAGGTGCCTGGTCTGTGGTGGTGCAGGGGACAGAGCACCAACTTGGAATGCTGAGGTCACTGGTCCGAAACCCTGGGCTTGCCAAGGCACACACAACAAGCAACCAATGAACAGCTAGAGTGAAGCAACTACTTCTTGTACCCTACCCCCCAAAATCAATAAATAAAATCTTTAAAAAAGAAAGGGAAAAAAAACAGTCTAAGGGCATGGCAGGAAAGCTGAGGGCATCTCATGAAGCATAGGAGCCTCCACCATGTCCAAGGCAGATACCCTCTAAAGGTGGGGGACAGCAAAAGGAAGCAGGAGATAAATCCCTTGAGGCACTCTGAAAAGGCAAAGAAATACACTGACTTGGCAGGACAAACATACAATACAAACTACAGATGATGTATTATAAAGTTGTACACCTGAAACCTATATAATTTTACTAATCAATGTCACCCCAATAAATTAGTAAAAAGGAAACACTGCAAAAAATGTGAGGTAAAGAAAACCTAAGGTGGGACTGGAAAACAAACAAACAAAAAACCTGTCTAAGTAGTCCAAAGAGCTGGTAGCTACGGCTGAAAAGCAGAGTCCCAATGTTCAGAAAGCTGATGGAGCAAAAGTATATAAGTATATAAAGAAAAAATAAACAAAAACTATCTAAAACTGATAAAGGACATCAACACATACACCCAGAAAATCAATGAACCTAACAGGATAAATACAAAGAAACCCATACAATAAGCACATCATAATCAAACTTGAAAATGGGGGAAGGGCAGAACAAGCAACTCAAAAGCAATCAGGGAAAACAGAAAAAGTACATACTAGGGAAAGACAATAGGAGTGACGACTGACGCATCACTAAAAGTAGTGAACATCAGAAGACAATAGAACATTACGGTTTAAGTGACCAAAAAAAAGAAAGAGAAAAAAAAAGAAACCATCAATCCAGAATTCTATATCTAGGAAAAATGTTTCAAAAATGAAGAATTAAAGATATTTTCAAAAACACAAAAGCAGAATTTGTCTTCAGCAGACTTTCACTACAAGAAATGCTAAAAAAGCCTGACTAGGTGGTGCTACAGTAGATAGAGCATCGACCTCAGATGCTGAGGACCCAGGTTCAAAATCCTGAGGTCACTAGTTTGAGCACAGGTTTGAGCATGGGATCATAGACATGACCTCCATAGTCACAGGCTTGAGCAAGGGGTCACTGGCTTGGCTAGACCCCCCAACCCCCAGTCAAGACATGTTTGAGAAGCAGTCAAGTACAACTAAAGTGTCACAACTACCTGACCAGGCGGTGGCGCAGTGGATAGAGCATCGGACTGGGATGCAGAGGACCCAGGTTTGAGACCCCGAGGTCGCCAGCTTGAGCACGGGCTCATCTGGTTTGAGCAAAAAGCTCACCAGCTTGGACTCAAGGTTGCTGGCTCGGGCAAGGGGTTACTCGGTCTGCTGAAGGCCCACACTCAAGGCATATGAGAAAGCAATCAATGAACAACTGAAGTGTCGCAATGAAAAACTGATGATTGATGCTTCTCATCTCTCTCCGTTCCTGTCTGTCTGTCCCTATCTATCCCTCTCCCTGACTCTTTCTCTGTCCCTGTAAAAAAGAAAGAAAGAAAGAAAGACTAACAAGTAAAATAACATAACATCAGATATGATCAAGTGCTGATTATGTGGCTGGGAAATTGCCATCTAAGGAGCTGAAACCTAAATGAGAAGGTACTAGCAGTGCTAAGAAGTGGGAGAAGAACATTCCAACAGAGGAAGCGGCAAAGACAGAACCTGGTATTTTGAAGAAAAAGAAAAGATGCCAGTGTAACCACAGCAACTTGAAGAAAGGGAGGGTGGACTAATGTGGAGGTAAGATTGGATAGGCTGAAAGGAACACATGGGGCAGGAATCTAAATTTTATAACTAAGAGATAAGGAAAACTTATTAAAGGGCTTTAGGCAATTGACATGGTTTCATTTACATTTTTAAAAGATGATTCTGGCCTGACCAACGGTGGTGCAGTGGATAGAGCATCAACCTGGGATGCTGAGATTCCAGGTTCAAACCCCAAGGTTGCCAGCTCTAGCGCAGGGTCACCACCTTGAGAGTAGGATTATCGACATGTTCTCATCATGGTCACTGAATTAAAGCACAAATATCAATGGCTTGAGCAAAGGGTCACAGGCTTGGATGGCAAACCCTACGTGTCCCCCCACCCCCATCAAGGCACATACATATGAGAAGCAATCAGTGAACAACTAAAGTGATGCAACTAGGAGTTGATGCTTCTCATCTCTCTCCTTTTCTGTCCCTCTCTCCAAAAAAAAAAAAAGTCTGGCTACTGGGAAGAGAATGAACGGAAGATAGTTTAATGAAAGCAGAAACCAGTTAAAAGCTCTTTCAGTAGGTCCATGAGATGATGGTGGCTGAGACTAGGCTGGTTGAAATAAAGATGTCAAATAGGAGACAGATTCAAATGATATTTTGGAGATCAAGAAAACTTAACAATCGAGCCTGACTGTGGTAGCGCAGTGGATAAAGCGTCGACCTGGAAATGCTGAGGTCGCTGGTTCGAAACCCTGGGCTTGCCTGGTCAAGGCACATACGGGAGTTGATGCTTCCAGCTCCTCCCCCCTTCTCTCTCTCTCTGTCTCTCCTGTCTGTCTCTCTCTCTCTCTGTCTCTCCCTCTCCTCTCTAAAATAAATAAAAAAATAAAAAATAAGAAAAAAAGAAAACTTAACAATCAAGTAGATAAGAGGAATAAGAGATCAAAAGGATTGATTCAGGTGTAACTCCTGGGTGCCAATTACTGAGATGAGGAAGACAGGAGAAGAACAATAGGGAAGAAGATCTATTTTGGAAATGTTAAGTCTATTTAGATAATGTCTATTTACATAACTGAGTGGTAAAATCAAACAGGCAATCAAATACTGCAAGTGTAGCTCAAGCAAGAAGTCTAAACCAGAAATAAATTTGAGAATTAGCCATGTGCATACTATATTTAAAACAATAAATTGAATGAGACCACCTGGGAAAGAATTTAGAAAGAGAAGGGACTAAAGCCCAGAATTGAACTCTAGGATATACCAATACTTAGAAGCAGGAAAGGAGAGAAGCCTCTTAAAAAGTATGACAAGGTAGTCTGACCTGTGGTGACACAATGGATAGTGTCGACCTGGAACGCTGAGTTCACCAGTTTGAAACCCTGGGTTTGCAGGATCAAGGCACATACGACAAGCAATCAATGAACAACTAAAGCAGGGGTCCCCAAACTTTTTACACAGGGGGCCAGTTCACTGTCCCTCAGACCGTTGGAGGGTTGGACTATAAAAAAAAACTATGAACAGCCCTGGCAGGTTTGCTCAGCGGTAGAGCGTCGGCCTGGCGTGCGGGGGACCCGGGTTCGATTCCTGGCCAGGGTACACAGGAGAAGCGCCCATTTGCTTCTCCACCCCCACCCCCTCCTTCCTCTCTGTCTCTCTCTTCCCCTCCCGCAGCCAAGGCTCCATTGGAGCAAAGATGGCCTGGGAGCTGGGGATGGCTCCTTGGCCTCTGCCCCAGGCACTAGAGTGGCTCTGGTCACAGCAGAGCGACGCCCCAGAGGGGCAGAGCGGTCGCCCCTGGTGGGCGTGCCGGGTGGATCCCAGTCGGGCGCATGCGGGAGTCTGTCTGACTGTCTCTCCCCGTTTCCAGCTTCAGAAAAAAAAAAAAGCTAAAAAAAAAAACCTGAACAAACCCCTATGCACATATCTTATTTTAAAGTAAAAAAACAAAACGGGAACAAATACAATATTTAAAATAAAGAACAAGTAAATTTAAGTCAACAAACTGACCAGTATTTCAATGGGAACTATGCTCCTCTCACTGACCACCAATGAAAGAGGTGCCCCTTCCAGAAGTGCAGCAGGGGGCCGGATAAATGGCCTCAGGGGGTTTCATGCAGCCCGCGGGGGCCGTAGTTTTGGGACCCCTGAACTCGTAAAGCAACTACGAGTTGATACTTCTATGTTGATACTTCTCATTCCCTCCACCTCTTTCCTCTCTGTAAAATCAATAAATAAAATCTTTTAAAAAAGTTGATGCCTGACTGGGCGGTGCCTCAGTGGATAGAGCGTAGGACTGGAATGCGGAAGACCCAGGTTTGAGACCCCAACGTCACCAGCTTGAGCGCGGGCTCATCTGGTTTGAGCAAAAGCTCACCAGCGTGGACCCAAGGTCGCTGGCTTGAGCAAGGGGTTACTCTGTCTGCTGAAGGCCCGCAGTCAAGGCACATATGAGAAAGCAATCAATGAACTAAGGTGTCGCAACGAAAAACTGATGATTGATGCTTCTCATCTCTCTCTGTTCCTGTCTGTCTGTCCCTATCTATCCCTCTCTCTGACTCTCACTCTGTCTCTGTAAAAAAAAAAGAGAGAGAAAAAAAGTTGACAATGTATGAGGTAAGAGAAAAACAAGAAGACCAGTCTCAAAAGCTAAGAGAAGCAATAAATAGGCAGAAAACAGTGGTCAACTATAATGAATGCTGCAAGATCCTGCAATGTGGATTTGGTTAATGTAATTCACTGCTAACCCTGACTAGAACAATTTCAGTGGTGAGATGGTGCTAGAAGCCAACCTAGAGTAGGCTAAAGAGCAAAGAAATGCGGAGAAAGCATACAAAGACAACTCTTGAAAATGTACTTGAGGCCCTGGCCAGTGGCTCAGTGAATAAGAGCATCAGCCTGGCATATGGAAGTCCCAGGTGTGAGTCCCAGTCAAGGCACACAGTAGAAGTGACCATCTGCTTCTCCCTCCCCCGCTCTTCCCCTCCTGCAGCCAGTGGTTCAATGGTTGGTACCATTTTACCAATAAAATGAAATATCAAATTTAAATGAAAATCAATGGAAAAAAATGTTATTTACTATATAAATATTCAATCTCTGTACAACTTTTCAGAAATGGATTTAAAAGGCTGGCATGCATGAAAGACAAACATTTAAAAAACTATCAGAGGGGCACACTGAAGTTTCCAAATATGCAGTTCACGGAGAAAAAAACAATGCAGATGGCAGCCTACACTGCTACCTTAAAAGCATCAGCTCCACATAAAAAACAACTCCCTGGAAAAAACCGTTAACTACAATAACATTATTGTTGTTTTTGCCATCTCAGTAATGGCTCTGAGCAATAAACTGACCAAAATCCCCATAACACTAGTAGACTATAGAGTGATGTAACAGCCCACAAAACAGGCTGAAGGAGCTGACAGGAGACAGCCAACAATGCCACAAAGAATTTACTTTTGAGGCATCTTCTATTTCAACAGAGGCCCTAGAAAAACACATGATTCAAGTAGGCAACTGGAACAAGGAACCAGATAGCAGTGGTAAGGTTCACCATTTCATAAGGCAATATACCTCACAGAAAAGAGACAGGCTATGAATCCAGTTTGTTTTTGAATTCTGTATTATGCATACAGCTAACAACCTATACTCTTAAAACACAAACAATGGAAGTGGTTGTTTAATCTCTAAGTGACAGGATGCTTTGAAAATCTATAATGCTTTTATGTTTGTATTTCCATTAGTAGAAAATATATTTTAAAGTATGAGTTAAACTGGCCCTGGCCGACTGGCTCAGTAGTAGAGTGTCATCCTGGCTTGTGCATGTCCTGGGTTCAATTCCCAATCAGGGCACACAGGAGAAGCAACCATCTGCTTCTCCACCCCTTTCCCTCTCGCTTCTCTCTCTCTCTTCCCCTCCTGCAGCCAAGGTTCCATTGGAGAGTTGGCCCCAGGAACTGAGGATGGCTCCCAGCCTCCATCTCAGGTGCTAAGAAGAGAGACTGGTTGCTGAGCAACTGAACAACGCCCCATATAAGCAGAGCATTGCCCCCTAGTGGGCTTGCTGGGTGGATCCTAGTCAGGGTAGAGTGGGAGACTCTCCGCCTCCCCTCCTCTCACCAAATTAAAAAAAAAGGTTTGTGTTAAACTTTATTAAAGTTCCTCTATACAAATCATACAATGCTCTTCCAGAATCTCTCCAAAGTTTTAAGAGACATTAAAAATACACAGACAAAGCCCTGGCCAGCTGGCTCAGTGGTAAAATGTCGGCCCCACGTGTGGAAGTCCCAGGTTCGATTCCTGGCCAGGGCACACAGGAGAAGCACCCATCTGCTTCTCCACCCCTCCCCCTCTCCTTCCTCTCTGTCTCTCTCTTCCCCTCCCACAGCCAAGGCTCCACTGGAGCAAAGCTGGCCCAGGCACAGAGGATGGCTCTATGGCCTCTGCCTCAGGCTCTTGAATGTCTCTGGTTGCAACAGAGCACTGCCCCAGACAGGCAGAACATCACACCCTGGTGGGTATGCCGGGTAGATCCTGGTTGGGCACATGTGGGAGTCTGTTTCTCTGCCTCCCCACTTCTCACTTCAGAAAAATTAAATAAATAAATAAATATTAAAAATTACACTTTATTGCCCACAAAACTCTTTAAGTCACTTTGAGAAAACATAAAATGAAAAATGAGGAAATGGGGAGTTTTTTCTTTTCTTATTTTTAAAACTGCTATTCTTAATTTTTTTTTCCTCAATCTTATTTTAAGCCAACCTGCTATATAATTACTTTTTTAAAATCAGTCAAATGTCATAATTACCAAAGTTGGGTGTATGCCCTAAATTTGGAAACTGTACATTCAGCTTATCTTTTAAAAAGACTGATGAAAACAGTGCCGCCTGACCAGGCAGTAGCGCAGTGGATAGAGCGTCAGACTGGGATGCTGAGGACCCAGGTTCGAGACCCAGAGGTCGCCAGCTTGAGCGCGGGTTCATCTGGTTTGAGCAAAACCTCACCAGCTTGGACCCAAGGTCGCTGGCTCAAGTAAGGGGTTACTCGGTCTGCTGAAGGCCCACGGTCATGGCATATATGAGAAAGCAACCAATGAACAACTAAGGTATCGCAACGCGCAACGAAAAACTAATGATTGATGCTTCTCATCTCTTCGTTCCTGTCTGTCTGTCCCTGTCTATCCCTCTCTCTGTTTCTGAAAAAAAAAGAAAAAAGAAAAAGTACCTATAACAATACCCATTTCAAGCTGTTTTTATTAAAACTGAAAATTCATATAGATCAGAAGGAAATACTATGTATCATATAAATCCATCAGAATGAAATGCTCATGTTTGGATTAAATACTTCTGTACTTACACCACTTAAATGAATTCCTAAATATTATAAAGATAACTTTTACATTACCAATGAAAACATAAGATTAATTTCTACTCACACCATAAAAGTACTATCTGTCCTTTGTAAATACAAATCTCTCTCAATAATAATCAAAAGAACTGTTAGGATCCAACATTTAATTGTAGCAACTGACCAGCAATTTTATCTTTCTTCTCAACAAATGTTACAAAATTCCACCTGTGGGATATACCATAACCTCCTAAAATGCAATTTAAGAAGCCATTATTTTTTTTTTTAAAGAGAAACTGTGGTTCCTCCCTGTGTGAGAATTATAATGTGGACAGAAACATTTTAGCCTATCATTAAAAAAACAACAACAAGAAACCCAGTGTATTTTAAAAGGCCAGTAGCAGTCAGTTGCGTGATGAGTCACCACGCAACTCAGACTTGCAGCACTTCAAGTTTCCTCCTACCTGACCCCAATCCGTTCAGCAATGTACCCTGAGTCAGCAAACTTTACCATTTTGTCAGTTATGAATTCTCACAATGCTTAAATGAACTTATGCAAAACACTGTAAAACATTTAGTACAAGCACTTGTTATTAGATCATGTGCTTTTTCTATTGCAAAATTAACTGATCTTCAAATTGATCTTCTCTAGATTCTTACACAAAGTAGTCAAACACTACTCTTAATCTTCTTTTGCAAATGAGTGAACTCTGGCCCTGGCCGGTTAGCTCAACGGTAGAGCATCAGCCTGGCATGTGGAGGTCCCAGGTTTGATTCCCAGCCAGGGCACACAGGAGAAGCACCCATTTGCTTCTACACCCTTCCCCCTCTCCTTTCTGTCTCTCTCTCTCTTCCCCTCCTGCAGCCAAGGCTCCACTGGAGCAAAGTTGGCCGAGGCGCTGAGGGCAGCTCCATGGCCTCCACCTCAGGTGCTAGAGTGGATCCAGCCACAGCAGAGCAACGCCCAAGATGGGCAGAGCATCGCCCCCTGGTGGACATGCCGGGTGGATCCTGGTCGAGCACATGCAGGAGTCTGACTGCCTCCCTGCTTCTAACTTTGGGAAAACACACACACACACACACAAAAAAAAACAAAACAAAAAAAAAAGCAAATAAGTGAACTCCAAAATATGGTGATACATAAAGGTTTCTCCATTTCCCAGAGGGTATTTTTTTCTCTCTTCTGAATGGTAATACCTGGATGATAAAACACATCCTGCTCAAATCTGGCATTTCCTAGATTTTAGGATACCAATAGCAATTTTACAAGTTTCACAAGGCAATACTTAAGTGATGTAACATATATACATATGTGAAAGGATTTTACAGATCTTGGCACACAGCAAGCCCTTCATAAACATGTTTAAACAACTATGTGCTAAAGATATGTGAAGTTTATTCCACCCAATTCAAACTTATTTTCCCCAGTCAGGGAACATACAAGAACCAACCAATGAATATATAAGTGGAACAGTGGAACAACAAATCGATGTTTCTCTCTCTGTGCGTGCATCTCTCTCTCAAATGAATAAATAAAAATTTTTAAAAGATGTTCAATCTCCTATTTGGACCCTACATTCATCTAGTCAGATTATTTTTTCTGTCTGTTTCCCAACGTTGAAAGAGAGGTATCAGAACTTTAAAAAATATCAAGGCAAGAATCAAGCAATCAGAAAACTATTTTGAAGCTGTTTGCACTCCATTTTGTTTTCTGTTAATTTTTTTTTAACATATCATATCATCTTGTAACTGTAAAAAAAAAAAGTTAATATTGAGACTTATTTTAAGGGCATGTTTATCATTGATGGAAAGAATACGAATTTTTCTGCAAATCTGCGCAGTAGGCTTTCAATTCCACATCACCAGTTCCCTCCACTGGAGTTTTCCCCAATAAGCAAGCAAAGGAAAAAACAGAAAAGGCATCGAAAAGATCGTGCTTCACAGAGCTCCTACCTAACCTAACACCTGAACCAGTCGAGTCTTAGTGAAACGAGGAACAAAGGGCGGCCAAACACCTCTACTTTTCAACGCACCTCACCAATCAGATAAAAATGCACAGCGACGGCCCTTTTTATAGAGAACTGAGAAAACAAGTTTCATCTGGATACTTTCACAGATACGCTCACGGTCCCCAACGCGGCTACGGAAAGGCTGCAGTAGAGGGCAGGGAGGAAATTAAGAATTAAGACTCACGAGTTTTCTGGATCGCATTTAGGGACAGACTCAAAACTTGGGCAGAGGACCTCAGGGCTCTAAGACGAGCCGGGTAAGCAGCGCGCGCTACGCAGTGTGCCGAGTCCAGTGGAGACTTTGCCCGGCAGGAGTCAGCTGAGGCCGAGTCACCGGAACGGGATGGGGGAGGAGACGCGGGAGCCTGTCGACAGGCAGCGTGCCAGGAAGGCGAGACTCCACGCCACCTCATGCTCCCCGGGCCGCCCCTCCCGGCCGCCGCCCCTAGCCCGCCGCGGCCAGGCCGGGCTTCGAACCTGCGGAGCCGCCACGGGCAGAGGTGCCCCAGCCAGCACGTGGGGCTCCAGGGCCAGCGGGCGCGGCGGGGACCAGGACCGGCTACCGGCGAGGGGCGTGCCGGGTGGGAGGGGCGCGCCGGCCGCTCTGCCGGCCCCACGCGGGGACCCCGGCCCGCCGGCCCGCGCGGGGATGCGCCGGCCAGGCCCGAGCGGGCGGGCTGGCGGGCGGGCAGGGAGTGCGCGGGAGATGGAACAAAAGCGCCTTTGTTGAGCGGCGGCCGCCGGAGGGTCACACACAATGGAGGAGGGAGCCGGCTCCGCCGCCGCCGGGCCCGCCGCGGCGCCCTCCCGAGCCGCCCGGCCAGCGCGCCCCAAACACGTACACACACACACTCACGGGACTTCTCCGACTCATCCGGGGAGTGCGGGGCCCGCGGACTGCCCCCAGTGTCGGCTCAGGTCTCCGGCTGTGCTGGCGGCAGCGGCGTCTCCGAGGCTCTCGCTTTGCCGCAGTCGCCGCCATGTAACCCCGAACCGCGAGAGAGGACGAGGGGAAGGGGCGGGGTCTCCTGGCGCCACGCCCCCCACGTCACAGGCTCACTCCACGGGTTCCCCCGCCCCCGGCCAGCCTCTCTTGTCTGCACGCGCTGGAATTTCCAACGCCGGTGACTGGGCCTCCCGCGCCGTGGGGGTGGCGGGAGAGGCACGCAGGCCGGTCAGCCACATGGGCTAGGGCTGGGCTAGGGCTGGGCTTGGGGCTGGGACTGGGCGAGAAGGTGGAAAGACGGGCTGTTGGGCAGATAAAATGTATTATGCTCACTTTGTTAAAGATAACATGAGGAAGCCGTCACCCAGGTGATAGCAATGTGTGTTGGGGTGGGCTAAAGGCAGGCGGAATCCTTGTAGCCTGGGGCTTGGTTTTGGGATTAAGCCTTTCCTACCCTTTTTGATGTGGGGTGGTGCAATCCAATCATGCCTCAGAAGGTGACTTTGGGTTGGAGACTTCCCTACTTTGTATATTGGATTAGAGGTTGTGAAGCTACAGTATAAAGTGGGGGCAAAACGGGATTTTGGGCTCTTGGTTCCTGAGATTATCATTAGAAGAGAGAGCAGAGGAGAGCAGAAAAAGGCCACGTGGAGGAGGCCAGGAGAAACAGCCAAGATGGTGGAGTGCTGAGTGAGATGCCAGTTTGTGTAGAGTTTGTATTTGGGATAAGAAAGAAGATGGGGAACTGAGGAGAATAAGTCTGGTGAGCTAGAAACCTTTGATTCTAGGAAACTCGGATAAATCAGTAGCTTTGTGAGCACTGAATGTGACTGGGTTTTGGAGCCCAGTGTGTATTTTTACTTGCCCGCCGGGTGCAAGCTAGATTAAAGACTATGGCCCACCAGTTTTTTGGCTCCATGGTTTCTTTACCGACTGTCCGAATCCAATGCGAACCTGCATGGGCTGGGCGGCTGTGATGGTGGCCGTGGCTGTGGTTCCTGGCTTTACACGGGCCTTCTCTGTGCTGCTAGTTCCCCCCCGCACTAGAGCACGGGGTTCCAAACTCCTTATGACACTTTACTGCGCAGCATGCGCAGGCACTGGTCATCCAAGAGGCATAGGCCTTCGTCCCAGTACCGGGGATGGGACGGGAACAAGAAGGCTGGACTGGGAAGATGGATTGGCTACAAGGCAACAGCCGATTTACAGGGCAAACGTGTTAGAGACCAAGTGCTAAGAAGGCCATTAATTCTGCCTGAGGGTATGGAGGAAGGCATTAAGTGAGGTCGCCACGGGTGACCTTTCAGCTGGATGAAAAGGAACCCATACTGAGGAGGTGAGGGGGAGGGTATTCCTGTGATGGAACAGGGTGAGCAAAGACAGGAGGAGGAGAGCACTTGGGGGTGGGGGTTGTTGCGGGTACTGGGACTAGGCTAGTTTGACAAAAGTGTAGAATTTGCAAAGAGGTGTACTGGAAGACGTAACGAGAAGTGGGGATTGGTGACTTCTTGGGCCACTTGGATAAAAAGCAAACTTACTTTATCATGGCTTACCGAGTCCAAGGAGTCTTTCCAGTGTTTATGTGAAATTTATGTAGGTGTTTATGAAAATAGAGACGCAGGTCAACATAGATGTTTTTTTCAATGACTTAATCACCATTTCCTGAATGAGAACCAAGTTTGGCAGCCCTTATCCATTCTTATGCCCATCTTCAATTTCAAACGTGAGGTTAAGATCGCTTCATAGATCACATAGTGTTAAGTGGTTGGGATGGAACTGAAATGTTTTATATAATTTATATATATATATATAATGTTATATATTTTTTTATGTATTTTTATATGTACATAAAACAACACCATCTGAGTATCTGGTGGTAAGAGGAGATGGTGAGTTGATAAAACCAAGAGAAAAGGGAGGCTTGTCTGACCTGTGGTGGTGCAGTGGATAAAGCCTGACCTGGAATGCTGAGGTCACCAGTTGGGAAAACTTGGACTCGCCTGGTCAAGGCACATACAGGAAGCAACTACTACGAGGTGATGCTTCCTGCTTCTCTTCCCTCTTTTTCATTCTCTTTCTCCCTCCTCTATCTAAAAATCAATAAATAAAAAATTTTAAAAAAAGAAGGGGAGGCTTGTTCTAACTGCAATATCGCTAATTTGTGAATACAGCCTCTGCTACAAGAGCTCCTTACCTACCTGCAATCACTATGTATCCATTACTGCCCCTGCTCAAGGCTCCCCTCATTACCAATACACCTTTCCTCCCTCCACCATCAATGTTGGATGACCAGGAGGAAGCGGGGAGGAAAATAAATAACAAGCACTGTGTCTTTCCTCAAGGAGCTTAAAATGAGCCCTGGATGGTTGGCTCACCGGTAAGAGTGTTTGCCTGGCATGTGGATGTCCAGGGTTTGATTCCCAGTCAAGGCACACAGGAGAAGCGCCCATCTGTTTCTCCACTCCTCCCCCTTTTGCTTCTCTCTCTCTCTCTTCCGCAGCCATGGCTTGATTGGAGCAAGTGTGCCCCCGCCCCGCCATGCTGGAAATGGCTCTATGGCCTCTACCTCGGGCTAAGAAGGGCTTGGTTGCTGAGCAATGGAGCAACACCCCAGATGCACAGAGCATCGCCCCTTAGTGGGCTTGCTGGGTGGATCCCAGTTGGGGCCTATGTGGGAGTCTCTCTGCCTCCCCTCCTCACTGAATAAAAAAAAAAGGAGCTTAAAATGTAGTGCCAGCTCCTTGCAACAAAGACCACCAAAATAACCCGTTGATCAAGCAAAGCCAGGTTTATTGCTCACCAAAGAGAAACTACTATGTTGATAGTCTTAGTAGTGTCTCAAAGAGGGAGGTCAAGAAGCACGCCTGGAAGAGTAAACAGTTGTTTGATAAACATAGTGGAGTAATCTTGTTGAGGAGGAGACTCTTTACCCTGATGAAGGTGAGGTCAGTCCGCATGAGGTCAGTCCGCATTCTATTGTTCAGAAAAATGGGCTTAGAGAAAGTTCCTGAAACTGCAATTGAATTATTTGCAAAATCTTGAGCAAGAACTTCTTTTTTTTTTTTTTTTTGTATTTTTCTGAAGCTGGAAATGGGGAGAGACAGTCAGACAGATTCCCTCATGCGCCCGACCGGGATCCACCCAGCACGCCCACCAGGAGCAATGCTCTGCCCCTCCGGGGCGTCGCTCTGCCTCAACCAGAGCCACTCTAGCGCCTGGGGCAGAGGCCAAGGAGCCATCCCCAGCGCCCGGGCCATCTTTGCTCCAATGGAGCCTCGGCTGCAGGAGGGGAAGAGAGAGACAGAGAGGAAGGGGGGGGGGGTGGAGAAGCAAATGGGCGCTTCTCCTATGTGCCCTGGCCGTGAATCAAACCCGGGTCCCCCGCACGCCAGGCTGACGCTCTACCGCTGAGCCAACCGGCCAGGGCTTGAGCAAGAACTTCTTGAAATTAAAGTCATGTTTATGCAGATGGTTGCATTGTAAAGTATGTAGTCATCTTATTTTTTAATTCTATTGTACGGCTGTAAAAAATTTCAGTTCTCAGTAATTTTCCACAACTTCATTAGTGAGTAATGAATTTATTTTGGTGGATTATGACCTGCATTTTCTTCTTAATGAAACAGAGCAAAAAACTAGAGAGCATCACCCATAACAAAGGGTAAATGGTTTTTTTTGTTTTTTTGTTTGTTTGTTTTACAGAGACAGAGAGTGAGTCAGAGAGAGGGATAGACAGGGACAGACAGACAAGAATGGAGAGAGATGAGAAGCATCAGTCACTAGTTTTTCATTGCACGTTGAGACACCTTAGTTGTTCATTGATTGCTTTCTCATATGTGCCTTGACCGCGGGCCTTCAGCAAACCGAGTATCCCCTTGCTGGAGCCAGTGACCTTGGGTTCAAGCTGGTGGGCTTTTGCTCAAACCAGATGAGCCCGCGCTCAAGCTAGCAACCTCAGGGTCTCAAACCTGGGTCCTCTGCATCCCAGTCCGACGCTCTATCCACTGTGCCACCACCTGGTCAGGCCAAAGGGTAAATGTTGTTTTGAATAACTTTTGTTTCAGTCATGTACCAATTTCAACAACTCTACAGCGTCATAAATTATGATAATGCCATTATTTTATGTGCTATTGAGAAAGCTAAAACTCTATCAAAATATGATAGCCTATTGCTACATTCCTGACTTCAGAGATATTAAAATGGAAAAAGTACTTAAAATTAATGAAATATAAGGTATATACAGGGTGAGGCAAAAGTAGGTTGACAGTTGTGAGTATGCAAAATAGTTCATTTTCATATTATTAATAATTATTGTATTTTTAGATGAACAACTGAAAACCTACTTTTGCCCCACCCTCTATAAGTGTGTCAGTCAGATCACAACATAAAGTGTATTTCTCTTTATTGCTAAGTACTGCTATGTTACAGTGCTATTGTTAAAGGAGTTTGAAAGCCCTGTTTTAGTAGAGTGCAGGAGAGGAACAGATAAGTACACCACAAGGCAGCTTGAGATGAGTGCTTCCTGAGCAGAGATGCAAATTACTTGCTCTTTTTGGAAGGAACAGTTGTTGACAACTGGAGACATCAGGAAAGCTTAGATGGGAAGAGAGAATATTTGAGCTGGGCTTGATTCCATCAGGAAGTATCAGGAAAAAGATGTTTCTGGATGAGAGCGCAGAGTATACAAAGGCATAAATGTGCAGGGCACACTTTGGAAAAAGGGACAGGTCTGACAGGTCCCAGAGAATGAAGACAAGTTAGCACTAGATTGAGAAGGCCTTGACTGGATGCCAGAACTTTTGGATTCATGCTAAAGGTAGTAGGAGAGGAATTTAGATGATATAATTAGTTTTTTAGAACAATAATTCTGGCATGAATGGGATAGATAGATTAAATTGGAGACAGGGAAAGGCTAAAAGAATTTGTTTTTTTCTACCCTGCATCCAGTCCACTTACCCTGGTAACAATACTCTGATGTTCTTTAAGGAACCGCCCTTTTCTGTGTACAGTAGCCCCTCCTTATCCACAGTTTCCCTTTCCATGGTTTTAGTTACCATGCTCCCAAAAATATTCAATGGAAAATTCCAGAAGTAAGTATTCATAAGTTTTAACTTGTGCACTGTTTTCGAGTAGCATGGTGAAATCTCGGGTCATCCTGCTCCATCCTGCCAGGGATGTGAATCATCACTTTGTCCAGCAGATCAATGCTATATATGCCTCCAGCTACCCACCCTTTAATCACTTAGGAGCCATCTAGGTTATCAGAGGCACTGTTAGGGTATCACAGCGCTTGTGTTCAAGTAACCTTTATTTTACATAACAATGGCCCAAAAGCCAGTCACATAACTTTTATTACAATAGATTGTTAGAATTGTTCTATGTTTTCATTATCTTTTACTGCACCTAATTTAGGAATTAAATCACCATAGGTATGTATGTATAAGAAAAAACAGTATATATAGGGTTCAGTATTATCTGTGGTTTTAGGCATCCATGGGTGGTCTTGGAATGTATCCCCTGTGGGTAAGAGGGAATTACTTTATGAGCTACAAAACTGAAATTGTGTCATTTGGGTGATTTAAAAATTTTTTGCCTGACCAGTGGTGGTGCAGTGAAGAGAAGGTCGACCTAGAACGCTGAGGTCATCCTGCTTGAGAGCAGGCTCACCAGCTTGAGCACGGGGTCGCTGGTTTGAGCGTGGAATCATAGACATGACCCCACGGTCACTGGCTTCAAGTCCAAGGTACTGGTTTGAGCAAGGGGTCACTGGCTTGGCTGGAGTTGCCCGCCCCCCCCCCAGTCAAGGCACATATGAGAAGCAATCAATGAACAACTAAAGTGATAGAATTATGAGTTTATGTTTCTTATTTCTCTTCCTTCCTGTCTCTCCCCCCTTGCTCCCTCTCTCTCTGTCTCCCCACCTCTCTCTCTCTAAGATAAAATTAATATATATATTTGATTTAGAGAGAGAGAAATAAAGAGATATCAATTTGTTGTGCCACCTATTTATGCATTCATTGGATTGAACCGCAACCTTGGCGTATTGCGATCACTCTCTAACCTACTTTCGCAGACCCGCAGTTGAAAACCACTGCTTTAACCGACTGAGCTACCCGGCCGGGGCCAGGCCATCATTGGGGTGATTCTACATGGGAGTCAAGTGCTCTTATAGTTATATTTCAAACTGACATTGTCCAATTAAAAAATTAATTCTAAAATTCATGCTAATAACTTAAATTTTTATTTTTTCTTACTTAGAATATTAAATAGTTATCACATTTATAATACGTCAAGAGAGAAACTGGAAGAAAGGAAAAAGCTCTATATTTTCACTCTTTAGCCACATTTTTTACTACTTTTTGAACAAGGTGCCCTGAACCCCCCCCCCCCCACGCCCTTCCTGGAAGAATCTCAACAGTTCTACTCTGAAGAAGGTGGGTCAGGGAAGCATTCCCACCAGCGTTCATCCCCCTCACTGATGGGTAGGGGCAGCGAGGTAAGAGAATGGACACATCTTTGTCCAGTGAATAAGGTGTCCAAGGCCACAGCGCCCAGCTGCCCACACTCAGGTGCTGCGTTTCCTCTAGTAAACACACTAGAGTCATTATTCGCGGAGGTAGGAGGTGGGGGAGGAAGGAAGACCTTGTTCTGCTGCTGGGCACATTTTCCCACAGAAACAATGTTCTGGGTCACAGTTCTCGTCCTCTCACGGTCAAGCTGCTTGTGGGCTAAATAGGCTTCTAAGAGTTGGCCTGAGCATTTATCACATTGTTTCTCTGGGGAAAATGGATTTTCACTTTCAAACAACCAAGTTAGAAATCAACTTTTGGGATTATAACTCAGTCACACAGGGACTCTCTCTGTACCTTTCTAGCTCAGAGATGCTGAGACCATAGAGAAGAATGGTGTCTGCAGACCCAGGTAAACAACATTAATGAGAAGGTTATGAAAAGCCATAACTTCACTTTATCCTCTGGGGGGTACGAGGAGTCCAGTCCCTCAGATTCATAGCCTGAAGAACTTGATTGCAGGTTCACCAGGGTTTATTGGTCTCTGGCCACCAACACCCACCAGCCAAACCCCAGAGACTATGCACTATAAACCAGATGCAAATCCATTAAGAACACAAGAAAAGCTGTGCTGAATTGGACAAAAGATTCATCCAGCCTGGTATTCTCTGACAATGACTGTGAACTTCCGTTTTACTCATTGTAAGCTCTGGTATTAAAACATTGTGCCTGAATATAATGTTCTCTCAATAAATGTTTGTTGAAAATTAAGAGTTTTTTGTCACTGCAATTGCTTTCTATGACATAAACTTCAAAAAGGCGAGTAAGGATTTCCTCCAAATATTCACCTTTCTGAATTTTTTTGTGTGTGTGTGACAGAGAGAGAGAGAGGGACAGAGAGAGGGACAGATATGGACAGAGAGACAGGAAGGGAGATGAGAAGCATCAATTCTTCATTGTTGGCACCTTAGTTGTTCGTTGATTGCTTTCTCGTATGTGCCTTGACCAAAGGGGGGGGGGCGCTACAGCAGAGCAAATAACCCCTTGCTCAAGCCAGCAACCTTGGGCTCAAGCCAGTGACCTCAGGCTTCAAGCCAGCGACCTTTGGGCTCAAGCCAGCAACCCCACACTCAATGGGGAGCCCACATTTGAGCCGGATGGGCCCATGCTCAAGCTGGCACCTCGGGGTCTCGAACTTGGTTCCTCTGCATCCCAGTCTGACTCTATCCACTGCGCTACCACCTAGTCAGGCTGAATTTATTTTTTTTAATGTTTATTTCATTGATTTTGGAGAGAGAGGAAACATCAATATATTCCTGTATGTGCCTTGACCAGGGATTGAAACAGCAACCTCTGTGATTTGGGATGATACTCTAATGTACTGAGTCATCCAGTCAGGGCAACTGAAATTTATAGTACTATTTTTAAAGCAGCTTCCTGCTTAGGTTATTTTAGTTGCCCTTTTCTATGACCTGGTGTATTTAGTAGACTTTTTTTTTAAGGGTTTGGGGCAGAATTATATAAATGATTCCAGATACAGCTTCATTACCATTTTGTCAAATACAGGACAAAACAATTTTGTCAAAAGCTTTCAGTTTGTTTTTCATGTTTTTAGCAACACAGCCTAGCATTTTACTGTTATATGCAAACAACAACAACTCATGGTTCTCTTTCTTGGAATAAAACAGCTCCAAGCTCATCTTCATTTAAGTGTACTTCAGACTAACAATCCTAAATGCATTATCCAAAATCAGGGCAAAATCAAACTTATTTGCTATACTTTGTTCATCCACATAGCTTTGTGCAATTATCTTTAATTTAGATACATCTGTTTTGTATTTACTACTGTGGAGAGCTTAAGGACATCCCAGCCCAGTGATTTTTCCTCTATTGAGTCCACATTCAAACAGCCCATGAACATTTTAAATAAGACAACCCCACCAGCAGCAACCCCTGAGGGCTGCACTCTGAAACGGAAAGAATCCTGTCCTGTTCTGGCACACACAGTAGTCAGCAGACTTGGGGACTGGCCCCAGCTCTGCCACTTAGTGGTTAGACTCCAGGCAAGTCATTTAATCTTATCTTTTCAATGTTATAAAATTTATACTATAATTAACACCTACCTCACCTCCCGTGCAAGATTGTTCCAGGGATTACATGAGATAATGTGTTTGAAAGCACTCTGAAAATGCTTATCAACTATACTGTATAAATAAGGGGTGTTATTAATGTTTGCATTCAGAGGCTTGCCTACTTAAACCCTGATTTCCTACAGCTAAGCCAGCTCACTCTTCTTTCATTCAGTTTTTTGCACAGATATTCTTTAAGAGCTTTTTTTTTTTTTTTTGTATTTTTTCTGAAGCTAGAAATGGGGAGGCAGACAGACTCCCGCATGCGCCCAACTGGGATCCACCTGGCATGCTCACCAGGGGGCGATGCTCTGCCCATCTGGGGCATTGCTCTGTTGCAACCAGAGCCACTCTAGTGCCTGAGGCAGAGGCCATGGATTCATCCTCAGCGACCAGGCCAACTTTGCTCCAATGAAGCCTTGGCTGTGGGAGGGGAAGAGAGAGACAGAGAGGAAGGAGAGGGGAGGGGTGGAGAAGCAGATGGGGCTTCTCCTGTGTGCCCTGGCCGGGAATCGAACCTGAGACTTCTGCACACCAGTCTGCTGCTCTACCACTGAGCCAACCAGCCAGTGCCTTTAAGTGCTTTTATCCAAGATAGAACTTTCCTGAGGTCGCCGGTTTGAAACCCTGGGCTTGCCTGGCCAAGGCACATATGGGAGTTGATGCTTCCTGCTCCTCCCCCCTTCCTTTCTCTCTCTCTCCCTCTCTCTGTCCTTTCTCTCTAAAAATGAATACATAGCCTGACCAGGTGGTGGCACAGTGGATAAATCATCGGACTGGGATGCTGAGGACCCAGGTTCGAGACCTCAAGGTCGCCAGCTTGAGCGCGGGCTCATCTGGTTTGAGCAAGGCTCACCAGCTTGGACCCAAGGTAGCTGGCTCAAGCAAGGGGTTACTCCATCTGCTGAAACCCTGCGATCAAGGCACATATGAGAAAGCAATCAATGAACAACTAAGGTGTCGCAATGCGCAACGAAAAACTAATGATTGATGTTTCTCATCTCTCCATTCCTGTCTGTCTGTCCCTGTCTATCCCTCTCTCTCTGTCTATGTAAATAAATAAATAAAAATGAATAAATAGCCTGACCAGGCGGTGGCACAGTGGATAGAGCGTAGGACTGGGATGTGGAGGACCCAGGTTCGAGACCCCGAGGTCGCCAGCTTGAGCGCGGGCTTATCTGGTTTGAGCAAGGCTCACCAGCTTGGACCCAAGGTAGCTGGCTCGAGCAAGGGGTCACTTGGTCTGCTGTAGCACCCTGGTCAAAGCACATATGAGAAATCAATGAACAACTAAGGAGCCGCAACAAAGAATTGATGTTTCTCATCTCTCTCCCTTCCTATCTGTCCCTCTCTCTGTCTCTGCCACACACACAAAAAAAGAATAAATAAAATCAAAAGAAAATAAACCACAAGATAGAACTTTCTTCACACTTTCTTGGTAGCATAGGGCTTATTTTCAACATTTAACGTTCAAATTGGTAGAAAATGTTTTTGAAAAGTGTAGTATTCCCTGTTTTCATGCTTATTTATTCCTCAACGAAATGTGGTCAAATAGTGAAACTTGAGACGCGCTCAAGCATGTTACTGCAAAGATAGAAGGCCTCCATCTCCCCACAGAAAGCCAGAGTGCCTTCTACTTTCAGCCTAGGAGAGGGAGAAGGGGGAGCCCCGAGGGGACCCAGCTAAGACAGCAAGAAGGGGATGAGGAGTAACTGTATCTAACCTCTCAGATCCCAGCAATCAGGATTATCATTAATACATTTACTTACATGACAGCAGTTTAAGTCAATCTCCTTTAATTTAGCCTATGGCCCATTCATCAAAGAAAAATGTCTTTTATTTTTTAGAAGCCTCAGATGAAGGTCTATACAATAGATACTGTTCCAAAGGAAAAATAAAAGGCAAACAATTCTGAAAGAAGAGGGAAAAAAACAATTTTAAGAATGATTTTGCCCTGGCCGGTTGGCTCGGTGGTAGAGCGTCGGCCTGGCGTGTGGAAGTCCCGGATTCGATACCCGGCCAGGGCACACAGGAGAAGCGCCCATCTGCTTCTCCACCCCGCCCCCTCTCCTTCCTCTCTGTCTCTCTCTTCCCCTCCCGCAGCCGAGGCTCCACTGGAGCAAAGTTGGCCTGGGTGCTGAGGATGGCTCTGTGGCCTCCGCCTCAGGCGCTAGAATGGCTCTGGATGCAACAGAGCAACGCCCCAGAGGGGCAGAGCATCACCCCCAGGTGGGCATGCCAGGTGGATCCCGGTCTGGTGCATGCGGGAGTCTGTCTGACTGCCTCCCCGTTTCCAGCTTCGGAAAAATGAAAAAAAAAAAAAAAAAGAAAGAAAAGAATGATTTAGTTGTACAACAGGCTATGAAGGAGGGGAAAAAAGAAGAGATTAAAATGGTTCTTTCTCTCCTCTCTCTATGACTCAGAAATTAAGCCTAAAAATAATCATCACAATGTGGGGAAGCTGAACAAAGACACACATCTCCACATTGCAACTTCTACGATGGCCTTGGAGAGGAAAGGAAAAAACGGCAGAGGGAGATAGAAAATACCTATTAAAGATAGTCTGGAGCCTGACCTGTGGTGGTGCAGTGGATGGGACATCATCCTGGAGTGCTGGGGTCACCAGTTCAAAGCCCTGGCTACATACCAGTTGACGCTTCCTGCTCCTCGCTGCTTTCTCTCTCCGCTCTCTAAAAATCAGTAAATAAAATCTTTTAAAAAAAAATAAAAAGTGGCCTGACCTGTGGTGGCGCAGTGGATAAAGCGTCAACCTGGAAATGCTGAGGTCGCCGGTTCAAAACCCTGGGCTTGCCTGGTCAAGGCACATATGGGAGTTGATGCTTCCAGCTCCTCCCCCCCCTTCTCTCTCTCTCTCTCTCTCTCTCTCTCTCTCTCTCTCTGTCTCTCCCTCTCCTCTCTAAAATGAATAAATAAAAATAAAAAAAATGGCCCTGGCCGGTTGGCTCAGCGGTAGAGCGTCGGCCTGGCGTGCGGGGGACCTGGGTTTGATTCCCAGCCAGGGCACATAGGAGAAGCACCCATTTGCTTCTCCACCCCCCCCCCCTCCTTCCTCTCTGTCTCTCTCTTCCCCTCCCGCAGCCAAGGCTCCATTAGAACACAGATGGCCCGGGCGCTGGGGATGGCTCCTTGGCCTCTGCCCCAGGCACTAGAGTGGCTCTGGTCGTGGCAGAGTGACGCCCCAGAGGGGCAGAGCATCGCCCCCTGGTGGGCAGAGCATCGCCCCTGGTGGGCTTGCTGGGTGGAGTCTGTCTGACTGTCTCTTCCCGTTTCCAGCTTCAGAAAAATACAAAAAAAAAAAAAAAAAAAAAAAAAGTAAAAATAAAAATAGTCTGGAGCCCTGGGCAGGTAGCTCGGTTGGGTAGAGTGTCATCCCAATAGGCAAAGGTTGGTCCAATCCCTGGTCAGGATACAGAGGGAAACAAACAGATTGATGTTTCTGTCTCCCTCTCTGCCTCCCTCTCTCTCTGAAGTCAATTTTAAAAAAAGAAAAAAGATAATCTGGAAAAGACTTGACTCAGAAGTGGTGAAGTGAAATTGGAGCCCGGTCTGTGATGCAATGGGCATTTTCTCTTCTTGTCCTATTCTGAGGTATGTTGCATCAGCAAGGATGCAGCCTCAGCTTGCCTTTCCCATCTTACCTCCCCCTGACTCTCCTGGTGATCCATATTTTACCCATTCAAATGAATTTTCATCTTCCAACACCATACCCCTTTCTTTATATCAGCAGCAGAAGGTTCTTTCTTTAGGTGTTTTCTTAGTCACAATTTAAGTACGTTCCTTTAAAACAAAGTTCCTTGTTTTGAAAGTATTTCAAACTTACAAAAAAGTTGCCTGACCAGGCGGTGGCACAGTGGATAGAGCGTTGGACTGGATGCGGAGGACCCAGGTTCGAGACCATGAGGTCACCAGCTTGAGCGTGGGCTCATTTGGTGTGAGCAAAACTCACCAGCTTGGACCCAAGGTCGCTGGCTCGAGCAAGGGGTTACTTGGTCTGCTGTAGCCCCATGGTCAAAGCACATGTAAGAAAGCAATCAGTGAACAACTAAGGTTTCACAACAAAAAACTGATGATTGATGCTTCTCATCTCTCACCCTTCCTGTCTGTCTGTCCCTATCTATCCCTCTCTCTGACTCTCTCTCTGTCTCTGTAAAAAAAAAATAAAAAAATAATACCAACCTTAAAAAAAAATTGTACACATAACATAATTAACTTTTCTTTTTACCTGACAATTTGAGAGTAAGTTGATAACATGGTACCTGTGATGGACATTGAGATGTATCAACCAACTGCCCTTTAAGGAAGGACTTGTTGCCCAGATGTGGGAACTGTGGTCCACATACAACTGTCAGCTGTCATTTCCCTCATGGTTTCCCTCTCTGCCTCATTTGCAGAGAGTCATCTTGCCCAAGGAGATGCCACTTTCCCAGGTGGCCCAGATCTAACTGCTGACCAAGACTAGGACAGAAAGGCCTGGCTATGTCAGCCCTGTGCAGGACGACTTCCATGGGCCATTTCTGCTCAGAGCTCTGATTGGGGTTACCTGACGTTATCAGCCTGCATCTCAGATCAACTTCTTCCGTTACCCAATCCTCTTTCTTTCCCCACCCATCCACAGATATTGATCTACCAAATAATTATCCCGAACACAAGTCTAGACTAGAGTCTGCTTCATGGAAAACCCAAACTGCCTCACTTGGAGGCAGGAGAGGTCTGAGAGAGCAGGCAGTAAGATGGGGTTCTTGAGCTAAATCACTTACCATTCATCTGGTAGGAGAACTTTGTCACTGGTGACAAATGGAGCATGGATAGCCCCTTTCACAAGGTGGCAGTCAGTTAGGAAAACTCCCCAGTGGTGAATTGAGATGGCTCACTAGTGAAAGTATGTATGCTGGAACAGTATATGAAGGAAATAGTAACTATAATAATGGGACTGGATGCTTATCGCTTAGCTCTCTTGAAGCTTCAGGAAAAGAAAACAAAATGCTGAGAGCGGGACTAGCAGGCAGCTGAAAACCAAGTGTGAAAGCTCGAGGGTCTCACCCCTGCTGGGACAGCTCAGCTGGTTAGAGCATCACTGCGATGAGCAGGGGTTGCCGGCTCCATTCCTGGTCAGGACATACACAGGAGCACATCAGTGTTTCTGCATCACTCTCTCCCTCTCCACAAAATTAATTAAAAAACAAACAAACACTATCCTGACCAGTGATGGCTTAGTGGATAGAGTATTCAGCTGGGATGCTGAAGACCCAGATTCTAAACCCCAAGGTTGCTGGCTTGAGCACAGGCTCATCACCATGATTCCAAGTTTGCGGACTTGAGCACAAAGGTTGCTGGCTTGAAGCCCAAGGTCTCTGGCTTGAGCAAGGAATCGCTTGCTCAGCTTGAGCCCCCAGCCTTCTCCATCCTAGTCAAGGCACATAGGAAAATCAACCAATGAACAACTAAAGTGAGGCAACTACAAGTTGATGCTTCTCTTTCTCCGTCTCTTTCTCAAAAATAAACAAATAAATAAATAAATGGCTAGAAGTTCTCTTTGGTAGCATGTAGGGAGGCTTTCTAGCCTGCAGTGAGAGGGCAGCGAAAAACTGAACTAAATGTTTAATGTGTAAATTGTTGAAAAAGTTAAGCATAAAGTTACTTTTGACCCAGTAATTCTACTCTTAGAGTATATAGTCAAGAGAAATGAAAATATATGTCCACACAAAAATTTGTTCACAAATATTTACAGTGGCATTATTCATAATAGCCAAAAAGTGGGATAAAAAACAAATGTTCATCTACTGATAAGGGATAAATGAAATATGCTAAATTGATACAATGAGATACTATTCAGTTATAAAAAGGAATGAGACTCTGATACATGCTACAACATGGATGAAACTTGAAGACATTATGCTAAGTGCAAGAAGGCAGTCATAAAAGGCCACATACAGTATGATTCCATTTATACAGTATGTCCAGCCTAGGCAAATCTGTAGAGACATACAGTAAATTAGTTGTTTCCAGGGCTATTGGTAGGGAAGAATGAGGACTGAATGACAAGTGGCACAGGGTTACATCTTGGGTTGATAAAAATATTCTGAAATAGATTGTGGTGATGGTTGCACAACCTCATGAACATACTAAAAACTACTGAGTTGTACACTTCAGAATGGTGAATTTTATGCATGTGAATGCTATCTCAAGTTTATGTTTTTTTAGATTTTATTTTTATTGATTTAGAGAGAAGAGAGAGGGAGAGAGAGAAAGGCAGGGAGAAGGAGAAACAGGAAGCACCAACTTGCAGTTGCTTCTTGTATGTGCCTTGACTGGGCAAGCCAGGGGTCTTGAACCAGTGGCCTCTACATTCCAGGTCAATGCCTTATCCACTGAGACACCACAGGTCAAGTACTATCTCAAGTTTAAAAGAAAAACTCAGAAATGGGTATGCTGGTGTGGCTATATTATATGAGGCCATAAAACACACCAGATTGTTCCACAGGAGGACCTGGAAGGTACACCATCTACCACAGCAATAAAGAATGTTGGTGAGCCTGACCTGTGGTGGTGCAGTGGATAAAGCATCGACCTGGAAATGCTGAGGTCGCCGGTTCGAAACCCTGGGCTTGCCTGGTCAAGGCACATATGGGAGTTGATGCTTCCTGCTCCTCCCCCCTTCTCTCTCTCTCCTTCTCTGTCTCTCTCTCTCTCTCTCCCTCTCTCTGTCCTCTCAAAAAATGGAAAAAAAAAAAAAAAAAAAGAATGTTGATGAGCCTGACCAGGTGGTGGCGCAGTAGATAGAGCATTGGACTGGGATGCAGAGGACCTGGGTTCAAGACCCCAAGGTCGCCAGCTTGAGCGTGGGCTCATCCAGTTTGAGCAAGGCTCACCAGCATGAGCCCAGGGTCACTGGCTCAAGCAAGGGGTCACTCGGTCTGCTATAGCCCCCTGGTCAAGGCACATATAAGAAATCAATGGACAATTAAGGAACCACAATGAAGAATTGATATTTCTCACCTCTCTCCCTTCCTATCTGTCTGTCCCTCTCTCTGACTCTCTCTGTCTCTGCCACAAAAAAAAGAAAAAGAAAAAAAAAAAAGAATGTTGGTGAGCCTGATCTGTGGTAGCACGGTGGATAAAGAATTGCCTTGGAATGCTGAGGTCACCAGTTCAAAACCCTGGGCTTGCCCTGGCTGGTTGGCTCAGCGGTAGAGCGTCGGCCTAGCGTGCGGAGGACCCGGGTTCGATTTCCGGCCAGGGCACACAGGAGAAGCGCCCATTTGCTTCTCCACCCCTCCGCCGCGCTTTCCTCTCTGTCTCTCTCTTCCCCTCCCGCAGCCAAGGCTCCATTGGAGCAAAGATGGCCCAGGCGCTGGGGATGGCTCTGTGGCCTCTGCCCCAGGCGCTAGAGTGGCTCTGGTCGCAACATGGCGACGCCCAGGATGGGCAGAGCATCGCCCCCTGGTGGGCAGAGCGTCGCCCCTGGTGATCCCGGTCGGGCGCATGCGGGAGTCTGTCTGACTGTCTCTCCCCGTTTCCAGCTTCAGAAAAATGAAAAAAAAACACACAAAAAAACCCTGGGCTTGCCCAGTCACGGCACATACAATAAGCAATCAATGAACAACTAAAATGAAGCAATTATGACTTGATACTTCTTGTTCTCTCCCCTCCTCTCTCTATAAAATCAATAAATAAAATCTTTTTTTTTTTTTTTTTTTCATTTTTCTGAAGCTGGAAACAAGGAGAGACAGTCAGACAGACTCCAGCATGCGCCCGACCGGGATCCACCCAGCACGCCCACCAGGGGCGACGCTCTGCCCATCCCGGGCGTCGCCATGTCGCGACCAGAGCCACTCTAGCGCCTGAGGCAGAGGCCACAGAGCCATCCCCAGCGCCCGGGCCATCCCTGCTCCAATGGAGCCTCGGCTGCTGGAGGGGAAGAGAGAGACAGAGAGGAAAGCGCGGCGGCGGAGGGGTGGAGAAGCAAATGGGCGCTTCTCCTGTGTGCCCTGGCCGGGAATCGAACCCGGGTCCTCCGCACGCTAGGCCGACGCTCTACCGCTGAGCCAACAGGCCAGGGCCCAATAAATAAAATCTTAAAAAAAAAAAAAGAGCCTGACCTGTGGTAGTGCAGTGGATAAAGCGTCGACCTGGAAATGCTGAGGTCGCCGGTTCGAAACCCTGGGCTTGCCTGGTCAAGGCACATATGGGAGTTGATGCTTCCAGCTCCTCCCCCCTGTCTCTCTCTCCTCTCTGTCTCTCTCTCTCTCTCCTCTCTAAAATGAATAAATAATAAAAAAATAAAAGAAAAAGAATGTTGGTGAAAGGGCACCTGAATTACCATGAAGTTCAGTGGTGTCTCTCTTTTGCAGGCTGGACTCATGATAGGTGATGCTATTATAAAACTGAGCTCTTATTATCAATGGAAATAATACAACCCAGAAATAATTGAGCCAGATGGCATCACACATTTGTCAGAAACCATGTGGACATAATTATGATAAAGAGTGGCAAAATTAAAGTGACCACCAGGGGCACTGACCTGCAGAGAGTTATGGAGATAGTTAAAAAGGGGTGTCACTTGTTGAAAAATAGACAGCCAATAAGGTTACTGTTCAGTCTGTACCTGCAAAAGGAAGACAAAGAGGGTGGAGAATATGAAACTATTTGGGAGCAAAGCTTTTGTATACTTATAAAATTAAGTTGGTATTAATTTGAACTACATTAAGAATTAAGATTTAATTCATATGTATAAAGAAATGACAAAGGAATTAAAGTGGTACATTGGGAGATATCTTTTTAACACAAAAGAAGACAACATAGGAATAGAGGAAGAAAAGGACATGGAATATTGAAAAGAAAGCAAAATGTCAGATGTAAATACTTCATACATAAAATGACTCAGCCAGTTGACTCCGCCTCTGTCACTGACCACTCCATTGCTGGCACAATGAGTAAGTGAATGAAGTGGCCACAGTAGAAGAGATTGAGGTTATTCTGGGCCCAACAGCATGGGTTCCTACTTCTCAGTGCTGGTCTAGTTATTGCCACTGAGCTCCAGATATGACACTCTATTCCTCAAGAATGAGGGAAGTGCCTGACCGGGTGGTGGCGCAGTGGATAGAGCATTGGACTGGGATGCAGAGGATCCAGGTTCGAGACCCAGAGGTTGCCAGCTTGAGCGTGGGCTCATCTGGTTTGAGCAAAGCTCACCAGCTTGGACCCAAGGTCGCTGGCTCAAGCAGGGGGTCACTCGATCTGCTGAAGGCCCACGGTCAAGGCACATATGAGAAAGCAATCAATGAACAACTAAGGCGTCACAACGAAAAACAAATGATTGATGCTTCTCATCTCTCTCCATTCCTGTCTATCTGTCCCTATCTATCCCTCTCTCTGTCTCTATAATAATAATAATAATTTTTTAAAAAAGAATGAGGGAAGTAGAGGAGGGTAGAGGGGTAATAACAGATGGTGATGGAGGGAGACTAGATTTGTGGTGGAGAACACACAATGCAATATACAGATGGTATATTGTAGAACTGTGCACCTGAAACCTGTATAATTTTATTAACCAATGTCACCCCAATACATTCAATAAAAGAAAAAGACCAACCAATTATTTGGTGGCAAGTTGACTACTCAGGGACCCTTCTACTCTGAAAGAGTTTGTGATTCATTCTTACAGGAATGAAGACATATTCTGGGAAAGGGTCTTACCTTCAGGCCTCACCCTGAGCTTGTACAATGTTTGATAAGGGACCTCACATAACATTGCATCAGACTAGGGGACCCAATTTAAAATAAAGAAAGTGTGAAAGTGGACTCATGACCATGGTGTCTACTGGCATTATCACCGACTGCAGCCCCCTAAAGCTCCCGGCCTAATAGAGCATTTGGAGTGTCTCGCTGAAGGCACAGCTGAGTGTTAGCTCAGATGCAATCCTCTGTGAGTGCCATCTTCCAGGATGCATTAAACACATCTAACCAAAGCTCTTTATATGATGCTGTGTCCCCAACAGGGAGAACATAGGGGTAGGCAAACACAGGTTTATAGTTGTTCGTATGGAAAATAATGCAATCAATCAATAATAATACAAGAATAAACTGTTTTGTGTACTCACAGCTGTAAGCCTACTTTTGCCAACCTCTGTACATGGGTCTGAGAAGCAAAATATGGAAGTAGGCCCTGCTTATGATCACTCCCAATGACCCCTTAGGGCCCTGGTCGGCAAACTGCAGTTCATGAGCCACATGCAGCTCTTTGGCCCCTTGAGTGTGGCTCTTCCACAAAATACCACATGCGGGCGCTACCTCAATAAGGAATGTACCTTTCTATATAGTATAAGTTTTAAAAATTTGGCTCTCAAAAGAAATTTCAATCGTTGTACTGTTGATATTTGGCTCTGTTGACTAATGAGTTTGCCGACCACTGCCTTGGGAATTTATGCTTCCTGTTCCTGCTATTCAGGACTCTGCAGGGTTAGAGGACCTGGTTTCTAAAGAGGGAATATTTCCACCAGAGTATACAGCAAAAGTCCTTTTGAATTACTGGTTAAAACTGCTACCTGGGTACTTTTTAGGCTCCTAGTATCCAGGGACAAGTGGGCTCAAAGTAGAGAAACAATCTTTTATTTTTTTTAGATTTTATTTATTTATTTTTATTGGAGAGAGAGAGAGAGAGAGAGAGAGACAGAGAGAGAAGAGGGGAGAAGCAGGAAGCATCAACTCCCATATGTGCCTTGACCAGGCAAGCCCAGGGTTTTGAACCAGCAACCTCAGCATTTCCAGGTCGACACTTTATCCACTGCACCACCACAGGTCAGGCTAGAGAAACAATCTTGACAGAAGTATTAACCCGAATCAGAAGGTAGGTCTACTGTTATACAGTGAGGTAGGGAAGAATGTTTTAGCAACCAGACAATCTACTTGGATGCTTCCTGTTACTTCCTTGCCCTGTTACAATGGTAAATTGATAATGTAGCAAGGACATGGCCACGAGGAATTTAAACCTCTTTGGGCTGAGAATCTGGATTATGCCCCCAAGTAAGTCACCAAATCTAAGAGTAGGGTGGCTGAGAATGAGACAGATTTAGAAAGGATGGTGGAGGAGGGAGGCTGTACATTTTAACTGCAGCTCTAAGACCAGCTGTAGCAATGAGGGCTTCACTTCTAAGTTCCCCCAAGAGGAGAGGCCAATCAGAAACTTGGAGAGGCCCTGGCCGGTTAGCTCAGCGGTAAAGCATCAGCCTGGCGTGTGGAAGTCCCGGGTTCAACTTCCGGCCAGGGTACACAGGAGAAGCGCCCATCTGCTTTTCCACCCTTCCCTCTCTCCTTTCTCTCTATTTCTCTTTTCCCCTCCCACAGCCAAGGCTCCATTGGAGCAAAGTTGGCCCAGGCACTGAGGATGGCTCCATGGCCTCTGCCTCAGGCACTAGAATGACTATTGCAACGCAGTGGAGCAACACCCCAGATGGGGAGCATTGCCCTCTGATGGGCATGCCGGGTAGATTCCGGTCAGGCACATGCGGAAGTCTGTCTGACTGCCTTCCCGATTCTAACTTCAGAAAAATTAAAAAAACATTTTTTAAATAATTTTTTTTAAAAAAAGAAACTTGGAGAAGCTATTTCTCAATATATATGAAGAAGTGGATCTGAGAGCAGCCCAAGGAATGACCATCGAGATGAGCCACTGAAATTTCCCTTTGCAAAAGGACTTCTGTTTTTTTAGAAAATTAAATTTAACAGGGTGACATTGGTCAACAAGAGTACAGAGATTTGGGGCACACATCTCTACAACAGAGGACTTCTTGTTCCAGCTACTAGGAATACCATCTGGCAGACAAACTTCAGTTATCAGCTTCTGCAGCTACAGAGAGCTGCCTCATCAAAGCTCACACACACTCTTTTGAGGACAGCCCATATCCAATGACTAATCAGGCATGGTTTTAGAGCCTAGACATTTCAGCCCAGTTTGGCACAACGCTAATGGGCTACTTCAGCTCCACAGCTCCTCGTGGGGTGAGTTGAGGCTGCTGAGCCCTCCTTACACACAGCTTGCTTTTCCATCTGTCTAAACTTGCTTCCTTCCCTTCCTGACCACAGGTGTTGATCTCAAAGGCACTCCCTAATAAACATCCTGGACACCAAACTCTGACTCAGAGTCTTCTTCCTGCAAGGACTAACCTGTGAAAATGCCTTGTCATCTCAAATACTTTTTATTTTATTCATTTTAGAAAGGAGAGAGAGAGGGAGAGAGAGAGAGAAGGGGGGAGGAGCAGGAAGCATCAACTCCCATATGTGCCTTGACCAGGCAAGCCCAGGGTTTCGAACCGGCGACCTCAGCATTTCCAGGTCGACGCTTTATCCACTGCGCCACCACAGGTCAGGCCCCCCAAATACTTTTAATGTTTGTTTCTTACTAATGATAGCATTCATGTATATCAGTGGTTTTCAAACTTTTTACACTTGGGAATCGGTGAAAATAGAATTATTTCAGGGACCACTAAGGCACAAATCACCCTAAGCATAAGCGAAATTAACTAAGATTATTGGGTCTATAATCTTTATACAGAAGGATGTTTAACTCTTTTGCGGACTGGATGAAATTTCTGAGAGACCAGTTTGCGGACTGGCAGTTTCAAAACACTGAACAGCTATCAAAATCAGGAACTTAACACCGATCTATTATTACTGTCTAATCCTCAGACCCTATTCAAATTTTGTCAGTCATCCCAATAATGTTCTTATAGTGAAAGGATCCTGTCCAGAAGTTAAGCATTGCATTTAGCTGTGTCTTCAGTATTCTTCAGTCTTGAACAGTTCCCTAATCTTTACTTTTATGACCTTGACACTCATCATTTATTTTTGTAGAAGTCCCCTCCAATTTGGTTTTGTCTGAGGCTTTTTCATGGTCAGATCCAGGTTACACATCTTTGGCAGAACTATTTGAGAAGTGACACAGCCTGACCAGGCGATGGTACAGTGGATAGAGCGGCGGACTGGGATGCGGAGGACCCAGGTTCGAGACCCCAAGGTCATCACCTTGAGCATGGGCTCATCTGGTTTGAGCAAAAGCTCACCAGCTTGGACCCAAGGTCGCTGGCTCGAGCAAGGGGTTACTCAGTCTGCTGTAGCCCCCAGGTCAAGGCACATATGAGAAATCGATCAATGAACAACTAAGGAGCCACAATGAAAAATTGATGTTTCTCATCTCTCCCCCTTCCTGTCTGTCCCTCTCTCTGACTCTTTTTGTCTCTGCCACACACACAAAGAAGTGATGCAGTGTTCTTCTCATTGCATTCTGTCAGGTGGCACATGATTTTAATTTGTCCCATTATTTGTGTTAACTTGATAAAGGTGATGTGCGCCAGGCTTTTCCATTCTAATGTTACTCTTTTTCCTCTGTAAGTATTTTGTTGGGCAACACATACTTTGAGGCTATGTAAATATCCCATTCTTCACCAAACTTCCTCTTTTATTTATTTATATCCATATTGGCTAAGGAATTCTTATTTTAGTCAATGGATTATAATCCATTACTGTCATTATTGTGACACTTTAACTGTTCCACATTTGGTGAGTGGAAGCCCCTTCAAATTGACTTCTTTATCCTTTTTGACATGTTTCCATCATTCTTTTTGTATTTTCTGGCTTGTTCCACAAGACAGTCCAAGGTTATTTTATATTTTTGTACCTTATCTGCCCAGCCTTGGAATCAGCCATTTCTCCAAGGAGCTCCTGTTCCTTTTGGTGGAGAATGGCATTTAGAAACTAAGGCATCAGCCCGGCCTGTGGTGGCGCAGTGAATAGACGTCAGCCTGGAGCGCTGAGGTCACTAGTTTGAAATTCTGGGCTTGCTCAGTCGAGGCACATACCACAAGCAAGCAGTGAACAGCTAAAGTGAAGCAACTGTGAGCTGATACTTCTAACTCCCCCACCCTTCTCTCTTTGTAAAATCAATAAATAAAGTCTTTAAAAAAGCAAAAAGCCCTGGCCGGTTGGCTCAGCGGTAGAGCGTCGGCCTAGCGTGCGGAGGACCCGGGTTCGATTCCCGGCCAGGGCACACAGGAGAAGTGCCCATCTGCTTCTCCACCCCTCCCCCTCTCCTTCCTCTCTGTCTCTCTCTTCCCCTCCCGCAGCCAAGGCTCCATTGGAGCAAAGATGGCCCGGGCGCTGGGGATGGCTCCTCGGCCTCTGCCCCAGGCGCTAGAGTGGCTCTGGTCGCAATATGGCGACGCCCAGGATGGGCAGAGCATCGCCCCCTGGTGGGCAGAGCGCCGCCCCATGGTGGGCGTGCCGGGTGGATCCCGGTTGGGCGCATGCGGGAGTCTGTCTGACTGTCTCTCCCTGTTTCCAGCTTCAGAAAAATGAAAAAAAAAAAAAAAAAAAAAAAAAAGCAAAAAAACTGGCCTGACCAGTGGTGGCACAGTGGATAAAGCGTTGACCTGGAATGCTGAGGTCACCGGTTCAAAATCCTGGGCTTGCCCAGTCAAGGCACATATGGGAGTTGATGCTTCCTGCTCCTCTCCCCGTTCTCTCTCTCTCTCTTCCCCAAAAATGAATAAATAAAAAAAATTTTTTTAAAATAAAGCAAAAAAACCACTGCCTGACCAGGCGGTGGCGCAGTGGATAGTGTCGAACTGGGATACGGAGGACCCAGGTTCGAGACCCCCGAGGTCACCAGCTTGAGTGCGGGCTCACCAGGTAGGACCCAAGGTCGCTGGCTTGAGCAAGGGGTTACTCAGTCTGCTGTAGCCCCACGGTCAAGGCACATATGAGAAAGCAATCAATGAACAACTAAAGTGCCACAACAAAAAACTAATGATTGATGCTTCTCATCTGTCTCTGTTCCTGTCTGTCCCTGTCTATCCCTCTCTCTCTGACTCTGGAAAAAAAAAAGCAAAGAAACTACGATATCTCCTGTGATTGCCTCTTTCCACCTGTGTGAACACCCTCCTCAATCTGCATTGGGCTATTTCTGCCCAGGTATCTTCTGCATCTTGTTTTGGTTCCACTGCCTTAAGCTGGAGCATCACCTGCATAATCATTCTTCTCACCCTGGTCTGACACCCTGTGCCAGATTGCCTTCCTTCATGGATTTCCTAGTCACCCATCTTGATCTCTGGACCCAGGCAAGGCCTCCTCTCATTCTCTCCCCTTCCCCGCCCCATGTGGATAGCTATCTTACCCCCCCTTGGGCTTTAACACTTGGTATCAAGCTTTCCCTCTGCAGACACTCCATTCTCACTCTACTCAGGATACCACACTGGTATCCCCCTCCTTGTAGAGATACCTTCTTCATTCTTCATCCCAGCCAGGCCACATGCCATACAGATGCCTTCTCACCCTTCTTAGGCTCTGACATGGCACCAGGCTGCCCTCCTCACACCTCTCGATTACCATGGCTTCATACTCCAATCACAGACACCCACCTTTCACAGCCTCATGTAATTTTGGATTAAATTGTCCATGAAGGAGAGGGCAGGAAATGAGAAGGTGAGGAAATGAGAAGGTGAAGGAACAAGTGACAGACCATTAATTCATTTTTTAGTTTTGTTTGTTCGTTTGTTTATTTTTTTTGTGACAGAGACAGAGGGACAGAGAGAGGAGAGATAGGGACAGATAGACAGTAAGGGAGAGAGATGAGAAGCATCAATTCTTCATTGCAGCTCCGTAGTTGTTCATTGATTGCTTTCTCATATGTGCCTTGACCGGGGGGATACAGCAGAGCAAGTGACCCTTTGCCCAAGCCAATGACCTTCAGCCCAAGCCAGTGACCTTGGGCTTCAAGCCAGTGACCTATGGGCTCAAGCCAGTGACCACAGGATCATATCTATGATCTCATGTTCAAGCTAGCAACCCTGTGCTCAAGCTGGTGAGCCTGCGCTCAAGCTATATAAGCCCTCGCTTAAGTTGGCAACCTTGGGGTTTCAAACCTGGAACCTCTGCATTCCAGTCTGATGCTCTATCCACTACGCCACCCCTTGGTCAGGCCATTTTTTAGTTTTTTTTTTAATAGAAGCATTTTTTGAGCTTCACTTCCATTTTTGTTTTTTGGCTAGATATATTTCTGCCATCGTGTCTGTTAAATTTATATTTGCTGGGAGAACCAAAGCTGTCTGCTCAGCCCATTTTTATCTATCATGGCCACCATCACATTTACCAGAACACTTCTGGCTCACAGAGGTCAATACATAACAGGTTGCTCAACTGAAAATTCACTTCTCTCACCATTCTTTTCAGTTGGATTTTCAGGATAATATATAGATAAGGGCATACATATTTGGGAAACGGGTATCTTGCTTCAATACTTCCAACTTCTTTCATTTTATTTAGTTATCTATCAGAACTCCGTTAATCTTGCTACGTTAGTTTAAATGGAACCTCAGGTGACCATAACGTTGTTAGACTTTTTCCCATAGGGAGATACTTCAAGTGTCCTAAAGTTGTATAGACCCCCAATGTCACTAAGAATGAATTAATCACTTCTCTCTCTTTTTAAAAGATTTTATTTATTTATTTTACAGAGAAGGGTGGGGAGAGCAAGAAGTATCAACTCATAGTTGCTTCACTTTAATTGTTCATTGGTTGCTTGTTGCTTCTCATATATGCCTTTACCAGGCAAGCCCAGGATCTACAAACTGACAACCTCAGCATTCCAAGTCAATGCTTGGAATTAACAGGCCAGGTTAATCACTTCTTTTAAAATGTGTGCAAGCTTGTCTACTTGTATGCTTTATTCATCCTGGTGCTTCTGCCAGATCAATACTCTCATTGCTTCTATAAAGGTCAAAGTCTTACATCCTGCAAAATACACTTCACATGCTCCCTCCCACCGAAACCTTTGCCAATATTCCAAGCTCTGGACCCCCATATAGAATTCTGGAAGTATCCATGACATATTCCATTCCTGACATATTCTGATGATTACTCCTAGGAGACTGGAAACTAGTTCCTTGGGTATGGGTACTACTTCTTTCTCATCTCTACTTCTTAGAGGCCTTGCACATAGTAGAGGCTCTAAACATATTTGTTGACTTGAAACATAATAAAGGTTTATATGCTTTATATTAATTTTTCCTGACATAGTACAGTATTCAAAACCCAACTTCTGTTTGGCCTGTGGTGGCACAGTGGATATAACATCAGCCTGGAATACTGATGTCGCTGGTTCAAAACCCTGGACTTGCCTGGTCAAGGCACACACAACAGCAATTAATGAACAACTAAAGTGAAGAAACTATGAGTTGATATTTCTCATCACCGCCCACCCCTTCTCTCTATAAAATCAATAAATAAAATCTAAAAAAACAAAACCCAACCTGACCAGGCAGTAGTGCAAATAGAGCATTAGCCTAGGACCAGGTTTGAAACCCTGAAGTAGCCTGAGTGTGGGCTCACCAGCTTGAGTGCAGGGTCACCGGCTTAAGTGTGGGATCATAGACATGACACGGCTTGCGCCCAAAGGTTGCTGGCTTAAAGCCCAAGGTCACTGGCTTGAGCAAAAGGTCACTGGCTTGTCTGGAGCTCCCTGGTCAAAGCACATATGAGAAGCAATCAATGAATAACTAAGGTGCCACAACTATAAGTTGATGCTTCTCATCTCTCTCCCTTCTTGCCTGTCTGTCCCTGTCTGTCTGTCTGTCTCTCTCCTCTGCGTGTGCGTGTGCCCATGCGCGCACTGAAAAACAATAACAATAACAACAAAAACCCAACTTCCTAGTTGTCCTTTCTGGCCTGAGACCTAAATTTCCTGCCTTATGGAAGAAAAAGATGTTTACTTTTATTATCTAAAGGGCAAGGAAGTGAAGGTGTTTATCTTTTTCCAACATGATGCAATATGCTGTGTTAGTATACCAAGAAATAAAAATCTATTCTCAAAGCAAATTCATACTTGCCTATGGAAGTTTATATTTTATCCTGCCCAAATGGTGCACCATTTGAAAGTTATTAAATACTGACATTGTATTTAGAACATATGCATTACTTTACACAGTGCATAAAATCATGTTTTCACTTGCAGAGAGATGGCCTCAATTCCTCACTCCCCATAGGAATTATGTAACTACAGTAGGAGACCGACCTGCTTCTTTTGTGTCGGTCTTAGCCTGGATTCTCATAATCTGTTCCAAAGTAGGGCATTGTATGAAACTCTAGCCTGTTCTGTCATACTTTTTTCTCCATTGTGACTGTTTATTGCAAGGGCAATCATTAGATTGAAACTCTGACTCAGAGGTGTCTTTTAACTCTTTTGTAGCCTTCTTTTATGTCTGATAATAGCAAACTACAGATGTGCAATGAATTATTTCACCAAGTTAGTCTTAAGTGTGCTTCACTTCCCTAGGTTGTCACCACTAATCTTGCTGTGTTCACTAGGCAAATATATAGACTTTTTGTGTTCTCCTCATGCTTGATCCTACTGAGAATTTTAAGTTTCTCTTTATCAGGCCTTGAAATTGGAAGAACTGAGTTGACAAAGAAGTATTGGGGACTGTGAAAAGCTTTTCCTGTATGCTAATAGAACTCTTTCTGACAAATATCTGTGGTAGCCTGAATCAGTGGGCATTTTGTCCATATATATTTGCATATGTGTCAAGTTATTTTCTCAAGATAAATTTCTAGACATTGTAATGCTGAATCAAAAACTACAGGATACCCATTCATAATTTAGACAGATAATATCAAATTGCCCTTTCAATAAGTTGTCTTTTTCATAGTCCCTTCACTAGTACATGACAATGCCCTGAAAAATATGATTTAAGTGGTTATATAGCATATCAGTTTATGAACGTCTGATAATTTGCTCATTTCCCTATGATCTTTCCAGTATTTCTCTCTCTCTCTTTTTTTTAAAGAGACAGAGAGGGATAGATAGGGACAGACAGGAACGGAGAGAGATGAGAAACATCAATCATTAGTTTTTCGTTGCAACACCTTAGTTGTTCAGACTGCTTTTTCATATGTGCCTTGACTGTGGGGCTACAGCAGACCGAGTAACCCCTTGCTCTAGCCAGAGACCTTGGGTCCAAGCTGGTGAACCTTGCTCAAACCAGATGAGCCCTCACTCAAGCTGGCAACTTTGGGGTCTCGAACCTGGGTCCTCCACATCCCAGTCCAACGCTCAATCCACTGCGTCACCGCCTGGTCAGGCATATTTCTCATTTTTATAAAGCTGTAATAAACACCCTTGTAAATCTTCATGTGAATCTTATTATCCTAAGATAATTCTTTGATGTTGAATTATAGAATCAAAGATAAGAATGTTTCTATGACATTTGATACATATTATCAGCTTCAGGTCAACATTTAGAACCTGGCTGGTTAGCTCAATAGGTAGAGCATTGGCCCGACATGCAGACATCCTGGGTTCAATCCTGGTCAGGGCACGCATGAGAAGTGACCATCTGCTTCTCTTTCCCTCCCTTTCCCCCATCTCTGTCTTTTCCTCTCCCATAGCTTGTGGCTTGATTGGTTCGAGTGTCAGCCCTGGACACTGAGGATAGTTTAGCTGGTCCCAGTGTCAGCCTCAGGTGCTAAAAATAGCTCGGTTGATACAAGGATGGGCCTCAAACAGGGATTGCCAGATGGATCCCAGTTGGGGTGCATGTGGGAGGAGTCTGCCTCGTTATTTTCCCTCTTCTCACTTAAAAATAAATAAATAAATAAAATAATTAAGGTTGTTTGAAGAATTTACTTGATGCTGAATAGAAAAAATATTTCTAACGATTAATATTGCTTTGGGGAATAAAGTCTTATGCTTTCAAGTAAACATTAGGCTGTTTTCCCTTTAGTTACTTCTTGGCATTTTAGGCCCAGGATTCAAACCTATTGCCCCATCCAAATTTTGTTTCTTTGTTAAGTAAATGATAAAAGTATGTGCATGTGTATTCACCTATTGAAAAGTTAAATGTACCCATATGTCAGTATGAATCATTATTAAACTAAAATGTAACACCAATTTAAGGTAAGGGATTAACCCTTAATGAGTAAGTAAATAAATTGCAGTCAAGGAAATAAAATCTTCAGTGGACTCTTGAAGGAAAGTTTATTTTATGCAGCTGGAGAAAAACTTGAATGTTTCCCCAAAATGTAGCAGATACTTTAAAAGTATATCGCTTTATCAGTAGATACATAAAAATCAGAGTGCTATAGCTAAAAAATATTTTCTTAGTGTTTGCCAGTTAAAAGTACCATTTTTGGCCCTGGCAGGTTGGCTCAGTGGTGGAGCGTCGGCCTGGTGTGCAGGAGTCCCGGGTTCGATTCCCGGCCAGGGCACACAGGAGAAGCGCCCATCTGCTTCTCCACCCCTCCCCCTCTCCTTCCTCTCTGTCTCCATTGGAGCAAAGTTGGCCTGGGCGCTGAGGATGGCTCCTTGGCCTCTGCCTCAGGTGCTAGAATGGCTCTGGTTGCAACAGAGCAACGTCCCAGATGGGCAGATCATTGCCTCCTGGTGGGCATGCCGGGTGGATCCCGGTCGGGCGCATGCGGGAGTCCGTCTGACTACCTCCCTGTTTCCAACTTCAGAAAAATACAAAAAAAAAAAAAAAAAAAAAAAAAGAGAGAGAAGTACCATTTTTTTTTAATGGGGAAAAAAAGATAAACCAAAAAGAAAAATACTTCTAAGTTTTGTTATAAAAAGTGTTTTGATCACTAACATTAGATTTTTCAAACCTCTTCTCTCCTTCACACCACCCAATTCCCCCGAGCCAATTTTTTGCTAAGGGAAATTGGTAAGAGGGAGTGTGTGTGTGATCTTGCAGATGAATGAGATCCTTTTGGGTACGCTATCACCATCTTGTGGCCTTTGCCATATTACCATTAGGGTTTTAATACTGCAATGCTTTTTTTGCAATTGTAAGAATGAAATATAGTGTAATTTCCTTTTAGAAATATCTTTGTGGATTAGATGAAATACAACCTGCATGTCAAGTGTTCCTATCATACAGTGAGATGATATTTCTGCATTTATGCTGTGTTCTTACATGATTCAAAAATCACCAGCTGAATAAGTATCACATGGGTACTGGATTTATCAGGGTAATCACTTTATAAGTTATAAAATGTTCAATCACTGGGGTGTATACCTGAAACTAATGTAATATTGTATGTCAACTGTAATCGAAAAATAAAAATATATTAAAAATAAAGTAAAAAATTGAAATTTGGCCCTGGCTGGTTGGCTCAGTGGTAGAGCGTCGGCCTGGTGTGCGGAAGTCTTGGGTTCGATTCCCGGCCAGGGCACACAGGAGAGGTGCCCATCTGCCTCTCCACCCCTCCCCCTCTCCTTCCTCTCTGTCTCTCTCTTCCCCTCCCGCAGCCGAGGCTCCATTGGAGCAAAAGATGGCCCGAGCGCTGGGGATGGCTCCTTGGCCTCTGCCCCAGGCGCTAGAGTGGCTCCGGTAGCTACAGAGTGACACCCCGGATGGGCAGAGCGTCGCCCCCTGGTGGGTGTGCCGAGTGGATCCCGGTCGGGCGCATGCGGGAGTCTGTCTGACTGCCTCCCTGTTTCCAGCTTCAGAAAAATACCAAAAAAAAAAGAAAAAAAAAAAAAAGAAATTTGTTCATCAAAAATAAAGTAACAATTGATAAGGATATCTAGTGACAGATCTAGTAGTTTTGTTGTAAAGTGAAATTTTCAGTTTTGTTTTATGTTGGAGCCAAATCTGTTTTAGTGGTTCCTTTATATATATATTTTTGTATTTTTCCAATGTAAGAAGCTGGGGTGGGGGTGGGGAGGTGGGAGGCAGACAGACAGACTTCTGCATGTGCGGGACCAGAATCCACTCAGCATGCCCACCAGGGGGCAATGCTTGGCCCCTCAGGGGCGTTGCTTCGCTGCAATCAGAGCTAGAAGCCATTCTAGCACCTGAGGAGAAGGCCATGGAGCTGTCCTCAGCGCCCGGGGCCAACTTTGCTCCAATGGAGCCTTGGCTGTGGGAGGGGAAGAGAGAGACAGAGAGGAAGGAGAGGGGGAGGGGTGGAGAAGCAGATGGGCGCTTCTCCTGTGTGCCCCGGCCGGGAATCAAACCCGGGACTTCCACACGCCAGGTGGACGCTCTACCGCTGAACCAACCGGCCAGGGCCTAGTGGTTCCTTTTGATTTGTAAGAATATTGGTTGGGCCTGACCTATGGTGGTGCAGTGGATAAAGTGCTGACCTGGAACACTGAGGTCTTTGGTTCAAAACCCTAGGCTTACTTGGTCAAGGCACATATGGGAGTTGATGCTTCTTGCTCCTCCTCTACCTTCTCTCTCTTTCTCTTCTAAAATAAGTAAATGAAAAATAAAAAAACAATATTGGTTGGCAGGGGAGTCTGTAAAACCTAACTTTTATCTGTTTTTTTGGTTATATTGTTGGAATGTTTCTCATTTTTGTTTCAATAGTCCTCCATTTTAGTACAATTTTAATATGTTCTTTTTATAAAATGTTTTGTTTTGTTTTTTGTTTTTTTTTGTATTTTTCTGAAGCTGTAAATGGGAAGGCAGTCAGACAGACTCCCGCATGCACCCGACCGGGATCCACCCAGCACACCCACCAGGGGGCAATGCTCTGCCCATCTGGGGCGTTGCTCTGTTGTGACCAGAGCTACTCTAGCACCTGGGGCAGAGGCCATGGAGCCATCCCTAGCGCCAGGGCCATCTTTTGCTCCAATGGAGCCTCGGCTGCAGGAGGGGAAGACAGAGACAGAGAGGAAGGAGAGGGGGAGGGGTGGAGAAGCAGATGGGCGCCTCTCCTGTGTGCCCTGGCCGGGAATCAAACCCGGGACTTCCTCACGCCAGGCCGACGTTCTACCACTGAGCCAACCGGCCAGGGCTAAAAATGTTCTTTCTATCCTCTTCTCTTATGAACAGTTTCTCCTTTTCCTTTTTTTAGATCTATTTTTCCTTTTTTTCTCTCCTTCCTCATACTTCTCCTTTTCAGTTTCTTTGTTTCTTTGTAGCATATCACTTTACTCACTCAGCTTCCTCTACTAACACCCACACCCACAGCAGCCCTGCCCTCCCCTTTCTGCGTCCTCCTTTCTTTGTTCCTTCCAACTCCTTCCCCCAGAAGCTGACGTTCCAGCTCTGCAGTGTTGAGTGCACTGACCTCATCCGGTCTGCTGCACGGGTCTTGTAAGGACATAGCTCCCTGGTAACCCTTAAGCTTCCTGAAAGAATATAAATCTTGCCTATTCAAGGAAGCTAGTCCCTAAATCTAACCCTATATTCAAGAGGAAAGGTTTCAAAGCAACAACCTTTGCCTCAGTCCTAAGAAATAGTTTCTGGCTTGTTACCTTCTGTTCTTTTTTCTCAACATTAAGTGAAAATTTTTATAGGACGTATACTGGCCATTTTCCAAGTTTGTATTTGCCTGTCCAAACTTGCATTTGCATAGAAAGAAATTATGTACCAGTGCTTTGGAGCTGACACTTGACTCTTATAAAAATGAGTTAGATTAATAATGAGAGGAAAAAGATTTGGGAAAAAGACTTGCATTGTTTTGATGCACAGTTTAAATTTTATTATGAGATGTTTGTCTTTTTATTGACAGCTTGAAAACTTTTCCATGAGTTAATCAGCTTTATATTTAGGTAGTTTTTTAAAATTCAATTAAGTAAACAGAGCTTCTATATAAAAATTATTATTTTGGCCCTGGCCGGTTGGCTCAGTGGTAGAGCGTCGGCCTAGCGTGCAGAAGTCCTGGGTTCGATTCCTGGCCAGGGCACACAGGGGAAGCGCCCATCTGCTTCTCCACCCCTCCCCCTCTCCTTCCTCTCTGTCTCTCTCTTCCCCTCCCGCAGCTAGGGCTCCATTGGAGCAAAGATGGCCAGGGCGCTGGGGATGGCTCCATGGCCTCTGCCTCAACGTCGCCCCCTGGTGGGCATGCCGGGTGGATCCCAGTCGGGCGCATGCGGGAGTCTGTCTGACTGCCTCCCCGTTTACAGCTTCAGAAAAATACAAAAAAAAAAAATTATTATTTGAGGCCCACCATGTATTATGACAATAACAACAACTTTCATTTATTAACCCAAGAACCCCAGATTTACTAATTCTTCAAATGTGAACACTCCAATAGTCATAGAATTCTAGATACCAAATTAGTAAGAAAAATATTGTTTTGGCCCCTGCTGGTTGGCTCAGTGGTAGAGTGACAGCCCAGCATATGAATGTCCCAGGTTTGATTCCTGGTCAGGACACACAAGAGAAGCACTCATCTGCTTCTCCACCCTTCCTCTCTCGCTTCTCTCTCTCTCTTCCCCTCCTGCAACCTGCCTCAATTGAAGTGAGTTAGTTGGGCTCTGAGGATGGCTACACGGTCTCTGCTTCAGGAGCTAAGAAGAGCTCGGTTGCTGAGCAACAGAACAATGCGTCAGATGGTCAGAGCATCGCCCCCTAGCGGGCTTGCCGGTGATCCCTTTGGGGCACATGCAGAAGTCTGTCTCTGCCTCCCCTCCTCTCACTGAATAAAAAAAAAAAGAAAAATATTTTGTTCGTTTTTTTAGCGAGAGAGAAAGAGAGAGACAGACAGACAAGAAGGGAGAGAGATGAGAAGTATCCATTCTTCATTGCAGCACCTTAGTTGTTCACTGATTGCTTTCTCAGAAAAATATTGTTGAGTGCTCAGCAGTACATATACTAAAATTGGAGTGATACAGAGATTAGCATGGCCCCTGCACAAGGATGACATGCATATTCATGAAGCGTCCCATATTAAAAAAGAAGAATAAGAAGAATAACTGACCTGTAGTGGTGCAGTGGATAAAGCATTGACCTGGAACACTGAGGTCACTGGTTCAAAACCCTAGGCTTGCCTGGTAAAAGCACATATGGGAGTTGATGCTTCCTGATCCTCTCCACTTCTCTCTCTTTCTCTCTATAACAATGAATAAATAAAATCTAAAAGAAAAAGAAAAACAAAAATTAATTGAATAAAGGATATACATACTCCCTAAAGAAGGTTTTTCCTGCCTGACCAGGTGGTGGCGCAGTGGATAGAGCATCAGACTGGAACACAGAGGACCCAGGTTTGAAAACCCAAGATCGCAGGCTGGAGCATTAGTTCATCCGGCTTGAGTATGGGCTCACCAGTTTGAGCATAGGGTCGCTGGCTTGAGCCTAAGGTCACTGGTAAGGTCACTCTCTATAAGGTCTGTGGGCAATGGGGAAGGTCACGTGAGGAGCCAGGCCCGGGCATTTTAGCTGGAACCACCCACACCCATGCTTGCCAAAAGAAACTTCCCAGGAGTCCTTTGGAAAAAGAGCGACTGTCTGTCAGCCAATGACATTTCACCTCGTCATATTACCTCGACCACCCTAACAACCCTTTAAATTTCCCCCACGCTGTTTCCTCCATGTAACTTCTCTGGCAACCTGTCCCCCGGACTAGAGAACCTCGTTGGGCGGGATGCTCTGTACTAAATAAAGCTTTTGCTTATCCACACTTCGTGGTTACGCCCTTCCTTCTTCCTCGGAGGGGAAAAATACCTTACACTCTCTCTGCTGTAGCCCTGCGGTCAAGGCACATATGAGAAAGCAATCAACGAACAACTAAGATGCCACAACAAAGAATTGATGCTTTTCATTTCTCTTTCTTCCTGTCTGTTCCTATCTGTCCCTCTCTCTGTCTCTGTCACAAAAAAGGTTTTTCTGCCTCCAATTCTAAAACTAATCTATGTTCATTCTAAAACTAATCTATGTTCATTGTAGAAAACAGAGAAAAGAACAAAATAAAAGAAACTATCAGGCCCTGGCCCGTTGGCTCAGTGGTGGAGCGTCGGCCTGGCGTGCGGGGGACCTGGGTTCGATTCCCGGCCAGGGCACATAGGAGATGCGCCCATTTGCTTCTCCACCGCCCCCCCCCCCCACTCCTTCCTCTCTGTCTCTCTCTTCCCCTCCCACAGCCAAGGCTCCATTGGAGCAAAGATGGCCCGGGCGCTGGGGATGGCTCCTTGGCCTCTGCCCCAGGTGCTAGAGTGGCTCTGGTCGCAGCAGAGCGACGCCCCGGAGGGGCAGAGCATCGCCCCCTGGTGGGCAGAGCGTCACCCCTGGTGGGTATGTCAGGTAGATCCCGGTCGGGTGCATGCGGGAGTCTGACTGTCTCTCCCCGTTTCCAGCTGCAGGAAAAATATGAGGAGAAAAAAAAAAAAAGAAGCTATCAGCATCCAGGGTTAACTAAGCAGTACTGACATTTTGGTATCTATCTTTTTACTACTTTTAAATTTATTTTTGAACCCAGTTACTTGGGACAAAATTCAAACAGTACAAAAAGGTACCAATACAAAGTGACATTTCTCTCCTACCATATTTCAGTTCCCTAGCTCCTCTCCTCCGGGGCAGCTGATTTTTCCCGCTTCTGTTGCATCTCCCAGAGAGTCTATCCACTTACATGTCACACATGCACATACACACATACACATATTTAATGGCAGCTTTATACATATTATACAGTAGGAATCTTATATACCTTGGATCCTTACATATCAAAATATGGTCCTCACTAAAATTATGAGTGTGGGTGACATTATAAAAGTCAAGTAGGCCTGACCAGGCGCTGTTGCAGCGAATAGAGCGTAGGACTGGGATGCGGAAGGACCCAGGTTCGAGACCCCGAGGTCGCCAGCTTGAGCACGGGCTCATCTGGCTTGAGCCAAAAAAGGCTCACCAGCTTGGACCCAAGGTCGCTGGCTCGAGCAAGGGGTTACTCGGTCTGCTGAAGGCCCGCGGTCAAGGCACATATGAGACAGCAATCAAAGAACAACTAAGGAGTCCCAATGAAAAACTGATGATTGATGATTCTCATCTCTCTCCGTTCCTGTCTGTCCCTATCTATCCCTCTCTCTGACTCTCTCTCTCTGTCCTTGTAAAAAAATAAAAAAATAAAAATTTTTAAAAAGTCAAGTAGTACTACTAAACTTAAAATATTCAGTTTTTACAATATTATGGCTATTCTTTTTTTTTTTTTTTTTTTTTATTCATTTTAGAGAGGAGAGGTAGAGACAGACAGAGAGAGAGAGAGAGAGAGAGGGAGAGAGAGAGGAGAGACAGCGAGAGAGAAGGGGGGGAGGAGCTGAAAGCATCAACTCCCGTATGTGCCTTGACCAGGCAAGCCCAGGGTTTCGAACCGGCAACCTCAGCATTTCCAGGTTGACGCTTTATCCACTGCGCCACCACAGGTCAGGCACAGTTTTTACAATATTATGACTAAGTAAGTCTTATTAGCTATGTGGCCTACACTAAGCCACCTTGCTTCTCTGGGCTTCCTTCAGGTTCTTTATAAAATAAGAATATAATAGGACTTATCTTAGAGGGTTGTTGTTTGGGTTGAGTAAGTTAGTATTGGTATACAAGCCCTTATCCACAATTTTTTAAAAATTTTATTTATTTTTTTGTATTTTTCTGAAGTTGAAAACGGGGAGGCAGTCAGACAGACTCCCGCATGTGCCCGACCGGGATCCACCTGGCATGCCCACGAGGGGGCGATGCTCTGCCCATCTGGGGCATTGCTCTGTTGCGACCAGAGCCATTCTAGTGCCTGAGGCAGAGGCCACAGAGCCATCCTCAGTGCCCGGGCCAACTTTGCTCCAATGGAGCCTTGGCTGCAGGAGGGGAAGAAAGAGTCAGAGAGGAAGGAGTGGGGGAGGGGTGGAGAAGCAGATGGGGGCTTCTCCTGTGTGCCCTGACCGGGAATCGAACCTGGGACTCCTGCATGCCAGGCTGTCACTCTACCACTGAGCCAACGGGCCAGGGCCCACAATTTTTTTTTTTAAGTAAGAGAAGGGAAGTTAGTGAGCTAGACTTCCACACGTGCCCCAACAGGGATCCACCTGGCATCCCCATCTGGGGTCAATGCTTGAGTACCAAGCTCTTTTTAGCACCTGAGGCTGGCTCTCGAACCAATAGAGCTACTGGCTACAGGAGGGGAAGAGGGAGAGAAGGAGCAGCGGAAGCAGGGGAGAAGCAGATGGTTACTTCTCTTGTGTTCCCTGACCAACAATCGAACCCAGGATGTCCATACACCGGGCCAACACTCTATCTACTGAGCCATGACCAGGACCTAATTCTCAAATCCATAAAGCTCTGAAATAGAAATTCTTTCATAATTCATTTGGTGGCAAATACTGCTCAGAACTGACCTAAAAACTTTATTTAAAGTTTTGTTTATCTCTTTTAATTTGGATTTTTATATTTATACCATAGAAATAATTTTAATTATAGGATACTGCTCAGACCCAACTGGGTATATTGTTAAATAATAAAATAATAATGCCATGTATTTCCTTCCTACGTTCTGGGTAAATATCTAACTTTTGTAACACATATATCTCCAAGGTTTTTGAATCAAGGACTGTGGACCTGTATATAAAAAGCACTTAGAACAATGCCTGGCACAAGATGCTACCGGTTATTATCATCTTAACCACCTAGTATGCTGTACGTACATTCATTTTGTTTTTCTTGGAGTTGATAATTGCCTTGGGTCTGTTTGCTTAGTTGTTTGTTTTTTTTTCCTGAAGCTGGAAACGGGGAGGCAGTCAGACAGACTCCCACATGCACCCAACCAGGATCCACCTGGCACGCCCAACAGGGGGCGATGCTCCACCCATCTGGGCCATTGCTCTGTTGCATCCAGAGCCATTCTAGCACCTGAGGCAGAGGCCATAGAGCCATCCTCAGCACCCAGGGCATCTTTGCTCCAATGGAGCCTTGGCTGTGGGAGGGAAAGAGAGAGACAGAGAGGAAGGAGAGGGGGAGAGGTGGAGAAGCAGATGGGCACTTCTCCTGTGTGCCCTGGCCGGGAATCGAACCCGGTACTCCTGCATGCCAGGCCGACGCTCTACCACTGAGCCAACTGGCCAGGGCCTGTTTGCTTAGGTTTTTTTTTGTTTGTTTGTTTGTTTGTTTGTTTGTTTTCATTTTTCTGAAGCTGGAAACAGGGAGAGACAGTCAGACAGACTCCCGCATGCGCCCGACCGGGATCCACCCGGCACGCCCACCAGGGGCGATGCTCTGCCCACCAGGGGGCGATGCTCTGCCCATCCTGGGCGTCGCCATATTGCGACCAGAGCCACTCTAGCGCCTGAGGCAGAGGCCACAGAGCCATCCCCAGCGCCCGGGCCATCTTTGCTCCAATGGAGCCTCGGCTGCGGGAGGGGAAGAGAGAGACAGAGAGGAAAGCGCGGCGGAGGGGTGGAGAAGCAAATGGGCGCTTCTCCTATGTGCCCTGGCCGGGAATCGAACCCGGGTCCTCCGCACGCTAGGCCGACGCTCTACCGCTGAGCCAACCGGCCAGGGCTTTTTTTTTTTTTTTTTTTTTTTTTTTTTTTTTTTAAATTTTATTTATTCATTCTTAGAGAAGAGAGAAAGAAAGACAGAGAGGGAGAGAGAGAGAGAGAAGGGGGGGAGGAGCTGGAAGCATCAACTCCCATATGTGCCTTGACCAGGCAAGCCCAGGGTTTCGAACCGGCGACCTCAGCATTTCCATGTCGACGCTTTATCCACTGTGCCACCAGAGGTCAGGCTGTTTGCTTAGTTTTAATGTGTCAGTTACAAATATTATGTACTAATTACAAAAATATACCCATTCAAAATATTAAAAAATATCAGATATAAATATACAAAACCCAAAGTATATGTAAAGCCACTAGTCGCAGCCACCATCACAGTTGCCTGATGTAAAGCCAGTAGACACGGCCACCATCACAGCCGCCTGGCCAGTGCAAGTTCACATTTGATTCAGACAGACGGTAATGAAACAACGGGGCCAAGGACTGGTGGGCCATCATCTTTATCCTAGCTTGCACCCAGAGGGCAAGAAATACACACAGTGGGAAAACACTTCCCTTTCCATTCAGGGCTCCCAAAGCCATGGACTTATCTGAGTTTCCTAGAATCAAAGTTTTCTACCTCACCAGCCTTACTCACCTCTGCTCCCAATCTCCTTCTCCCTGCACAAATTCTACACAAACTGGCTTCTCCTTCAGCACTCCAGCATCTTGGCTGTTTCTCCTCTCTTCCACGTGGCCTTTCTCTGCTCTCCTCTCTAATGCTGACCTCAGAAACCAAGAGAGCAAGCTTCCGGACTGCCCTACTTTATAGTGTAGAAATCAAAACCTTTAATCCAATATACAAACAAGGAAGTCTCTGATACAAAGTCACTTATCTGAGGCATAATGGGATTCCTCATGAGAGTACACCACCCCACATCATGCAATCAGTCAAGGGTGTGGGGAAAAGCTTAGTCTTAAAACTAAACCTTAGGCTATAACCACCCTGCCTGCTTACAGCCTGTCCCCCACACCCAATGCAAACTATAAGCAAGCAAACATATATCATATTTAAAAACTTATTTGAAGGCCCTGGCCAGTTGGCTCAGTGGTAGAGCGTCGGCCTGGCATGCAGAAGTCCCGGGTTCGATTCCTGGCCAGGGCACACAGGAGAAGCGCCCATCTGCTTCTCCACCCCTCTCCCTCTCCTTCCTCTCTGTCTCTCTCTTCCCCTCCCGCAGCGAGGCTCCATTGGAGCAAAAGATGGCCCGGGCGCTGGGGATGGCTCCTTGGCCTCTGCCCCAGGCGCTGGAGTGGCTCTGGTTGCAACAGAGCGACGCCCCGGAGGGGCAGAGCATCGCCCCCCGGTGGGCAGAGCATCGCCCCCTAGTGGGCGTGCTGGGTGGATCCCGGTCCGGCGCATGTGGAAGTCTGTCTGACTGTCTCTCCCCGTTTCCAGCTTCAGAAAAATACAAAAAAAAAAAAATTATTTGACTAACACCTGGCCAACGTAGGTTCAGGTTTGATTCGGACAGACGAATAAGAAACAATGGAGCCAAGAATTGGTGGGCCATTACCTTTAATCCTAGCTCGCACCCAGTGGGTGAGAAATATACACAGTGGGGAAAACACTTCCCTTTCCATTCAGGGCTCCCAAAGCCACTGACTTAATTGAGTTTCCTAGAATCAAAGTTTTCTACCTCACCAGCCTTATTCACCTCTGTTCCCCATCTCCTTCTCTCTGCACAAACTGGCTTCTCCTTCAGTACTCCGCCATCTTGGCTGCCTTTCCTTGCAATGCTAATTTCAGGAACAGAGAGAGAGAGCCCCTGATCTCCCTTATTTTATAGTGTAGAAATTAAAGCCTTTAAGCCAGTATACAAATAAGGAAGTCTCTGATACAAAGCCACTTATCTGAGGCATAATGGGATTCCTCATAAGAGTGCACCACCCCACATCATGCAACAGTCAAGGGAGTGGAGAAAAGCTTAGTATTGAGAAGATCTTAGTATTAAAGTGTGGGAAAGGCTTAGTCTTAAAACTAAGCCTTAGGCTACAAGGACCCTGCCTGCTTACAACCTGTTCCCCATATCCAATGCAAACTATAAGCGAGCAAACATATACATTATATTCGCAAACTTACTTGACCCACAGTTCATTTCCTTCTTAGCCTGATTTCTCTTGGAACCTTCTGTCCTCTTGCTCTAATCTGGACTAGCAGCCCTTTTGGCCTGCAAGCCCAACTTCCATCCTTTTCATTTCTTTTACCTCTTTCCAATCTTGAGTTTACTGCCTCTAAAGCTTTTCTTTTTCTTAGTCCCTCATTTTGGAAGACTACAATTCACATATTGTAAAATTTCTGAGTAACTCTTCCAATTAGTATTGCTATGTAACAAACCTACTCAAAACTTAAGAAGCACACCTACTTACTGTCTTTTGGTTTCTCTGAGACAGGAAAAGAGCCACGGCTGCACTGGGCATTTGTGGCCTGGGGTGTCTCACTGAGGTTGCATTCAGATTGGAGCTGGAAAAGCAAGAGGTCTATAGCAGCTGGGAGCTGTCAGCCTCTCCCCTATGTAGTTTCAGGGCCTCTCCATTTGTTTTCTCAGCATGGTCTATTTGGGCCTCTTCAAAAACTTGTAGCCTCAGGGTACTTAGACTGCTTACATACAGGCAATCTCTGCCCAATAACATTATTCTTTCCTTGTACTTAATGATAATTTGATGGGTATAGAATTCTAGAGTGAAACATTTTCCTTGAGGATTTTGTTTTTAAGTTATTTTTTTTTTAATTTTTCAGAATTGTGGTTGAGAAGTCTAATGTCATTTTAATGCCAGATTCTTTATATGTCAGCTGATTTTTCTCTATACAAATTTTTTCTTTTTTTTGTATTTCTCTGAAGCTGGAAACAGGGAGGCAGTCAGACAGACTCCCGCATGCACCCGACCGGGATCCACCCGGCACGCCCACCAGGTGGCGTAACTCTGCCGCAATCAGAGCCATTCTAGCGCCTGAGGCAGAGGCCACAGAGCCATCCTCAATGCCGGGCAAACGCTGCTCCAATGGAGCCTCGGCTGCGGGAGGGGAAGAGAGAGACAGAGAGGAAGGAGAGGGAGAGGGGTGGAGAAGCAGATGGGTGCTTCTCCTGTGTGCCCTGGCCGGGAATCGAACCCTGGACTCCTGCACGCCAGGCCGACGCTCTACCACCGAGCCAACCGGCCAGGGCCTCTTTACAAATTTTTAAATGTTTCTCTTTATCCCCAGTGTTCTCAAACTTCATATAAATAGATTTAATAAAGTAACTGATCTTGCTTGGTTGAATTTTAGGTTCTGCTCAATTATATGTCCTGAAAACTGGGTTTCCTCCCATTACTTCATTAATTTAGCTTGAATTATCCTGTCTGTCTTAGTCCACTTGGACTGCTATAACAAAATACCACTGACTGGGTAGCTTATTAGTAACAGAAATTTATTTCTCACCATTCTAGAGGCCAGAAGATTCAAGATCAAGGTGCCACTAGGTTGCACTTCAGTGAATGCTTGTTTAAAATCAGTCCTTTCTAATTGTGATCTCATAGCTAGAAGTGCTAGAGAGCTCTCTGATAAGAGTATTAACCCTATTCATGATGGTTCCATTCTCATGACCTAAGACTCCCAAAGGCCCCACCTTTTTTTTTTCTTTTCTTTTCATTTTTCCGAAGCTGGAAACCGGGAGGCAGTCAGACAGACTCCCGCATGCGCCCGACCAGGATCCACCCGGCATGCCCACCAGGGGCCGATGCTCTGCCCCTCTGGGGCGTTGCTCTGTTTCAACCAGAGCCATCCTAGCGCCTGAGGCAGAGGCCACAGAGCCATCCTCAGCGCCCGGGCCATCTTTGCTCCAATGGAGCCTCGGCTGCAGGAGGGGAAGAGAGAGAAGGACAGGGGGAGGAATGGAGAAGCAGATGGGCACTTCTCCTGTGTGCCCTGGCTGGGAATCGAACCTGGGACGCCTGCACACCAGGCCAACACTCTACCACTGAGCCAACCGGCCAGGGCCAAGGCCCCACCTTTTAATACCATCATTTTGGTATTAAGGTTGAGGAGGAAACAAACATTTAGACCATTGTCTAAGCACCCCTTCCTGACTAATCCCCACTCATAATGATCATTAGCTGGCCTTTTTTTCCCCCCAGAGAGAGGAGAGAGGGAGAGACAGGAAAGGAGAGAGATGACAAGCATCAATTCTTCATTGCAGCACCTTAGTCATTCATTGATTGCTTTCTCCCAGTGACCCCTTGCTCAAGCCTGTGACCTTGGGCTTCAAGTCAGCAACCTTTGGGCTCAAGCCAGCGACCATGGGGTCATGTCTATGGTCCCATGCTCAAGTCAGATGAACCTGCACTCAAGCCAGCGACTTCAAGGTTTTGAATCTGGGTCCTCAGCATCCCAGACTGATGCTAGCCACTGCACCACTAGCTGGTCAGTCCTTTAGTACATAATTTATACTTTACTGATGAAACTAAAACTCTTTAGCTATTTTAAATTGTTTCATTTCTCTTAACTCTTTTTTATATATATCAAGAAATCATGTTTGCTATTATATTTATATCCTATTTTTTAATATCCCTATAGTTCCCATTGCAGGAACCCAATCAGTAAAGAATCTAATAAAGGCAGAAATGCTTGGTGTCTTCCAAGAAATGAGCTTCCCCACTGTTTACTGTCGGCCTTCTCTCTTCCTTTCTTTAATTCAGATCAGCTTGCCCCTTTTAAAGACTATCTACTTCTGCCCTGGCCGGTTGGCTCAGTGGTAGAGTGTTGGCCTGGCGTGCAGAAGTCCCAGGTTCGATTCCTGGCCAGGGCACATAGGAGAAGCACCCATCTGCTTCTCCACCCCTCCCCCTCTCCTTCCTCTCTGTCTCTCTCTTACCCTCTTGCAGCGAGGCTCCATTGGAGCAAAGATGGCCCGGGCGCTGGGGATGGCTCCTTGGCCTCTGCCCCAGGCGCTGGAGTGGCTCTGGTTGCAACAGAGCGACGCCCGGAGGGGCAGAGCATCGCCCCCTGGTGGGCGGGCCGGGTGGATCCCGGTTGGGCGCATGCGGGAGTCTGTCTGACTGACTCTCCCCGTTTCCAGCTTCAGAAAAATACAAAAAATAAAAAAATAAAATAAAATAAATAAAGACTATCTACTTCTACAGTACTCAGGAACCATGAACTCATAGTTGCTTTTCATATGTGTCTTGACTGGGCAAGCCCGGGGTTTCGAACTGGTGACATCAATGTTCCAGGTCAACGCTTTATCCACTGCACTGTCACAGGTCAGGCATAAATATGTTTTAAATTTTTATAATGTCTTAAAGACATAGAGGAAAAAACCCAGCAGCTTGATTAGACAATACATTAACTGAACATTCACTCCATTTATAGGAAAACTGTCATTCCATAGGAAGACCATGTGATTTCTTTCTCAGGGATAGACTGACACAGACAGGAACAGAGAGATGAGAAGCATCAATCATCAGTTTTTGTTGTGCATTGCAACACCTTAGTTGTTTATTGATTGCTTTCTCATATGTGCCTTGACCACGGGCTTTCAGCAGACTGAGTAACCCCTTGCTCAAGCCAGCGACCTTGGGTTCAAGCTGGTGAGCTTTTGTTCAAACCAGCTGAGCCCCTACTCAAGCTGGCGACCTTGGGGTCTCGAACCTGGGTCCTCGGCATCCCAGTCCGACGCTCTATCCTCTGCGCCACCGCTTGGTCAGGCATTTTTAATGAACTTTTAAAATTTATGCTTTGATTACTAATACAGTAAGTAGCAATAAATATAACTCCCCTCAAATAAGAGCTTTGGAGTTCTCAACCATTTGAGAACCCCAGGTCAAAGGACTTAAAGCCTGACTCCTGGGAGGTTTAACAGGGTCAGAGACCCTGCCGGGAGCGTGCCAAGCACCGTCCACTCCACCGACACTCAGAAGGTGAGTTGCCTCGCCAATAAGAACGGATAAGGAAGAAGGGGCAGGGTTTGTTTACAGAGCGTACCGGATAAACCAGGTCACAGAAGGACAGGATGCTATGAGTTAGTCTTTGCGACACTGTCGCGTTTCGTTGGCTTAGTGCCGTAAAGAGAGTCGCGGAGCAGTGGAAAGCGGAGGCAACGGCAGATGTGTGCGGCAATGGCGGATATGGAGGATCTTTTTGGGAGCGACGCCGACAGCGATGCTGAGCGTAAAGGTGGGGTCGACTGGGCTTCACAGGAGGGGCGTGTGGCTGGCTTACTGCGGCCCGAGTTGCTCCGCAGTCCTGTTCCGGGTCTGCGAACGGTGCGACGCTACGTGTGAATGGTGGCGCTTCCCCCACACCTGCCTCGACTCCCTCTACCCTACCGGCGGTGCCAGTCTTCCCAAAGGGCGGTAATGGAGGGAGCAATGTGGAGTGTGCGCCTCCAGGTGCTTGGTGTCGTGGAGCCGAGGGGCGCGGGGGCGCACAGGTGGAGCCGCGGAACCTTGGGGTCCTGCTCTGACCTGTCTGCACAGGCTTCCGCAGAGCGAGGGCTGTTTGTGAGCGAAAATGGAAGTTTGCTATTCGAGAATACGAGGAATAGGTGGACGAATTTACCGAGGGGCTGAGAATGCCCTCTTGAATGAAACCAGACCGCCCATGGTGTGATGGGAGTTTGAGATGTCTAGGTGAGGAGGCGGGGGAGACCTGGATAGGGCAACGTATAGGTGTTGCGCACCGGAGAGAAGGTGACCTCCCAGAGCCTGTGCATAAACTCTAGAATTTCTTGTGTCTGTGGTATTAGATTGAGGAGCAGATGGAGTTTGTGTTTGGAGAGGATAGATGAAAAATTTTTTGAGGAAGTGGATGAAATGAGTGTTTATGGTGCATATAAGTATTTCTGGCACGAGGACTTGTGGATATTGGAGTTTAAAATACGAATAGGAGTTATTTGAAGTCAGAGGGGCCCAAGACCAATTTCAGAATTCTTGCACCCCTCCAGCCTGAAAGTAATGTTACCTACATTTTTTCCTAAGCAAAATACATTATTGTATTTTTTTCCTCCCACTTCAATTTATTCATGTTTTTAGAGCGAAGTAAAGGGAGCACCAGGTGGAAATCTAGTCTGAGGGCTCTATCCAGGAGGTTTTTATTAAGGATGAGGCTGGAAATATAGAATTCTATATATGACTTCTTGTTCCACCCCTTTGCTAATGTTTTCATTTTCCCTTAATTTTTGCTTGTCCATATCCGATTTGCCATTCAAATCCGAGTCCATGTGAACCCACCCATGACTCAACTTCCATAAAGTTAATTCATTAAATGTTTTTATTGGGGAAGGAGTGGAGGGAAGGGTGTAAAGAGGGACAAATATAAGGTGATGGAAACTGATTTGACTTTGAGTAATGGGTATACAACATAATCAACAGTTCAAATGCTATGGAGATGTTTACCTGAAACCTACCTATTTTCCCATATATAAGACGCACCCTTTCCCGAAAATTTTAGGGTCTAAAAACTGGGTGCGTCTTATACAGGGGTTGTGACATTTCAAATGCTATAGAGCAGTGGTTCTCAACTTTTCTAATGCCGTGACCCCGCAATACAGTTCCTTATGTTGCGGTGACCCCAAACCAAGAAATAATTTTGGTGGCTACTTCATAACTGTAATTTTGCTACAGTTATGATTCGGAATGTAAATAACCTGATATGCATTATGTATTTTCCGATGGCTTTAGGCGACCCCGCCCGGGTCGCGACCCACAGGTTGAGAACCGCTGCTATAGATGGAACTGAGGATGAGGCAATTAATGAAGACAGTGATGAGGAGTTGTATGAATTTTATGATGAATAAAATGAGTTCAGTAACTTTATGTAGTACTTTTTTTTTTCCCCAAATTTCGGGCCCCCAAAATAGGATGCATCTTATACATGGGAGAGTCTTATACATGGGCAATATGGTATGTATTCTCATTGATCAGTGTCACACAAAGTTAATTTTCTAAATAAAATTAAAATAATAAGTTTTTATTGATCCCTCGTCATGTTCTAGCTACTTTGGTAGGTGTTGGGGATGTAATGATGAAAAGATAGTCTCTGCTCTCCCTCTTTGCCAGTTTACAGTGATGCATAATGTGTATTTGATAAAAATTGGATGGGTAGAGGCAATAGTTTAGTAACGTATTCTACAGTGCTTTCCCATTGCAAACTCAATGTATGTGGAAGTGATGTGTGGAGGTGGCTGCTTTGCTGGGCGCCATGTTTTACCTTCTTGTAAGTCTGTTGCTGCTTTCTTTCATCTTATCATTAGATACTAGCACTCTAGGACAGGGGTCCCCAAACTACGGTCCGCGGGCCACATGCGGCCCCCTGAGGCCATTTATCCGGCCCCCGCTGCACTTCCGGAAGGGGCACCTCTTTCATTGGTGGTCAATGAAAGGAGCACATTGACCATCTCATTAGCCAAAAGCAGGCCCATAGTTCCCATTGAAATACTGGTCAGTTTCTTGATTTAAATTTACTTGTTTTTTATTTTAAATATTGTATTTATTCCCGTTTTGTTTTTTTACTTTAAAATAAGATATGTGTAGTGTGCACAAGGATTTGTTCATAGTTTTTTTTATAGTCCGGCCCTCCAATGGTCTGAGGGACAGTGAACTGGCCCCCTGTGTAAAAAGTTTGGGGACCCCTGCTCTAGGATTTACTTCCAAATCTGCCCTTGAAGGTTGCTATTGGTCCTTGGTAGTGTGGAGGTGACAGGATAACTCCTGTTATGCCTAGCATGTTTCATTATCTCCCTGTGCTAAAAGAGGTGTGGGAAACAACTATGCCTGACAAATTTTGTGGCATAACAGGATAGAACCCTGCCTAGGCCCAGTTGGTTCTTTCATGCATAAATGTGCCCAGGTAGTCTTTTAATTTCTTTCAACAATGTTTTGTTGTTTTTATTTTATAAATCCTGCATATCCTAGATTCAATATATTAAGTATTTTTTTCTTTTGGATACTATTGAAAGTGGGATTGTTTTCTTAATTTCATTTTTGGACTGATCATGGCTAGTGTATATAGCTGATTTTTGAATGTTAATCTTGTGTCTTGTAGCCTCGCTAAATGTATTAGCTCTACATTTGTGTGTGTGTGTGTGTGTGAATTCTTTAGGATTTTCAACATATAAGATTACATCATCTGTGAATAGAGATAGTTTTACTCTTCCCTTTTAATTTGGAACCTTTTTTTTTTTTTAATTAATTAATTAATTTATTTTTACAGATACAGAGAGTGAGTCAAAGAGAGGGATAGACAGGGACAGACAGACAGGAACGGAGAGAGATGAGAAGCATCAATCATTAGTTTTTCATTGCATGTTGCAACACCTTAGTTGTTCATTGATTGCTTTCTCATATGTGCCTTGACCACGGGCCTTCAGCAGACCGAGCAACCCCTTGCTGGAGCCAGTGACCTTGGGTCCAAGCTGGTGAGCCTCGCTCAAACCAGATGAGCCCGCACTCAAGCTGGCGACCTCAGGGTCTCGAACCTGGGTCCTTCTGCATCCCAGTCCGATGCTCTATCCACTGCGCCACCACCAGGTCAGGCTGGAACCTTTTTATTTAAAAAAATTTTTTTTTACAGGGACAGAGAGAGATTCAGAGGAAGGGACAGACAGGGGCAGACAGGAACAGAGAGAGATGAGAAGCAAAGCATCAATCATCAGTTTCTTGTTGTGACACCTTAGTTATTCACTGATTGCTTTCTCATATGTGCCTTGACCGCGGGCCTTCAGCAGACCGAGTGACCCCTTGCTCGGGCCAGCGACCTTGGGTCCAAGCTGGCGAGCTTTTTGCTCAAACCAGATGAGCCCGTGCTCAAGCTGGTGACCTCGGAGTCTCAAACCTGGGTCCTCTGCATCCCAGTCCAACGCTCTATCCACTGCGCCACCACCTGGTCAGGCTGGAACCTTTTATTTCTTTTTCTTGCCTAATTGCCTTGGCTAGAACTTTGTGTATAGTGTTTAATAGAAGTGGTGAGTGGACATTCTTGCCTTTAGGGAGAAAGCATTCATCTCTTCACAATTACATATGATATAGGTGTGGGGATTTCACAGATGTTTTTTATCAGGTTGAGGAAGTTCTCTTCTATTCCTAGTTGGAGTGGTTTACATGGAATATCTTTTCCATTCTTTCACTTTCAACCAATTTGTGTATTTGATTGTAAAGTGAATCTCTTGTAGACAGCATGTAAATAGATCATTTTTTAAATCCTTTCTTCCAATTTCTCCTTTTCATTAGGAGACGTTAATCCAGTTTCATTAAAAGTAATTACTGATAAAGGACATCTGCCACTTTGTTGCTTGTTTCCTTTTTAAAATTTGTATTGAATTGGGTATCATCGATTCATAAAATTATGTAGCCTCAGGTGTGTAGTTCTATAATACACCATCTGTGTATTGTATAGTGTGTTTACCACCACAAGTTAAGTCTTTTTCCATCATGTTTTTGTCCCCCCTTTACCCTCTTCTATCCCTCTTTCCCTCTGGTGATTAACATACTGTTGTCTGTGAGGATTTTTTTTTCTTAATCCCTTTACCTTTTTCACCCATCTCCCCAGCCCTCCTCTTCTCTCATAGCTATGTCAGTCTCCTGTTCTCTATCTATGAGTCTGTTTCTGTTTTGTGGTTTTGTGGGTTATTTTGTTCATTAGATTCCACATATAAGTGAAATCACGTGGTACTTGTCTTTCTCTGACCGGCTTATTTCACTTAGTTTAATACTCTCCAGGTTCATCCATGCTGTTGCAAAAGATAAGATTTCCTTCTTTTTTACAGCGGACTAGTATTGTGTGAATGTACCATAGCTTTTTTTTTTTGTCTTTTTCTGAAGTTGGAAACAGGGAGGCAGTCAGACAGACTCCCACATGCGCCCGGCCAGGATCCACCCGGCATGCCCACCAGGGGGCGATGCTCTGCCCATCTGGGGCGTTGCTCTGCCGCAATCAGAGACATTCTAGCGCCTGAGGCAGAGGCCACAGAGCCATCCTCAGTGCCCGGGCCAACTTTGCTCCAGTGGAGCCTTGGCTGCCGGAGGGGAAGAGAGAGACAGAGAGGAAGGAGAGGGAGAGGGGTGAAGAAGCAGATGGGCGCTTCTCCTGCGTGCCCTGGCCAGGAATCAAACCTGGGACTCCCGCACGCCAGGCCGACACTCTACCACTGAGCCAACCGGCCAGGGCCCGTACCATAGCTTTTTTATCCACTCATCTACTGATGGGCGTTTGGGCTTTTTCCAAATCTTAGCTATTGTAAATGGTGCTGCAATGAACGTAGGGGTGCATATTTTCTTTTGAATCAGTGTTTCAGGTTTCTTCGAATATATTCCCAGAAGTGGAATTGCTGGGTCATAAGGCAGTTCCATTTAAAACTCCATACTGATTTCCACAGTGACTACATCAATCTGCATTTTCATCAGTAGTGCACAAAGATTCCCTTTTCTTTTTTTTAATTTAGAAAAGTACATTTAACAGGGTAACATTGATCAATAAGAGTACATAGGTTTCAGGTAAACATCTCTATAGCATTTGAACTGTTGATTGTGTTGTGTGCCCCTCACCCAAAGTCAAATCATTCTGTCACTGTATGCTTGTCCCTCACTGCATATTTGTCCCTCTTTACTCCCCTCCTGTGTTTCTTTTTCTTCACATCCTCACCAACACTGTTGTTTGTTGAATTTATTGATGATAGACATTCTGACAGGTGTGAATACCTCATTGTGGTTTTCATTTGCATTTCTCTGATCATTAGTGATGGGGATCCTGATGGCTGTCCCTTCAACTCTCCCCAGAGCTGCGAACCCCGGTATGTGTCTCCTCATGCAATTTAGTCAGCTCTGCCCTCCCTCCACCAGAGTGGCCCTGCAAACGTGCGCTGGCCCTTTAACAGGGGGTCCTGCAGACTTCTCTTTCCCCCTGCTGGACAGAATCCCTGCTGATTTTCACAGTGCCACCTTCCAGCTCTGGTGCTCTGAGTGGGGGAGCCTGGCTTAGGATTGAGACTCCATGCTTCTCATGGGGTTCAGAGCAGCTGAGATATCCCTCCAGAATCTCAGCCGAGGATTGTGGGAGACCAGTTCTTTTCACATCTCCACCCTTTCCCTTAGTCTTGATGCGGTTGCTTCTGTAAATCCTTGTTGTTGTTTTTTTAAATTATTATTATTTTCTTAATTTTTATTTATTTATTTATTTATTTATTTATTTATTTATTTATTTTTTACAGAGACAGAGAGTGAGTCAGAGAGAGGGATAGACAGGGACAGACCAACAGGAACGGAGAGAGATGAGAAGCATCAAACATTAGTTCTTCATTGCACATTGCAACACCTCAGTTGTTCATTGACTGCCCTCTCATATGTGCCTTGACCGCGGGCCTCCAGTGACCTTGGGTTTAAACTGGTGGGCTTTTTGCTCAAACCAGATGAGCCTGCGCTCAAGCTGGCAACCTCGGGTCCCGAACCTGGATCCTCCGCATCCCAGTCCGACGCTCTATCCACTGCGCCACCGCCTGGTCAGGCTCTTGGTTTTAAGACTCCTGTTCAACTAGTCTTCAGTTGGTTATTCAGTTGATTGTTTTAGTTTTTAGTTGTATTTCTAGTTTGGTGCTGGATCAGGTGAGTGTAACATCTACTTACTTTGCCGCTGCCTTGGGTCTTCTGCTGCTTGTTTTGTGACTGTCTTATTTCTGTCGTTTATGACTGTTTTTTTTTGTTTTGTTTTCTTTTTTGTATTTCTCTGAAGTTGGAAACGGGGAGAGACAGTCAGACAGACTCCTGCATGCGCCTGACCGGGATCCACCCAGCACGCCCACCAGGGGGCGTGCCGCAATCAGAGCCCTTCTAGCGCCTGAGGCAGAGGCCACAGAGCCATCCTCAGTGCCTGGGCAAACGCTGCTCCAATGGAGCCTTGGCTGCGGGAGGGGAAGAGAGAGACAGAGAGGAAGAAGGGGGGGGGGTGGAGAAGCAGATGGGCGCTTCTCCTGTGTGCCCTGGCTGGGAATTGAACCCGGGACTCCTGCACACCAGGCCGACGCTCTACCACTGAACCAACCAGCCAGGGCCTGACTGGTTGTCTTCTAGTATGCTGTTTTTATTCCTTCTTGTTTCTTTCTCTGTATAGTTTTTCTGGTTACTCTGGTGATTATAATTAACATCTTAATTTATAACCATCTAGTTGTGATTAATACCAACTTAATTTTGGTACTATACAAAAACTTTTAAAAAATATAGCTCCATCTTCTCATGCTTTATGTTGTTGTTATCATAAATTACATCTTCATTCTTGTCTGCCCAGTAACATGGACTTACAATTATTGTCTTATATAATTGCCCTTTTTTTTTTTTGGTATTTTTCTGAAGTTGGAAACGGGGAGGCAGTCAGACAGACTCCCGCATGCGCCCGACCGGAATCCACCCAGTATGCCCACCAGGGGGTGATGCTCTGCCCCTCTGGGGCGTTGCTCTGTTGTATCCAGAGTCATTTTAGCGCCTGAGGCAGAGGCCACAGAGCCATCCTCAGTGCCCGGGCCAACTTTGCTCCAATGGAGCCTTGGCTGCAGGAGGGGAAGAGAGAGACAGAGAAGAAGGAGAGGGAGAGGGGTGGAGAAGCAGATGGGCGCCTCTCCTGTGTGCCCTGGCTGGGAATCGAACCTGGGACTCTTGCACGCCAGGCCGACGCTCTACCACTGAGCCAACCAGCCAGGGCCCTTATTTTTTTACAGAGACAGAGAGTCAGAGTGAGGGATAGACAGGGACAGACAGACAGGAATGGAGAGATGAGAAGCATCAATCATTAGTTTTTCGTTGCACATTGTGACACCTTAGTTGTTCATTGATTGCTTTCTCACATGTGCCTTGACCGTGGGCCTTAAGCAGACTGAGTAACCCCTTGCTTGAGCCAGCGACCTTGGGTCCAAGCTGGTGAGTTTTTGCTCAAACCAGATGAGCCCACGCTCAAGCTGGCGACCTCGGGATCTCGAACCTGGGTCTTCTGCATCCCAGTCCGGCACTCTATCCACTGCGCCACCGCCTGGTCTGGCTATAATTGCCTTTTGAATTTAATTGAAAGAGAGGAGTTACTAACCAGAAACATTAATACTGAGTTCTATATTTACCTATCTAGTTACCTTTACTGGTGTTCTTTCTTTATTTTATGTGGATTCTGGTTACTGTCTGTTGTTTCTTCCTTTTGCCTATAGTACTCCCGTTAGTATTTCTTGGAGGGCAGGTCAACTAGCAGTAAATTGTTTTGTTTATCTGGGAATATTTAGATTTTCTAGTTAGTTTTTATTGAGGTAAAGTTCATATAACATAAAATTAACCATTTTAAAGTGAATAATTCAGTGGTATTAGTTCACTTACATTCACTTACAGTGTTTTACAACTACTGCCTCTACCTAGTTCCAAAACATTTTCATCACCATGTACCTATTAGGCAGTTATTTCTTATTTGCTTTTTTCCCTTGGTCCCATCTACAACCGGTCTTCTTCCTGTGTCCATGGATTTACCTACAGTGTGTCCGTAAAGTCATGGTGCACTTTTGACCGGTCACAGGAAAGCAACAAAAGACTATAGAAATGTGAAATCTGCACCAAATAAAAGAGAAACCCTCCCAGTTTCTTAGGATGATGTGGCAGCATGTGTGCGTGCGCAGATGATGACGTAACACCGTGTATACAGCAGAGCAGCCCACGGCCATGCCAGTCGAGATGTGGATGGTACAGAGGAAAGTTCAGTGTGTTCTGTGGCTCGCTAAATTCAAATCCGTGACCAAAGTGCAATGTGAATATCGGTGCATTTATAATGAAGCACCACCACATAGGAATAACATTACTCAGTGGGATAAGCATTTGAAGGAAACCGGCAGTTTGGTGGAGAAACCCTGTTCTGGTAGGCCATCAGTCAGTGATGAGTCTGTAGAGTCTATATGGGATAGCTACCTAAGGAGCCCTAAAAAATCTGTGCATGAGCCCACATTGAACTGCACTGAATAGGTATGAAACTGGGACAGTTTTCCTTTTATTTGGTGCAGATTTCACATTTCTGTCGTCTTTTGTTGCTTTCCTGTGACCAGTCAAAAGTGCACCATGACTTTATGGATACACTGTATTCTGGATATTTATATAAATGGAATTGTATACTAGATGGGCCTTTTGTGTCTGTTTTCTTTCACTTTCCAAAATGTTTTCAAGGTTCATCCACATTGTAGATGGATCAGTACTTCATTCCTTTTTAATGACAAGTTAATATCCCACTGTATGTATCATATATATCTGAATTTGTTTATCCATTCAACTCTTGATGGACATTGACTTGTTTCATCTTTTAGCTATCGATTGGTGCTGCTGTGTACATTTTATACATGTATTTGTGAAGTGCATGCAGGTTTTCAGTTATGGTATATACAGTGGTGGAATTGCTGGTCTCATATGGCAATTATTTTGTTTAAGTATTTGAGGAACAACTAAACCAGAAATTTTTGTTTTGTTTTGTTTTTGTATTTTTCTGAGGTGAGAAGTAGGGAGGCAGAGAGACACTCCCGCATAAGCCCTGACTGGGATCCACCCGGCATGCCCACCAGGAGGCGATGCTCTGCCCATCTGGGGCATTTCTCTGTTGCAATGGGAGCCATTCTAGAGCCTGAGGCAGAGGCGAAGGAGCCATCCTCAGCGCAGGGGCCAACTCTGTTCCAGTGGAGCCTTGGCTGTGGGAGGAGAAGAGAGAGATAGAGAGGAAGGAGAATGGGAAGGGTGGAGAAGCAGATGGGTGCTTCTCCTGTGTGCCTTGGCTGGGAATTGAACCCAGGACTTCCACATGCTGGGCCAATGCTCTACCACTGAGCCAACCAGCCAGGGGCTGAACCAGCAATTTTTCATTGGTATGCTATAAGAATTTTTAAAATATGCAATACATGACTAGTCAGGGGCACTGACCTCTTTTCCCTTAGTTTGTCAAATAAAAAAAATGGCAGCAGCCAATACAACAATAGCCATCGGTGTGAATGTTTTGTCTTGAATGATGAACTCATAGGTCATTTATAAAAGAGTTGCATCTTATAGGTCCCATCACATAAGGTTGCATCTGATTGATTGATTCTTGGTAGCAGAAATTCTGATATATCAGGATAGGCACCTGATTTTTTTAAAAAATTCACTTTGGAGGAAAAGGTTAGGTAATTACCATTGTTATTTTTTGGAAGTCAATCAAAATTATACTTTTTGGTCAGATTGGCACAAAATATATTTTTGGTGTGCCACATAATTTTAGTAATTAGTTTATGTATGCCATGAAATGAGAAAGGTTGAAAATAGCTGAATTAACCAGTTTCCCCAGCAACTACCAGTGGTCGGCAAACTCATTAGTCAACAGAGCCAAATATCAACAGTACAATGATTGAAATTTCTTTTGAGAGCCAAATTTTTGAAACTTAAACTATATAGGTAGGTACCTTCCTTATTGAGGTAGTTCCCGCACGTGGTATTTTGTGGAAAAGCCACACTCAAGAGGCCAAAGAGCCGCATGTGGTTCGCAAGCAGCAGTTTGCCGACTGGGGTAGACCATTTTAATCTACCCCAGCAATGTTTGAGGGCTCCATTTCTTTACATCTTTCCTTAACACTTGTTATATTTAATTTGTTTAATGTAGCCATTCCTGGTGGTGTCGAGTGGTTTCTCATTGTCGTTTTGCTTGGCATTTCCTTATGGCTAATGATATTGAACATCTTTTTATGTGCTTGTTGGCCATTTATATAACTTTGGAGAAATGTGGATTCAGAGGGGTTTCCTGTCCATTTTTAAGTTGGATTGTGTTTTTATTATTGAGTTGTAAACATTCTTTTTATATTATGGATACTAGAAACTTATTTAGAAATATGGTTTGCAGGCCTGACCTGTGGTGGCGCAGTGGATAAAGCATCGACCTGGCCTGACCAGGCAGTGGCGCAGTGGATAGAGCGTCGGAACTGGGATGTAGAGGACCCAGGTTCGAGACCCTGAGGTCGCCAACTTGAGTTCGGGCTCATCTGGTTTGAGTGAAAGCCCACCAGCTTGAATCCAAGGTCGCTGGCTCCAGAAGGGGTTACTCGGTCTGCTGAAGGCCCATGGTCAAGGCACATATGAGAAAGCAATCAATGAACAACTAAGGTGTTGCAACGCGCAACGAAAAACTAACGATTGATGCTTCTCATCTCTCTCCGTTCCTGTCTGTCCCTGTCTATCCCTCTCTCTGACTCACTCTCTGTCTCTGTAAAATAAAAATAAAAAATAAAAAAAAATTAAAAAAAAATTAAAAAAGCATCGACCTGGAACGCTGAGGTCGCTGGTTCAGAACCCTGGGCTTGCCTGGTCAAGGCACATATGGGAGTAGATGCTTCCTGCTCCTCCCTTCTCTCTCTCTCTCTCTCTCTCTCTCTCTCTCTCTCTCTCATCTCTAAAATGAATAAATAAATAAAGTCTTAAAAAAAAAGAAATATTTTCTCCTATCCTGTAGGTTGGTTGTATTTTTTGTTTGTTTTTAGAGGGAGAGAGAGAAACAGAGATAGGAAGGGAGAGAGATAAGTATTAACTCATAGTTGTGGCACTTTAATTGTTCATTGATTGCTTCTCATGTGTCTTGATTGAGGGGCTCCAACTGAATCAGTGACTCCTTACTTAAGACAGCAATCTTGGGCTTCTAGCTAGTGACCTTTGGGTTCAAGCTTGTGACCATTTGATCATGTTGATGGTCCCATGCTCAAGCCAGCAACCCCATGCTCAAGCGGGATGAGCTTGCACTCAAGCTGGGACCTCAGCATCCCAGGTTGATGCTCTATCTACTGTGCTACCACCTGTCAGGCTTTTTTTTCTTTTCACTTTTTTTTTTTTTTTTTGCAAAGACAGAGAGAATCAGAGAGAGATATAGGCAGGGACAGACAGACAGGAACGGAGAGAGAGGAGAAGCATCAATCATCAGTTTTTCGTTGCGCATTGCGACACCTTAGTTGTTCATTGATTGCTTTCTCATATGTGCCTTGACCGTGGGCCTTCAGCAGACCAAGTAACCCCCTTGCTCGAGCCAGCGACCTTGGGTCCAAGCTGGTGAGCTTTTGCTCAAACCAGATGAGCCCGTGCTCAAGCTGGTGACCTCGGGGTCTCGAACCTGGGTCCTTCTTCATCCCAGTCCAACGCTCTATCCACTGCGCCACCACCTGGTCAGGCTCTTTTCGCTTTCTTGATAATGCCCTTCCTTGCACAGAAGTTTTTTTATTTTGAGGAAGTCCAGAGTTTTTTTTTTTCTTTTATTGCTCATATGTCCTTCATTTATGGTTGACAATCTTTTCTTTCAGCACTTTGAATACGTCATTCCACTGTCTTCCGGTTTTCATTACTTCTGATGAGAAATAGCTGTCATCCTATTGAGAATCCCTTGTATGGGACAATTTGCTTTACTTTTGTGGTTTTCAGTATGCTTTCTTCTTCTTCTTCTTCTTTTTTTTTTTTTTTTTTGTATTTTTTCTGAAGTGAGAAGCAGGGAGGCAGAGAGACAGACTCCTGCATGCACCCGACTGACCGGGATCCACTCGGCAAGCCCATTAGGGGGCGATGCTCTGCCCATCTGGGGCATTGTTCCATTGCAAATGGGAGCCATTCTAGCACCTGAGGCAGAGGCCATGGAACCATCCTCGGTGCCCTGGGCTAACTTTGCTCCAGTGGAGCCTTGGCTGTGGGAGGGGAAGAGAGAGACAGAGAGAAGGAAGAGGGGGAAGGGGGAAGCAGATGGGCGATTCTCCTGTGTACCCCGGCTGGAAGTTGAACCTGGGACTTCCACACGCTGGGCTGATGCTCTACTGCTGAGCCAGCAGGTCAGGTCCACTTTCTTTGTTTTTGTTATCACAGTTTGATAGTGATGTGTCTAGGTGTTGATCTCTTTAACTTTATCCTCTTTGGCATTTGAGCTTCTCAGATACGTAGGTTATTAAATTTGAGAAGTTTTTGGTCATTATTTCTTCAAATATTCTCTCTGATCTTTCTTTTTCTGGGACTCCCATTGTGTGTATACATTGGTACACTTGATGGTCTCTCAAAGTCTTTTAGATTTATTTTTCTTCATTTTTTTTCCTCTTTGTGTTCTTCATGTGTGATCATTTTTTTTTTTTTTTTTCAGAGACAGAGAGTCAGAGAGAGGGATAGACAGGGACAGACAGACAGGAACGGAGAGATGAAAAGCATCAATCATCAGTTTTTCGTTGGGACACCTTAGTTCATTGATTGCTTTCTCATATGTGCCTTGACCATGGGCCTTCAGCAGACCGAGTAACCCCTTGCTGGAGCCAGCGACCTTGGGTCCAAGCTGGTGAGCTTTGCTCAAACCAGATGAGCCCGTGCTCAAGCTGGCGACCTTGAGTCTCGAACCTGGGTCTTCCGCATCCCAGTCCGACGCTCTATCCACTGCGCCACCGCCTGGTCAGGCTACGTGTGATAATCTTAATTGACCTATTTTCAAGTTTGCTGATTCTTTCTTTTTGCTTATATTGCTGTTTAGCCCCTTTAGTGAATTTTTTCATGTCAGTTATTCTACTTTTCAACTCCAGAATTTATATTTGTTCTTTTTAAGTAATATGTCCTTTTATTGATATTTTTTATTTGGCAAGATATTTTCATTGTCTGGGCTTCTTCAGAGACAGTTTGTAGCACTTTTTTCTTTAAAATTTTTTTTTCTTTTTAGGGAGATAGGGAGACTGACTCCTGCATGTGCCCTGACCGGAATCCACCCAGCAACTCCTATCTGGTGCCAGTGCTCAAATCAGCCAAGCTATCCTCAGTGGCTGAAGCCAATGCTCGAACCAGTTGAGCCACTGGGTGCAAGAGGGGAAGAGAGAGAAGGAGGAGAGGGAGGGGAAGAGAAGCAGATGGTCGCTTCTCATGTGTGCCCTGACCGGGGATCAAACCCAGGATGTCCACATACTGGGCTGACACTCTATCCACTGAGCCAACTGGTCAGGGCCTGTAGCATTTTCTTATATGTGTGGGCCACATACTTTCTTGTCTCTTTGCCAACTTTATAATTTTTTATTGATAACTGGACTCTTTGAATATTATAAATGTGGCAACTCGGAAAATTGCATTCCTCCCCCTCCGAATATTTGGTATTGCTATTTGTCATAATTATTGTTTAGTCTTTGGAACTAATTTTGTAAAGTCTGCAGTCTTTGTTGTGTGTGCCAATGAAGTCTTTTCCATAAGCTTAGTGGTCAGCTAGCGATTGGACAGAGATTTCCTAAAAGGCCTAGGATCCCCCCCCCCCCCCCATATCTTCCCTGTCTTTACAGAACAGCTCTGTGTATATGTTGGATCATGTTTTCAACACTCAACCAGGCTGTTTATAACCTGTACTTGCCTTAGTTTCCTGCTTGTGCTGAGCCTGAGGTCAGCCAGCAATGAGAGCTTAGGGCTTTCTCAGTTCTTTCCTGAGTGTGGGCACAGCCCTGGGCGAGTGTGTGTTCTTCCTGATCTGTAGGAAAATGTGGGAGCTTTTAAAAGCCCTTACTCTCCATATTATCATTACCCATCCTTTTCTCCCAGGCTTTTTGTTTAGTCTGTTATTTGCTCCAACACTATCCATTGTTCCAGGCAGAGGCAACTAATACCTTTGCCTGTAAATGTTTTGACAAATACTCCCAGGTAGCTGTCTCAACAGTGAGAGAGTTCCCTATTAGGTAAGATGAAGGCAAGCCCTCTGAGCCAGTCTTCAGTAATCTGCCAGACAGATGAAAACTAACCACTGTGACTCTTTTTGAATGAGGTCCCTTCTACTCCCTCCAGTAGTGGTGTGTGTACCAGAAATTCAGGCTGTTATGTTCAAGGCTTCATTGAGCCCTGGGAAGTGGGTTGTCAGGGGTGTGTGTGTGTGGCTTGTATGTCTAGAGTACTGTAAAACAAAGTTCTTTCTCCTTTTTCTTTCTCTCTCTCTTTTTTTAAAAATTATGTGAGAAGCAGGGAAACAGGGAGGCAGAGACAGACTCGCATGCACTTAGACTGGAATCCACCCATCAAGCCCACTTAGGGGGCGATGTTCTCCCATCTGGGGCCGCTGCTCCGTTGCTTAAAACGGAGCTATTTTAGCACCTGAGGCGAGGCCATGGAGCCATCCTCAGCGTCCTGGGCCAACCATTTGAGCCATGGCTTGGGGAGGGGAGGGCTGGAGAAGCATATGGGCGCTTCTCCTGTGTGCCCTGACCGGGAATTGAACCTGGGACTTCCACAGGCCAGGCCAACACTCTATTGCTGAGCCAATTGGCCAGCGCTTCTTTTTCCTTTCTAACAATTTAGCTGGTTTTTCTTGTTAAGCATTCTCCTGGTTGCTGCAACTTTTGGTTAATTTCCAGAGTACTAAGAAAATTGATACTAACAGTTTTTGACAAGTGTTTTCATTGAATTTTGTTGGGATGGGTATTTGGTCTTCTTTATTCTTCCTTTTTTTTGCTGACATCACCCACTGTTGATATGATTCCATAGATTCTGATTCGGGATCGGACTCAGATTCTGAGCAAGAGAATGCAGCTTCTGGCAGTAATGCCTCTGGAAGTGAAAGCAATCAGGATGAAAGAGATGACTCAGGAAAACCGAGTAATAAGGAACTGTTTGGAGATGACAGTGAGGATGAGGGAGCTTCTCATCAGAGTGGAAGTGACAATCGCTCTGAGAGATCAGACAATAGATCAGAACCTTCTGAGCATTCTGACCATGAAGACAATGATGCTTCAGATCTAGATCAACGTAGTGGCTCAGAAGCTCAAAATGATGATGAAGATGAAGGCCATGGATCAGATGGAGGGAGCCATCACTCAGAAGCAGAAGGTTCTGAAAAAGCACATTCAGATGATGAAAAATGGGACAGAGAAGATAAAAGTGACCAGTCAGATGATGAAAAGATACAGAATTCTGATGATGAGGAGAGGGCCCAAGGATCTGATGAAGATAAGTTGCAGAATTCTGACGACGATGAGAAAATGCAGAACACCGATGATGAGGACAGGCCTCAACTTTCCGATGATGAGAGACAACAACTGTCTGAGGAGGAGAAGGGTAATTCTGATGATGAACGGCCAGCAGCTTCTGATAATGATGATGAGAAACAGAATTCTGATGATGATGAACAGCCACAGATGTCTGATGAGGAGAAAATGCAAAATTCTGATGATGACAGGCCACAGGCCTCAGACGAAGAACGCAGACACTCAGATGATGAAGAAGAACAGGACCATAAATCAGGTAATTCATTTATGAGACTCAAGATGGGTTAGTAAAAGCATCTAGATACAGATACATCCCATTTGTTTACTTATTGCAGTCTCATCTTTAGTACCCTATTTTTTCTCTCTACCTCCATTTCAGTTTTTTCTAACTAAACATTTTGCTTTTTAAAAATTTTCCTAATCTCTGTTATTTCTATCCCCCTTCCATTTGATAATTGATGATAAATTAGAAAGAATTTACAGAGGAAGGTCTTAGAGAAGGATGTAGGGTGAAAGTAGTTATATAATGAATAGAGGTGGTTCTATTTCTGTGGGTAACAGAAGAGCATGCCTCAGGTGAGAATAGGTTTGTTTGGTGGAAAAAAAACAGTACAGTACCATTGAAACATCCCCATAGGGCGGTTGTACTGAGGTGTGAACAACACGTTCCAGTTCAGTTTGTTGAGAGCCAGAATTGGATCATCCAGAGATAATCAGGCTCCAAGTTGACTCACACTAATTAAATTCACAAGAAACTAATTTATAAAAATTGCTTTGCAAAACTGTTTTAAGAGGATCAGTTATTTCTCTTATCATTGTATTCTTCCCTTGGGGAAGATCTGCATTAGATGCCAATTTATAATAATCACAAAGTTGCCTGGGCAACATAACATGCAGAACATGGAACACCAGCAGGATGGTCTCAGTGAGCTGTGGTAGATTGATGCAGGTGTTCTCTGCCCAGGAGGATGCGCTTGGGCCCATACTCATTCCAGAATCCTGGAAACATCCAGATGTCCTTTCTCTCTGGGCCCCCTGTATAACAGTTGTTACACTGTTCTGTTAAAGTTAACACATTCTTTATGTAGAATTCTTTTTCAATGTAGAGATCTTGTTTGTTTTTTATATTATATAAAAGTCACCTTGATTAGGCTGAAAGTTTTCCAGAAGTAATAACTGGATTGCTTCATTTTTGTAGATGATTGATTATAATTATATAATAATCCCATTTTCTTAGCTTACCTATGGGGAGGATTTTTTTTTCTTCTGTAATATACTGCTCATAAAAATTAGGGAATATTTCAAAATGAATATGAAGTGATAAAAAAAGAGGCATTTGATTTTTTTTATTAAACGAGAACATCAGAAAAGCAAAGGACAAGTCAAAGAAAGTTGTTTGATTATGCAAATCAGGTACAAAACCAACTTTTATTGATGAAAATGCACTATACAAAAGGCTGAAAGTACTGGAGTATCTACATGTTTCTTGATCCCCTAATTTTTGTGAGCAGTGTACACACCTCACAGTAGTATTCAAGACCACATTTTGGCATTATTTAGGAGAGGAGGTCAGCAGAAAATTTCAAGAAATGAATGTAGGTCTATGTAGACCAGGGGTCCCCAAACTACGGGCCGCATGCGGCCCCCTAAGGCCATTTATCCGGCCCCCGTCGCACTTCCGGAAGGGGCACCTCTTTCATTGGTGATCAGTGACCATCTCATTAGCCAAAAGCAGGCCCATAGTTCCCATTGAAATACTGGTCAGTTTGTTGATTAACATTTACTTGTTCTTTATTTTAAATATTGTATTTGTTCCCGCTTTTTTTTTTTTTTTACTTGAAAATAAGATATGTGCAGTGTGCATAGGGATTTGTTCATAGTTTTTTTTATAGTCCGGCCCTCCAACGGTCTGAGGGACAGTGAACTGTTTGGGGAGCCCTGATGTAGACTATAGGACTGCAGTAAGTATTCAGTAACTAGTTCTTGGGTAGAGTTTTTTCTACTGTTGTCAGAATCATTAAGGCTTATGTACTACTTCTCAAATATATACTAGCAGACTAACCTAAGACTAGGGTCATAGTAGGGGATCTTGTAGGTAGCTGGTCATTCTGCTTAATTCTTAACTACTACCTATAGTGGTTCAGTTGATTTTCTCAAAGTTTACAATTAGGTAAACACTGGTACCATCCAGAAACACGATGTGTTTTTTTCTTCCATTGTAATATTTTTACCTTTTTTTTCTGTGATGAGTTACAGATTTTTTTTTTTTTTGTATTTTTCTGAAGTGAGAGGCAGGGAGGCAGAGACAGACTCCTGCATGCGCCCGACCGGTATCCACTCAGGAATCCTGCTAGGGGGCGATGCTCTGCCCATCTGGGGTGTTGCTCCATTGCAACCGGAGCCATTCTAGCGCCTGAGGCAGAGGCCATGGAGCCATCCTCAGCGCCCAGGCCAACTTTGCTCCACTAGAGCCTTGGCTGCCAAAGGGGAAGAGAGAGATAAAGAGAAAGGAGAGGGCGAAGGGTGGAGAAGCAGATGGGTGCTTCTCTGTGTGCCCTGGCTGGGAATTGAACCCGGGACTTCCACACGCTGGGCTGACACTTTACTGCTGAGCCAACCAGCCAGGGCAGTTATAGATAAAATTTAATCATACATTTCAGTACTGCTTTTCTCATTCTACCAGGTGTTTTTGCTTATAGAAACCAATGTTCTTTTTTATTAATTTTTTTTAAATTAACTATAGTGATTTAGCATAGTGATTTTTGTGTATGTTTGTATAGTTCTTTTAATGGTAACACACATGTAGATATGTGTAACCACCACCACAGTCAGAATACAGAACAGTATTATCACCCTAAAACTCCCTCATACTATTCCTTTTGTAGTCACATCCTTCCCCCACTTCTGACCCCTGACAGCTGTTGGTCTGTTCTGTCACAGATATTTTGTCTTTTCGAGAATGTCACCTTATAAATGGAATCATACGGTATGTAGCTGTTTTTCTTTTACGTAGGCTTCCAGTTATCACAATGCATTTAGATTTGTCCAGATTGTTTCATGTATCAGGAACTTCTTGTTAGTCAATACTGAGTAGTTTTCCATTGTATGGATACCACAGTTTGTTTATTCCCAATGTTGATTTTAAAACACAAAATTCAAAGTTATGACCATGATCATGCAGAACCTCTAATTTCGCTCTTACAGAATCTGCAAGGGGCAGTGATAGTGAAGATGAAGTTTTGCGAATGAAGCGCAAGAATGCAATCGCGTCTGATTCAGAAGTGGATAGTGACAGTGAGGTACCAAAAGGTACGTTGATTTCTTCTTTGTTATATATATATTTATTTCCCTTCCTCTTTCTGCATATAACTGTAGTACATGGCTAAACCTGGGTGTTGAACCCAGACTGCAAGGACCACAGAAAGAATGTGAATACACTCTGTGTACATGGGGAGGTGGTGCAGATACAAGAAACTTTATGCTCTATCATTTGACAAACCTGTTTCTTCATTTACAGTGTTAATGAATCTGTTGTCAGGGGCTGAAATTGTGGTTCAGGTGGAGGCGGCAGTGTTCATCTTCAGTTTGAATGGCAGTTCCAGGACAGCTTGTTCTTAAGTTCTTAACAGGTTAATATCAGATGAAGAACCTGGTTCTTTGAGCTATAGTTTAGACCAGGGTAGTCAACCTTTTTATTTTATTTTATTTTATTTATTTATTTTTTACAGAGACAGAGAGAGAGTCAGATAGGGACAGACAGGAATGGAGAGAGATGAGAAGCATCCATCATCAGTTTTTCATTGCGACACTTTATTTATTCATTGATTGCTCTCTCACATGTGCCTTGATTGGGGCGGGGGGCTACAGCAGACAGAGTGACTCCCTGCTTGAGCCAGCGACCCTGGGCTCAAGCTGGTAACCCTTGCCCAAATCAGATGAGCCCGCGCTCAAGCTGGCAACCTTGGGGTCCCGAACCCAGGCCCTCCGCATCCCAGTCCGACGCTCCATCCACTGCGCCACCACCTGGTCAGGCAGTCAACCTTTTTATACCTACCGCTCACTTTTGTATCTGTTAGTAGTAAAATTTTCTAACCGCCCTCTGGTTCCACAGTAATGGTGATTTATAAAGTAGGGAAGTAACTTTATTTTATAAAATTTATAAAGCAGAGTTACAGCAAGTTAAAGCATATAATAATAATTACTTACCAAGTACTTTATGTTGGATTTTCACTAAGTTTGGCAGAATAAATCTTTATGAAACAACTTACTATAGTTAAATCTATCTTTTTATTTATACTTTGGTTGCTCCGCAACCGCCCACCATGAAAACTGGAACGCCCACTAGTGGTTGGTAGGGATCAGGTTGACTATCACTGGTTTAGATGAAGAGTTCATAAAAACCCAGTGTTAGATAAGGTAGATTTGTTATAGTAAGGATAAAAGATCTACCTGTTTATCTCTATGGATGACTATGTTTCCACTGGTAAATTACTATGCAGTTATGATGTTAGTATAAAAATTACAGCAAACAATTTTGTTAGTTTGATTATTTACCATCATTATTCTGCTGAATGGTAGTTAAGCATTAATGTTAAATAGCTTATATAAATTATCCTAAGTAGCTTAAGTAAAGCAAACATTTAGAGGGTCAGCTAGAGAGAAAGGAGAGCTGGGCAGAACAGCATGCTCTCCAGATCAATAATGAGTAATTATGTGCGTAAACTTTGAAAGCAGATGATCCAAGGTAGAATCTTTGTAGCTCCATTTTCTAACTATATGATTTTGATCAAATTAATTACTACACTTCAGTTTTCTGATCTGTAAAAGGGATATGATGCTAACCACCTTACAGGGTTGTTGGGAGAGTCAGATATGTTCATTCTTTCATTTTGTTCACAGTTGTTTATTCAGACTCTCCTGTGTATTAGTACTGTTCGGGGCACTGGGAATATATGAGAGCAATGATCAGAACAGATTAAGACCTCTTTCATGGAACTCAAAATCTGGAGGAGTCAGCGTAGTGTAGGGAAACTGATAATAACACAGTAAGTAAATTAAATATATAGTATGTTGGGTGGTGGTAAGAGCTAAGAAGAAAATGAATCAAGAAGAGGCATGAGGCCCTGGCCAGTTGGCTCAGTGGTAGAGCGTCGGCCTGGCGTGCAGAAGTCCCGGGTTCGATTTCCGGCCAGGGCACACAGGAGAGGCGCCCATCTGCTTCTCCACCCCTCCCCCTCTCCTTCCTCTCTGTCTCTCTCCTCCCCTCCCGCAGCTAGGGCTCCATTGGAGCGGGGATGGCCTGGGCGCTGGGGATGGCTCTGTGGCCTCTGCCTCAGGCGCTAGAGTGGCTCTGGTCGCAACATAGCGACGCCCAGGATGGGCAGAGCATCGCCCCTGGTGGGTGTGCCGGGTGGATCCCGGTCGGGCGCGTGCAGGAGTCTGTCTGACTGTCTCGCCCCGTTTCCAGCTTCAGAAAAAATAAAATAAAATAAAAAAAAAATAAAATAAAAAGAAGAGGCATGAGTGTTGGTGGGTGGGTTGTAGTTTCGGTGATTTTTACCATATAGATGAACTTTTTAGTACCCTAACCTTCTTTCTCTCTTCTTTTTTTAAAATGATTAAGACAATGGTTTTTTTTGTTTGTTTGTTTTTTGATTAAGACAGTGTTTTTAGGCCAATTGAAGGTTATAGCAAAACTGAAGGGAATGTATGGAAATTGCCTGATATACCCACTGTCCCTATACATGCATAGTCTTCCCAATTATCAACATGCTCCACCAGAGGACACATTTGTTACAATTGATGAACCTACATTGACAGATTATAATCACCTAAAGTTTACAGTTTACATGAGAGTTCACTCATAGTGTTGTATATTCTATGGGTTTGGACAAACATATACTGACATCTATCCATTATCAGAGTATTATATAGAGTAATTTCACTGCTCTACAGATCATTTTGGCTCTAGCTTTGCCTATTCATCTCTCCTCCCCGCTAACCCTTGGCAGTCACTGACCCTTTACTGTCTCCATAGTTTTGCCTTTCCAGATAATATATGTATCATATACATATATATCATGTAGCATGTAGCATTTTCAGTTAAACTTTTTTTTGTGTGTGTGGCAGAGACAGAGAGTCAGAGAGAGGGGCAGATAGGGACAGACAGGAAGGGAGAGAGATGAGAAACATCAGTTCTTTGTTGCAGCTCCTTAGTTGTTCATTTACTGCTTTCTTATATGTGCTTTGACCGTGGGGCTACAGCAGACCATGTGACCCCTTGCTCAAGCCAGCGACCTTGGGTCCAAGCTGGTGAGCTTTGCTCAAACCAGATGAGCCCACACTCAAGCTGGCGACCTTGGAGTCTCGAACCTGGGTCCTCGACATCCCAGTCCAACACTATCCACTGCGCCACCACCTGGTCAGGCTCAGTTTGACTTTTTTTGATTTAGTAATATGCATTTAAGTTTCTTCCACACCTTTTCATGGCTTGACAGCTCATTTCTGTTTAGAACAATGATATTCCATTGTCTGGAAGTACCAGTTTATCCAGTTACCTTCTGAAGGACATCTTGGTTGCTTCCGAGTTTTGGCAATTATGAATAAAACTGCTATAAATAAGTGTGTGTAGGTTTTTGTGTGGACATAAGTTTGCAGCTTCTTTGGGTAAAGATACTAAGGAGCATAATTGCTGGAGCATTTGGGAAAAGCATGTTTAGTTCTGTAAGAAACTGCTAGACTCTCTCCCAAATGGCTGCACCATTTTGCATTCCCATCAGTGAAGATGAAAGTTCCTGCTGCTGCCCATTTGCCAGCATTTGTTGTTGTCATTGTGCTGGATTTTGGCCGTTCTAATAGGTTGCTTCTCTTTTAGTGATATGCCCTCCACTGTGCCTCAGTAACTCACAGTTTTATCCTAGTCTATGTCATTATCAATAATTGTTAATATTTTTATGATCTCAATTTCAAGCAGCCCACTTTCTGATCACCCTCCTATCTCTTCACCCCCTGTACTACCCCACCTTGGTTTGTTGGTTTATTACAGATTATTGTTGTTGTTTTGCCTATACCTAGGTGAAATTCTGCTTCTTACAAGGGGGGCTAGGTAGACATGGGTCTGTAATTTTAAAACTTGAGGGACTTTGTAGCAAATAGGCTAGTATGGACTGTCTAAGTCCCAAATTTGAGTATATAGACTGTAGGCGGATATTGGGGCTCCTGGGTTTAAAGGCAATAGAGGAGTAAGGATGCAGTGAGGGAGGGGAGGAAGAAGTGCCTCCTTTGCAGCTCTGCCTTCCCCTGGATTTGCCCCATTCCCCCTCCTCAGACGTTCTAGTAAAATCTTTAAGAGTCAGGCTCAGAGTTGTGTTCGGGTGATTTCCTGGTGTGGTCCAGAAACCTTGGGAATATGTTGAAGTCATAGCTTTGAAGAACCTTTATAGTTACAGATATTAATGCTGTGCATTTTTCCTCCTATATTGAAGAAAATAGTGGAGCAATGGATCTCTTCGGAGATGCAGATGATATATCTTCAGGGAGTGATGGGGAAGATAAACCACCTACTCCAGGACAGCCTGTTGTAAGTACAGTTACCAGTGTGAATTGGGCCCCTATTCAAGACTAAGTAAAAAGTTTCTGAGACTCAGGGTTTCTCATGTCAAGAAGGGAACTCTTGGTTTTAAGAGGGAATAGAAATAACTGCCCTGGCACATCTACTCCATGGAAGACGACTCGTCAATAAAAAGGGTTGAACTATTTTTTTTCTATATCTTTTTTTTTATGGAGGGGAGAGAGATGAGAAGCATCAACTCATAGTTGCATCACTTAAATTCATTGACTGCTTCTCATACGTGCCTTGACCAGGGGATCAGGCCAAGCCAGTGACCCCTTGCTCAAGCCAGTGACCTTTGGGTTCAAGCCAGTGACCATGGGATCATGTTGATGATCTCACACTGAAGCTGGTGACCCTGTGCTCAAGCCGGGTGAGCCTGCGCTCTAGCCAGTAACCTTGGGGTTTTAATTTTTTTAATTTTTTTAATTTTTTTCCATTTTTCTGAAGCTGGAAACAGGGAGAGACAGTCAGACAGACTCCCGCATGCGCCCGACCGGGATCCACCCGGCACGCCCACCAGGGGCGATGCTCTGCCCACCAGGGGGCGATGCTCTGCCCATCCTGGGTGTCGCCATGTTGCGACCAGAGTCACTCTAGCGCCTGAGGCAGAGGCCACAGAGCCATCCCCAGCGCCCGGGCCATCTTTGCTCCAATGGAGCCTTGGCTGCGGGAGGGGAAGAGAGAGACAGAGAGGAAAGCGCGGCGGAGGGGTGGAGAAGCAAATGAGCGCTTCTCCTGTGTGCCCTGGCCGGAAATCGAACCCGGGTCCTCCGCACGCTAGGCCGACGCTCTACCGCTGAGCCAACTGGCCAGGGCCAACCTTGGGGTTTTAAATCTGGGACCTCAGCATCCCAGATTGACACTCTGTCTACTGCGCCACCACCAGTCAAGCAAGGATGGAACTATTGACATGTGCACCAGTTTGGGTGAAGTTCCAAGGAAGTATGCTGAGTGGATACAAAGCCAATCCCAAAGGTTACATTCTATATGATTCCACTTAGGTAACATTCTTGAAATGACAAAAATTATAGAAATGGAGAATAAATGAGTGGTTATTTGAGATTAAGGAGGGAGGAGGGCAAGAACAAAGTGGATGTGGATGTGGCTGTGAAGGGCAGCCTGGATCTCGGGTATGGCAGTGCTCTGTGTCTGGCTCTAATGGGGTCAGTCTAATGGTTGTGCTGTTGTACTCTAGTTCTACAAGATGTTGCCATTAGGGGAAGCTGGGTAAAAGAAAGAAGAAAGAACTGCCCAGCATGAGGTTGGTGCCATGTTTTAAGAGACTAGACTGGCCTGACCAGGCGGTTGCGTAGTGGATAGAGCGTCGGACTGGGATGCAGAAGACCCAGGTTCAAGACCCCGAGGTTACTAGCTTGAGCGTGGGCTCATCTGGTTTGAACAAAAATTCACCAGCTTGGACCCAAGGTCTCTGGCTCAAGCAAGGGGTTACTCGGTCTGCTGAAGGCCCACGGTCAAGGCACATATGAGAAAGCAATCAATGAACCACTAAGGTGTCGCATTGAAAAACTAATGATTGATGCTTCTCATCTCTCCGTTCCTGTCTGTCTGTCCCTGTCTTTCCCTCACTCTGACTCTCTCTCTGTCTCTGTAAAAAAAAAAAAAAAAAGAGAGAGACTAGACTGCAAGGACCTATGATTTGAGAACCATTGATTTAAATATTTTTCTTGTTCATGCCAAGAAGTGTGTGTGTGCTATATTGATAATTTCTCATCTTAATTGATACAGTGACTTCATATTAAAGTGTTGATGAGTGTTGGTAAGTATGTGTAAGATAGATTCATCACAAGAGACTCTTCTGATAATTTTAAACAGATTTTGTTTCCCATTAAATTAGGAGGCTCCTAGCTTTCTCCTCACCCCCTGTACTACCCCACCTTGGTTTATTGATTTACTACAGATTATTGTTTTACCTGTATCTAAGTGAAATTCTGCTTGCGAGGAGGGGGGCCTGGGTAGACATGCATCTATAATTTTAAAACTTGAGGGACTATGTAGAGAATAAGCTGGTAGGAATGGAGATTGAGGGCTACTTTTGCTCTAAAGTGAAGTCTCAGTGTGCTTCTTGCCTACCTAAGTAATTATAAAGTGTGGAAGTTGAGCTAGGCCATTTCCAGGATCCCGTAATGCTCTAAATTCTATGATTTTTTTACTAGGATGAAAATGGCTTGCCTCAGGACCAACAGGAGGAGGAGCCAATTCCTGAGACCAGAATAGAAGTAGAAATCCCCAAAGTAAACACTGATTTAGGAAACGACTTATATTTTGTTAAACTGCCCAACTTTCTCAGTGTGGAGCCCAGGTAAGGGGGTCAGTTAAAAGTGTGTCTAGCCTGACCAGGCGGTGGCACAGTGGATAGAGCGTCAGACTGGAATGCGAAAAGACCCAGGTTCGAGACCCCGAGCTCGCCAGTTTGAGCGCGGGCTCATCTGGTTTGAGCAAAGCTCACCAGCGTGGACCCAAGATCGCTGGCTTGAGCAAGGGGTTACTCGTTCTGTTGAAGGCCCACAGTCAAGACAGATGAGAAAGCAATCAATGAACAACTAAGGTGTCACAACGAAAAACTGATGATTGATGCTTCTCATCTCCTTCTGTTCCTGTCTGTCTGTCCCTATCTATCCCTCTCTCTGACTCTCTCTCTGTCTCTGTAAAAAAAAATAAATTAGCCCTGGCCGGTTGGCTCAGCGGTAGAGCGTCGGCCTAGCGTGCGGAGGACCCGGGTTCGATTCCCGGCCAGGGCACATAGGAGAAGCGCCCATTTGCTTCTCCACCCCTCCGCCGCGCTTTCCTCTCTGTCTCTCTCTTCCCCTCCCGCAGCCAAGGCTCCATTGGAGCAAAGATGGCCCGGGCGCTGGGCATGGCTCTGTGGCCTCTGCCTCAGGCGCTAGAGTGGCTCTGGTCGCAATATGGCGATGCCCAGGATGGGCAGAGCATCGCCCCCTGGTGGGCAGAGCTTCGCCCCTGGTGGGCGTGCCGGGTGGATCCCGGTCGGGCGCATGCGGGAGTCTGTCTGACTGTCTATCCCCGTTTCCAGCTTCAGAAAAAATGAAAAAAAAAAAATAAATAAATAAATAAATTAAAAAAAAGTTTTTAGAAAGTGTTTATAGATGTTGGATAGAAATATGTGGAATATTGATTTTTTTTTTTTTTAATTTACGTGAGAGGAATGGGGAAAGACGGACTCCTACATGTACCTGACCAGGATCCACGCTGTGACTCCTGTCTGGGGCTGATTGCCTATCTGAGCCCATGCTTGCAACCAGGCTATTTTTAGCATCTGAGACAGAGCCATCCATCTTCAGCATCCAGGGCCAATGTGCTTGAACCAATCAAACCATGGCTACGGGAGGGAAAGAGAGAAGGGAGACGGGGAGGGGAAGAGAAACAGATGCTTGCCTCTTCTGTGTGCCCTGACTGGAGATCGAACCCAGGCCTTCTGCATGCTGGGTCGACGCTCTACCACTGAACCAACCAGCCAGGACCTGATATTTTTCTTATGTTATATGAGTTGACTAATCACAAAATGGAAAACTGGTCATGTATCTGAAAAAATAAATCAAGCATATTCTGTGATAGAAAAAGTATGGACAATTATATTGGTAAAGGAGACTTAATGCTTGTAATTATTTTTAGCAGTCTGATAGTAATTAACTGACATCATAAGCTTTTGAGTATTTTTGACTAGAACAGCCCTGAAAATGCTGAAATTGAGAGTAGTAAAATTTGCTAGAGAAACAGCAAATGTCCACTTTAGCAGCCATTGCAGATCTAGAAAAGCTAGTGATTTTGGACAGTTAAATGTTTGTGGATATTATTCACTAATAACATGCAGGCTCTTATGTGGTTTAAACGTTTTTCCCCAAACATAATGATATAGAAGGCTAGAGCATATATGACCTATTCCTTGAAGACTTATACGTATAAGAATAAAGAATAGCCTGACCTGTGGTGGCGCAGTGGATAAAGCGTCGACCTGGAAATGCTGAGGTCGCCAGTTCAAAACCCTGGGCTTGCCTGGTCAAGGCACATATGGGAGTTGATGCTTCCAGCTCCTCCCCCTTCTCTCTCTCTGTCTCTTCTCTCTCTCTCTCTGTCTCTCCCTCTCCTCTCTAAAATGAATAAATAAAAAATTTTTAAAAAAAACCCAGTTCACAGTTGTACACCCATTAAAAAAAAAAAATTATGACTATTTAGCCTTGCTTATACTATGTTTCAAGCAACATGTATTAACACCAGTTAACAAACAGCAAATTTCAAGAAAGTACAGTAATTTGAATGCTTTCTTAAAGTCAAACATGAGGACATTTGATCATTATGGATTTTAATTATATTATACTCTTTTAGTAGAGCGGTGTGTATTAATTGATATTATATAGCAGTGTATTAATAGATATTATATAGCAGTGATACTATTTTTTACAGAATATGATTAACAGTTTATTTTAAAACAATTTATAGACCTTTCGATCCTCAATATTATGAAGATGAATTTGAAGATGAGGAAATGCTGGATGAAGAAGGTCGAACCCGGTTAAAATTAAAGGTACCATTTCATGCTTTACTCCTTTTTTTTTTTCTTTAATAAAGGAAAACCTGGAGATACTAGCTTGAGACTTGAGGTTTTCTGTTTTGTTTTTGTTTTATTTTAATTTTTCATCAGTGTGTGAGAGAGAGAGAGAGAACAGCATCAACTCATTGTTCCACTTAGTTCCATTCAGTTGTGTACTCATTGACTGCTTCTTGTATGTGCTCCTTGCCTGGACAATGCTTTATGCACTGAACCACCTGGCAAGGCCAGGATTTGAGCTTTTGAAAGTGATTTTTGGCCCTGGCCGGTTGGCTCAGTGGTGGAGCCTCGGCCTGGCGTGCAGGAGTCCCGGGTTCGATTCCCGGCCAGGGCACACAGCAGAAGCGCCCATCTGCTTCTCCACCCCTCCCCCTCTCCTTCCTCTCTGTCTCTTCCCCTCCCGCAGCCGAGGCTTCATTGGAGCAAAGATGGCCTGGGTGCTGAGGATGGCTCTGTGGCCTCTGCCTCAGGCGCTAGGATGGCTCTGGATGCAACAGAGCGAGGCCCCGGAGGGGTAGAGCATTGCCCCCTGGTGGGCATGCCGGGTGCATCCCAGTCGGGCGCATGTGGGAGTCTGTCTGACTGCCTCCCCGTTTCCAGCTTCGGAAAAATGCAAAAAAAAGAAAGAAAGTGATTTTTGTTTCTTGGTTTATGAATAGATAAAGTCTTCCTTTTCAGATTATTTTTTAGGAAAAGACTATATAGCCTTTGCTCTCTAAATGTGTCACTTTTCTATCACTTTTCTTCTGTTTTACTTTTTTGGTGCTTTTAAAATATTATTAGCTACTTCCTCCAGAAAAAATAGTGTGTGTTTAGAACAAGTATTTCCATATGTTCTGTGGGTTTTAAGTTGTAGCAACTTCCTGCAATAGGAAATTCTTCAGGCTTGTTTATCTATGGATATATACAAGAAGAATTTGTTACTCTCTTCTGACACTCCGCCTTATGGCTCTTGGTTGTCTTCTGATTGCTGATGTTAACTCTTAGGAGACATTTTTATTGGACTAAATTCTTATTAGTGCTTCTCTTTGATAGCTTGTACTGTCTTTTTACCTTTCTGCAAGGGGGACGCTCTAATCTTCCTTTAATCAAGGTGAATGTAGATTAAGCAGATGCTTTAGAGCTGAGTTGTACCAAAAAACAAGAAGCAGTTGCACTCATTATACTAACACTGGAGGTATGCGTTTTAAATTCTTAAATCTGAAAGAGTTTCTGCAAATACCTTATTTTGGGGTGGATATTGTACATGGTGTTAGAATGTTAAGAAGTGGCAGTCTGGCATTCTTAGAATTCAGGGGCTGAATTTTTAGAACAGTTTCATCCCTTCAAGTGTGACAGCTCCACAGTACCTAAAGAACCTTGATATAAGATACTATATGTAGTCTCTATCCAAATGCACGGGCTTCCAAAGCTTTCTGCGCAATTTCACTGCCCCCCCCCCCAATGGAAATGCAGATCAAGTGAGAAAATGGAGATAAACAGGTACCAATAACTTGCTCTAGGTCATGAAAATAATAGGTATAGTTTTTAGAGTATTTTTTCTTCTTTGCTGTCCTTTCCTTGTCTGTATCCAGCTCCCATTAGCCCAATTGTTAATATTTATCCTTGGAAATGTGTGTCTATTTTTCCCACCTGTTTTAGTGTCTCTGGCATTATGCTACTGCTTTTCATTGTTTCTCATCATTTACATAAATTAGTGTGGTAGTTCCTTTTTTTTTTTTTTTTTAACAGAGACAGCGAGAGTCAGAGAGAGGGACAGACAGGGACAGACAGACAGGAACGCAGAGAAATAAGAAGCATCAATTATCAGTTTTTCGTTGTGGCATTTTAGTTGTTCATTGATTGCTTTCTCATATGTGCCTTGACCGCGGGCCTTCAGCAGACCGAGTAACCCCTTGCTCGAGCCAGCGACCTTGGGTCCAAGCTAGTGAGCTTTTTGCTCAAACCAGATGAGCCTGCACTCAAGCTGGCAACCTTAGGGTCTCGAACCTGGGTCCTCTGCATCCCAATCTGATGCTCTATCCACTGCGCCACCGCCTGGTCAGGCAGTGTGGTACTTCCTTATTTGTTTACTTTTTATTGATTTTTGCATTTTTTCCTTATCTCCTATCATGATGCATCAGTGAGTGCTTCAGTATATCTATTATATTTTCAGATCATGTAACACCAGACTTTAATAAGCATCAAAATTTATAAATAAGTATTTGTTCTAAAACCTTGATACTTAAGAGTACAAAATGTTGGTGTATAATAGATTGATGTCTTTTGAAACCTTGGTATGTGATGGAAAATAACACTGGACCCTGTGTGTCTTGAGTGATTTTTTAAAAATTATTTTTAAGCAAAAGAAGGAGAAAGAGAAATAGGGACAGATAGGGACAGACAGACAGGACGGGAGAGAGATGAGAAGCATCAACTCAGTTGCAGCACCTTAGTTGTTCATTGATTGCTTTTTCATGTGTCTTGACTTGGGGGCTCCAGCTGAGCCAGTGACCTCTTGCTCAAGCCAGCGACTTTGGGCTTTTAAGCCAGTATCCTTGTCTGTGATCCCACACTCAAGCTGGTGAGCCCCAACCTCAGAGTTTCAAACCTGGGCCATCAGCGTCCCAGATTGATGCTCTGTCCACTGTGCCACTGCATAGTCAGGCTGGAGTGATATTCTTGAGACTAGACTGATCATTCTTAGAGTCACTTGGTGAAATTAATTCTTTAATGAACAAGGAACTGGGTATAGTTTATATATGTACCTCTGTAACATCCTCTTTCCTTAAAAGTACTTTTTTTTTAGAGAGAGGCAGGGAGAGAGCTGAGAAGCATCAACTCATAGTTGCAGCACATTAGTTGTTTACTGATTGTTTATCAAATGTGCATTGTCTGGGGACTCAAGCTGAGCCAGTGACCCCTTGCTCAAGCCAGCAACCTGGGGCTTCAAACCAGTGGCCTTTGGGATCAAGCCAGTGACCTTTGGGCTCAAGCCAGTGAACAGGGGATCATGTCAGTGATTCCATGCTCAAGCCAGCGACCCTAATGTCAAGCTGATGAACCTGCAGTTAAACCAGATGAGCCGGCACTCAAGTGGTGACCTTAAGGTTTTGAACCTGAGACCTCAGTGTCCTGGGTTGACACTCTGTCCATTGTACCACCACTGGTCAGGCTTGTTTTTTAATTTTTAATTAAGAAATACTTAAACATAGACAAATCTAGTGAGAACAATATAAGAAACGCTCACGCACCCGTCACTCACTTCACTGTAAAGCTGTACAGTCTTGTTACACTGATACACCTCACTCCACTGTACTCTGATTATTTTGAAACAAACTTCGGAATGATAACGTATTTTATTTATGCATATTATTGAGTTGGTTGTTTATTTAGTGAGGAATAAAAAAGGAAAAGGGAAAAACTGGAAGGGGATGATTAGAAGCCAGTTGTACAGTCACATCTACCAGAGTGGAGATCCAGAAATTCTAAGTGGAAAAGGGAGCAGCTGCTTGTAGGGTTGATGGTGGGGGAATAGGACAGGGAAGGCGTGGGCTTTGATCTGTTTTCAGAGTTTTGGCTTCTCTCTACTGCCATCTTAACTCTCATTCTCTATCCTTGTGAGTGTATTCTGTTTTTAATTCTTTGCTGTCATGTTAGTGGGTTTCTAAGATGCAGCAGTGATAAACTACATGCATTTAATGTATTGCATATTCCCAGAAGTCCCATTGAGTTTTTAGTTTTTATTTCTAAATTTTTCATTGATTTGAGAGAGAATGAAACGGGAGAAGGGAGACAGAGAAGCATCAACTCACTCTTCTACTTAGTTCCATTTAGTTGTACACTCATTGGTTGCGTCTCATATGTGTCCTGATGAGGGTTGGAACCCTTGACCTCAGTGTACCTAGATGACCTTCTATCCACTGAGCAAACCCGGCTAGGTCCCCATAGAGTTTTTTTTCTTTTCTAAGTGAGAGGAGGGGAGGTAGAGAGACACACTTCTGCGTGTACCCCAGCCAGATCTACCTGCAACTCCCATCTTGGACTGATGCTCTGCCCATCTGGAGCCATACTTGCAACCGAGCTTTTTTTTTTTTTTTTTTTTAGTGAGAGGAGGAGTGGCAGAGAGATAGACTCCCACATGTGCCCTGACTGGGATCCACCCCACAAGCCCACTAGAGGGTGATGCTCTGCCTATCTGGGGCTATTGCTTCATTGCTTAGCAACTGAGCCATTTTTTAGCCCTTGAGGCGGAGGGCAGACCGAGTAACCCCTTGCTTGAGCCAGTGACCTTGGGTCCAAGCTGGTGAATTTTTGCTCAAACCAGATGAGTCCACGCTCAAGCTGGCGACCTCGGGGTCTCGAACCTGGGTCTTCCGCATCCCAGTCCGATGCTCTATCCACTGCGCCACTGCCTGGTCAGGTTGTTTTTGTTTTTTCTAATTAGGTAAGAGGCAGGGAGGCAGAGAGACAGAGTTCCACAAGCATGAGATCCACCTGGCAAGTCCCCTACAGGGCAATAGTTGCTCTGCTCATCTGGGTCCCCTGTTCCATTGCTCAGCAGCTGAGCTATTTCAATGTCTGAGGTGAGGCAATGGAGCCATTCTCAGTGCCTGGGGACAACTTACTCAAACCATTGAGCCATGACTGTGGGAGGGAGAAGGGAAGAAAGAGTGAGAGAAAGACAAGGGGGAGAAGCAGATAGTCACTTCTCTTGTATGCCCTGACTGGGATTCAAACCTGGGATTTCCATACGCTGGGCTGACACTCTACTGCTGAGCCAGCTGGCCAGGGCACCATTGAGGGTTTTTTTTTTGTTTTGTTTTGTTTTTGTATTTTTCTGAAGCTGGAAATGGGGAGAGACAGACAGACTCCCGCATGCGCCCGACCAGGATCCACCCGGCACGCCTACCAGGGGGTGATGCTCTGCCCCTCCAGGGCGTCGCTCTGTCGCGACCAGAGCCACTCCAGCGCCTGGGGCAGAGGCCAAGGAGCCATCCCCAGCGCCCGGGCCATCTTTGCTCCAATGGAGCCTTGGCTGCGGGAGGGGAAGAGAGAGACAGAGAAGAAGAAGGGGGGGGGTGGAGAAGCAAATGGGCGCTTCTCCTATGTGCCCTGGCCGGGAATCGAACCCGGGTCCCCCGCACGCCAGGCCGACGCTCTACTGCTGAGCCAACCGGCCAGGGCCACCATTGAGTTTTTAATTGCAGTAACGGTGGTTTTCATTTTAGAAAGCTCTTGAATGTTTTTTGGATTTGCCTGGTATTTCCCCTTTGTGGAGTTAAGATAAATTTAGATTCTAAATGTGCTCAAGTCTGGGGTTTTAATTTTCATAGGGTGTTTTGTTTTGTTTTTTTTTCCTTAACTATATACAGGAAGCCTCCCTATTTCCCTAGGCCAGTAGGCATAGTGTTTTGGTCCCACATTTGTAAGGCCTTTAGTCATATAAGAGAACCTGCTTAATATAAGGAATTGTAATTCTAAGTTGCTACCTCAGGTGGCTTTAAGTCTTATCTCCTGTCCTGGTAGCTCTTACTGTGTCTAAAATCACCCCAGGGCTACTAGAGAGTTAGCGTCTGCGCAGGTGCTCCACCACTCAGTTCCCTCTGTGACTCCAGCAGGAGGAGCTCAGAATTTTTGTTCTTGTTATTTCATATTTGTAGGTGATTAAAATAAGAGGGCTTCAACGTTTTATGTTTTTCTGTCACTCCCTGTGCATGCTTATTGTATGGATGTGTGTTACTTGAGGAAAAAATAAGCATAAACTACAGTGTTCTAAGGCACTTGTGTTTTAAAACAGGTAGAAAATACTATTAGGTGGAGGATACGACGGGATGAAGAAGGAAATGAAATTAAAGAGAGCAATGCTCGCATAGTCAAGTGGTCAGATGGAAGGTGAGCACAAGATGTCTGAGGAACGTTGACATACCCAGAATGTGGCCGGGAGGGATCAAGTTTTGGAAAAAGACCTTATTTGTGGGCTACCTCTTATGAAAGAATTTCCAGCCCTGGCCGGTTGGCTCAGCGGTAGAGCGTCGGCCTGGCATGTGGAAGTCCAGGGTTCGATTCCGGCCAGGGCACACAGGAGAAGTGCCCATCTGCTTCTCCTCCTTCCCCCCTCTTCTTTCTCTCTATCTCTCTCTTCCCCTCCTGCAACCAAAGCTTCATTAGAGCAAAGTTGGCCCGGGCACTGAGGATGGCTCCATGGCCTCTGCCTCAGGCACTAAAATGGCTCCAGTAGCAACACAGAGACGCCCCAGATGGGCAGAGCATCGCCTCCTGGTGGGCATGCCTGGTGGATCCTGGTCGGGCGCATGCGGGAGTCTGTCTCTGCCTCCCCACTTCTCATTTTAGAAAAATTAAAAAAAAAAAAAAATAGAATTTCCGGCCCTGGCTGGTTGGCTCAGTGGTAGAGCGTTGGCCTGGCGTGCAGGAGTCCCGGGTTTGATTCCTGGCCAGGGCACACAGGGGAAGCACCCATCTGCTTCTCCACTCCTCCCCCTCTCCTTCCTCTCTGTCTCTCTCTTTCCGCCCCACAGCCAAGGCTCCATTGGAGCAAAGTTGGCCCAGGCACTGGGGATGGCTCTATGGCCTCTGCCTCAGGTGCTAGAATGGCTCTGGTTTTAACAGAGTAATGCCCCAGATGGGCAGAGCATCGCCCCCTGGTGGGCATGCCGGGTGGATCCCAGTTGGGCGCATGCGGGAGTCTGTCTGACTGCCTCCCCATTTCCAAATTCAGAAAATACAAAAAAAAAAAAAAGAATTTCCATTGCTTAATCCCTGCCATTGAAAGAAAACCTGAGAGAATTAGGTAGGTATTTGGGGGTCATACAAGCTGGTGGAAGACATTAAGTGGGGTGAAAAGGTGATCATCCTCTTTGGGTGAAGCATAGTATTTTGGAAAAGTTACACCAGGTCCCCTCCCTTTGCATCCTGCTCATTGTAAGCTGACAGTTTAGGAAAACTGCCTGTCGGTGGGGAGAGAGCAGAGGCTGAGTAAATGTCATGGCATGTTTCGCCTCTACGCAGGTGGTTTTTCACATCGTGCCTTCTTTACTCTCGGAGTTCTGTGTAAGGAGAAAACGCCGCAGTTGAATCACATTTTAAGTGAAGTGAAATGGTGGGATGGAAGCATTATGACTTTTAATAAGTAAAGTGTTCCTTCTTTTCAGCATGTCCCTGCATCTGGGCAATGAAGTGTTTGATGTTTACAAAGCTCCACTGCAAGGCGATCACAATCATCTTTTTATAAGACAAGGTACTGGTCTACAGGGACAAGCCGTCTTTAAAACCAAGCTCACGTTCAGGTAACTGTTCTTGTCAATGTACTGTTTGTTACAGTAAAGCAGCGAAATATAGACGTGTCCAGTGCCCGACTTCTGATTGACGTAATCTCACAGTATAGTCTGTCAAAGACCGAGATCTGGTTCTTAGCTGGCTCTCTAGGTTCAAAGGTTATTTTATCTAGTGCACTGAAAGTTGCCGTTTCACAGGGAAACAGATCATGCTAATCAGACTTACAGGGGACTGTTATGTGAACCAGAATGTCAGTTTACTAATTCAGGTGATTACTAACTGCCAAGAGGCCAAGAATACTTTGCTAGTCCGTGTGTCTTTTCTTTTTAGTAAAATGGATCTGGGAGACTAATAACTAGTGGTTGTTCGTGTGCATGCAGTCAGAGACCAGGTGGTGAGTTGGCGGGTGTGAAGGCTGAGGTCATTCTGTCCCTTAGGCCTCTGCATCCAGTCTCACTCCAGGGTGCCTCTCCTGAGCACTCAGGTCAGCTGATGAGAGCTCCCCTCCTCTAGACTGTGTAGACAATACACTGAGATAGCTGTGTTTTTCTTCCCTTGATTCTAAGATCATCCTCAGGTAATGCATGTTTAAAAGAGTATAGTTATCTTGGTTATGGCTTAGCTTTTTGAGAATTGTAATGGTCAAAAGTACTGTATAGGCTTTAGAATCAGAATAACCCATTTTTGAGTCCTGTTTTCACTTTTGTGTCCTTGTGCAACTTTCTCAACCTCTCTTTGCCTCAGTTTTCTGATGTACAAAATGTGGTAATTATCCCATAGAGTAGCTCCGACAGTGATTCCGTGTAATGTATAAAACACAAAGCCCAGTGCCAGCACTGAGCATCCAGTAAATGCTGCTTGAGCCTGTCCGTGCAGTTTTTAGAAGGTGATCATTCTTTGTAAAGTCTATGGGTTTTTTTTGTTTTTTCATGTTTTGTTTTACTTGTGAGATAAGAATGTTTCAGTGAGCCATAGAATAAAGACAGTTCAAAGTTTCCCACTTTTTTTTTTTTAAATAAGAAAAGGGGAGCCCTGGCCAGTTGGCTCAGCGGTAGAGCGTTGGCCTAGCGTGCAGAGGACCCGGGTTCGATTCCTGGCCAGGGCACACAGGAGAAGCGCCCATTTGCTTCTCCACCCCTCCACCGCGCCTTCCTCTCTGTCTCTCTCTTCCCCTCCCGCAGCCAAGTCTCCATTGGAGCAAAGATGGCCTGGGCGCTGGGGATGGCTCTGTGGCCTCTGCCTCAGGTGCTAGAGTGGCTCTGGTCGCAACATGGTGACGCCCAGGATGGGCAGAGCATCGCCCCCTGGTGAGCAGAGCGTCGCCCCTGGTGGGCGTGCCGGGTGGATCCCGGTCGGGCGCATGTGGGAGTCTGTCTGACTGTCTCTCCCTGTTTCCAGCTTCAGGGAAAAAAAAATGCAAAAAAAAAAAAAAAAAAAAAGAAAAGAAAAGAAAAGGGGAGATAGTGAGACAAACTTCCATTTGCATTCCAACCAGGATCCAACCGCAACCCCTCTCTGGGGCCAACGCTCTTCCCATCTAGGGCCATTGCTTGCAAATGAGCGTATTTTAGGACCTAAGGTGGAGATTCCAGGGAGCCATTTTTGGTGTCTGGAGCCGTCACACTGGAGTCAATCAAGCCATGGCTGCAGAGGAAGAGAAGAGAGAGAGTGAATGAAAGAGAAAAGGGAGAGGGGAGAAGAGACAGATGGGCACTTCTCCTGTATGTTCTGACTGGGAATCGAACCTGGGACTTCCACACACTGGGTCAATGCTCTATCACTGAACCAGCTGGCCATGGCCCTATCCCTATTTTTTCTAGAAATGAGGACGCGGTTACTGGCCTTTTGTTTTTGTGGCATTGACATGACTGGCTCCCAAATGTATTTGGTAAATAGTGAGACATTTTTGTTCATTTCCTGCAGACCTCACTCTACAGACAGTGCCACGCATAGAAAGATGACCCTGTCACTCGCGGATAGATGTTCAAAGACACAGAAGATTAGAATCTTGCCAATGGCGGGCCGTGACCCTGAATGCCAGCGCACGGAAATGATTAAGGTATGTTTGCTGAGCCTGTTCTGGGGTTTTGGGTCTATTAAGACTAGCATTTCCCCAAAACTTTTGTTAGTCATCTCTTCTTGACCCACCTTCGTTCCTTCCAGCTGGCAGGGACGGGAGCTGCACTCATGTCCTGAGTATTGCCATACAGTGGGTGTATGGGGATGTCCTAAAAAACAGACCTGGTGACTGAGAGAGTCTGCACTTCTGCAGATACTATCAAATATGTATCATCTGTGTCTGGTTTAGAATCTATGTCAAAAATCAGTGGAAAGGCTAGAGATTTAGTCTAAAATAGAATAAAATAGGACAGAAGATTGAACGGGAGAGTGCCAACAGCAGTCAGACAAACAGGAGATGTGGTTTTTTTGTTTTGTATTTTTCTGAAGTTGGAAACGAGGAGGCAGTCAGACAGACTCTCACATGCACCTGACCAGGATCCACCTGGCATGCCCACCAGGGGGTGATGCTCTGCCCATCTGGAGCACTGCTCTGTTGCAACCAGAGCCATTCTGGCGCCTGAGGCAGAGGCCACAGAGCCATCCCCAGCGCCCGGGCCAACTTTGCTCCAATGGAGCCTTGGCTGCGGGAGGGGAAGAGAGAGACAGAGAGGAAGGAGAGGGGGCGGGTTGGAGAAGCAGATGGGGCTTCTCCTGTGTGCCCTGGCCAGGAATCGAACCCGGGACTCCTGCACGCCAGGCGGACGCTCTACCACTGAGCCAACTGGCCAGGGCCCAGGAAATGTGGTTTTAAGGGCAGTTTATAACATTCTACTTGGTAGGTTTCAAAGCTGACACAACTGTCAGGTGCAAATTCATCTGTGTGGCTTTGTCCCTAACTGATAGAGTGTATGTTTGAATTGACACCACTGGACTTCTGTGCAGTACGTGCTTTGAGAAGCTAAAGGCAGTGGTTCAGTCTCTCTCCTTCGTCTCCTCTGATCCCTGCTGGATCTCGGCTGTGGCCCTGCGGCTTCATGAGATGCCAGTCCTTAGTGCAGCAGGGCATGCTGGGGCTAAGATCTTTCTTAGTGATCTCACTGTCGGCCTCTGCTGAAGGGGTGGCCCCGTGCCTCAGCTTTTCACTCCTTGTGTTTTGTTCATGGAGGAAGGTGAACTAAACCAGATTAACTCAGAGGCGTGCAGGGGCCTTGCGTTGAAGTCTGACTTGCTCTATTTCCCCACCTTTTCTCCTCAAGGGAGCTGGAGGGGCTTACAGGCTCCACTCTCAGCATTATTGGAAAACCCTGAGGGACCACCTTGAGAAATGCCCAGCCCCTCCACTCCCAGCTCCTGTGGAGGCGCAGAGGAAGCAGCCAGCTCGCTCTGAATTTCTGCCCCGCTGACAGTGCCTTGCTCTGTACTCAGTGCAGCCACCTTCTACTTAATGAGACGGTTTGCTGCACAGAACGTCTAGCAGCAGAATGAGAGTTGTATATAGTAATAAAAGCAAAGGAATTGAGAGAAATGCCAGAATATCCCTGACCTCACACATCTTGTCTCTGCCTTGAGAACCCCAACAGGTAGATGCCAGGCAGGTGGAGGGGGACGAAGGCTCCACTTCGGGGCTCAGGGCCTCTCCCCTACCAGCACCTTCCATCCTGCCGTCAAGAGCTGAGGGTCCCAGGCAGGACTATCGGGGCGCTCTGCTGGTTCGGTGGAGCCTGGGCAAGTCAGGGTCTGTCTCGGGCTGAACAGAAACAGCCTCCCTCAGGCGTCCGCTGCGCGTGGAGGGCGTGGCTCAGGTGGTCGCTGCCCTCCCGGCTCTGACTGGCAGCACAGGGGACGTTGCACCTCCCAAGGCTGTGCCTGTGCCGGTTCTGACCAGACTGTGAGTGTGAGGGAGCCTTCTGCCTCTTCACCCTCGTGGCCTTCATACCTTAGAACTAAACCAGGCGATCGCTGTGTGTCGCAGCAGGTGTGGCACGGAGAGGTCTGGGCTCTGGAGACAGGAAATCAGTATTATCCTGGGCTAGGCATGTGCATGTTCTTTATAGTGAAAGTAGTTACAAGTGAGCACTAAACTAGTTCATTTTTTAAAGGTCAGTGGTTCATTTGCTTCTTTACAGAAAGAAGAAGAACGTTTGAGGGCATCTATTCGTAGGGAATCTCAGCAGCGCCGAATGAGAGAGAAACAGCACCAGCGGGGACTGAGTGCTAGTTACCTAGAGCCTGATCGATATGATGAGGAGGAGGAAGGCGAGGAGTCCATCAGCTTGGCTGCCATTAAAAACCGATATAAAGGGGGCATTCGAGGTGAGCTTGTGCAGAAATTTCATTTCAGGGTTTGGGAATTTATCTTTGCATTGGGCAGGGCATGCTCTGAATGCCCACTCACTGGACAATTTATCTATCTGTCTATCTATCATCTATCTATTTCTTCTTTTCCAACTAATAGGAGGGGGGATAGAGAGAGACTCCTGCATGTGCCCTGACCAGGATCCACCCAGCATCCCCCATCTGGGGCCAAAGCTCTGCCTATCTTGGGCCATGCTCGCAACTCAGCTATTTTTAGCACCTAAGGCAGAGGCTCCACTGAGCCACCCTCAGCACCCATGGCTGGTGCTCTCGAACCAGTCGCTCCATGGCTGCAGGAGGGGAAGAGAGAGGGAGAGAGAAAAGGGGTGGGGAGGGGTGGAGAAACAGATGGTCGCTTCTCCTGTGTGCCTTGACCAGGAATCTAACCTGAGACAGCCGCACGCTGGGCCGATGCTCTACCACTGAACCATCTGGCCATGGCCTGGACAGTTTATATTTAAAGAGTGATATATGTTGAGGTTTAGTTCATTGCAGAATTTGTTCAGGTGACTGAAAGAAGAAACTGCTGTTGCTCCACATTCAGACTTATCCCTGAGCCTCTGCTTCCTGGTTTGAAAGTTTGCCAATAATACTTGGAACTTTTCTAAATTATTTTTATTACTAATTGGGAATCAAGAAGTTAAAATTTTCAGGGAATATATAGTGTTTCCTTTCAAAGGTTTTTTTTTTTTGCTTATTTTCTTCTTTCCCAAGAACTAGTGATTTTAAATGGTCAACATTTATTCAGAACATACTGAATTCCAGGCAAACACTCACTTTACATGCATCTTACTTGATCCTCAGAGCAACGTTATGACCCAGTTGGTATTATTATTATATGTTATTCTTTTTGAGGTGTAAGTAACATATAATATAATAGTTTTAGGTGTACAACATAATAATTTCGTATTTATATATATTGAGAAATGGCCTGACCTGTGGTGGCACAGTGGATAAAGCGTCGACCTGGAAATGCTGAGGTTGCCGGTTTGAAGCCCTGGGCTTGCCTGGTCAAGGTACATATGGGAGTTGATGCTTCCAGCTCCTCCCCCCTTCTCTCTCTCTGTCTTCCAGGAGCTGACTTGTGCAGCTCCTCCCCCCTTCTCTCTCTCTGTCTTCCAGGAGCTGACTTGTGGTACAGAGTACACCCCTCAGGCTGTCTCTCTCTCTCTCCCTCTCTCTCTCCTCTCTAAAAATGAATAAATAAAATAAAAAGATATATGTATTGAGAAATGATTAGCATAATAAGTCTAGTTAATTTCTGTCACCATATGTAGTTACAATTTTTTTTTCTTGTGTTGGAAACTTTTAAGATCTGCTCTCTGAGAACCTTTAAAAATGCATTGCAGTATTATTGACTGTAGTCACCATGCTGTACGTTATATTCCCATCACTTATTTATTTTTTAACTAGAAGTTTGTGGCTTTTGACTCCCTTTGCCTAACTTTCCTCTGGCAGGTAGCATTGAATCTGTTTTTCTTTTTCTTTCTTTCTTTTTTTTTTTCTTTCTTTCTTTCTTTCTTTCTTTCTTTCTTTCTTTCTTTCTTTCTTTCTTTTTCTTTTCTTTTCTTTCTCTCTCTCTCTCTCTCCCTCCCTCCCTCCCTCCGTCTCTCCCTCCCTCCTTTCTCTCCCTCCTTCCCTCCCTCCTTCCCTCCCAGTGACAGACAGGAAGGGAGAGAGATGAGAAGTACCAACTTGTAGTTGGGGCACTTCAGTTGTTCATTGCTTGCTTCTCATATGTCTCTAGCTGAGCCAGTGACCCCTAGCTCAAGCCAGCCACCTTGGACTCAAGCTGGTGAGCCCCCAGTCAAACCAGAGACCCCGGAGTTTTGATTCTGGGACCTCAGCGTCCCAGCTCTATGCTCTATCCACTGCGCCACCTGGTCAGGCATGTTCTGTTTCTTTAGTCACCTTGCATATAGCCTTTTAATTAAGTGGTCATGTGAACCATTCTTGTATTTTTAAATATAAGAGGGTAAGTGCTTCATTGCAACATATCTAAACTGGCTTTTTTTTTTTTAATCAAAACAGTTAACTTACTTGCTTCCTCTGGGAAAATATACAGAAGGCACTAAGGATATTTGTCAAAAGAGAAATCCAGGAATGAATAGATAGCTGTCTCTGACAGTCACCCACAGGTCTATTCCTTTGCTTTCAGAGGAGCGAGCCAGAATCTACTCATCGGACAGTGATGAAGGATCAGAAGAGGATAAGGCTCAGCGATTACTCAAAGCAAAGAAACTCACCAGTGATGAGGTAAAACCAAGTTTATTCAATACTAGGGGTGTACTCTGTACCACAAGTCAGCTCCTGGAAGGAAGAGGAGCTGACAGCCCAGGAGCTGCACAGATGTCTGCACACTTCACTGAACTCAGTGCGGTCATTGCTGTAACAGCACCGGGAGCGGCCCGGGGAAGGCCTGACACCGTGTGGATGGCTGTTCGTAAGCCCAGAGGAGGAGACCTCTCACTGGGTGTTCAGGAAAGAGTTAGTTTGTAGGGCGCACGGGTCAGGTGCACATGCCAGGTAGATGGACAGGCCTGTGAGGAAAAACACATGGCCCCGAAACACCAGGGCTCCACTAGAGAACTCTGAATGATTCAGTGTGAGTAGATTAGAAGAGGGTAGATCTCTTTTTTCTTTTTTCCTCTTTTCAGTGTATTTTTCTTTTTTAAGATTTTATTTATTGATTTTACAGAGAGAAGAGAGGGACAGGGAGTGAGAAGTATCGACTCATAGTTGCTTCATTTTAATTGTTCATTGATTGATTGCTTTTTGTTATGTGCCTTGACAGGCAAGGCCACGGTTTCAAACCTGGGACCTCAGCTTCCCAGTTTGATGCTCTGTCCACTGTGCCACCATAGGCCAGGCCGTAATGTTCATGTCTTTGTCCCTGTGCATTCTGTGATATTTCTTCAGATCGTACTTCTGATTCACTGTTTCTTTCTCTAGTTATGTCTTATATGTTGTTAGTACGTTTCATTGACTTTTTCATTACCAGAGGTTTTCCCCCAAAATTTGTCATTTTTAAAATTCCTGCTCTTGCCTGACCTGTGGTGGTGCAGTGGATCAAGCATTGACCTAGAATGCTGAGGTCGCCGGTTCAAAACCCTGGGCTTGCCTGGTCAAGGCACATATGGAAGTTGATGCTTCCTGCTCCTTCCCCCCATCTCTCTCTGTCTCTCTTCTCTAAAATGAATAAATAATTTAAAAAAAATTCCTGCTCATAACTGATATATGGTCTTTTATGTCCATTTCCAACAACTAAAATCTTTACATGTGCAATTTTACTGCCTCAAATGATGTTTTGCTCAACGTATTTCATTGTAACATTGATGTGCTGCTATAGGAACTTAATTCTAGTGTGTGTCAGTTAAGCCTGTGGTAAAACTGGTTTTGTTGTGTATCCTTTCACTTCAAGTTGCAGAATCTATTGACCTTAAGTAAGGACTTACTGTACTTCCGCTGGCTCTAGTTCATGATGACTTATTTCTCTATGAGTTCTGTGATAAAATAACTTACTTAGCTTAGATCAATGAAAATTTTGAGGCCCAGATTGATGGAGTCCTCCAAAATGGATTTTTATTTCCCTCTGCCAGTGCCTGGGAGGCAGCTGCCTCGGCTTATTCTAGGAATAAGGTCTTTTCAGATTATCTGGAACTATGATTTCTGACTGATGGTTATGGATTTTCCTAGAATTCCTTTTATGTGGGAAATCCCCTGCCAATTAGTGTGGTGTTTGAGATTAGAAGTTACTCTTTCAGACATTTAGGCCAGAGGCTGGCACATTGCATCCCACTTTCCTCTCGGGCTTGTGTGATTGGAACCCCCTCGCTCTTCTAGGTGTTGTCTGTGGATGTTTTCCTGCCATAGTGGCAGAGCTGAGTAGTTGCCACAGACACCATGTGCTTTCCAAAGGCTAGGACGTCTGTTATTTGGCCCCTGTGCCTGCCTTGGGGACATGGGCCTGGGCTTGTTTCCGGTTCCCCACTGCACTAAAGATGGAGTCCTTTGGGGCCTTCTGTTAATCTGCTCCACTTGGCCTTGTCTCCTGTCCTCAGCACCCTGCAAGGCATAGAAACCAAAATTCACATTCAGAGTTTGGTGAATTGTCTTCCAGGAGAAAGCCTGCTTTAGCAGTCTGCTTATCTCCGTGGGTCCTGCTTTCACTTAATTTTTGGCCTCTGATGATACTTTATTTTCTTGCCATCACATTGATTTGTTTATGTTTTCTCCTCATTGTTAGTTATTTTCGGTGGCAGGTTATCAAAAGCTTGTTCAGTCATCCAGGAAATAGGCTTATGTTCCTGTAACCTATGATTTTAATGTATTTTGATCATCTCGGCCTCCTGTGAACTGAGCTCCTGCAAGCTCTTTTCTCATGTGAAGCAGAATTGCGTTCTTGCATTATTGTTTGTTAATCGCAACATTTAATATTTCTCAGTCATTCTTGGAAGTGTCATGCTCTGGAAGATAATTGGACAGAAAGTGTTAAATTATTCTTTAGCATTTGTTTTGAATTATGTAGGAAATATCTTAATGATGCAGTTATAGTGTGTTGAACTTTTGGCAAATGGGAATCCTCTTCTGAACAAATGCTGTTTTATATCTTGGCAAGCAGAAACTGGGAATGACAATTGAGAAGTGCCATAGAATTTCTCTTTATTCCTCTGAAAGAAGATTTTAAAACGTGACCCATCAAATGGCTTTCTTTAGGCTGGGCAGTTACAGGATTGTAACTTACAGATGCCTCGGAGTGCCTCCTCGCTGTGTTCAGGAACCACGCTCTGTCTTCCTCACCCAGATGCTCTCTGTTGGTCTTCCTGCGCCTTTCCCTCCCTGTTTCCCGACAGGTCTTTTCCCGACAGCGCTCAGGTCTTCCTTCTTCCTGGGCCTCCCACTCCTGCCACTGTCTCCTCAGAGTGCTCCAGTTCCCGTCCTGGCCGTGGATTATTAGTGGGAGAGAGTAGGAAAGGGCTCAGACCTGCTCTAGGCCCCTCTCCAGTATTTGCACAGGAAACCCCACCTAAATGCCATGATCCTGGGGATGCCTCTGAAATACAGGGGATTTTTCAGACCCTGATTTCTCATATGAAAGAACCACCATTATCACCCATCAGAGCATTTCTTACCATATGGGGGAACGCCGTGAGTCTAGCTTAGAATGAACTGGGTTATTGAATCTTGGGTCTACCGTGTACACTTACATGGCCTGGAGCAAGTCATCTCACACACTTTTTTTTTTTTTTGTATTTTTCTGAAGTGAGAAGCGGGGAGGCAGAGAGATAGACTCCTGCATGCACCCGACTGGGATCCACCCGGCATGCCCACCAGGGGCAATGCTCTGCTCAATTGGGGCGTTGCTTCGCTGCGATCGGAGCCATGGAGCCATCCTCAGCGCCCAGTCCAACTTTGCTCCAGTGGAGCCTTGGCTGCAGGAGGGGAAGAGAGAGACAGAGGAAGGAGAGGGAAGGGTGGAGAAGCAGATGGGCACTTCTCCTGTGTGCCCTGACCAGGAATCGAACCCAGGACTTCCACATGCCGGGCTGATGCTCTACCACTGAGCCAACTGGCCAGGGCATCTCACACTCTTGAGTCTGCTTCCTCATCTGTGTGGTGGGATTTGTGTTTGCTGTCTCGTGCAGTTGTTGTGTTACAGTAGTAAGTGTCAGAGGTGAAGGTGGCAGCGCAGCAATGTGCTGGAGCTGAACAGGAAATGCCCGTCTCCCTTTCGCCAGGGTCTAAGTTACAAAAGACATGAAAAATAGAGATCTTGTCCTCCCTTATTTTTGTAAGCAGTAAAAACCTAGAAAACTTAAATTATTTCACAGTAGAAAAATGGGTAGATGGAGCAACTGGGAGAGGGAAGGACCCATGAGGAAAGAAACAGAACAGTGGAGAGGAAAGGTATCATGGCCATTCCTCGCTTTCTGTGCCTTCACAGTTTCTTTGTAATTACTCCATAGAGCTGTCATTTCTGAATGCCTTCTGTTATAGATTGGAGAACTAACTGGCCATGACCGCTGTTTTTATTCATCTGGGGAATGTTCTTTTTAAAACAGTTTTTTAATTTTATTTTGAGTTTTCAGAGTCATTCATCTTAGAGCTACTTTTTTTTTAATTGGCCATTTATTTATTTATTTCAGAGATAGAGAGTCAGAGAGAGGGATAGACAGGGACAGACAGACAGGAATGGAGAGAGATGAGAAGCACCAATCATTAGTCTTTAGTCGTGACACCTTAGTTGTTCATTGATTGCTTTCTCATATGTGCCTTGACCGTAGGGCTACAGCAGACCAAGTAACCCCTTGCTCGAGCCAGTGACCTTGGTTCCAAGCTGGTGAGCTTTGCTCAAACCATATGAGCCCGCGCTCAAGCTGGCGACCTTGGGGTATTGAACCTGAATCCTCTGCACCCCAGTCTGACGCCCTATCCACTGCGCCACCGCCTGGTCAGGCTGGAGCTACTTTTGATAAACCTTTCTAGGCATACTCTCTCTATTGACGTTTAGATTTAAAAATTTTTTGTCTGTTTAGGAAGGTGAACCTTCTGGAAAGAGAAAAGCAGAAGATGATGATAAAGCAAATAAAAAGCATAAGAAGTATGTGATCAGTGATGAAGAAGAAGAAGATGATGATTGAAGTACAAAATGAAAACATTTTATATATTTTATTGTACAGTTTGTTTTATAAATATGATGTAAACATGAGTTATTTTGAATGAAATAATTGTGCTTTTCTGTAAATTTAATTATAATAAAATTTTTTTAAACAAGTCTGTGTTCAAGAAATCAACTTTTCCCAAGCAAGCTGTTTTTGTTGACGTGGAGTGTTAGGTTCCAGTGAATTCCTGCTGCTGGGCCAGATGAGGCTAGTGAGGCCCTCTGGGCTACAGAGTAGAAGGGGCACAGAAAAGTCTGTAATCATTTTCGTTTGCTTGGCTCCTGTGGAAAGTACCACAAACTGGTGGCTTAAACCACTGAATGTGCTCTTTCACTTCTCGAGCCTAGAAGTTCCAACCAAGCTGTTGGCAGGGCCGTGCTCTCTCTCAAGGCTCTAGGGAAGAATCTGTCCTTGCTTGATTCTAGCTTCTCAAGACTCCCAGCTCTCCTTGGTTTGTGGCAACAGAACTCCAGTCTCTGCCTTTCTCTTTTTTTCTTCTTTTCCAAGTGAGAAGAGGGGAGATAGAGAGACAGACTCCTGCATGCACTCCAATCAAGATCCACCCGGCATCCCCTAAGGTGGATGCTCTGCCTGTCTGGGGTCATGCTCACAATCCAGCTATTTTTAGCACCTGAGGTTGAGGCTCCACAAAGCCATCCTCAGTGCCTGGAGCCAGTGCGCTTGAACCAATTGAGCCTTGGCTGCGGGAGAGGAAGAAAGAGAGAGAGAGAGGAAGGAAAAGGGGACGAGAAGCAGATGCCAGCTTCTCCTGTGTGCCCTGACTGGGAATTGAACCTGGGACTTCCACATGCTGGGCTGACGCTCTACCACTGAGCCAACCGGCCAGGGCCTGCCTCTGTCTTCACATGAGTTATTTCTTTGTGTGCTGTGTCTCTTCAGGCCTTCCTCTCCAAGATGAACACCAATCAGGGGGTTTAGGGATAACCCTAATCCAATGTGACTTCATCTTAACAATTTACATCTCTTAAGGCCCAATTACCAGATAAAGTCACATTCTGAGGTTCTGGGTAGATATGAATCTTGCGGGGGATTCCGTACTGCAATAATCAAGATAAGTAATAATGTAGTGCAGCATTAGACAAAATCAATGGATAAAAGCTCCATAATGAACACAATAACATTTTACATAAAGACGGGATCTGCCCCTTCTTCACTGTGGTGTGTGTGGTGGACTCTTGCCATGTCTACTCTCAAGACTTTCAGGCTCGTGCGGTTCCTGGCCAGGAAAGAAGCAGAATTGACTCATTCCCCATGGATTCTAATGAAATCTGATAATAACATCAGGTACGACTCCAGGAGGCGACGTTGGAGGAGAACCCAGCGGGGCTGTGAGGAACTGTACACGAGACAGCTCACGGTTGTGCTGTATCCAAATGCCACGTCATTGAAAAGGTCCCTGCTATCGGTGTGTTTTACTGGGAAGTTATTGAAAGGATGATTTTTCTTTGTTAATATGTTTCTGCACTAGTAGGTAGCTTGGGCAGCAAATATGTGAGACCTTTAAAAAAAATGGGATGTGACGGCAGGGAGTAGGGTGAGAGTTGCAAGTACAGAGCTAGTTGGAGTGTCTCTTTAAAATCGGATATTTTGTGTGTGGGTTACTTTTTTTTTTTTTTGCATGCAATTTAAAAAATATTGCGATATTATTTATCTTGATCACAGATTTTGGCACCTTGTATTTTTCACTGAAGGTGAGTCTCACTTTTTGCTTCCTGGTCCTGACCCTGCTTGCTCACAGCATGGTGGCCAAGTCCCACAGATGGGTCGCAGAGGGAGGGAGCCAGGTGAGAGCTGTATTACCTTTTCTTGGTATTTCCTTAGCATCCCCTGCCACCGCACACAGACGCACACACACTTGTCTTTTCTGCTCTTCTACTTACACTAATCTTTCCCTTATGAGTGAAGTCTACCCCATTTCCTTCCTAGTGCTGATAGTAAGTCTGGGTGTGGTGGCTGTGGGAGGCTTATGTGGTTATAGAGCAAGAAAAGTGACATCTGATTCACCATTGTGTCACTTCCCTAACTCAGAAACCTTGAGTCCCTTTGCTATTTTTTGGTTTCTCAAGTTGAAACTGCATGGCTTTCAAGAGCTTTCATTCTGACTCTCCTTTCCAAGGCAACAGTTTTATTTATTTATTTATTATTTTTTTTTTTTTCATTTTTCTGAAGCTGGAAACGGGGAGAGACAGTCAGACAGACTCCCGCATGTGCCCGACCAGGATGCACCCTGCACGCCCACCATGGGGCGAAGCTCTGCCCACCAGGGGGCGATGCTCTGCCCATCCTGGGCGTCGCCATGTTGCGACCAGAGCCACTCTAGCGCCTGAGGCAGAGGCCACAGAGCCATCCCCAGCGCCCGGGCCATCTTTGCTCCAATGGAGCCTTGGCTGCAGGAGGGGAAGAGAGAGACAGAGAGGAAAGTGCGGCGGAGGGGTGGAGAAGCAAATGGGCGCTTCTCCTGTGTGCCCTGGCCGGGAATTGAACCCGGGTCCTCCGCACACTAGGCCGACGCTCTACCGCTGAGCCAACCAGCCAGGGCAACAGTTTTATTTTTTTTAAGAAAAAAATGTTTTAAGAGTGTTTAATTGCAATAATTATTTTTCTTCTTTTTTTTGTGACAGAGAGAGGGATAGATAGGGGCAGACAGACAAGAAGAGAGAGAGATGAGAAGCATCAATTTTTCGTTGTGGCACCTTAGTTGTTCATTGATTACTTTCTCATATGTGCCTTGATGGGGGGGACTACAGGAGAGCAAGTGTGACCCCTTGCTCAAGCCAGCGACCCTGTGCTCAAGCCAGCGACCTCGGGGTTTTGAACCTGGTTCCTCTACGTCCCAGTCTGACACTCTAGCCACTGCGCCACCACCTGGTCAGATTATAATAATGATTTTTTTTATGGGGAAAAATCTATCTCCTAATAGCCTGTCACAGTAGTGAAAAATAAAATTATGGTTTCTGCTTCAAGACTTACTTAAAAAACTTTTTTAATGTTTATTTTTGTTGATTTTAGAGAGGAAAGGAGAGAGATACAAGAACATTGATGTGTTCCTACCTGTATGCGCCTGACTGGGGCTTGAAACAGCAACCTCTGTTAGAGCAGCCTCTACCCAACCGAGCTATCCAGCCAGGGCTCTTTGAAAAAGTTGTCAATGATTTTGTGACATCTGAATTTTTATTTTTTAAAAGATTTTATTTATTGCTTTTGGAGAGAGCAGAGAGAGGGAGAGGGGTGGGGACAGGAAAGCAACTTGTAGTTGCTTCTTGTATGTGCCTTGACCGGCAAACCTGGGGTTTCGAACTGGTGACTTCAGCATTCCAGGTCAGTGCTTTTTTGACTGCACCACCATAGATCAGGCACAACTGAATTTTTAAATGCATAATCATTTTCAACATAGATTTGTCAATTTTCATTAAGATTATCTGAGAACACTTGATTTATTTTAATTTCAAAAAATTCTTATAGCCTGACCTGTGGTGGTACAGTGGATAAAGCATCGACTTGGAATGCTGAGGTTGCTGGTTTGAAACCCTGGGCTTGTCTGGTCAAGGCACATATGGGAGTTGATGCTTCCTGCTCCTCCCCTCCTTTTCTCTCTCCTCATTAAAATAAATAATTTTCCCCTTTCTCCTTTCCCCCTTCCCCCTTTCCCTTCCCCCTTCCCCCTTTCCCATTTCCCTTTTCCCCTTTCTCCCTTTCCCCTTTTCCCCTTTCTCCCCTTTCCCTTTCCTTTTCCCCCTTTCCCCTTTTCCCTTTCCCCTTTTCCCCTTTCCCTTTTTCCCTTTTCCCCTTTCTCTTTTTCCCCTTTTCCCCTTTCCCCTTTCCCCTTTCCCCTTTCCCCTTTCCCCTTTCCCCTTTTCCCCTTTCCCCCTTTCTCCCTTTCCCCTTTTCCCCTTTCCCCTTCCCCCTTTCCCCTTCCCCCTTCCCCCTTCCCCCTTTCCCCTTTCCCCTTATTCCCCCTTTTATTTTCTAGTAGACACTTGGTTATTAGTCTCTTGCCTCTCATCTCCAGACTCACCCTCATGTACCAAGCTTAACAATGTTGAGCCAATCACATTTCAGCTTCTCAGTTGTCCTCTGTTAGGGGGCGCTACAGAAAGACTGGAAGCCTGAATAGAAAAGCAAAGATAGCTCCTTCCTGTTTAGGGAACTTTCAGGGGGCTTCCTGTTACCTTGCAGTTTTCTAAGGGGGCCAACACTTCTTCACCCCTGCAGAGACGGTTCCTTTGCCCGGCTGGGCTGGTCCAGTTTGTAGTTCTGCCGACACCGGGAGAGCCAGCTCCGCTGTTCTCTCCTGAGAGTCTGTGGCACCAGCTCCCTCAGGTAAGTTTCAGTTCCAAGGGGCCGTTCCTGGAAGTCGTTTAATAGTTCCATTTTTGTTCCCTCACTTTAGGGGTGGGAGTTGCTCTCTGAATTTGCTACTTCTGTGATCCCTTCAACTTTTATACTTTTTGTAACTTAATCAGCAACTTTAAAACTACTTGAAACTATCTGTATAGACAACCGGTATGTTTTCTGTGGCCCTGACTGGTCTGAGAGGAGATGTGGAGGTGGGTCTGGGTTTGGGTGCAGGTCTGGGCCCAGCAGGGGACACAGGGTGCGCTGGCCCCTGCTGTGCAGTGGCAGCAGGAGGAGCCAGAGCACCCCCGACTCAGGGCTCCCGGGGCTGCCCCCCTTGCTGGGCAGCGGTGACTGGAGGACCGCTCTGTGGGATGGGTACTTTGGAGTGCCCCAGAGCACTGACAGAAAGAAATTCAGTGTTCAGCTCAAGTCATGGTTGGAGACCCAGGAAGTCCATCACAGCCTGAAAGAATCTCCTCTGTGAAGTCAGTCAGAGGGCGAAGGTAGCTGGAAACCAAACTGCATTTAATCATGTGGCTGCCAAATGGGCACGCCAGTTGGATTCACAGCCTCGTCAAGTCTTTTGTGTGAAAGGGCATTTGATTGGGACAGCAACTAGGAATGGGGCAGTCTGGGCTCAGGTGAAGCCGAAAAACGAATTTCCTGGGTTCTCGGCCTCCCTTGCCTGTGAGAAGCAGCTTACCTCCCTGTATCCGAGCAAACTAGTCTTTTCCTGTGAAAATGCTGCCATAACGTCACCTGGGTCAGTTTCCCTTTTCCAGGTGCATTCAACTGAGTGCTGACTGACCCACTTTTTTTTTTCCACAGACAGTCAGAGAGAGGGACAGACAGGGATGGACAGACAAAACAGGAACGGAGACATGAGAAGCATCAATCATTAGCTTTTCGTTGCATGTTGTGACACCTTGGTTGTTCATTGATTGCCTTCTCATATGTGCCTTGACTGCGGGCCTTCAGCAGACCGAGTAACCCCTTGCTCGAGCCAGCGACCTTGGGTCCATGCTGGTGAGCTTTTGCTCAAACCAGATGAACCTGCGCTCAAGCTGGCGACCTCGGGGTCTTGAACCTGGGTCCTCTGCATCCCAGTCCGATGCTCTATCCACTGTGCCACTGCTCGGTCAGGCTGACCCGCTTTTTACCAGTAGAATCATCCCACTCTGGCAAAGCACAATCTGACTAGAAGAAATAGCTTATACAGAAACAAGGACAAGATTTTACTAATAAATACAGGCAGAAGCCTGAAGGCTATGTGTGGAAGTTGGTTCTAAGAATGTGAGATGAAAGGTGGACTATAACACTAATTTGGAACAAATTTACTGGTCTGGGTGCACTTGTATATTCTGAATTTGAGGTGTTCGCACATATAGCTATGGCTCTATACTTGGTTGGCTTAACTAAAGCACATTGAATGGTTACCTCCATTTAATGAAGTTGAGATGTCAAAGCTTCCCTGGAATAATGGGGAGGGAGTTCCAAGCCTGAGGGAGATAGGATTGTCAGAGTGCATATCTCATTTAACCAGCATACCTAACCCTTCACCTTCTTAAACTATCTCCAGTGAGGGCCAGCTAAAAACAAGAATTTACTATATTTTGCAGTTTCTGAGAGTCAGAGATGGCTTAGCAGTGTGGTTCAGGGTCCCTCACCGAGGTTGTAATTAAGACATTAAATAATGCTGAGACTATTATCTAATGGCCAGCTAGAGGCAGGAATGAGGAGCCACTGTGAAAGCTGTCTTCACAACTTCGCCTTCTACCAACCAAATTACGTATCACTTTTCTTCTCCAAAGATACTGCCGTCAGGCTTCTGAGGGCTGGCTTGGGGACTCAGTTTGAGGGTAGGTTTGTTGAGATTTGGTCTGTGAATCTTGGGAGTACGTTGAAGTGATAGTCTAAGAACTGTGTGAAGAATTTTTCAGAGAAATGAATACTGTGCATTTCCCCTCCAACACTGAAGATTGTAGTGGAACCATGGATCTGTTTGGAGACATAGATGACATTTCTTCAGAGAGTGATGACAATCAACCGCCTGTTGGAGGACAACCTATTGTAAGTACAGTCAGTAAGCTCAGCTGGCCCCACTGTTGAAGACTAAGGATAAATTTCCACAGGCTGTTGGGTGTCTGTCCCGTGTGGAGAGGGCACGCGGATAACTGAGTAGCAGTCTGAAACAGCTGATGAAGGGGTGACTCTCAGCTGTGTTGAGAATTTCTAGATATTACAGGGCACCGAAGGAACTGCTTAGAATGCGATAGACATCAAACGTTAGGGCTAGACTCTGAGGATTCAAAAAAAAAATTTTTTTTTTTTGTATTTTTCTGAAGTGAGAAGCGGGGAGGCAGAGAGATTCCTGCATATGCCCGACCGGGATCCACCCGGCATGCCCACCAAGATCAACGCTCAGCCCATCTGGGGTATTGCTCTGTTGCAACCTGAGCCATTCCAGCACCTGAGGCGGAGGCCATGGAGCCATCCTCAGCGCCCGGGCCAACTTTGCTCCAGTAGCGCAAATGGCTTCCCTTGACTGTGGGAAGGGAAGAGAGAGAGAGAGAGAGAGAGAGAGAGAGAGAGAAGGAAAAGAGGCCAGGGCTGAATAACTTTTAAATGAAAGGTTTTTAAATTTTGAGTCCTGGTCCTGGCTGGTTGGCTCAGTGGTTGAGCATTAGCCCAGCATGTGGATGTCCCGGGTTCGATTCCTAATCAAGGCACACAGGAAAAGTGCCTATCTGCTTCTACAACCCTCCCCCTCTTCCTTCTCTCTCTCTTTTTCTCTTCTCCCAGAGCCATGGCTCGGTTGGAGCAAGTTGGCCCCCTGCACCAAGGATAGCTCATGGCCTCTCCTGGAGTGCTAAAATAGCCCAGTTGCCAAGTAACAGAGCAACGCCCCCAGATGGACAGAGCATCACCCCCTAGTGGGCTTGCCAGGTGGATCCTGATCAGGGCGCGTGCAAGATTTTGTTTCTGCTTCTCTTCTCACTTAAGAAAAATTAAAATAAATAAACAAATACAAATAAAGTTATTCAAACCTGTGCCAAGCTGTGTGCCCTATTTGATATTCTTTGATTTTCTTTTTTTTTTTTTGTATTTTTCTGAAGCTGGAAACGGGGAGAGACAGTCAGATAGACTCCCACATGCACCCGACCGGGATCCACCCGGCACGCCCACCAGGGGACGCTCTGCCCACCAGGGGGCGATGCTCTGCCCCTCCAGGGCGTCGCTCTGCCGCAACCAGAGCCACTCTAGCGCCTGGGGCAGAGGCCAAGGAGCCATCCCCAGCACCCGGGCCATCTTTGCTCCAATGGAGCCTTGGCTGCGGGAGGGGAAGAGAGAGACAGAGAGGAAGGGGGGGGGTGGAGAAGCAAATGGGCGCTTCTCCTATGTGCCCTGGCCGGGAATTGAACCCAGGTCCCCCGCACGCCAGGCCGACGCTCTACCGCTGAGCCAACTGGCCAGGGCCTCTTCTCTGATTTTAATAGTTACTTAGCCTTGAGGGGTTGCATAATATCACACTTCTGTTGCTAAATACTGTATCTTAGGCAAACTCAATATGACAGCAAATAGTTTTTTGTTGTGGTGGTCGTTTTTTGTAATGCAGGCTACCAACTCTTGTGGCGTATTTTCGGCAGGAATAGGATACAATTTTAGGGAGAGGCTTGGAGAATTGCTGACTGCTTTACCCCTAAACTGGTGTCTAAATGTACTTCTGGTCAAACCTGCCTCTGCCCAGTGCGAGGGGAGGGCTAGAGCATTCCTGATGTCCCTCCAAGCTCTCACGTTCTGTTTCTTCCCTTAGGATGCACGTGGCTTGCCTCAGGACCAGCAGGCGGAAGAGCTGAGTTCTGAAACCAGGATAGAAGTAGAACTGCCCAATTTCAGTTCTGATTTAGGAAATGAATTGTACTTTGTGAAGCTACCTGAATTTCTCAGCATAGAACCCAAGTAAGAGAACAGATGGAAGCTCTCTTTTTCTCAAGATAGTGAATACAAATATGTAGACTGCAAAGGCTTTCTTCTTATTCATCATGAGTTGGCTCATCACAAAAATGAGGACTTTCTCCTGTAACTGAGAGAATAAGCTCAGGATGGCCTGTGGTAGGAAAATGATGGATTCCTGTCGTGAGAGTCTCAATGCTCATCATTCTTCTAACACTTTGGCACTTCCTTAGATGCAAACAGACATTGCAGCCGAGGAAGTGATTTTTCATTAGTGTAAAGCTTAAAAATCAGAAAATGAGAGTGAGGAAGTTTGCTAGAGAAATCGCAAATGTGCATGCAGTACAAAAGCCATCGTGAATCTAGAAAGGAATGATTTTGGACAACAAAATAGTGTCAATTGGTAGTGGTCACAAAGGTGTACAAGTAAAATTAAACACTGAGACTTCTCCTTAAAAATATGGAAGGGGGCCCTGGCCGGTTGGCTCAGTGGTAGAGCGTCGGCCTGGCGTGCGGGGGACCCGGGTTCGATTCCCGGCCAGGGCACACAGGAGAAGCACCCATCTGCTTCTCCACCCCTCCCCCTCTCCTTCCTCTCTGTCTCTCTCTTCCCCTCCCGCAGCCGAGGCTCCATTGGAGCAGAGATGGCCCGGGCGCTGGGGATGGCTCCTTGGCCTCTGCCCCAGGCGCTAGAGTGGCTCTGGTCGCAACAGAGCGACGCCCCCTGGTGGGCAGAGCGTCGCCCCCTGGTGGGCGTGCCGGGTGGATCCCGGTCGGGCGCATGTGGGAGTCTGCCTGTCCCCGTTGACAGCTTCAGATAAATACAAAAAATAAAAATAAAAAATGGAAGGGTAGATTACATGTCACCTGTATATTAGAAGACACATTTTATCAAGCAAAGAAGATTTTGAATTACTAGTCACATTTGGATTTTATTTCAAGGAATATGTCTTAAAATCAAATTTTAAGAAAGTATAGTCATTTTTATATTTCCCTGAAGTTTTTACATGAAGTGATTTATCTACTGTAATTAAAAAAAACATTGGTACATGTTGTAAAGATTATAATTGATAGAATTAATCATATTTATTACTAAATATGGCTAATATGACATTAAAAAACTATTTTTAGACCTTTTGATCCTCAGTATTACGAAGAGGAATTTGCAGATGAGAACGTGCTCGATGAGGAAAATAGAACCAGGTTAAAATTAAAGGTACGGTGCACTTTAATTCATTTTTGGGGGAATCTTTTCCTTTTATAAAGTAAATGCAAGGATAATAACCTGAGACTTGAGCTTAGGAAATGATCTTTTATATTTACTGTTCAATCGACAACAGTTTTAGAATAAGGAATTAAATATTTATTCAGAAAAAAGGTACATTGTGTTTTTTAGAAGAATTGCCCATTTTCTAACCTTTCATTTGCAGTTGTAATTTTTTGACAGAAGAAAAGACAAAAATTCTTGAAAATTGTTAGTCACTTCTTTCAAGACAGATGGAAATGTAGGTAGGGACACAGAACCGCGGGCCCGTTTCCCAGTGGGTGGGTCCTAGCACCGTCCCACAGTGGAGTGCCTCGGCCCCGTATGGACATTCAGACTGCACACAGAAGAGCCCTTGTCACAGCAGTTCCTGTGGAGAAGGCCTGGCGTGGCTGAGCCCGCCCTCGCTCTCCAGGGATCTCGCACGCGCCCTGCGGGGCCAGCAGGAGCCGTGAGCAGGACCCACTTTGATGCCCTGCAGGGCCAGTAGGAGCCGTGAGCAGGACCCACTTTGATGCCCTGCAGGGCCAGTAGGAGCCGTGAGCAGGACCCACTTTGATGCTACTTTTGTGACTTGGAGGGAGTTCCCCTCCATATGGGCAGGGCAGACTTGAACTGAAAAACAGGGCAAAGCACAAGTCTCACGTTTTCATTTGTTGTTAATTACTTAATTGTTTATTCTTTAAAAATATTTTTTAATGTAATGCCCTGAGTTTTTGTTTTGTTTTTTAACTTTAAGAGAGAAAGAGGAAGAAGGAGAGAGAGGAAATATCAATTCAATTTGTTGATCCACTTATTTATGCATTCACTGCTTGTTTTTTGTATGAGCCCTGAGTGGGGATCCCACCCATGACCTTGGCACATTGGGATGACACTCTAACCAACTGAGCTACCCAGCCATGGCACAGAGCTTTCTTATCTTTTTTAGTCCTTCTTTCATTGGGTTCAAGGCCCTTCAAGGGGCCTGCCCGCCTCCGGTGGACCCAGGGCCTCATCCTCTTAGGGTGCTGATAACAACTCCACCCTGCATCATATTCAGCTTTGGCTCCCACTGCTGGAACCTGGGGCTCAGAAAAGACTTCAACAACATGTCTGGTTAGTTTAATGAATATCTCGAGGTATTTGTAGCAGGAGGGTGTCAGTGTGGCCCTAATGAGCTCTTTTTTTTTTTTTTTTTTCATTTTTCCGAAGCTGGAAACTGGGAGGCAGTCAGACAGAGTCCCACATGTGCCCGACCGGGATCCATCCGGCATGCCCACCAGGGGGCGATGTTCTGCCCCTCTGGGGCGTCGCTCTGTTGCATCCAGAGCCATTCTAGTGCCTGAGGCAGAGGCCACAGAGCCATCCTCAGCGCCCGGGCCATCTTTGCTCCAATGGAGCCTTGGCTGGGGGAGGGGAAGAGAGAGACAGAGAGGAAGGAGAGGGGGAGGGGTGGAGAAGCAGATGGGTGCTTCTCCTGTGTGCCCTGGCCGGGAATCGAACCTGGGACTCCTGCACACCAGGCCAACGCTCTACCGCTGAGCCAACCGGCCAGGGCATGAGCTATTTTTTTGTAAGCTTATTCTATCGCTACCTATGAATTCTTGGCACGTGATTGCAAGTCACTTGAGGGAAAGAGAACAAGCAGCTCATTACGCTTGTAATGGGTTTCTGATGCCTTTGTGTTTTGAAACAGGTGGAAAACACCATCCGATGGAGGGTTCGCCAGGATGAAAAAGGAAATAAGATTAAAGAGAGCAATGCTCGGATAGTGAGGTGGTCAGACAGAAGGTGAGCACACAACGCCCACAGAACACTGCCACGCCTGAGGCAGGCCTGTGACGAGCGGGATGTCTCCTGTGTAGGACCTTATTTGGGGGTCATATTTCATTAGACCGTGAACAAAGTCTAGGCTCTGGCATTACCTGGGAAAGCTGAGAGGAATGCACAGGGTTGTCATCCTGGTGCTGTGCTGGCGGGAGACTTTAGAAATGGACCGACTGGGGTGGAGCCTGCTGCTGGCATCCATGTGGGGCTATCAGACATTATACTCCGAAGCGTTTTCAGAATTGTTCTAATGAAGTGGTAGAGATTAGGAAAATGACAAAACAGCCATATTTCAAGTTGAAAGGAGGATGGATTTTACTGCCTTTTGCTTTGAAAGCAGATAGGTTAGTCTTGACAGTCTCTTGTCTTAGGAATTGAGGATGGGGACAGGGCTCTGCAGTCCCACAGCATGTGGAGTAAAGCCAACACGGTAGGCTGGGAGCTGGAGGGTTGGTTCACTAGCAACCCTAATAACTGGCCTGCTTCTCATTTCCAGCCTGTCCCTGCACTTGGGCAGTGAACTGTTCGATGTCTACCAAGCCCCACTGCAGGACAACCTCAACCACCTGTTTGTTAGAGAAGATACCGGTCTACAGGGGCAAGCCATTTTTAAGTCCAGACTCACCTTTAGGTAAGTATTCATACTGATGCATTGTTACTTGCCGATAAAGAGCAAGAAGGGAGAGAGGTGGTGCAAACAGCCCGTCTCGGTCCTGATGACCGAATCCCGAGGTGCAGCTCACCGAGGACGATGATCTGGGTCCCGTACTATTTTTCACCTTTGCTGCACGTTGCGGCTTCTCAGGGAACTAGTTCCTGCTAATTAAACCACCGTGTGACAACCATGTAAACCAGAAGACCTGTGTGTTAACTCACCTTGACCAGTGCACCTCGGAAGAGGCCCGTAAGACATGTCTGTGCTGTTCTGTGGTCAGTCTGCCTTTCCCTTCACTGAAGTTTACCTGGGAAGCCAGCCGATCAGGAGAGAAGAGCTCGACGGCGTGACCGGCTGCTGCCTGGCCCCACGCGGGCAGGTGCTCGGCGCCTGCGAGCCTGTGTTGGGGTCCTTCCCGGGCACCGCACGGTCGCCCCCTCTCATGCCTTCCCTCTGAGGGACACTGCGGCTGTCCTTGAGTGGAAAACCCTTTGAAGGCTGGAGCCGTGTGCACAGGCCTCTCGCAGGGGCTCATGGAAAAGAGCTAATATCAGACTGCAGTAATGGTTGTACAGTGTTGTCAATTCAAAAATCATTTAGTTGTATATTAAATTGGGTGAATTCTACAGCATATAAAGTATACTTGATACATCTGTGTTGCTCTGCTTTAAAGCCTCATGGAGAGCCCTAAGTCTGTCCTTCACGGCTGTCCATGGAAGCTTGGGGAGGAGTCTCTCACTGATTTTTAGTCTGCCTGTCTATAAAATGGAAATGCAACATCTGCCTCCCAGGGATGGTGCATCAGTTAAGCTATATAATGCATAGAACATCATGCAGTGCAGAGACAGGGCCCCATACATGTTGCCCGGCTCCAGCCTCCTGATGACCCCTTCTAGAACGGCACCTTAAAAGACAAAGGATTCCAGGCCCTGGCCGGTTGGCTCAGTGGTAGAGCGTCGGCCTGGCGTGCAGGGGACCCGGGTTCGATTCCCGGCCAGGGCACACAGGAGAAGCGCCCCTCTGCTTCTCCACCCCCCCTCCTTCCTCTCTGTCTCTCTCTTCCCCTCCCGCAGCCGAGGCTCCATTGGAGCAAAGATGGCCCGGGCGCTGGGGATGGCTCCTTGGCCTCTGCCCCAGGCGCTAGAGTGGCTCTGGTCACGACAGAGCGACGCCCTGGAGGGGCAGAGCATTGCCCCCTGGTGGGCAGAGCATCGCCCCCTGGTGGGCGTGCCGGGTGGATCCCGGTCGGGCTCATGCGGGAGTCTGTCTGACTGTCTCTCCCCGTTTCCAGCTTCAGAAAAATACAAAAAAAAAAAAAAGACAAAGAATTCCAAATGTGCTCGTCTGTTGCCCGCCATGCTCCCAGCGGGACAGCACTTTACTGTCCGGCACGGTGTCACTCCTTATGTCCCGACTCGCACAGAGGCTCTCTCCTGAGGACCGTCCTTTCTTCTCTCTGATGAACTGAGACCTGCCTTCCTTCAGTGAGGCATGCATTGCTTTCTGCACCAGGGCCTCCTGTTCCACTGTGGTCCTCCTGAGCTGTCATGAAGCCTCCGTGCCTCTGTGACCTGCCCTCTTGCTTTGACCTTCCTTCTAATTTTATTCAGATAGAGGGACTCATCTTTAGTTCTTAAATTGTGTCTTCCAGCCTCTGTGCCTCCCTCGTGCAACTGGGATCTCATATCCCTTCTCTTCTGTGTGTGTCGTTGGGGTTTGCTTTGTAAAAGCCCCGACCCTGCCACGGGCCTCCCTGCCTTCCATTCCTCTCCCACTTCACCTCCTCACGCTCCCCAGCGGGTGGGACAGAGGGAGGAACTTCTCAGGGAAGCAGAGAGGGAGGGAGGTTCAGAAGGACCAGGACCCGTGACCCTCCTCCCCTGCTCTGCTGGGGTTGGGGTGGCCATTGTCTGCAGCTGTGTGTGCTGTGTGAGTGCCTTCAACTGTTCTTAGTAAACAGATGTTTTTGTTCACTTCCTACAGACCTCACCCTACAGACAATGCCACCCATAAAAAGATGACCCTGCCACTTGCTAACCGATATTCAAGGGCACAGAAGATTAGGATCCTACCAATAGCTGGTCGGGATCCTGAATGGCAGCGCATGGAGATTAAGGTATGTTGGCTAGGCTTTATCCTGGGATTTGGTGATATTAAGAGCTGTGCTTTTTAGAATATTAATTCACCATCTCTTATTGCCACAGCCAGTTTCTCGCTTTTAGTTATCAGGGAGCCAGCTTAATCTTCTAAACCTGTGGTTAGCCATAGTTATGTCAGTGGCCACAGGGGAGATTCGGCTAACCAGATACTCAAGTGCTCTTTTTCCAATCTGTGAGATTTCAGGGGAAAACTGATCATTTAAAACAATGTAGCCTGCACTGTGCCTCGGCTGGATAGCTCGTTGGTTAGAGCATGGACCTGAAGTGCAGGGTTGCCTGGTCGAGCCCGGGTCAGGGCACACACAGGAACGGCTCGATGTTCCTGTCTCTCTCTCTCTTTCCCTCTCTTGCTAAAATCAATATATAAAAAGTTTTTTAAACGTAGCCTTCACAGTATTGCAAAATTGTGTTAGCCAGTTAGTGATAAAGAAAGGTCAAAGGGACATTTGTGACTCATTTGACACTGGCCCTGCCTTGTGAACCCCAACAGGTGGATGCCAGGCAGGTGGAGGGGGATGAAGGCTGCACTTTGGGGCTCAGGGCCCCTCCCCTACCAGCACCTTCCATCCTGCCGTCAGGAGCTGAGGGCCCCAGGCAGGACTATCGGGGCGCTCTGCTGGTTCGGTGGAGCCTGGGCAAGTCAGGGTCTGTCTCGGGCTGAACAGAAACAGCCTCCCTGAGGCGTCCGCTGCGCATGGAGGGCGTGGCGCAGGTGGTCGCTGCCCTCCGGGCTCTGCCTGGTGAGAGGAATGCAGTAACAGCAGAGCAGTGGCCCTAGTCCTAAGCTTGGGTGGGTGTTGGAAGGCTGATCCCGGAAGGTGACCTGTTGCTGGGTGTGGGAGTGTTAGCTTGTAGGGCAGACTGGCCAGGCTGGGCTTGCCAGGTAAATGGGAAGACCTGTGAGAAAGGCTCAAGGCCATAAGACACCAAGTCTTGTCTGGAGAACTGGAAATAGTTCAGTGTGGGAGAGCAAGGGGTCCACCATGTTCATCGTGGTAACCGGGCATCTTTATTGTTTGGGTGGCATGATAGTGGAGGGTTATTTCATTTCCAGGTTATTAAAGTGTTTCTCTTTTAATTGTTTCCTTTTCCACTTACAAGATAACAAGTGCAAAGACATTTTAATTCTCAACTATACAAGTGAATCACTGCATTACTGCGATAAGCCATGTTAATTCCTTCAGTGTTTTCTGAACACTTAACATGCTATACTCCAGGTTCTGGAGATAGAGATAGGAGTAAACATCACAGTGACAGAAATTCTCAATTAAACATCTGTCCCTTGTAGAAAGGAGGCATTCATTTTCACTTATTCATATAAAGATATATATTTAAACCTTTAAAAGCACACAAAACACTAGCAGTCCTTGTAAAAAATCAACAAGCTTAAAAATACTAAGGAAGCAGAGGAATGTCTTTCAAATAGAACATGATAGCCTGACCAGGCAGTGGCACAGTAGATAGAGCATCAGACTAGGAGGATGTGGAGGACCCAGGTTCGAGACCCCAAGGTCGCCAGCTTGAGCGTGGGTTCATCTGGTTTGAGCAGAGCTCACCAGCTTGGACCCAAGGTCGCTGGCTTGAGCAAGGGGTTACTCGGTCTGCTGAAGGCCCACAGTCAAGGTACATATGAGAAAGCAATCAATGAACAACTAAGGTGTCGCAACAAAAAACTAATGATTGATGCTTCTCATCTCTCTCCGTTCCTGTCTATCTCTGTCTCTGAAAAAAAAAAAAAGAAGAAGATAGAAAATAGAACATGATAGAATCCTCGGCATAGAGCGAGAAGGAGGTGTTGCCCAGCCCTGACCTCCTCCCAGGGGAAGCGCTGGTTCCCACCTCCTGGCCTCGGGGAGACAGTGTCCACACACTTGTCCCCAGAGGGGGTTGAGTTCTAACGTGATGGCTGGCTCTCCTCTGTCAGCCCCAGACTACTTTGACATGGTTTCTAGAAATGTTTGATACCGCATTTTACTTCTTATGTCTATTTTTTTCAGGAGGCAAACCCTCCAGAAATAGGAAAGCAGGGAGTGAAGAGAAAGAGGAAGACAGAAGGGTAAAACGTGCATTCATTGTATATATATATATTGTTTTCCACAGTTTGTTTTAAAACGATGATGAAATGTCGTTCTGTTTCAAGTGATGAATTGAGTTGCTTTTACATGAACCTAGTTGTGAATAAAAAATGTTCAGAAGCAAGTCTGTGACATCAGAAAATCTGTTTGGCCTTCTTGCCGTTCTACCTCACCCTGTTCCCTGGTGGGGCCGAGTTGAGCTTGGGTCTTGCTCTAGTAGCGCTGCCTCCTGGTCCTCCCTGCTCTGCTGAGCTGGGTTCAAGGCCCTCTGTGCTGTCGCCTCTGTCGGCAGGGCTTTAACTGTCCATGGACCACACCCCCTGTGGCCTGGGAGGGGCAGGTACCGCACGGGAGGGCCTGCTGGGCACCAGGTGCTGATGGGCCTTTCCAGTTCTAGTCCTCTATGGCTCCCAGGGCAGGGGCTCTTATTCCCATTTCACAGACGTGGAAACTGAGGTGTAAAGAACGTAGGACTGTTGTCCAAAGCTTTTTCTTTCTGAGTAAGTAAATATCAGTGTTTTTGAGACAAGAGTCAGGATCTCTATGCAAGCACAATGCTGAGCAGGTGCATTGGTGACGGTATAGAGAAAGACACCCAAAATACCTACTTGAGATAAAAGCCACCGCAGGTTTACAGAAAAGAGAAGTGGGAAACAGAACACTGGGTTTAATGCCTGGCTGTGACTGGCGCAGTCGCTGAAACGTAGCAGGTTCCTACCTAATAAGTACGTCCTGAACGAACAAACTGTCAGTCATATCTCCAGCAAGTCACTTAATTTCTCTGAAGTCAGATCAGTGGCGTTTGGACTTGAGTATATAAATACTGTACTTCATGATTTAATGTTTATGTTTCTCTACCTTTGAGAATTGTGTACTAATTAGATATTTTCCTTGAAATGTCTTATTGTTACATAGAAAGGGTCGAAGAAAAAGAAATGACCCATCATCTCATTAAATAGAAAAATCTGGATTTACAGGATCATGCCCGCCTTCCCTTTTACACTTATAAAGCCTAAGTTCATGGCTTTGTAGTAAACACATCCATAATTAGCACTAGCTCCCGAAAGGCAAATTAGAGACCCATCAAGAACACTGAGAGGTACTAGTGCAATTGTAAGGTCAGCTATTGTTTCCCCCCCAAAACTTAAAAAATTACGTTGGGCTGATGTTGGTCAATAACATGTTTCGGGTGTGTATCTGTGTACTGTATTTTGTACTGACCGTTCAAAGTCTGGTCGTCTCTGTCATCTTGTTTGGCCCCCTTGCCTTCTCCACCCTTCCCCTCTGCAGACCACCCTGTTGTTTTGGTCTTGTCCCTTTGTTGCATTTATTTCCATTGGTTGTATTTTATGTCCCACATGAGTAAAATCATAGGTTCTTGGCCTTTTCCGTCTGATCTCACTTCTAATACATCCATGTTGTCACGAATGGCAGCATTTTACCTGTACTATGGTTGAGTAGTTGTTCCAGTGTATATACGTGCCACATCTTTATCCAAACATTTAGGTTTTTTCTATGTATTTGCTATTGTTAATAGTGTTTCAGTGAACATAGGGGTAAATATATCTTTATGTTCCAGAATTTGTTTGGTTCTATTCTATAGTTTCAATCTCTTTGGTATTTTGTTCATTAATTTTATTCCTGAGCTTCACTGAACTGCCTTTCTGAGTTTTCTTGTGTATCACTGAGTTTCTTCATAACTGTAGACTTGAATTCTCTGTCATTTAAATCACTGCCTTCCATGATTTTGAGTTTGGTTTCTGGAGACATTGCTCCCAAGTTAACTAACTTGGTTATTGATGGTACTTGATGGAGTATTTCTCTGCCGGCACATTTTAGGCAGTAAACCTTTTTCTTGTTCACTGTTTTGCTCTCGACACTCAGCAGGTTGACAGGTAGGCATGTTGCTTGGGGCACCTCAGCTTTCTTTACCAAACTCTACTGGAGAGAATGGGACAGGGAGGGCAAGTTCCCCATCTCCGGGCTCCACCCCTTGCCAGAAAAGGCTGCTGGCATTGCTGTTAAAGCTTGCCCCCAGCCCTGGCCAATTAGTTCAGTCAGTTAAGAGCACTGTCCTGAAATGGCAAGGTTGCAGGTTTGATCCCCAGTCAGGGAACACATGGAAAGCAACCAATAAATGCAAAAATGAATGCTTCTTTCTCCCTTTCTGATAGCTCAGTTGGTTGTGGCGTTGTCCTGGAGCACAGAAGTTGCCAGTTCGATTCCTCAGTCGGACACATATAGGAGCAGCTCGATGTTCCTGTGTCTGTCTCCCTGCCTCTCTCAAAAACAAACAAAACCCCTTTCACCAGGGAGTGGGTCAGGAAAGGCAAGTTCGTGATCTCCTGGCTCTACTTCCCACTCCCAGTAATGGCTGTTGGTGCCAATGTTTTCTTTAAAGCTTCCCAGCTTCCTCTACTAGGTTCTCCTGCGATGTTGAGGGGAGGGAGATCTGCGATGGTGAGGGGAGGGAGATCTGCGATGGTGAGGGGAGGGAGAGGCCTTTTCCTGGAGGAAACCACATTCGCCCCTCTCCGCTCCAGGCTTGGTGCTCATGAAGGCTGTAGCCCAACTTGCCCACGGCTACTGTGCTCACTGGAGCCGTTCAGGCACTCAACTGTGCTTGCGGCCACTATCCCAGCCCTTCCCCATCCCACCTCCCCTCCCCAGTCCATATGCCCCCCTTCACATGTCCCAATGCATGGATCTTTCAGGTGTGTTTTCGTGTTGAGCAGGGGATCCTTTGTTGAGTTATAACTGTCCGACTTACAAATTTAAAGGGAGAAACAATGGAGTCTTCTCACTCTGCCATGATACCGAGGTCAGTGAGGTGAGCTATTCTTTATAGGGGAGAGCCGTCACCTAAGTCTGCAAACAGGACTGGGGTGGCGGCAGACTGGCACCTCTAGGCCCTCAACCTTTGAAGACATGCAAAAAAGCTTAACATTTTAAGGACAAACGATGCTTGCCAATTTTGGGCCCACGTGTGGTGGATCACTTCTTTTATTTGGTATGTAAGAACAGGGTGCTACTAGGCTGAGCATGAGGGCACCATCTCCCCATGGCCACAGTTCCTGGCACCAGATATAGTGTGTCCTTAAAGTCATAGTGCACTTTTGACTGGTCACAGGAAAGCAACAAAAGATAGAAATGTGAAATCTGCACCAAATAAAAGGAAAACTGTCCGTTTCATACCTCTTCAGTGCAGTTCGATGTGGGCTCATGCACAGATTTTTTAGGGCTCCTTAGGTAGCTATCCCGTATAGCCTCTACAGACTCGTCACTGACTGATGGCCTACCAGAACGGTGTTTCTCCACCAAACTGCCTGTTTCCTTCAACTGCTTATCCCACCGAGTAATGTTATTCCTATGTGGTGGCACTTCGTTATAAATGCGCTGATATTCACGTTGCACTTTGGTCACGGATTCGAATTTAGCGAGCCACAGAACACACTGAGCTTTCCTCTATCGTCCACATCTCGACTGGCATGGCCGTGGGCTGCTCCACGGTGTACACAGTGTTAGGTCATCATCTGCGCATGCGCACATGCTGCCACATCATCCTACAGAAACTGGGTTTTTCTTTAATTTGGTGCAGATTTCACATTTCTATCATTTTTTGTTGCTTTCCTATGACCGGTCAAAGTGCACCATGACTTTACGGACACACTGTACTTGGACTTGCAGGAGCTGAAGTTACCTGACAACCCAGCTCCTAAGCAACCAACTTGCCAAAGAGGACAGGCATCAAGGTTTCCTGTAAGTGAATGTAGCACAACGGCCATCCCCAGCCAGCCAACTCTCAACATCCAAGGGGAATCTCCTTATCCACCTGTTTCAGAACTGTGAAAATTTTAAATTAAATGGACACTTATCCCCAAGTTTTCTCTCAAACCCATTATACAGTTCACTGATTTTCTCTTCTGGTTGGTGGACACAGGTGACTGGTAAGAGATGCCTTTGCTTTACTATAGCAATCCTCTCTACCTTATTAGCAGGACAGGCTGCCAGCCTGGTCCAGAATGCACTGGATCATTGGGCCCTGCTTCACATTTGTCAACTCAGTTCAGTGCTGTGGATGGTAGAGTTTGAACCATATGAAATTCTGTGTTTATGGGTAAAAGTGTTCAGGGATTGACAATTTTATATTTAATTTAAAGGAGGTGGGATAGAATAATTCAGCGAAACTACTAAGGTTGTTCTTCAAGAGGTGTGTAAGGAATGAACTTCAGAACATGCAAATTAGAGATTTTTAAAAAGTCAAAGTCTACAGGATATTTGATAAACTTTATTGAAATTATTTATTCCAGTATGAAGTGGTAAGTTCTAAATGCCTATAGTACATATGCTTCAAAAGAAACTTCAGTGTTACTATGAACCAGGTTAATAATATTTTGTAATATTTAGACATCAGTATATAAAATTTAACTTTTATATTTATAAAAATTGAAAAAATAAAGCATCTACAGCATTTTGGATATTTTAGCATTAAAAATGTATTTAAATACCTATTTGATGCGACAAAGGATGATGCACTGTAACAAGGTAGTTTTCAAGCTCTTAAACAGAACTAAAACCAAATAGAATTCATTCAAAAGACTTTATAAAGTGAGCATTTCTTTGAAATTACAAAGTTCATGCAGTGTGTGCACGGAAGCATATGTGTATATGCCAGATGTTTTTTAACACTTCTTAAGCAGACACGTGTAAAGGGGCCCCCTGCCAAGGGCGGCGATAGGACCGTGGTGGCACAGCCGCGTTCAGTTTCCGGGGAGGTTCAGTTTCCGGGGAGGCCGTGAGCTTGGTTAATCCTGGTCGGAGGTGCAGTGGCTCTGAGGGCATTATGCTAAGTCAGGTCAGACAGAGAAAGACAAACACTATGATCTCACTTATATGAGCATAAAAAAACCCTGAACTCACAGAAACGAGAGGTTGGCAGTTTTCAGAGGTGGGGGTGGGGATGGAGGAAATGGGTAAGGTGGTCAAAAGGTACAGACTTCCAGTTATAAGGAGAGGAAGTCCTGGGGATGAAGTGTGTAGCATGGTCACGATAGTTAACAATACTGTGTTATATGTTTGAAAGTTGTTAAGAGAGTATGTCTTAAAAATTCTCCTCACAAGGAAAAGAAAACCTTTTTAACTATGTAAAGTGATGAATTTTAACTTATTGTGGTGACCTTGTCTTACTGTATTCATATACTAACATTGTGTTGTATGACTTAAACTAACACAATGTTAAATGTCAATTATATCTCAAATTGGAATTTTTTTTAGTGAGAGACAGAGACAGAGATGAAAGAAGAGAGATGAGAACCATCAACTCGTAGTTGGGTCACTTTAGTTGTTCATTGACTGCTTCTAACATGTGCCTTGACGGGGGAGCTCAAGCTGAGCCAGTGATCCCATGCTCAAGCCAGTGACCTCGGGTTTTGAACCAGGAACCTCTGGACCCAGGTCAATGCTCTATCTACTGTGCCACCATGAGTCAGGCTCAGATTGGAAATTTATACATTTTAAAAGTGAAGTAGCGCTGTGGGAAGGAACCAAGCTGGACAGTACTGGACTTGCAGAGAATGGAAGCCACTATGGACTGAGAAAAGCATGCTCCTCGGATCTGCTTGGAGACCATGGGGCTTCCTGATTTTACAAAGAGTGTAAGTGAGGAGCCCTGGGAACACAGCCAGAAATACAGGATTTTATGAAATCTCATGAATCCTTTCATCTATTTTAATGGAAGCAAGGGTTAAATATAATGTATAATAGAACATGACTAACATTTTATCAAAACATTTTTCTTTTATAATTTTTTAATACCATGGAACTCCTCTTAAATGGAAACACATCAGATACTGTCAATGGAAAAAACAATTTACAAAGTTCTATTTACATGTAACTTTTCCAGAGTACACCTTCTGCATAAAGCAAATATGTGGGTTATTTCATTCAAATAATAAGAATTTGCAATTTAATGATGACGATAATTGTTGAAATTTCTAACAATCTCATTTTTTAAAAACACAAAATATTTATCTGGTCTTTTAAATGACAAACACCCTTAGAAAATGTATTTCTCCTATACTTTAGACTTCTACTAGCTATATATATATATATATAGCACCAGTAACTATTTTCATAAGAACATAAGTAATATTTTAAAAACATACAATTTCATATAGACATACTAGAAAAATTATAAATTTGGATAAGTACGAATATAAAATTTTATAAAATAGAAAGTTAAAAGCTTTCTAAAAACAGCAATTTAAAAATGCAATGAATGTTCTTTGAGTAGATAACCAGATAAGTTTAAATTGGTTAGACTACAGAACTTAAGGTCTTATAACATCTTTGGTTAAAAAATCAAGGCTACTTCACAAACCTAATCTATTACAAAATTTTAGGGCAATGTAGAAATTCCAAAAGTTCCTAAAAGGTTGGAGGTGCTAGATTTTTAAAGATCAGTGCTAGATTTTACACATCAGTTTTCTCCCTGTAATTACAATTCTCAAAAGATTTTTCTGTATTCAATCAGATGATGTTCACCTTTAAAGTTATTTCTGTAGAGATTTTTAATTCTATAATGAACTATTGAAGCTTAGAACTGGAATGGTATAAGCAGAGCACTCAACTTCTTCATACTCTGATAAATAACAAGTAACAAAGAGATTACCCATCAAGTCTCCGCTACCTATGCTTACAAAAAAAGATAAAACTTATGGGAGGAAAAGGTAGCATACTTATCAATGTCCTGACTGACAGGGCAGGGCCAGCGAGGCCGCCTGCTAGGTGTGACAGTGGCCTGCCAGGCCTGCCCCATGCCCCTCCTCTCTGGAACAGTGCAGTCCCTAAACTCACGTACACTTTCATAGCTGTATATGAAAAGAAGAGAGAGAGAGACACTTGCTAACTTAAAAAAAGGAATCAGCAGCCTATAACTGCAAGGAAATAGTGCAAAGTCAATCTTTGGCCCCTTTAGAACACTGGATACTGATGCAAAGAAACAAACACACCCTGTTAGGAAGGCTTATTACTGTAGTACACAAGAAGCTGCCTCGCTCACTGGATAAACTGTCCATCCTAGGCTGAAGGAGGAGACATTCTGTAATTCAATTTAAAAAAAAATTAACAACAAACCTTCCTGCTACTCTGAAGTGAGATTCTTCCCTTTAGAAACACCTCCCTGTAAATGACCTGGGCGGGCCTGCATTTCTGAGGCCCGGGTGACTCGGGCTCCTTGCCCTGCAGGGGAGGGAGGGGCCAGCCAGGCCTTCTATGCACCTGTGGTTCTGGAGTTGGTCTTTCCGCCACACTACACTGTTCAACTGTTCCCTTTGACATTTCAAGTAACAGGAAGACAACTTCTGTTATGAGAAATTTTACACGATATGGACAAGAAAGTACAAGATGAGAGGAGACATAATAAAAATTGGATTTATGATGAAGAGCAGTTTCCCTCACAGTTGGAAAATCTGTAGTGAGAGGTGACTACATACTGTTTGTAGAATCCTGCACTGTATAGAGGAACTTCTCACTGCCCCGTGCAACACCTGATTCATGCGCATGCCAGTGTCTAACTCTACAGTCACTGTCAGTATAAAGGATCGTTTCACATGCTCTGCAGACGTCCCCTGCATCACGTGTACTGTCTGCTATATAACTGAGAGTTAGTTATAGTTACATGCTTTTTCACAGGAAAGAAAACAGCTTTCCTACTCAGATGCTTTTTACTGTGGGATTTCAGAAAAATTTAATGATGTCCACATTATTAAAATGAAAAACTGTAATGAGTTTAGACATCACTATATTCTTAAAACTTTAGGTGTTGCTAAGACACATCAGACAAGTGCAGTAACCTGGAATGAATTTTCTTTCTCCTAGAGACCTGCTTTTACTTCTGAACAGATGACTAAATTTGAGTCGTCTATTTTAAAATTCTGGCATTGTGCTTTTTGGGGGTACTTTGTTGATAGAGGCGAGAGCACACTCTTGTAAGTGCGTGTATTCTAAAACATGAAAAACGCCCTGTGTCCTGGAATAAGGAAAGCTGTGAAGCGCCTTGTACCCAATAGGTGCAACAGCAAATCTGGTATCAGCAGCATCCCTTATTAACTTAAAAAAACAGACTGGTCCTTAAACTGCTCACATTATTCTATATAAAGTGACTTCCTAAACTTTCTTCTAATTGTATTCTTACCAAGACCCATCATAAACCACTCAATTAAGCTAAATTAAAATTGATTTTAGCAGAAAGTTGAAATGATGCTTTAAAATATAAAATATCACCTACTACTGATTTTACAATTTGAAACTGGTGACTTAAGCTAGAAAAAAATATGTTATTAAAAAAAAAACCAAAAAAACAACAAAGAAAGATTTCCAGTCTTTTCCCTCCTACCCAGGAAAAATTTGTATCTGATATCATCAACATGAGTCCTTGATGCCTTTTCGAAATCTTCCAAAGGTTATACCCTGGCGGACTTACTGGTGGTCTCCTTCAACTCGTCTCTTGCGAACTATGAGAGGAAAAAGAAGTATGTTAGAAATCCTGTCTGATTATATAAGCTCAACTGGCCTGTTAAAAACAAGTTTCTGTATAATCTGCTATAGCTATACAAAATGAAGTGTCCGTTTCCAGTTCACATGGTCATTACAATAAACAATGCACATCCCCTTGCCTTGTCATTGACCTGTTGAGAAGTGTGGGGCTCCAAATGAGAACGTCTTAGACTCACCTGTGCTGACACGCCACAACGTTAGAAATAGAAACAAAATGGTCAGCAGTCACCTTCAGGTCACTGCCTGTCTCATCTGTTTATGAACAAAGTTTATACCGCCATCAAAAATGAATATAAATTGTGTTAAATTTTGAAATGACACTGAGGCAACTGGGATTAGAAAGTATTAAAAGTATTTGCATGCTCTTCTGATTGGGCATAGTTTATTTTCTCAGTCTCTGAAAGAACACAACACAACCAGTTTTGTCATTCATTTTTAAAAGTGACTTGCTGCTGCTCTCCAAATTTCCCTTCTCGTCTCCTACAAAATGAACTGGCTCAGGGCTCTGACAGAACAATAAATGCAAAGTAATGAAAATCTAAGACCCTTAACGTGGTCAGGTCACGGCTGGCTACCATAAACTCTGACTGTCAAAGAGGTAGGCCAGCTGGTTTACCGGATGCAGTCAAAGTGCACGGACCTGAGGACCGCCCCGCCCCAGCCTCCTCGTGGACTGGGGACCCTACACTACTAGGCTGTGCTCACTAGTGTCAGGGCGAGGTCTTCAACTGCAGGATCTTGCTACCTTCACTCTTACCTATCAGCCAACACAGAGCATTTGCCACCAGCCACCAGGCCAGGGCTCCTCAGCCTTGTGGCCAAATCCTATTTAGAGAGGACAAAAAGCATAGGTTCCAGTGTCAACAACAAATAGTGTGAATCATGGCTTTGTTATTTTTTTTTTTCTGTTGTTGTTTTAAAGAGGAGAAAGAGAGAAAAGCGGCATGAGGGGAGGAACAGGAAACATCAACTTATAGTTGCTTCCTGTCTGTGTCTTGACCAGAAAGCCCAGGATTTTGAACCAGTGACCTCAGCATTCCAGGTCAATGCTTTATCCCTGTACCACCACAGGCCAGGCTCTGTCACTTCTTTGTAGTGTGCTCTTGGTCAAGTAAGTTAACCTCTCTGAACCTCAACTCATCCTCTATAACAGAAGAGTAATGATACCTGTACCTCATGGCTGTGCAGTTAAAGGCATGGCGCACTACTTAGCGCACTGAGAACATAGTACTCAGCTTCAGTACCTGGGGGATGTTGTTTAGGGTGTGGTATGCCACCTTTTTTGGGGTGAGGAAAGCCGGTTTAGCTTTTATAATTTGAGGATTTATATTATGCATTATTGGTTTTGATACACTTATCAGTGAACTCCTGTTTAAATTAGAGTTTTGATCTATTAATTTTATACTCTTTTCTGTCTATGGAAGTAAGTAGGAAGTCAACTGCCTTTGTTTAGCCTGAACTAACTGTTTAACAGAGGAAAAAAAAGCCCACACGTGCCCCTGGCCTTCTGGCCAGACTACAGATGCTCTGCTCTCAAGCCTTTTTTTTTTTTTTGGTATTTTTCTGAAGTGAGAAGCAGGGAGGCAGAGAGACAGACTCCTGCATATGCCTGACCAGGATCCACCCGGCATGCCCACTAGGGGGCGATGCTCTGCCCATCTGGGTTGTTGCTCTGTTGCAACCAGAGCCACTCTGGTGCCTGAGGCAGAAGCCATAGAGCCATGTTCATTAATTGCTTTCTCGTATGTGCCTTGACCACAGGCCTTCAGCAGACTGAGTAACCCCTTGTTCAAGCCAGTGACCTTGGGTCCAAGCTGGTGAGCTTTGCTCAGACCAGATGAGCCCACGCTCAAGTTGGCGACCTTGGGGTCTCGAACCTGAGTCCTCCGCATCCCAGTCCGACACTCTATCCACTGCACCACTGCCTGGTCAGGCCCACAACTTCTTTAACATGGCCTCTATCACCCATGGCTACTGAGCTGCTCAATGTCAACATAAAACAGTCTAGGAAATAGTTTTTATCTGTTCATCTTCCAGTTACCAAACCCCCACATCCCACTCACTTATTACTTCATAGAAATCTGGGCAAAGCGACTGCCACAGCGGGCTCGTCAGAAAAGCACAGCTGTGGAGGCCTTGCTCGGGCTGGCATCCCTGCCGCTGAGTTCTCACTGTGCTCTCTCCTGCAGGACAGCAGATGACAGAGACGGCTGGGGCTACACATTTGTTGGTGGGATCCTGGGCTAGCTAAGATAGTTTTAGGATGCTTATGGCTTGTTTATGGCTATTTAGTTACTAGAAAAATGTAATTTTGAGCAGGGTTCAAATTCTATCACTTTCTTTATTCACTTAGTAAATCTTTATTAAGTATCTACTATTGTCAGGCATAGTTTTAAAAGAGTTATGAATTCAACAGACAGACATGGCTGTCATGTCTTCCTGACTAGCTGTCAGGAAGCTTGGAGTCTGAAAATACACAACAAGAATAAAGTATAACTAAATTACTAAATGAAAACTTTTTTAAAGCCAATAATCTGTATGTTCTTGAAGCTCTGGAGTTATTTGTGGAGTTTAGTCAGACTTGAGAAACATTACTCTAAAAAGCAAAATTAAATACCTGAAAGAAAATATAGAAACCAACTAGTGAACCAATCCTAAATCAATTTGTGTGACTTAGCAATCTACATCTACAATAAAAAATACACCAAACACACCAATTTGCTATTTCACAGAGCAAGAGGTAAAAATCTTCTAAGGAAGCTACAATTATCAAAGAATAGAAAGGGTCTAAACCAGGGGTCTCAAACTCAACTCAGCATGTGGGCCGCAGAGCAAGATCACAGCCGTTCGGCGGGCCGCACTAGGTCTACAAAAGGCAACTGTTAGCAACACTTTTCTTGAACTTCGTGGATTAGTCTGTGGGCCGCACAAAATTGCTCGGCGGGCCGCAAGTTTGAGACCCCTGGTCTAAACTGACACTTTTCAGTGACCTGGATTAAAGGAATAAAACGATTTTTTCTGTTCCTGCGACCTTTAAAAGAATACAAATTCAAATATGGCTGAAGCTTCAAAGAACTGTATCAGTCTGCAATGTTACTTCCTGTAGGACATTTTTATTCTTGCCTGAATCCATCTTTTAAAATACTCCAATGACAAACACCAAACTTAAAAGAGTTGATTTTTGGTAATATGTAGAAACAAAGTTATAAGCATCATATTCTGGAAATTTTATTTCAAGCAGAAGCCACGACCTCAGCAGCTCAGTGGGAGCCATGTGGCAGACTACTGACCTGGATGTGAATGCAGTGAGAAGACCTAATGATAGCTGACTATAAAACTTGGGTTAAGGCCCTGGCTGGTTGGCTTAGTGGTAGCGAGTTGGCCCAGCGTGTGGATGTCCGTCCAGGGTTCGATTCCCAGTCAAGGCACACAAGAGAAGCAACCATCTGCTTTTTCACCCTTCCTCCTTTTTTCTCCCCCTCCCGCAGCCATGGCTTGAGCGAGTTGGCCTCGGGCATTGAGGATAGCTCCATGGCCTCACCTCAGACACTTAAATAAAAAAAAGCTTGGTTGCTGAGCAACAGCCCCATATGGGCAGAGCATCACCCCCTAGTGGGCTTGCTGGGTGGATCCCAGTGAGGGCACATGTGGGAGTCTATCTCTCTGCCTCCCTTCCTCTCACAAAAAATAAAAAACTTGGGTTAAAACTATAATTATTCTATATTTTATCATATAAAATTGAATTTATGTTTGATAAAAAGGGCAAAAACTTTCCTATAATGTTGAAATCTCTCTTTTTTAAATGGCTCTAAGGCAGCGGTTCTCAACCTATGGATCGCGACCCTGGCGGGGTCGCCTAAAGCCATCAGAAAATACATAATGCATATCAGGTATTTACATTCCGAATCTTAACTGTAGCAAAATTACAGTTATGAAGTAGCCACCAAAATTATTTTTTGGTTTGGGGTCACCACAACATGAGGAACTGTATTGTGGGGTCACGGCATTAGAAAGGTTGAGAACCACTGCTCTAAGGGGTAACATGTAGCTGAGAATAAAATATTTGTTATAGAGAGTAAAAATGTCTGTTGTAGAAAACTGTTCATTTAGGCTGACTGGCTGGCTCAGCAGAGAGGATTGGCCCGGCATGCAGATGTGCTGGGTTCAATTCTTGATCAGGGCACACATGAGAATCAACCATCTGCTCCTCTTCCCCTTCCTCTCCCTCTTCTCTCTCTTCCCCTCTCGCAGCCAGTGGCTTGACTGGTTCAAGCCTAGGGCCCAGGTGTTGAGAATAGCTCAGTTGCTTCAAGCATCAGCCTCAGGCGCTGAGCATAGCCCAGCTGATTTGAGCATCAGCCCCAGATGGGGGTTGCCAGGTGGATCCTGGTTGGGGCGCATGCAGGAATCTATCTCCCCTCTTCTCACTTAAAACCAACAACAAAAAAGAACACTGTTCATTTAAAGCTGTGAAATATAATTGTCACAGGAAGTAGATTTCACTCATTTAGCAACCCAATATTACTACACTCTCATTTAAACTGAACTCTGATTCAATCAGTATAATGAGGACCATGCTTTAAATTTTAGAAACAAAGGCCAAGTAATCTGTTAAAATTTATTTTAAAAGATTTCCAATATATTAGTTTAATGGCAAAATTCAGAAATTTTATTTGATATTGCATATGTCTTACCTAAGTCATTGTTTTTCGTTATAGCATTAGCTGCCCTGGTTCGGGGCCCCTGCTGTGTAAATTGATATCCAAATTTAAGAATGTTTGTATTTTCCTCAAGCATCTTGGCTATTTCCAATTCCACAGCTGTCCCCAACTGCTGCCTCTGGAATAGTTAGAAATAAAGAATTGTGTTAATAAACTAGATCAAACACCGTTCAAGGTAAGTCCAGAATAAGACATTGAGATACATACCGATTCTGTAGATCTTTAAAAAATTTCCCAATTCTTACAACATACATAAGAGAAACAAAATTTTAAAGTTCAGATAAAAAAAATTATGGATTACCACAATGAGATAGCCTTGACACCCATAGGATGACTATAATCAAAAAGACAGAAAAATAATTAAGGGTTAGGTTGGCAAGAACGTGGAAACACTGGGACCCACAGACATGCTGGTGGGAATGTAAAATGGTGCCGCTGCTGTAAAAAACAATTTGGCATTCCTCAAAAAGTTAAACACAGAGTTACCATATGACGTAGCAAAGCCCTGCCTAGGTATATAACCACACACAAAAAATGCTAAATTCACATAAGAACCTGTATATGAATGTTCACAGCAGCTTTATTCCTAATATTCAGAAAGTAGAAACAACCCAGCTGTAACAGACTATCATTCAGCCATGAAAAAGAAGTACTCAGATATGCTACACCATGGATGAACCCCAGAACATTTTGCTAAGTGAAAGAAGGCAGACACAAAAGACTACATATTACACAATTCCACATATATGAACTGTCCCAGACAGGCAAATGTGTAGGGACAGAAAGTCGACCAGCGGCTGCCAGGGGCTGGTGGGAGGGTGAATAAGGAGTGACTGCTGGTGGGTATGGAGTTTTCTGTTGAGATGATGGATGTTCTGCAGTTAGACAGTGGTGACGGTTGCACAATTCCATGAACATACTAAAAACACTAAATTAATATTCTGGATGCCTCAAACATCCTCTCATCCACTTTCATGGCACCGCCTTCCTGAACGGCCCCCTCAAAGCCCCCTCCTACTCGCCTGCACAGCAGAGTGGGTGGGGGCTTCCCCAGTCACTACTGCGTAACACCAACCTGATTGTCAATCTTGAGCTCTGTCAGGGTCTCATTATCTCTTAAAGCATCAATCAGTGCTAGAATCCCAGCTCCTGTAATAAAGTTGGACTCCACATTTAAACTCTTCAAATTTTTGTTCACTCTCAGCATATCTGCAAAAGCCTAGAAATTAAAGAAAATATTTAGATATTAAAATTTGATAGCACCTATTACACATTTTATATGCCATCAGACTAATTAATATAACTGCCTGAATGTTTCTCATTAGATTGTTTTAGCTTGACATCTACCTCACAGGCCTCACATGTATCCACTCTGTACATGTGCTCTGTCACAATCGAGTCTTTTCTGTCACATATAACTCTGTATTGGTAAGATTCTCCACTGCTATTTAATCCTTATGTTCATTCACACCTTTTGTCATGTCTCCTTCTCCTGTCCCTCACCCTTTCTGTCAGTGTCCGTGTGGGCTAACTTCTTCAGTGTCTCTCTGGACGTCTTTTCTATTTGGGTCCTGGTGCAGCTGCACTACTGCGAAGCCAAAATGAGGGTAAATTATAGACTAATTTCCAAGTCAGAGACCAAAGAAATGCCTAAGGCAGAAGGCCAAAAACGGCCCCAGATAACTAGAGCTGCAGGAGCACAGAGACTACGGAGAAGAAGGGGCTCACTAATATTCAGTTCCCCAAGGAATGCTGTCTTCACCTTGTTTCCGTTCCTATCACTGGGTATGGCAGTGCTGGGCTTGCCACCCAGTGCTCAATAAACACATTAACTAAATCGGTAACAGAAACCTGTGAGTGAGCAGAGGAGGAAAAGGAGAGGGAAAAGTTAGAATATAGTGATTTTATGTAAAATTCGCCCTTAGAGGGGGTCCAACTCCAGAAAACATGTGGAAGATCCAGCTTAAAGTCAATTTAAAGAAAAGGTAATGGGGTGAGAGGGCAGGGATTACAAAAAGACCTTGTGACAGATTATCTACACACCTGTACTTTCTTTTTTTTTTAAAAGATTTTATTTATTTATTTTTAGAGAGAAGAGAAAGAGAGAGAGAGAGAGAGAGAGAGAAGGGGGGGGGAGGAACAGGAATTATCAATTTCCATATGTGCCCTGACCAGGTAAGCCCAGGGTTTTGAACCAGCAACCTCAGCATTCCAGGTTGACGCTTTATCCACTGTGCCACCACAGGTCAGGAACACCTGTACTTTCTATTAGCAACAACTAGCTGTTTGACCTGGACAAATCCCTTATTCATCCTGCTGTACATAATTTATTCAAATATTATTTATGGCTTATTATTTGATAAGTCCTACTCTGTAGATTCAGAAATAAAACGTGTGATTCTACTTGGGTTTTACTGGGGGAGGCCAGATAATAAGTAGCAAAATGTCATGTCAGATGGTAAAAAGGGCCAAAACAGAATAAAAAAAAGGCCAAGTCGGGCAGACGGGGGGAGGGGCTGCTATTTTATATAAGTGGTCAGGAAAGGCCTCACCTAAAAGGTGCTGTTTGAGCAAAAACTCAAAGTGATAAAGTGAAACTTATGTGGAATATCTTAAGAAAGCAAGTTCTAGCAAAGAGGACCCAATGTGAAGTCCTCGAGTTGAGAGCATGCACAGCACATCTGAGGACGAGCAAGAAGGCTGTTTGGCTGCAGTGGAGTGAAGGAAAGGGCAAGCAAGGGAGATGCGGTCTGTTCACATCAGGCCGTGTAAAGCCATTGAAAGATTTTGATTTTTCCTCAAGTGAGACAGGGAGCTTCTGAAAGGTTCCGAGTATAGAAACAAGATAATAAACTCAAGTTTTAAAAGAATCACTTTTTTTTTTTCGTATTTTTCTGAAGCTGGAAACGGGGAGGCAGTCAGACAGACTCCCGCATGCGCCCGACCAGGATCCACCCGGCATGCCCACCAGGGGACGATGCTCTGCCCATCCGGGGCGTCGCTCTGTCGCGACCAGAGCCACTCTAGTGCCTGGGGCAGAGGCCATGGAGCCATCCCCAGCGCCCGGGCCATCTTTTGCTCCAATGGAGCCTTGGGAGGGGAAGAGAGAGACAGAGAGGAAGGAGAGGGGGAGGGGCGGAGAAGCAGATGGGCGCTTCTCCTGTGTGCCCTGGCCAGAAATCGGACCCGGGACTTCCACACGCCAGGCCGACGCTCTACCACTGAGCCAACCGGCCAGGGCCAAAAGAATCACTTTTTAAAAAAATTTTTTTTTCAATTGACTTAAGTGGCAAATTTATAAAAAGTTAACATGTAATTATGATAAGAATCACTTTTGATGTTGAGTAAAGAGCTGGCTTTGCAGTGGTAAGATGGAAGAAGGCAGCTCAATTAGGAGGTGAGTACAATAATCTACACTGCTCACAAAAATCAGATCAGGGAACGTGCAGATACTCCAGGACTTTCAGCCTATTGTGTAGTGCATTTTCACCAATGAAATAAAAGTTGGTTTTGCATCTCATTTGCATAATTAAACAACTTTCTTTGACTTGTCCTTTGCTTTTCTGATGTTCTTGTTTAATAAAAAAGAAAAAAAATCAAATGCTTCCATTTTTTATCACTTCATATTCATTTTGAAATATCCCCTAATTTTCATAAGCAGTACAGGTGAGAAGAGGCAGTGGCATGGTAGTTATGAAAATGGTGAGAAGTGGTTGGATTCTAGAAATATTTTGAAGACAGGGCTATTAAGTAGGTAGCTGGACAAGAGCATACAGTTCAGGACAGAGGTATGAACGGAAGGTAACAACACTGACAGTCATCAGCATATATAGATAACATATAGCAATGAAACAGATTGAGATCACCCAGAGAATGCATGTCAATAGAGAAAAGAAGAGGGACTGTGACCAAGCCCTGGGCTGTTCTAATGTGTAGAAGTTGGGGAGAAGAGGAGGAACCAGCATGGGGACAAGAGAAGGGACGTCTAGGAGAGGCAGGAGGAGAATCAAAGGGAGTGATGTCCTCAAAGCCAAGTGAAGAAAAAGGTTCACACTATGATCAAGAGGGATTTACCTGAAGAATGCAAGGTTGACTTTAACAAACAAATTTTTTGTGTGTGACAGAGACAGAGAAAGGGACAGAGACAGGGACAGAAATGGAAAGAGAAACAGGAAGGGAGAGAGATGAGAAGCATTAATTCTCCTTAGTTGTTCATTGATTGCTTTTTCATATGTGCTTTGACTGGAGGCCTAGGGCAGAGTGAGTGACCCCTTGGCTCAAGCCAGCGACCTTGGGCTCAAGCCAGTGACCATGGGTTCATATCTTTGATCCCATGCTTAAGCCGGGGACATTGGAGTTTCGAACATGGGTCCTCTGCATACTAGTCCAACTCTACCCACTGTGCCACTGCCTGGTCAAGCAACAAACAAATATTAATCAATGTAATATACCATATTAATAGAATAAAGGACAAAAACTACATGATCATCTCAAAAGACAGAAAAAGTATTTGACAAAACCCAACATTGGGCCCTGGCTAGTGGCTCAGTGGATACAGTGTTGGCCCAGTGTATGGACATCCCAGGTTCGATTCCTGGTCAGGGCACACAGGAGAAGTAACCACCGGCTTCTCTCTCTTCCCTCTCCCTCTGCTCTCCCTCTTCCCCTCCTGTAGCCAGTGGCTCGATTGGTTCGAATGTGGCCCCGAGCACTGAGGCTAGCTCAGTTGGTCCAAGTGAGTCAGCCTCAGGCACTAAGATTAGCTCAGTACTTGAGTATTGCCCCCAGACAGGGTTGCCAGGTGGATCCCGGTTGGGGTACAAATGGGAGTCTGTCTCACTGTATCCCCTCCTCTCACTTAAAAGGAACAAATAAACACTAACATTGTAGATCCATAAATGGACTCTTCTGCAGCTGTTAAAAAATTGGTGTGGAACTTTATGTACTGATATGAAAAGGTCTTTAAGACATACTGTTGAGTGAAAAATTAAATTACAGAATAGCATTTATTGTATGATTCCATTTATGTTTTAAAAAATTACAGGAAGGAAATTCATAAAAGAGCAGTAAATCATGTACTGCCTAATAGAGAGCTAAACATCAATTGAAAGAAGGGAGTAAATTTTGTTCATAAAATCACAGTTTAGCCATCTCTATAACACCCTGGTGTGTAGTTATCATTTTGATATTATCAATAGTTAACTTACAGAAAACAAACTGATGGTTGTCAGATGGGACGGAGGTTGGGGGTGTGGGTGAAAAAAACGAAGGGAGTAAGACGTACAGACCGGTAGTGACAGAACAGTCGTGGGGATGTCAAGTACAGCATGGGGAGTACAGGCAATAACACTGTAATACTGTGTGGTGCCGGGGGTCCTGGACTTATCAGGGGGATCACGTTGTATGCTATTAAAATGTCTACCCACTGTGCTCCAAACTAACATAACATGAAATGTCAACAGTAATTGAAAAATTAAAAAAAAAACATAGCTTACTTACAATAGCAACGGGGTCATTGCTCCGCGTGGCTGCAAGACTGAAACTTTTCACATGTGTGTTGGTTTCCAAAGCCTTTGCAAAATCTTTCAGGGTTGGAATCGGAATATTCTTGAAAGACAATAATATGAAACATTACATTTTAGTCCATTAATCAAGTAAATATTTATATTTACCTTTTTTTTCATTAAAGTGTTCTCAGGAATTTTTTTTAAAAAATATTTTATTTACTGATTTTTAGAGAGAGGGGAGAGAGAGAGAGAGAGAAGGGGGAGGAGCAGGAAGCATCAACTCCCATATGTGCCTTGACCAGGCAAGCCTAGGGTTTCGAACCGGCAACCTCAGTGTTCCAGGTCGATGCTTTATCCCACTGCGCCACCACAGGTCAGGCTGTTCTCAGGAATTTTATAAACACCTGACAGTCTACAAATGAAAACAAATAACTCTGCTTTCTCCATATCTATCTGACTTCTCTGTCATGGTACATCTTATATAAACTGTTGACCTAGAGCAAAGAACAGATCACCATTTCTTCAGCATTTAAGAAGTTTTGGCTATTTTACATTTGATTGTTCTTTTATTTATTTATTTAGTGAGAGGAAGGTAGGCAGAGAGACTCTCGTATGCACCCCAACTGGGATCCATCTGGCAACTCCACTAGGGGGCGATGCTCTGCCTATTAGGGGCCCTTGCTCCATTGCAACTGGAGCAATTTTTTTAAGGCTTGAGGCAGAGACCATGGAGCCATCCTCAGCGCCCAGGGCCAACTCGCTCTAATTGAGCCATGGCTACAGGAGGGGAGGAGAACAGAGAGAGAGAGAGAAGTGAGAGGGGGAGGGGTGAAGAAGTAGATGGGCACTTCTCCTGTGTGCCCTGACCAGGAATTGAACCTAGGACATCCACACGCTGGGTTGATGCTCTACCTCTGAGCCAATCTGCCAGAGCCTACATTTAATTATTGTTATTATAAGAAGCCAACATTTGCCTGACCGGGTGGTGGTACAGTGGATAAAGCATCAGCCTGGGATTCTGAGGACCCTGGTTCAAAACCCCAAGGTCGCTGGATTGAGCAAGGGGTCACCTGCTCTGCTATAGCCCCCCAGACAAGGCAAATATGAGAAAGCAATCAATGAACAACTAAGATGCCGTAAGAAAGAATTGATGCTTCTCATCTCTCTCTCCCTTCCTGTGTCTCACTAAAAAAGAAAAAAAAAGTAAACATTTGAATATTCAAAGTGGATCTATTTTCTACAAAGAGAAAGATGTAGGAGCTCACCTCTACTAAGTGTGATTCCTGAGGCAGATGACATACTGATCCTAGTCCCTTACTTTAAGCTGTAAGTATGAAGAGAGATTAACCCTACAGTACTTGAAATATGGAAAGATAACTTTCCCCTGAAGTTCCAAGACTTCAATTCCCTATAGCCTGGTTATTTTCAGATCATTGCCACTGATTTACAAAGATATATGAAGACTGTATTTTTAAAGACTGAATAAAATTAATGACTAACTAGGGATACTAGCTTTTCCCAAGGCTTTCTTTCTTCCACTCATAGAAAGGAACACCCACTCAAGGAGCCCAGAGGTCTTATTCTCCAGTTCTTATAATTTTTAGATGTTCCCTCCACCCTCAATTCAGATAAATCAAGATTTAATACTCAAGAGAAATAAAAACACGTTCATACAAAATATACTGACAGCATGTTAATGAGTACAATATTCATAATCATCCCAAACTGGAAGCAACCCATATGTCTATCAACTGATGAATGGATAAACAAATTGCACTATATCCAAAAAAGGACTTCTCAACATTACAAAGGAACAAACTACAAGTGAAAGCATGGATGAATTTCAAATGCATTATGCTTTTGGCCAGACTCAAAAGGTTATATACTATATGATTCCATTTATATGACATTCTAGAAAATAGGGAAAGAGATCAGTCACTGTCAGGTGCTAGAGTCAGCAGAGAAAGATGACAAAGGGGTGTGACAAGGTCTACATCTGACTGTGCTAGTGGTTGTACAAATTTATTCATTAGTCAAAACTCACAGAAATGTATATTAAAAAGGGAGAATTTTTCTATATGTAAATTATACCTCAAGAAACCTGATTAAAAAAGGAAACCCCAAAAGACTAAATGCTCTAAAAAGTAGACAGTACTTTGAAAGCCAGAGAGTTACACTGACAGTCTGGTAGGGTTTACCTTTTTATATGATAGTCTTTTATTTTTATTTATTTATTTACTTTTTGCATTTTTCTGAAGCTGGAAACAGGGAGAGACAGTCAGACAGACTCCCGCATGCGCCCGACCTGCGCCCGACCGGGATCCACCTGGCACGCCCACCAGGGGCGACGCTCTGCCCACCAGGGGGCGATGCTCTGCCCATCCTGGGCATCGCCATGTTGCGACCAGAGCCACTCTAGCGCCTGGGGCAGAGGCAAAGGAGCCATCCCCAGCGCCCGGGCCATCTTTGCTCCAATGGAGCCTTGGCTGCGGGAGGGGAAGAGAGAGACAGAGAGGAAGGCGCGGCGGAGGGGTGGAGAAGCAAATGGGCGCTTCTCCTGTGTGCCCTGGCCAGGAATCGAACCCGGGTCCTCCGCACGCTAGGCCGACACTCTACCGCTGAGCCAACAAGCCAGGGCTTATATGATAGTCTTTTAAAAAGCAAGTCAGGCCCTGGCCGGTTGGCTCAGTGGTAGAGCGTCGGCCTGGCGTGCAGGAGTCCCAGGTTCGATTCCCAGCCAGGGCACACAGGAGAAGCGCCCATCTGCTTCTCCACCCCTCCCCCTCTCCTTCCTCTCTGTCTCTCTCTTCCCCTCCCGCAGCCAGGGCTCCATTGGAGCAAAGATGACCCGGGCGCTGAGGATGGTTCTGTGGCTTCTGCCTCAGGCGCTAGAATGGCTCTGGTTGCAATAGAGCGACACCCCAGATAGGCAGAGCATCGCCCCTGGTGGGCGTGCCGGGTGGATCCCAGTTGGGCGCATGTGGGAGTCTGTCTGACTGCCTCCCCATTTCCAACTTCAGAAAAATAAAAAAAAAAAAAAAAAAAAAAAAAAGCAAGTCAGAAAAATACTATATTACTTTAATTTTTAAAATATGGAGGAATCTGTGTTACCACAGTGTTAGGAGCAAAAGCTTTACCTTCACGTAGAAAGAATTATACTATGTCAAAACTACCCACCTCTCATCCTAGATCCCCCCTGACTCAGCAATTCAAAACTTTGTTTGCTTAGCACACCTACTTTTATATTATTCAAATTAACTTCAACAAGGCGAACATCATTTTCTTTAATTCTCTTTAAACTCTCTTCAACGTTGGTTGGATTTGGTGGCTCATCAAATATTGGAACAATCTTTTCACCTTTTACCACATCTGTAGTAAGAAACGAGAAGAGCAAGAAACTAGTGGTTCATTCTATTACAGTGGATGCATATATTAAAGTGGTAACAAATAACATACACACATAGCTCAGTATAACTAATTTAAAAGTTTCTTCCCCACAATTTCTAAAATATCCTTTATGTGTTGACACATAATTAAAGTGCTCAAGTAAAATTTTATTATATACCAAAAATAATTCAATACTTTATTTGCAATATATTAGTCTTCAAAAATGAATATTTTCACTGCCTCTTGGTGTATTACAAGATACCTTTACCACTAAACTGTATTTGACAATACAGCCTAACGATCCCATTTATTTTTAGCAATAAAGTTCAAATATGATCAAATCTAACACCTGTCTAGGAGATCTGACAAGTAATTACTGTAAAGGTAGTAAAAGCCAGACTTAAAGAAAAACAGCCTTGATGAGAAGAATAAGGTGATGGTAGTACACAATACCTGTAGTACTGTAGGCAGCACTCCAGGGTGAGGAAGGGGTGAACTCTCTATTAGGAAGAAGAGTAGGAATAAGGAATGGGGAGACAAAGAGGTAATCCTACACAGAAGAGCTACCAAATCAGACATCTCAAAAGTTCCTTCCTTTATTCCTACCCTCAATCTTGTGCCATACATACCACACCCACACACATGATCAGGACACACATGCAAAGTTGAAAGAGGACCTGGAGTCTTGAACTCTCTAATAAGATATATGTGCTTTATTTATCCATTTTTTAGAGAGGAGAAGGAGAGACAGAGAGAGAGAGAGAGGAAAGACAGAGAGAGAGAAGGGGGGGAAGAGCTGGAAGCACCAACTCCCATATGTGCCTTGACCAGGCAGCCCAGGGTTTCAAACCAGCGACCTCAGCATTTCCAGGTCGACGCTTTATCCACTGCGCCACCACAGGTCAGGCAAGATATATGTGCTTTGACGTGTGGAGGTCTATGAACCATTATTACAGGCAAACTTTTATAGATAAATTTTCTGGGGAGAACATCTGTAGCATCAGATTCTCAAAGAGTCAACTGACCACAAAATGTTAAGAACAGACATGGAAAGATCGACAGGATCACTGTCTGAGTTAGCTCTTCCCATCTGCCCTCCTCTAGCTGTTAGGAGCAAAATTCATCTTAGGACAAGGTATACTGCTTACTCATCCAATAAATTCCCTCTAAGAGTACCTTGTTCTTTTCAAACACACATACACCCACAAGCAGCAGCCTGAGTTCAACTTAGACCAGGGTTCAGGAACCTATGGCTCGCGAGCCAGATGTGGCTCTTTTGATGGCTGCATCTGGCTCGCAGACAAATCTTTAATAAAAATAAATAAAATAATAACGTTAAAAATATAAAACATTCTCATGTATTACAATCCATTCATTTCCTACTGCTCATGTTCATGGTTGTGGGTGGCTGGAGCCAATCACAGCTGTCCTCCGGGACAACACCAAATTTTTATTGGATAATGTGTAAGGTACATGGGTCGTTTGTTGTATGGCTCTCACGAAATTACATTTTAATATATGTGGCGTTCATGGCTCTCTCAGCCAAAAAGGTTCCCGACCCCTGACTTAGACAAAGATCTGAAAATTATTTTGCCTAAGAACAGTTGAAAGATCTAAATAAATTTAGCCTGAAAGTATATATTAAAAGAAAGTATACTCATTGTCTTCAGATTTATCTTGTATAAGAAGAGAGAAATTCCAGGCTGTTCTGAAAGGCTGGGTTAGAAAAGGTGTAGACTGCCGGAAGGCAGGATCTGGTTCAGTACCAAGAACTTCCTAACAGAGCTCTGCTGAAAGAACAGAGTGGGCTCCCTCTCACTAAGTTCACCAGGGCAGGCTTCTTCAAGATGGCAGATCAAGCATAACCAGGCGGTGGCACAGTGGGTAGAGCATTGGACTGGGATGCAGAGGACCCAGGTTTGAAACCCCGAAGTCACCGGCTTGAGTGTGGACTCATCTGTTTTGAGCAAGGGATCACTCGCTCTGCTATAGCCCCTTGGTCAAGGCACATATGAGAAGACAATCAATGAACAACTAAGGTGCCACAACGAAGAATTGATGCTTCTCATCTCCCTTTCTTCTGGCCTTATCTCCCCCCCCCCCCCCACATACAATGGCAGATCAAGGGACCTGGAGAAGAGCTTCCTCACTGAATGGAAAGTTGAACAAGTTCTTCCTCAATTCTAAATGTTCTAAAAGCCAAATTATTTCTTTCCCCACTTCACAGAATGTATGTATTTAAATAGCCTTGCTCCCTAATGAAATAATGGATCCAGTCAATGGGTTGCTGAAACCATTCTGAAAGATTCATGGGAACTTTAAATGGATGGATCAGGTTGCCAAAATTTGAACCCACTGATCACTCTTAACACATTTCTAAAAGATGTATGATCAGAGTTGATATGCTTCCTAATGTGATTCAATCACCACCTAGGAAGCATCCTTGCCAAAATATCGCACCTGATCAAGCCCCTAGAACAGTGGTCGGCAAATTCATTAGTCAACAGAGCCAAATATCAACAGTACAACAACTGAAATTTCTTTTGAGAGCCAAATTTTTTATTTATTTTTTTTATTTTTATTTTTTTTTCTTTTGTACCTTTCTGAAGCTGGAAACAAGGAGAGACAGTCAGACAGACTCCCGCATGCGCCCGACCGGGATCCGCCCGGCACGCCCACCAGGGGCTACGCTCTGCCCACCAGGGGGCGATGCTCTGCCCCTCCGGGGCGCCGCCCCAGCGCGACCAGAGCCACCCCAGCGCCTGGGGCAGAGGCAAAGGAGCCATCCCCAGCGCCCGGGCCATCCCCGCTCCAATGGAGCCCTGGCTGCGGGAGGGGAAGAGAGAGACAGAGAGGAAGGAGGTGGGGGGGCAGAGAAGCAAATGGGCGCCTCTCCTATGTGCCCTGGCCGGGAATAGAAACCGGTCCCCCGCATGCCAGGCCGATGCTCCACCGCTGAGCCAACTGGCCAGGGCCTTGAGAGCCAAATTTTTTAAACTTAAACTATATAGGTAGGTACATTCCTTATTGAGGTAGTGCCCGCACGTGGTATTTTGTGGGAGAGAAGAGCCACACTCAAGGGGCCAAAGAGCCTCATGTGGCTCATGAGCCTCAGTTTGCCGACCAGGGCCCTAGAAAATAAATAACAGCTTATAGAAACATAGGAGTTACACAAACATGTAAAATGATACCACAAGATTGCAATCAGCCAAATCCAGACTGTTGAAAAGTCTATGTAACTAATAGCTCAGTCTCTTAATCATGGCATGAAGAAAGGGGAGAGTGGCTGAAGAGGGGAACTATTAAGAAATTAAGAAAAACTGAAACCAAATGCAATCTGTGGTCCTTATTTGGATTCTGATTTTAACAAACTGTGAAATAACATTTTTGAGAATAGGGGAAATATGAACATGGACTATTTGATAAGGAATTATTGTTAATTTTTAAGTTTGATAATGGTATATTAAATAGAAAGTATTTGGGAGAGACACATATGGTAATATTTATGAGTAAAGTAATACAAATAAACAAGTCTGCTATGAAATATTTCAAGAAAAAAGTAGAAGGGGTAGGGAGAGTGGCAGATGATGGATGATACAAGACTGGCAAAATATTAATAACAGCTGAAGCTGGGTGATGAATATATTATTCTCCCTTCTATTATGCATGCTTAAACATTTCTACAACAAAAAGTATTATGATTTGCAAATCATAGTACATTCACAAATGGAGTGTTACACAGAGGTTTGGGTGAGGCAGCTATATATGTACATGATATATCGCTAAGAGATATACTATATAGCAGTGATTTTCAAATTTTTCATCTCATGGCACACATAAACTAATTACTAAAATTCTGCTCTACACCAAAATAATGTTTTTTTGCCAACCTAACAACATCAAAAGGGTATAATTTCAATTCATTCACATCGTATGGCTATTGTTATATTGGCTGCTGTCGTTTTTTTATTTGACAATCTAAGGGAAAAGAGGTCAGAGCCCCTGATTATTGCACGTTTTAAAAACTCTTGCATGTTTTGCACGTTTTAAAAACTCTTGCAGCACACTGATGGGAAATCACTGCTATATAGCATAAGTTAAAAGCCTCATCACTAACTCTGTGTGAAATTTAACTTAGTTACTTAATCATTCTAAAATCTAAACTCCCTTACATGAAAATAAAGGATAATAATTTCATAGAACTGTTTTAAGGATTAAATGAAAACAATTCATATTCAAGAGCTATGCACAGAACATGACCCATAGTCAGCATCAGAAAACCAGCCAATAGCATTATTTTTGAAAAATTACATTATAAGTATCTATAGTATGATACTTTTTTTTAAACTTTTTTTTTTTTTGTATTTTTCTGAAGCTGGAAACAGGGAGGCAGTCAGCCAGACTCCCGCATGCGCCCAACCGGGATCCACCTGGCACGCCCACCAGGGGGCGATGCTCTGCCCATCTGGGGCTTTGCTCTGTTGTAACCAGAGCCAGTCTAGCACCTGAGGCAGAGGCCATGGAGCCATCCCCAGCGCCTGGGCCATCATTTGCTCCAATGGAGCCTTGGCTGCGGGAGGGGAAGAGAGAGACAGAGAGGAAGGAGAGGGGGAGGGGTGGAGAAGCAGATGGGCGCTTCTCCTGTGTGCCCTGGCCGGGAATCAAACCCGGGACTCCTGCACGCCGGGCTGACGCTCTACCACTGAGCCAACCAGCCAGGGCCTGTATGATACAAATTTTGTAAACAAGTCTAAATATACATATATAAATCTGTATTAACACAGTACAAAATCTAGAAGGATTATACAAGAAATTGTTAACAGGGTTGGCGGGCAGGAAGGAGGCATGACGGCTATGAGCAGACACTTTTACTTCTGACCTTATACACTTACGTGTTGTTTAACTGTGCCAAAAAAGTCTATATTACTTTGAAAATTTAAAAACACCCTATACATGAATTTTTTTAAAAGGCTTTGGACTATTTAATAACTTGCATCAGATGAAAAGGTTTATAGCGTCGGCCTGGCGTGCGGGGGACCCGGGTTCGATTCCCGGCCAGGGCACATAGGAGAAGTGCCCATTTGCTTCTCCACCCCCCCCCTCCTTCCTCTCTGACTCTCTCTTCCCCTCCCGCAGCCAAGGCTCCATTTGAGCAAAGATGGCCCGGGCGCTGGGGATGGCTCCTTGGCCTATGCCCCAGGCGCTAGAGTGGCTCTGATCGCGGCAGAGCGACGCCCCGGAGGTGCCAGGTGGATCCCGGTCGGGCGTATGTGGGAGTCTCTCTGACTGTCTCTCCCCGCTTCCAGCTTCAGAAAAATACAAAAAAAAAAAAAAAAAAAAGGTTTAAGGGTTGGAATGAGTAGTTCTCTGGTTTCTCCTAAATCTGATTTATAATGTAGTATATGTCAAGCATTGTTGTAGATTTCTTTTCTTTTTTTAATGGAGAGCAGGAGAGGGAGAGAAACAGACATCTGCATGTGCCCCAACTGGGGTGTTGCTCTGTTGCTTGGCAACCAAGCTAGTTTAAGTGCATAAGGCAGAGACCACAGGGAGCTGTCCTCAGTGCCTGGAGCCAACTGGCTCCAATCAATTGAGCCATGGCTGCAGGAATTGGAAAGGGGGAGGAGGAGTGAGAGAGGGGGAAACAGAGACAGAGAGAGAAGGGGGAGAGGTGGTGAAGCAGGTGATTGCTTCTCCTGTGTACCCTGACCAGAAATCGAACCTGGGGCATCCACATACCTGGCCAAGAATCTACCACTGAGCAAACCAGCCAGGGCCTGTGGTGAATTTCTTTAAATGTCAACAAAAGCCAAGTTTTATCAACACACTGTTTAGCATCAGTATTACTGGTGAGGTGAAAGTGGTTACATTTTTGACACATCAAGAGAGAGAGAGAGAGAATCAGAGAGAGAGATAGATAGGGACAGACAGGAATGGAGAGAGATGAGAAGCATCAATCATCAGTTTTTCGTTGCAACACCTTAGTTGTTCATTGATTGCTTTCTCATATGTGCCTTGACCATGGGCCTTCAGCAGACCGAGTAACCCCTTGCTTGAGCCAGTGACCTTGGGTCCAAGCTGGTGAGCTTTGCTCAAACCAGATGAGCCCGCGCTCAAGCTGGCGACCTTGGGGTCTTGAACCTGGGTCCTCTGCATCCCAGTCCGACGCTCTATCCACTGCGCCACCATCTGGTCAGGCCCCGTTTTCTTTTTTTAAAGAGATTTATTAATTTTACAGAGAGAAGAGAGTCAGGGAGTGAGAAGTATAGTTGCTTTAATTATTCATTGCTTGCTTGTTGTATGTGCCTTGACCAGGCAAACCCAAAGTTTCGAACCAGTGACCTCAGCATTCCAGGTCAACGCTTTATCCACTGCACCACCACAGGTCAGGTTTTAGTATTCCATTTTCAATGGTTTTCTATATCAATATCACCTAACTGACATCTTTGGTTTTAGTATATATATATAACATTTGATATATTGTGGAGAAAACAGCTGTGGTTAGGCTTGCTTGCTAGTTTCCTGGCTGCAAGCACTTGACACAATTAGTGCGTGAACACGTGGCAGAAATCCACGTGTGTATCTCTATGTAAAGCTACAGGTGCTTTCCTCTCAGTGGCGACTCTCCCAGCTCACTATCCTGTCACCATGAGGTGTGGTTCCGATTCCCTCAGCTGGCACCATGAGGGGTGGTTTTCCTGATACCTTGCCCTCCACTGCAAAAAGGGGTTTTCCTTTCCTTATGTCCTTACCCGTCTCTGTGAGCCTCCAATAAACCAAATGGCCCAATGCTTTCTGGCTCCACAGTTCCTCTACCGTCTACCTGAATTCACTTGAACCTGCCTGGCCTCGGCCACCGGCATTACATCTGGCACTGTGAACAGGATTTGGATCAGACTGGTATGGAGCTGCCAATCTGAAGAGTAGGATAGAGCAGTGGGCATTGTTCTCCAGTATATGGTTCCCTGTGGCTATCCTGATGGGGGCTGTGTGTGTGTGGGGGGGTGTTTTGTGCAGCCCTGCAAAAAGAAACTGAAAGCTTTGTGCAGAGGCTACATGAGGTCAAAAGCTCCAGGATGAGCTGCAGACTGAGCATCAACAACAGAATGAGCTGGAATGGTCACTGGAGAAAGAGTCGCAAATTCGAAAACTCAAGTTCAGACTACAGGCTGAGAACCAATGACAGCTTGAACGGAAACAATCGCTGGAGAAAGAAGCCAACTGCTTTCAAGAGCTTCATTGTGGCCTGACCAAGCAGTGGATAGAGCGTCGGACTGGGATGTAGAGGACCCAGGTTCGAGACCCTGAGGTCACCAGTTTGAGCGCGGGCTTACCTGGTTTGAGCAAAAGCTCACCAGCTTAGACCCAAGGTCGCTGGCTCAAGCAAGGGGTTACTCGGTCTGCTGAAGGCTCATGGTCAATGCACATATGAGAAAGTGATCAATGAACAACCAAGGTCTCACAACGAAAAACTGATTATTGACGGTTCTCATCTCTCTCTGTCCCTGTCTATCCCTCTCTCTGACTCTCTCTCTGTCCCTGTAAAAAAAAAAAAAAAAAAAAAAAAAAGTGCTTCAGTGTGAAATGCAGGCCGAACACCAATGGGTGTCAGGAATTGGGATGGTTGCTTGAGAAGGAATTATGGGTTCAAGAGCTGCAGTTTGCCTTAGAAACAGAATGCCGGCAGCGATAGTTGTTAAAGAAACAATTGTGGGTTCAAAAGCTTGAGTCTCCGCTTCAGGCCGAGAGCTGGCAGCCACAAGAGCTGAAGTGGAGCTGTATTTGTGCCAGCACAGTGGCAGGTGCAGGCATTTCCGACTCCTCCTTGGAGGAGGTCTGAGCTGAAACTGCCATTGGCAGACTCAAAGCCTGGCTGGTGGTCACCCAGAAGGTAAAAACCCAGCAGCCAAAAGTGCCCCAGGGCCAGGCATAACCCTCTCCACAAGTACTTTGAGCATTCTGTGATCTGGTCCTACACCCAGACAGAGTTGATGGGAATTAAGGGTGAAATGCAGGCAGAGACCCCACTGAGTCCCTGGTAGTTTGATTGCTGCAGCTGTGGGACATAAGAGTGGATGGCATTATGATCTCTGGAACAGAGATGGAGAATTTAGTTGCCATTACCACACACTTCTTGAGGCAGCACCTTCAGAACTACCATGACACCTCAGGAAACCATACCCTATTAGAATGGGTGATGGCTGCCATTCGTACAGTTTGGCAGAATGCTGGAGACCTGCCAGGGGCAGTAAGACAGTGGCAGTTATATACTGAGCTGCAGCAGTATACCTGAGAACTAGGTATGAAGAATGCTGCTTTCAACCTGAAGTTCTGTGGGCCAGATGAAGTGTTTACAGCAGGGATGAGGGGCCTTATTCTCTGTAGTGCCCCATCAGCCCCTTTTGGTTCACTAGTGGCTATCTTAAGGCCCTATGCGGGGGAGCCCATCAATGGAGTTACACAGACTGTGACAGATTAGAGGGAGGTGGAGACAGCATGGAATCATAAGGCTGTGCAGGCTGCTGCCTATGCTGCCCCCCCATACTAACAAGAGAAATAGGCCTATAAAGGTAACATGAACACAGATGAGAGTAGATTTGATTGTGGCTGGGGCAGATAGGGAGAAATTAGATGGGAAAACTAATAATAAAGTTCTTTTGGAGCTCTGGTGGCAGCTTAAACCAGAAGAGGTTCCAGCCACTGAAATGAATGGCCCCAGCAGCTACCAATAAAATGGTTTGTGCTTGGGTGGCACAGTTACAAGATTTTATGATGGAGAGAGCCGAGGGAATGCAGGATCCCTAAGACATGTTCTAGTTTGAATAGGGGGAAGGCCCAGGGACCTAACAAGGACAGGTAGAAACCAGAGGCCCCATGTGCAAATGGCAATCCACTGGCACCCTTCTAATGTACAACAGGTGTTGGCCTTGGTGGATAAAGGTGCAGAATGTTCCCTCCTTTATGGGAACCCAGAGCGGTTTGCTGGGACTCTGGTGGCCATTGACGGGTTTGAGGGCCAACTGTTTGAGTGAAGCCAATAACTATTCCATTGGGGATAGGAAGACTTCCTCCTAAGCCATGTAAGGTATATGTATCTCCTATTCCTGAATATATTTTGGGAGTAGATGTCTTACAAGGACTGTGGTTGAAGACTGCAGCCAGAGTTCCACCTGTGGATTTGGGTTGTGAAGGCAGTGTTGTGGGGACATACAGCACATCCCCCCTTGCAATTACCTGTTCCCTGGTGCATGACTAGCACAAAGTAGTACCACCTACTAGGTAGTTATGAAGAAATCACAGGGACAACCCTCGAACTACAAAATGTGGGGATCATCCAGCTGGTGCATAGCCCTTACAACTCCCTGGGATGACCTGTGTGCAAGCCAGATGGAAAGTGGCGAAGGACATACCCTGTAGATTACAGAGAAGTTAATACAGTTATTCCCCCTTTGCACGCTGCTGTTCCCTCAATAGCTAACCTGATGGATCCGCTAAGCCATGAGTTGGGGACATATCACTTTGTGGCAGATTTGGCTAACACCTTTTTCTCTATTGATATAACTGCAGAGTCAAGACCAATTTGCCTTCACTTGGTGGCAATGGACCTTCACAGCATTACCACAGGGCTATTGCATAGCACCACCTTATGTCACGGGTTGGTGGCTGCTGACCTGGCTAAATGGAAACAGCTGGAGGCAGTTTGTATGTACCATATGTTGATGATATCATGCTAACCAGTAACTCTCTTCCAGAATTGAAGCAAGCAGTCCCTACCCTGCTGTCCCATTTGAAAGTTTGTGGCTGAGCAGTTAATAAGGGCAAATTTCAAGGACCTGGATTATCTGTTTAATTCTTGGAGGTTGTTTGGCTGGGTAGGATGAAAGTTATCACTGATGTGGAAATAGATCAGATCCAGGCATTCCCTGTGCCCACTACAGTAAAGCAGTTACAGGAACTCCTAGGTCCGCTGATGTACTGTCAAGCATTTATACCCCATCCGGCTCTGTTACTGCACCCCCTATATAACCTTATTTGGAAGGGGGTTCACTGGGATTGGACTGAGCAGGCAGAAGGTGCTTTTGTAGCAGCTAAAAGAGCTGTGAAGGCAGCACAGGCCTTGAATGTGCTTGACCCCACCAAACCCTATGAGACTGACATCCATATAACCTCTGAGGCATTTGGATGGGGCTTGTGGCAACAGACAGAGCGCTTATGACAGTCTATTTGGTTTTGGTCCCAATCGTGGAAAGGTGCTGAAGTCCGTTACTCACTAGTGGAGAAACATTTGGCAGCCATGTATGCCACCATCCTAGCCACTGAGTGTATTATGACAACAATTCCAGTTATGGTCAAGACAACACACCCCACTGTGGGAAGGGTGAGAGACTGGGCAACCAAACCACATAGTGATAAGGCCCAAACCTCCACCCTGGCCAAGTGGGGTGCCTACTTGCAACAATGCTGTGCTCTTAGCACCAGCCCGCTTGAGGGCAGAACTGCAGGAAGTCTTGGGTCCAGTCACCTTTGTGACCCTAGAGTCAGGTGCAGCTGGGGCTCAGGAGGCAGAACCTGAAGTCAGTCCCTACCAGGAGGGGCGGACATCCATCCCCAAAGATACCTGGTACACTGATAGTTCTAGCAGGAGCCAACCTGCCAGGTAGATGGTCATAGCCTTCCATCCGGCCACTGAAACTATTTGGATAGACACAGGTACAGGCCAAAGTGGCTAATGGGTGGAATTAAGAGCCATATGAAAAGTTACGCACAATAAACCTTCACCTCTGGTGATTTGCACTGACAGCTGGGCTGGCTATCATGGAATGATCCTTTGGATTGCTACTTGGCACATTAACCAGTGGATGATAATGCACCATCTGCTAGTGGGTCAGGCCACGTGGCAGGACTTACGGGAAACCAGACATCAGAAGCAGGTGACAGTATATCATGTCACAGGGCATGCCCCTCTAGCCCATCCTGGGAAGGATGAGGTAGACACCTTGGCAACAGTGTGATGGTTGGAGACTGCACCCACAGGTGATGTGGTGCAGTGGCTCCAACATCGTCTGCTCCATGCAGGGCAGAAAATTACGTGGGCTCCAGTCAAGGCATGGAACTTCTCTGTGTCCTATGCAGAGGTACCTATAGCTGTGGTCAATGTGCAGTGTGTTCCAAGGAGCACCCTGGAGACAACTGGCATCACCTGGACAGATCGAGAGAGGTCGTGTTTCGCTGACAAGGTGGCAAATAGATGTCACTGACCCTTACCAAAGTCAGATGGGTACCAGTATGCAGTCACTTGTGTAGATACTGTCACCCGTCTGCTTACTGTTTACCCTGCCTGTAATCCAGACCAGAGGGCAGTCATATAGGCTCTGAACCACCTGAGTGCTGTGTACAGGTGGCTGCTGGTCCTTGAAAGTGACAATGATACCCATTTCACTGGTTCTATGGTGAAGCAATGGGCTCAAGACCTGGGGGTGGACTGGAAGTACCATGTTCCCTACCACCCCCAGGCTGCTGGTATCACTGAGCAGTACAATTGACTCTTAAAGCAGGGCACCAGCTCCCTTACTGGATGGACATACCACTTGTGGATGGTACTCTGGATTTTAAACAAGAGACCTTGACAGGGGGGCCTCACACTAGTGGAGGCCCTACGGCACCAGGCAGCTGCTCCCATTCAGTTCAGATATGCACAAAGGACACTTTACTCAAGCTGAACTTTGGGCAGCAGGGTAATGTGCTCCTGCCTGTCCCAACAGCCCTCCTCAAAGGTCAACAGCCTCAATGGACATGGCCCTGGACTGTACAGGCCCTCTCACCTACAATGGATGGCCTTGTTGGCACCATGGGGTAAAGGGCTAGAGGTGGACCTCCAGTTAACTCTCTGGGCCACTAGCACCGCGCCACCTAAGATAGAAGCATATTATCCCTTGAGAGCTCAGGGGGACAGCATTATAAAGGGCACCTTTGTAATCTCCTCATGGCCTATAATGAGTTCTCCCACTGGTTGCACACAGAATCAGCAGATCTTGGTGTGCAGGCCAATAAGGTTTGGTACACCCACCTGAGGTGGCCTCTGGTACTTACTGCTGTGCTGTCAGCAGACAGAACTCTGGCCTGTATTCTGCCAGAAGGAAAAGATTTGTCTCTTTTGGTGTCGCTGACCACTCTCTCTTTTCGCCCATAGCTTACAGGACGTTGAAAGCCAGGCCTTGCATGCCTTGACGGAGGAGACCCAGGAGGTCGAACACCAAAGGGGGTTCCCCTCTAAGGATGATGGGCATCTCCAGCAGCAGGCCGGCACACCATCTTTGCTGTCATATAGCTTGTGCTTTTGTAATTCTGTTACTGTAGTCTGTACTATTTCTGTTTATGTACTGTACCTCACTCCTCTCTCAGGGACCATCCCAGAAGATACCTGTTATGCAGATTATGAGGCGAGCAACCCTAAAGGGATGGAATGTGGGAAAAACAGCTGTGTTAGGCTTGCTCTCTGGTTCCCCGGCTGCAAGCACTTTGCACAATTAGTGCATGAGCACGTGGCAGAAAGCCACGTGTGTGTCTCTATGAAAAGCTACAGGTGCTTTCCCTGGGCGATTCTCCCACATTGCTCTCCTCCCACCATGAGGCGTGGTTCCCAGATTCCCTCAGCTACCCCTGTGAGGGGCGGTTTTCCTCATCCCTTGCCCTCCACTGCAAAAAGCGGTTCTCCTTTGCTTATTCACTCAACCCTCTGTGAGCCTCCAGTAAATGGGAATGGCCCACTGCTTTCCGACTTGGCAGTTCCTCTACCGTCTGCCAAATCCATTGTGAACCTGCCTGGCCTCAGCCACCAGCCTTACATATCTATACACTGAAGCTGATGCACAGAGAAAACAAAATATATTTAATTAAACAAAGGACTGGAATTCACAAAGCATTGTAAGTACTTACTTGAAAAATGTTCTTGGTCGACACCATTACTATTTCCCACTATATCACAGAGCTGGGTATTTGTTATCAAATTGTGCATCCCAAGAATAGCTACAGAGATAGAAAAAGAAAGTTATATTTCCATCAGTTTTAAACATAAAGAATTAATTTTACACCCCAAAATTTCTATCAATGATTTGAATGTTCTCTGGACATTTTCCTACTCAATTAAATACAGATTTTACAGCCAAAAAAAGTGGAGATAATGTGATTAAGCACCCATAATCTCTTTCTCATCAATGCCTTTTAATATTTTCCCCACAGTTCTGAATTTAGATTTCCCCACATTTCTCAATTCAGACATACAGCTGGAACCAACCTAAACGTAAATGCAAATCCATGCTTAGTTCCATCTGGTGGCTAAAATCTATTTTTGCTGTTTGTCCTTCTCACAAGGTTTCTCTCAACATATGCAATAGAAGGCAGATTTTCACCTTAAACATCACTATTTTTACATTTGTTAACTCTATTTACATTCGTATCTTAGTTAATATAGTATAGTTGAACTCTCACACTTAAGATTAAAGTAACACCCCTAAAAATGACACTTGGAGAAATAAATTTGGCTTTCTTTTTTGATGCCCTTTTGCATAAATAAGGCAGAAGCTACAGTGTGCTGGTGGCTCATTGCATGCTGATGAATTTACAAATCTATCAAGTCTCACTATCCCCCAGAAATAAGTCATCTGCTCTGGCTGTGGCAAAAAACCTTGACTGTCCTTTTCCAGGGCCTTTCCCAAAGAATTATCATCGATCCTTTCAAACATATTAGTTTTGGAGATTACTTGGGACTAAGATCTCCCCACGTGTCATATTTCTCTCTGTAGGAAAATGGGTGTGTGAGAGTAGGTGGGGGAGATACTGGTCCTCATAAGGAACTGGCAATGACGAAAGGAACAGGGAGGTTTGGAATGTTCCATATGTATCTCAGAGAAGTTGGGGAAGTGGTGAGTATAGCTCGGGGCTGACTGTCTCATCTACTTTCCAGTTACCCACCTTGGGGTCTTTTTGATAAAATAAGACAGCAGTTGACCCTGGAGACTCTTTTCTGGTGCTCAGATGAGATGGGTTCTAGCTGAGCACCAGCTGATAAGAGATTTTTATAAAGACCTTCAAAATGGACAACATGGGAAAAGATGTCAAATAATATGATAAATCCAATTTAAAAACTTTACCACTAAGAGAATGAAAAGAAATGAAATTCTTTTGTGTCAGATTTAGAGTGTAAGATGCAAAGCCAAATATGTGGTCACGGATTTAACAGCACTTTGCTAACAAAGAAAACATCTGCATAATGTATATAGGTGTGTGCTGATATTCCCCTCCCGCCCTACTCATTCTCAAAGTAATGTGTTTTAGGAGATACCTGCGAGGTCACACAATTCTGTATCAGAAGCACTTGTCAAAGCTTCTTCTAATTCTGGATCAAGAGATATCTTTTCTTCTGTAAAAGTCTGTATAGGTTTCTGTTTAGGGATAAATATTTTCCCTGTAAAATAAAGCAGTTGGTTAATTTACTACTGCCATTAACTCATTACCAGTTTATTCTCCTAATAAAAAATTATTAAAAGTATGCACAAGTGAATCTAAAACAAAGTCAAAAGTTAAGGAAAAAACACAAAAATTTAATAAAAATTTTAAAAGTAAAAGAAATTTCACTTTCTTATTCTTAAGCAAACAACTGTTAACAGTTCGCAGAGGCAATTAGTTTTCCAGAAATTCAAGTCCCAATCACAAACAAATCCCTGTATGTCCTGAGGGTTAGTCTGAAACTTTTGATCACTATGTCTCTAAGGGTTGATGGACACTAACAAGGTTACCTATTAAGAAACTAGTTATCCTAGAAACCTATAGTCTTATTATGTGAAAGATCAGTATATTATTACCGTATGTTCAATGCAAGATTATAAATACGAAGGGACTAGTAAGTGATAATGGTACAGCTGCAGCACAAGCTGACCAAACAAGATGTACTCACACATGGGAGGGACTAGATTACTAAAACTGCTTCTAATCTCTTTCCCAAGACAGGTGAAAATGCTAACTAAATGATCTACTTACAGAAGTGCCAATTACTTTGTTTTCTATCAGGAAACTAACAAAAACAAATGAGAATATGTGGCCTAATGAATCTATGCAGTGCTCTATTAAAAGGAATGTTTGTGGGCTTATAATTAGTCCATTGAGTTACATACTTCTTGTTCAAGGTAAATACCAATTAGTGTAAATAAGAAATCCTTTCACAATACATATTGCTCCCAGAAATCTGGCCATGACTGGTTAAGTATTTTCTGTTAAGCCCATCAAAGGATCTTAATTTCTGATGTGTGTGTGTGTGTGTGTGTGTGTATTTTTTTTTTTTTTGTATTTTTCTGAAGCTGGAAATGGGGAGAGACAGTCAGACAGACTCCCGCATGCGCCGCGCCTGACCAGGATCCACCCGGCACGCCAACCAGGGGCGATGCTCCGCCCCTTCGGCACGTCACTCTGTTGCGACCAGAGCCACTCTAGCGCCTGGGGCAGAGGCCAAGAAGCCATCCCCAGCGCCCGGGCCATCTTTGCTCCAATGGAGCCTTGCTGCGGGAGGGGAAGAGAGAGACAGAGAGGAAGGAGAGGGGTAGGGGTAGAGGGGTAGAGAAGCAGATGGGTGCTTCTCCTGTGTGCCCTGGCCGGGAATCGAACCCGGGACTTCTGCACGCCAGGCCGATGCTCTACCACTGAGCCAACCGGCCAGGGCCTGATAGTATATTTTTTATCTTTAGCATTTCCATTTACTTCTTTTTTTTTTTAATAATCAAGAAGTGGGGAGACAGAGAGACACTCTCCTGCATGCGTCCCTACTGGGATCCACCCAGCATGTCCCCTACGAGGTGATGCTCTGCGCATCTGGGGCCACTGCTCCATTGCTCGGCATCCAAGCTATTTCAGTGCATGAGGTGAGGCCATGGAGCCATTCTCAGCACCTGGGGCCAACTTGCTAGAACCATTTAAGCCATGGCTGCCAGAGTGGGGGGTGGGGGGGAAGAAAGAGAGAGAGAGAAAAGGGAGGGGGAGGGGTGGAGAAGCAGATGGTCACTTCTCCTGTGTGCCCTGACCAGGAATCAAACCCAGGACTTCCACATGACAGGCCGACGTTCAACCACTGAGCCAACTGGCCAGGGCCTACTTCGTTTTTTTAAAAAAAGTTTCCACATCTCCACCAAAATTCCTCATTTCTACACATGTACTGTGCACCTTGTCCATCAGACTCTTTGATGTTTCTGTCATAGGAATCTTAAAATCTCTGCCTGATATCACCAATATCTGGGTCACCTCTGAATCTTCTATTGATTCCTTACTTTCTTGACTATGGGTCACCTCTGTCTTAAGGTCTCTGACTATGTGCTGGGCGTGTTGTATAAAAGTATAGCAGAGACTGAAAGGAGCATGCCCCTTAGATCAGAGCTGAATCAACATGTTCTACATGCTCTATAGCGGAGCTACATCCAGGCTTTGTCGCTACTTTTATTTAATTCAGTTCCTCACTGGCTTCAAATATTTTGAGGACAGGACCAGAACTTTCTCTTGAACAAGACCTGGGATTAGAAGCCTGGTAGGGTTCTGGAGATCTCCTGAGCTGCCTACTTTTTTGAACTGTGAAATGTGAGAGACTTCTTCCAGTGTGTAACCCCAGTTGCCAGCTTTCTGGGTGACTAGGGAGCTCTCTGTTTTCCAGGCCCATCCCATACTTTCTGGGCCTTGGCTAATCCTTCAGCCCAGGGGTCCCCAAACTACGGCCCGCGGGCTGCATGCGGCCCCCTGAGGCCATTTATCCAGCCCCCGCAGCACTTCCGGAGGGGGCACCTCTTTCATTGGTGATCAGTGAGAGGAGTACTGTATGTGGTGGTGCCGCAAAGCATGGCATCGCTCACGTACAGTACTACTTCCGGTGACGTGGGATGCATGCATCACGGCTCCGGAAGCACGTCATATCACTTGTTACGGCTAGCAGTGACAAATATGGAACTGGACAATGACGATCTCACTAGCCAAAAGCAGGCCTGTAGTTCCCATTGAAATACTGGTCAGTTTGTTGATTTAAATTTACTTGTTCTTTATTTTAAATATTGTATTTGTTCTCATTTTGGTTTTTTTTTTTTTTACTTTAAAATAAGATATGTGCAGTGTGCATAGGGATTTGTTCATAGTTTTTTTTATAGTCTGGCCCTCCAACAGTCTGAGGGACAGTGAACTGGCCCCCTGTGTAAAAAGTCTGGGGACCCCTGCTTCAGCCCATCTTTATCTTGTCTGCCCCATAGCTGGTGAAGCCAAGGATGGCCTGGAGGGATTTCTCTCATCTCTCCTAGCTCTCCCTTGCCCTCCCCCCAACCCCACCCATCTGAAAACCTATGCCTTGGGAGTCTACTCTCAGCTCTGCTTCATTGCCTCTGTTCTGAGTAGTATCCCTAGCACTAAATGAAGACTGACAGCAAAGACTTGCTTGGTGGCTAGTGCAGTCTCACTCTGTCTCTAGGGCTGCACTGTCCAATGTAGTAGCCACTAGTAACATGGGACCAATTAAATTTAAATTAATTCACACTATGAATTCAGTTTCTCAGTCACAACAGCTACATTTGTTTAGCATAGATACAGAATATTTCCATCACTGCAGAAAAGTCTAGTGGACACTGCTGGTCTAGAGCTTCTCTGGATTTTTCTAATCTATCTCGCCAGCTTTTTTTTTTTTTTTGTATTTTTCTGAAGCTGGAAACGGGGAGGCAGTCAGACAGACTCCCGCATGCGCCCGACCAGGATCCACCCGGCACGCCCACCAGGGGGCGACGCTCTGCCCATCCTGGGCGTCGCTCTGTCGCAACCAGAGCCACTCTAGCGCCTGGGGCAGAGGCCAAGGAGCCATCCCCAACGCCCGGGCCATCTTTGCTCCAATGGAGCCTTGGCTGCGGGAGGGGAAGAGAGAGACAGAGAGGAAGGAGAGGGGGAGGGGTGGAGAAGCAGATGGGCACCTCTCCTGTGTGCCCTGGCCGGGAATCGAACCCGGGACTTCTGCATGCCAGGCCGACGCTCTACCACTGAGCCAACCGGCCAGGACCTATGCCGCCAGCTCTTACTAGCAGAGATGAATTCTGCTAGTAGGGAAGAAGGAATCTAAGAACTGTCATTAAAGGTCTGTTAAAAATTAGGCTGACTGCTCCTCATCCTCTCTATGGTGGTTTCCTCCTCTTCAGTCAGGAAAAAGAGCAAGAATAAATCACCTTTTTCATAAAGGGCTTGTCACTTTCTGGAGCCATTTAGATTTGTGTCCTCAGTTCTCTGATTTTCAACTATGATCACGCAGAGTAAACTTTGTTTTGGTTGTTGTGGTGAGAATAAGAAGTTTCTTGCAACTTTCTACATCTGAATCAGAAGTTTTTCTAGTCAAGTATTTCCTTATTTAAAAAACATCACTTGGTCCCTTCGATAGCTCAGCTGGTAGAGCGGAGGACTGTAGTTGATTCCTAAAAAACATCACTTGGTCAATCCACAATGTATTTACATTAAAAAGGATGTATTAAACTGCATATAACAGAATACCCAATTAAAAGTGGTTTAGCCTTGGCCATGGCTCGGTTGACAAGAGCATCATCTGAAGCACAAAAGGGTGCCAGTTTGATCCATGGTCAGGGCACATACAAGAACAGATTTATGCTCCTGTCTGTATCTCTCTCTCTAAAATCAATAAAATGAACATTTAAAAAAAAAAAGTGGTTCAAACAGGTGATTCTCAAGTTTTAATGTGTATTTCATCACTAGTGATGGTATTAAAGTACAGATTCTGATGCAGGAGGTTTGATGTGAGCTCTGAGACTCTGCATTTCTCATCAACCTGCCAGGCAATGCTGATACTGTTAATCCACAGACCACTGTTAAAGAAGCAAGGGTTCAAACTATAAGTATTTCTATCTCACTTAAAAAACCCACAGGTATGTATGTGGCTAGTTCAGCAGCTCAGCAGTGACATCAAAGATCCAGGCTCTTTTCATTCTTCTCTTTGTCTATAACCAGTACAAGCCCGCCAGTCTCAAGATGACCTTGGTTGTTTTTTGTCTGTTTTTGTTGTTTTTTGGCAAGAGGAAGGGAGCAACAGAGAGGGGGCCAGACAGAAAGGAAGAGAGATGAGAAGCATCAACTCAGTTGCGGCACTTTATTTACTGATTGCTTCTCTTATGTGCCTTGGCTGGGGGTTCGGGCAGAGCCAGTGACCCCTTTCTCAAGCCAGCAACCCTGGGCTCAAAGCCAACGACCTTGGGCTTCAAACCAAGGACCTTTGGGCTCAAGTCGATCCCACGCTCAAGTCAGCAACCTTGGAGTTTCGAACCTGGGTCCTCAGCATCCCAGGTCAATACCTTATTCATTGTGCCACCACTTGATCAGGTTCAAGATGAACTTTGTAACACTAAGTATCATGTCCTCCCTCATGCAACAAGGGAGGAGGGAGGGAGGGAGGGAGGGAAGGAGGGAGGGAGGGAGGGAAGAAGGAAGGAAGGAAGGAAGGAAGGAAGGAAGGAAGGAAGGAAGGAAGGAAGGAAGGAAGGAAGGAAGGAAGGAAGGAAGGAGAGGGAAGGAAAAGCACTTTTTTTTTTAGATTTTACAGAGAGGGGAGGAGGGAGAGGGAGAGGGAGGGAGGGAGGGAGGGAGGGAGGGAGGGAGGGAGAGAGAGAGAGAGAGAGAGAGAGAGAGAGAGAGAGAAGGGGGAGAAGCAGGAAGCATCAACTCCCATATGTGCCTAGACCAGGCAAGCCCAGGGTTTTACACCAGCAGCCTCAGAGGGCCATGTCGATGCTTTAGCCACTGCGCAGATCAGGCTGGAAGAGCACTTTCTCAATTGTCAAGTTTTATAAGGAAAACCACCCAATAGATCTCTCCTCTAACCCTACTGACCAGCTCTGGGCCACACAACCATGCCCCAGCTATAAGGATGGTGAGAGAAATAAACATCTGGCGCCATCAGTGTATTTCAGAAATGAGTACTGCTAGTAGGGAAGAAGGAATTTGTGCATGAATGCATTTGTCTCAGTACTGCACCTGATGAAGTAGTTCTGTGCTTCCTTAGTTCCCTGGACATTTCACTACAGCTACACTTACACATCCTGCACATCTGTCTTCTGTGAGCTTCTCAATGTTCTGTTCATCCCTGCATCCTTCCCTGTACACAGCAGGCAATCCAATGGGTTGAGTTATTTGATGATCACCTTCAGTTCAACTACTTACTTTTTTTTTTTTTTTTTTTCTTTTCTGAAGCTGGAAACGGGGAGAGACAGTCAGACAGACTCCCGCATGCGCCCAACCAGGATCCACCCGGCACGCCCACCAGGGGCGAAGCTCTGTCCACCAGGGGGCGATGCTCTGCCCCTTTGGGGCGTCGCTCTTTTGAGACCAGAGCCACTCTAGCGCCTGGGGCAGAGGCCAAGGGGCCATCCCCAGCGCCCGGGCCATCTTTGCTCCAATGTTGCCTTGGCTGCGGGAGGGGAAGAGAGAGACAGAGAGGAAGGAGGGGGGGTGGAGAAGCAAATGGGCGCTTCTCCTATGTGCCCTGGCCGGGAATCGAACCCGGGTCCCCCGCACGCCAGGCCGACGCTCTACCGCTGAGCCAACCGGCCAGGGCCTCAACTACTTACTTTTATAAAGAATAATTTAAATATTCTGGTTCAAAGTTACACAGCAGAGTTAACACTAGGAACACAGACTCCCAAACTCTTAAATTAGTGCTTCTTCCCGTAAACTGGTGGCTTTCAACTTAACTCTTGAGCCACGGACTCTTTCCTCTCAAACCAATGCCTATCTATATATACGGTGGTATGCATAACTGATATTCTTAGTACCAAATTTTGGAATTCTGGTGATTATTATTATTATTTTTTTTTCCTGAAGCTGGAAACGGGGAGAGACAGTCAGACAGACTCCCGCATGCGCCCAACCAGGATCCACCCGGCACGCCCACCAGGGGCGAAGCTCTGTCCACCAGGGGGCGATGCTCTGCCCCTTTGGGGCGTCGCTCTTTTGAGACCAGAGCCACTCTAGCGCCTGGGGCAGAGGCCAAGGGGCCATCCCCAGCGCCCGGGCCATCTTTGCTCCAATGTTGCCTTGGCTGCGGGAGGGGAAGAGAGAGACAGAGAGGAAGGAGGGGGGGTGGAGAAGCAAATGGGCGCTTCTCCTATGTGCCCTGGCCGGAAATCGAACCCGGGTCCCCCGCACGCCAGGCCGACGCTCTACCGCTGAGCCAACCCGCCAGGGCCTGGAATTCTGGTGATTATTAAATAATCTTTTATTATTGGTTCACAGAGAAAAGCAAATTCAAATCATTATGTTCTGATAATTCACAGCACTTTTCACAGTGGGTGATATTATAAGTAAAGTGTAATTCAGAGGCATACTTTTAACTTGCAAGGGCCAGAGGGCATACTTTTAATTGCCATTTCAGAATAATTACACTTTCCCGAGCTCAATATCATCTGCATTTTTGAATGTCTGTGGCAGTGGTTCTAATACTGGCTGCACACTAGATTCACTCAGAAAACTTTAAAAATTCTAATGTCTAAGTCTCAGCCCCAGAGATTCTGGTTAAATTGGTCTGGTGTGCTGTAAGGGTCATCTGGATTTTCAAAAGCTCTCTAGGGATTCTAATGCATACCAGCCAGGGTCAAGATCCACTGGATTATGGCATTCACTTACTAAACAAAACCACATAAGCTATCAAATAGCTGCCTATGTCTTATTCTAGGGACCAATGGAATCTAAAGCATTATAAAAATCTAAACTGTTTTTATTATCCTCATCCACATTCCACAGAGGTATTAGTCATATCTTATTTTTCTTCATACATGAACTTTTGCTAATACAAATACAAAATAAATCGCATCAAAAAACAACAAAACAACTCTCTAAGGGCTTATGGAATTTCTTCTGCGATATACAGTATTTCCTTTTGTGAGAGAGACAGACAGGACAGACAGGAAGGGAGAGATGAGAAGTATCAGCTAGTAGCTGCGTCACTTTAGTTGTTCACTGATTGCTTCTCATATGTCCCTTGACTGGGGTGGGGTGGGGGGCTCTGCCAAGCCAGTGACCTATGGGCTCAAGCCAGCAACCATAGGATCATGTCTATGACCCCACACTCAAGCTGGCAAGTCTGTGCTCAAGCCAGAGACCTTGGGATTTTGAACCTGAGACCTCAGCGTCACAGGTCAAAGCTCTATAAACTGTGCCACCACCAGTCAAGGCAGAATTTTACTATTTTTTAATACAGTTCTTAAAAAGCTCTCCTGGCATTGCTCTTTATGATAATGTCTCCGTACAGAGATTTTTGTTGTGGATGCACTTAGCCTATACAATACAGGGGGTCCAGAGGTTACGATAGCCTCAACCTATGACGTTTCGAGTTTATGATACTCACATAAAAACTTAAAAAAAATTCAGACGTGAGTGTCACGGCTTATGCCATTAGCTAGCGTCATACTTACAGACTACGTGGGATAACTAGTTTGGTTGCATGCAGCAGAATACAGCAGTAATGCGGTGTATGAGTGAGGGAGTTGGCATCCCCAGTACGCTTACCTACACCATTTTAGACTGTTAAAAGTGCAAGTACTCCTTCTGCTTTAGGTGAGGGTGTGTTTCGACTTACACCAAAATTCGGGGTTATGTCACTGTCGTAGGAATGGAAATGTGTTGTAATCCAAGGACCCCCTGTACTGTATTTTTAACAATACAAAAAGTACTTTATATTTCTTCAGGGTAGTCTAATACAGTATAAAAATTATCTTTTAATGCATATGAAATCTAGTTATAGAAAATTACTTTTATAAGAAAGAATAAAATAAAATAATAAAGAAAAGAAAGGATAAAATAGGCAGAACTTAAGTTTACAAAATCTAAGGGGCTCTCTTTAAATTGACTGACAGACACAAACAAACCTTTAACAAATCTTACTATCTGCATAAAGTGACAAGGTGATGCTAAACTTCATGTGGAAATCCAAGGTAACCAGAATAGCCAAACACTGTTGAAAAAGAAGAACAAAGTTGAAGAAATCAAACTTCCCAATTTGGCCCTGGCCGGGTAACTTGGTTGGTTGGAGCACTGTCCCGAAACACAAAGTTTGATGGTTTGCTTTCCAGTTAGATGCAGAGGTATTACATAGTTACCTGTGTTTTTCCAGAGGGTAAGAAATTTTGATATTGTTTTTAACCAAAACCATCTATTAACATACTTATTAGTATTCCATTTTATTATGATCATATTGCTTCTGATGTGTTTTTCCAAATTATGGATTATTCTTTACAGAAATCTCAATTTCATCCTGATAAAATGATTTAACATATATAAAGAAACTGGTATGTTCTTTATTGTTATTTCCCCTGGAATTTGTCTGTGCATGTGTGTGTATGTGAGACAGAGAGAGACAGAGTGTATTCCAAAACAAACGAGCAACCCAGGAGGACTGAACACCAGACACTAACAAGTAGATAAATCAGTGGTTCTTAAACTCGAAGTGAGGGTTGGCTAGGCATGGATATTATATATGGTTCTGATTCTTACCTTACTCAAGCTGACAAGCACTTACCTGTATAATAGCTCTGAAAATGATTAGAATGAGTCATCCTGTAGTGCTCTAATTTTACTTTTCCTCTCCTTGAAATACGGTAAAACCCCCTGACTTATAACTATTATATTTGTATTTATTTGAAAATAACAATGTCTGAGAAAGTAGTTATTCACTATTATTCTTCGGCAGACTATGTAACATAGGAAAGTCTAACACTGGAGTTTTTAAGCTGAAATTATGGTTCTTTCCATTGTAGCAAAATATGAAAATAAACAATGAATAGATCAGAAAAACAATCTCTCAGATGAGTATGAAATAACATATCCAGACAGCCCCCCCCCCCCAATGAAACAAACAAAATCAGGGCTATTCCTCTTGGTTGCTAAAAATGTTAAGATAGTTCAGTAATGTTTCTGCAACTATAAAATGGTACCTAAGGAAACAAAAAAGCAGGAGAGGAATTCATAAAATAGTAACTTAAATGCATGTCATTTATCCAAACCTGTGATTGTGTCAAGAGGGGGGAAAAAAGAAAAAGAAAAAAGGAGTATCTTGCCAAATCCTAATCATTGTTCCAAAATCAGTAAGAGATATTATGTGTTAATTTCACTGCCAGGACCTTTCTTCACTAGTTCTCCTCTTTTTTTGTGACATCAACTCACAGCTATCACACTGTTAAGGATATCTCAGTCATAGCTCTCAACCTTGCTGAGGAGATAAAAAGTATAACAACTAGAAACAGAGATGGCTCTTAGTTATTTCATTTTTACAGAGGTAAAAGGTCCTAGTCTTATGTTTATATACGGACCTTGTTCCAGAAAAGACTTAAGGCAATTAGGCCACTATAATAGCCACAGGTCGCTTTGGGCAAAGCACAAAAACTTCTAATCAACCCAACTAAAGGATGAGGTAACAGGTCCTAGAAAAGCATTTTTTGACCCAACAACACACATAACACCTGCTCAATACTGCAATGTGATCATCAATAAATATTCACCAAATATTTAGAGAGTCTGTGTATAGTAGACTATGAGCTAGAAAAACACTGTCAGGAAAATAAAATAAGAGAGCTTTTCCTTTGGGGCTCCTAGGGTCTGGTTGGGGATATAGGCTACCTAGAATATATAATTCTGGAGACTTTTACTTGAGGCCGAGATGGGAGTTTAGGGACAGGATTTATCCACATGACTAGAACAACCTGAAAATGGACAAAAAAAAAATATTTGATGTTATCAAGACACTGATCATGAGGTAAGAGAGGACATTGACCCTCTGAGAGATGAGAAATGAAGTGAGCCCTATAATCAATCACCCACCCTACTGCCTGGAGAAGGTGTCAAGGCTGTAGAACAGGAACAGGAACCCTGGCATGGTCTGGGGAACTCTTTGAACCGAGGAGACAGGACAGGAGTCCAGGAAGATCAAGGCAGCTAGCATTTGCAGGAGAGTACCAGAGAGGGAATGTTAAGCAGAGAGTGAGCCCTGGAGATCTGCAGACCCACCTCTTAGCATTCAGCAGACTACTGATCAGCAAGTGTATGTGATGAAACTACCTTGGGCCATGAAAAAAAATCTGAAAATATCAGAGATAACAGTGCCTGGGCTCATGCAGGGATGGGAATAGAACCTGTCCCCCCAGCCAAACTGGAAAATTTCATAATTCACCAGATTCTGGGTAGAAAACTCAGAAGGATCTTCCCTCAGAAGCAGAAAAATAATTAGCCCTATATTGAAGACTGCTCTTACTCAATTTTAAAAGCAAGATCCGAAAGGATCAAACTGTTTCCCCCATGAAGTTCAAAAAACATTTGTAGGGAAACCAAACTATCCAGCACCCAAGAAGTTGATTCATAAGAGGAAAAAAAAATCAATCCATCAAAAGTGACTTAGCAATGACAGATGATAAAATTAGCAGATAAGGGCATTAAAAGTTATTGTAATTATATTTCATATGTTCAAAAAGTTAAGTAGAGACACGGAAGATATATATAAAAAAAGAGGAAAAGAAACAAAGAACAGATGAAGCAAATACAGAAGATATACCATGCTAACACTAATCAAAAGAAAGCAAGGTTGATTGGCTGTATTAATATCAGACAATGCAGATTTCAGGGTAAAGAGCATTTCCCAGGGATAAAGGTCATCTCATAATAACAAAATGGGCACTTCATCAGGAGGACATAATAACCCTAAGTTAATAATTAAAAAGAACCCTAGTAACAGAGCCTCCAGTATATGATTCTGGAACATTTAAAGGCCACATTCTATAGTATGTAAATTATATACAGACATGTTGGACAGAAAGAACTATCCATAGTGGGTACAGTTATCTAGGGAAAGCTTCCCATAAAACAAGGTCTTATAGCCCTGGCCAGTTGGCTCAGTGGTAGAGCATCAGCCTGGCGTGTAGGAGTCCTGGGTTCGATTCCCAGTCAGGGCACACAGGAGAAGCGCCCATTTGTATCTCCACTCCTCCCCCTCTCCTTCCTCTCTCTCTGTTTTCCTCCCGCAGCCGAGGCTCCATTGGAGCAAAGTTGGCCCAGGCACTGAGGATGGCTCTATGGCCTCTGCCTCAGGCGCTAGAATGGCTCTGGTCGCAACAGAGCGACACCCCAGATGGGCAGAGCATCGCCCCCTGGTGGGCATGCCGGGTGGTTCCCAGTCAGGCGCATGCAGGAGTCTGTCTGACTGCCTCCCCGTTTCCAACTTCAGAAAAATACAAATAATAAGAATAACAATAAAAAAATTAAAAAAAAAAACACAAACAACAAGGTGTTATGAGTGATGAACAATCCATCTGACTAACTCCTTATCCCAAAAGAGTAATGAGTGAGTCATTCAAAAGATACAATGACCAATCTGAAAAGGAAATGCTGGGCCCTGGCCGGTTAGCTCAGTAGATAGAACATTGGCTTGGGTTATGGACATGCAGGGTTCAATCACCATCAGGGCACACATGAGAAGTGACCTTCTGCTTCTCCTCTCCTCCCCCTTCTATCTCTTTTCTGCTCTTGCAGCCAGTGGCTTGACAACCAGTGTCGGCCCCAGGTGCTGAGGTTAGCTTGGTTGGTCTGCGCGTGAGCCTCAGGCACTGAGCATTGGCCCTGATGGCTTGCTGGGTGGATCCCAGTTGGGGTGCATGTGGGAATCTGTCTATCTCACCCTCCTCTCACTTAAAAAAAAATAAAAAATAAAAGGAAATGCTAACATCTGCATGACTAATTTAAGCAGCCCACTTCAAATATTAGCTTCAGTGCCGAGGAAGACTACCTTTCAGGGGTCTATAAAGGACAATTAGAACTCAGAAGATAGGAATACTAAGTAAGAGCCAGTCTGTGTCTTGAACATAGTGGAAAATAATAGCCCACTGACAGTATAATCCTGTTGATTTAGAAAGGTTATAACTACCATCTTCCTGGTTTACTAAAGAATCAGGTCTGCTTTTCCTCCAAAGAAATCATGTACTCAGCAAGGTGAGGAAAGCCTCTTTTAAAAGTGACTACAGTGACTTCTAGTTATCTGGAAAGTTAAGGTTATTGTAAATAAATAACATGAAAAGTTTATAAGAAATCCTTAGTTGAAAGCAATCTGGTTCAATTCACCTTTAGTAAGCAGGGTGGAGCATATGTGACTCTTGAGAAGGAAACCCAAGGGCATTCCTTTCTCAGGGAGGGGAAGGGAAAACAACAAAAAGCATAGAAGGCTCTACCTCACAGGAAGGGAGGAGCCCAATCTGGGTGAGTCAGAAACTAAACAGAATTCACCAGTAACACCTGAGTGTTGTGTACAAGGTACAGCACAGTCCTTCCGTGAACTAAGTAAGGGACACCCAGGAACAAAGTCAGTCCATCTAAGGGTGAAAGTGTGATATTAGAAACAGGCAGGAAGACTGCTGACAAAGCAAAGCAAAGCAAAGCAAAGCAAAGCAAAATGAGAGTCAGTAAGAAATAGTAAAGATAAGCCCTAGCTGGGCAGCTCAGTTGGTTAGAGCGTCATCCTGACACGCCAAGGTTGCGGGTTCAATCTCCAGTCAGACATACAAGAATCAACCAATGAATGCAAAATTGATGTTTCTCTCTCTCTCATCTCTCTCTCAAATCAATAATAAAAAAAAAGAGAAATAGTAAAGACTGGGGCAAATTATTTCTCCAAGTATCAAAATCATGGCAAGGCTCTCATGCCTTATCCATTTTGAAGAGACTACTCAAGATATGAAAAACTATATGTATAATGGAAAACAATAATCAGCTATCCAATCAGCACTCTGCATTTTCATTTCACCATTTTGGGGAATGAGAAGAGCTGGATGCATACTCCCCTTCACCCTTGTCTTGCAAAATGCCTCAGTTACATATTTTGCAATATTTCAAAGAGAAACAGGTAAAAAGCCTCCCAATATTTTAATATTATGTCTTCAATTTTACTTGATGTAAATTGAAATTATGTTAGTTTTAATTTTCTCAACCCTTTGGTTTCTTTGAACAAGCAGACTCATAGGAAAGACATTTCCTTTAATCCTTGCCAAGATTCTCAACTAGAAATGGTAGGGGGGAGTGGGGTCTACAGACAGAGGGGAGGTCAGGGATAATATAAATAGATTATTATCCTGATATAGACCTGTGGAATGCCTAGTCTTCCTCTGTTAGGAAGGCTGAAACATTAGAATAAAATTTTCGGCTTCCTGCCTGACTATGGTGGTGCAGTGGATAAAGCGTCGACCTGGAAATGCTGAGGTCGCCGGTTCGAAACCCTGGGCTTGCCTGGTCAAGGCACATATGGGAGTTGATGCTTCCAGCTCCTCCCCCCCTTCTCTCTCTCTGTCTCTCTCTCCACTCTAAAATGAATAAATAAAATAAAATTAAAATAAATAAATAAATAAATAAAAATTCTAAAAAAAATTTTCGGCTTCCTTATAGCGAAGGGGTAGGCCTTATGACGGAATTGTGGCCAAAGTACTGAAGAGAGCCTCCTTTGCAAACAAAAAGCTAAGGCCTCACTAGGAGAAAGCACTATGCTCTAACCATTCTTCCTGCCCAGACCATAAGGATTCAGATGTCAAGACAGTGCCTGAAAGGGCTCATCTCCATCTCTACGGCTGCTCCCACCATCCCCCAGTGTTCGTGCCTGGTGTCCTAAGAGTGCAAGTAGAACCTGGCTTCTTAGGACAACCTGTACTGAAAACTGAAAAACTCAACCTATATCAAGTGTTACTTTTAATCAGGTTCCGCTGAGACTACCTAAAGTCAAAATTTGCAATGGGAAGGACTTGGGACTAGAAAGTTTTCTGAAAATAATGATTACAAAGTATTGACAGTTATAACTATGAATTACTAAGAAAAGCTACAAAATATCCTTTAAAAGGGTCTTTGCAAATACAGCCTGAACTGTTTTGTGGCATGTCACGTACAGATGGGGTTAACAAGAAGAGCAGCACTTTGACATCACTTCCATTCTCTAATACACTGTTGGTTTACAATTTTTACCTGAGGACATTTTCAATATTTGTCACTGTAGACAACTAAAGTGTTACATAAAATCACTGTATAATAAAACCTCACTAAAAATAATTAAGAAACTTATCAACTAAATTGATGTAAAATGTAAATAAAATGCCCAAATTACCTAACAATTTTTTACTTTTTTTTTTTTTTTTTTTGCACTTTTCCGAAGCTGGAAACAGGGAGAGACAGTCAGACAGACTCCCGCATGTGCCTGACCGGGATCCACCCGGCACGCCCACCATGGGGCGAGGCTCTGCCCACCAGGGGGCAATGCTCTACCCATCCTGGGCGTCGCCATGTTGCGACCAGAGCCACTCTAGCGCCTGAGGCAGAGGCCACAGAGCCATCCCCAGCGCCCGGGCCATCTTTGCTCCAATGGAGCCTTGGCTGCGGGAGGGGAAGAGAGAGACAGAGAGGAAGGAGGGGGGGGGGGTGGAGAAGCAAATGGGTGCTTCTCCTATGTGCCCTGGCCGGGAATCGAACCCGGGTCCTCCGCACGCTAGGCTGACGCTCTACCGCTGAGCCAACCGGCCAGGGCCCTAACAATTTTTTAAATCAACACTATCATATCTTTAAGACTATCAATCAATGAGGTACCTCTAAAAAGAAAAAAAATCAAATGCTACTAAATAACCACTTCAAAGTTTTGAGTTTACCTTTTTTTTCTCCAGTGTAGGGCACATAGTCTTCCCGGTCCTCATGTTCCAAAGCTTCCTTCTCCAGATAGGACAGGAGGTGCTCTCTATCGAATGGCCCTGTGGCTGACTTTGAGGTCTGGTTCTTCTGCCGGAACCCTGCAGGCAGCAGTGCATTCTGCCAAAGAGAATGAATCAACTGTTATGACCACCAAAAATGCCAATGCTAGCTTTGGCTGGTCGGCCCGGCGTGTGGATATCCTGGGTTCAATTCCTGACCAGAGCACACAGGAGAAGCTCCCATCTGTTTCTTCACCCCTTCCCCTCTCCCTCCTATCTCTTCCTTCGCCTCCTGCAGCCAAGGCTCTACTGGAGCAAGGTTGGCCCGGGCACTGAGGATGGCTCCATGGCCTCCACTTCAGGTGCCAGAATGGCTCTGGTTGCAATGAAGCAATGCTCCAGATGGGCAGAGCATCATCCCCTGGTGGGCATGCCGGCTGGATCCCGGTTGGGCGCATGTGGGAGTCTGTCTCTCTGCCTCCCTGCTTCTCACTTCAGGATAAAGAAAAAAAAAAAAAAAGCCAATGCTATATGCCTGCATAGATTATAGACCAAAATGTGATGTAGGCATAAAACACCTGATTACAGGATTTTAGGGCTGTAACATAAAAGTGTTCCCCCAATTTTTAAAAATTAGGTAGTATTCACTTACATTACTATTAAAATAGGCACAAACACATCTTCTTCAAAAAGTATTTTTTCTTTCTTTTTTATTTTAAGAGAGAGGATAAAGAAAGAGAAAGGTGAATAGAGAAGCAGGAAGCATCCACTCATAGTGGCTGCTTCTTGTATGTGCCTTGACTAGGTAAATGCCTAGGGTTTCAAACCAGTGCCCCCAGCATTCTAGGTCACTTATCCACCACAGACCAGGCCAGAAAGTATTCTTCTACTAGCAGAAAACATCCTTTACTTTTAAAATGTTCTGGTCACTAATAAAAAAGTTTTTAAGCTTATTAACAGCTCAGTATATATGTATATACAGAAAATTATACTATAAAAGAATGTTAAATGACTATATATATCCTAGTCTTTCACATTGACTATTTTCTTGTGACAGAAACAGAGAGAGACACAGAGAGAGGGATAGATAGGGACAGACAGGAAGGGAGAGATGAGAAGAATCAATTCTTCGTTGAAGCTCCTTAGTTGTTCATTGATTGTGTTCTCGTATGTGTCTTGATGGGAGGGGGAGGGGCTATAGCAGAGCAAGTGACCCCTTGCTCTAGCCAGCGACCTTTGGGCTCAAGCCAGCGACCATAGAGTCATGTCTATGATCCCAAGCTCAAGCTGGTGAGCCCGCGCTCAAGCTGGTGAGCCCGCACTCAAGCTGAATGAGCCCACACTCAAGCAGGTGGCCTCAGGGTTTTGAACTTGGGTCCTCTGCATCTCAGTCCGATGCTCTATCCATTGAGCCACCGCCTGGGTAGGCTTTCATTTCACTATAAAGACTTTCTCATGTACACCACACAGTAGGATACAGGAGAGTTAATATTTATTTGTGTTTAAACGTGCAAGGTTCAACTTCTATGACTATGTATGTGCATACTGTGTTTCCTCGAAAATAAGACAGTGTCTTATATTACATTTTGCTCCTAAAGACACGCTAGGTCTTATTTTCAGGGGATGTCTTATTTTTTCATGAACAAGAACTCACATTTATTGTTGAACAAAAAAAATCAACATTTATTAATATACTGTAGTCATGTCATCACAAACATCAGCATAACCAGCCAAACTCTGAATTCCACGAACAATTTCTTGTGACTCTATTTCCATGTACAACAATCTACCCTGTTTCCCTGAAAATAAGAGTGTTTTATATTAATTTTTGCTCCTAAAGACGCACTAGGTTTTATTTTCCGGGGAGGCCTTATATTTCTAAGCTTGAAAAAAATTGCACTAGGCCTTATTTTCGGGGAAACAGGGTATATATATAGATATATCTTACCACTACTGTACTTGCAGCAACCCGTCTGTTACTCATGCATCAAGGCCCCCTGAGATACTCATAGCAGAAGTTATGTCCCTTGGATTCCACATGGCTACCATCGAAGCGCATGGGGTGACTGAGCATGGGGGAGAAGTGGGAGACGACGGATTAAAGCTGTCTCCTGCACTCACTACTCTGACTTTTCACTAAGCCCAGGAATAGCAAGTGGTGACTAGACAAAGTAAGTGCCATCCTTTTGTTTGTCAAAAGCAAAGAGGTGATCTTGCTTTATCTCACTATTCCTGGGTATTCCTTTGCTTTGAAAACAGGAGGCAGCCATTTGAAAATGGGAGACCAATCCTCTTTTGCATCACATTCCAATACTGGCAATGATGCTGTATCTTATGGTTGTTAGGAAGAGCAATCTTATATGGATAATAACAAATATTACTTTAATAACTAGAAAATACAGCACTTCAGCCTGACCAGGTGGTAGCACAGTGGATAAGAGTGTCGGACTAGGATGCAGAGGACCCAGGTTCGAAAACCCCTAGGTCACTGGCTTGAGCATAGGCTTATCCGGCTTGAGAATGGGCTCACTAGATTGCACATAGGGTCGCTGGCTTGAGCATGGGATCACAGACATGACCCCATGGTCGCAGCTTGAGCAAGGGGTCACTCGCTCTGCTGTAGCCCCCTGGTCAAGGCACATACGAGAAAGCAGTCAATAAACAATAAGGTAGTGTAATAAAGAATTGGTGCTTCCCATCTCTCTCCCTTCCTGTCTGTCTGTCCCTATCTGTTTCTCTTTCTCAGTCAAAAGAAAACACAGCACTTCAACTTTTGCCATCTGCTGAGATCATAATTTTTTTAATATTCACCTTTGTGTTCTCCTCATATAATTCTATGCATTACATAGAAAGCTCACCTATAAAGATGAAAACACAGAGGAGGTCTATTCCTAACCCCACATCAGAAATTTTTTGTAACACTAAATTGTCGATGGGCACACAGAAAAGAAACACAAGATTTCTACCTTCTGACTCTGAAATCAAGACAGAAGCTATAAAGAAAGAATCAATTTCCACCTGGCCAGGCGGTGGCGCAGTAGACAGAGTGTTGATCTAGGACGCTGAGGACCCAGGTTCAAAACCCTGAGGTCACTGGCTTGAGGGTGGGATCATAGACATGACCCCTGGTCACTGGCTTAAGCACAATGGTCGATGGCTTGAGCCCAAGTTTGCTAGCTTGAGGAAGGGGTCACTTGCTCTGCTGTAGTTCCCCCTTCCCCCTCTTCAAGGCACATATGAGAAAGCAATCAATGAACAACTACAGTGCTGCAACTATGAGCAGATGTTTCTCAACTCTCTATCTTCCTGTCTGTCCCCGCCCCCTCTCTCGTGCACACTTAAAACTAAAAAAGAATCAATTCCCAATCAACCATCGTGTGCTATTTATTTTTACTTTCTAAAAATCCCACTATTCTGTTTACCAATTTTCTCTATCTCTAACACTATTACTTTGGTCCAAACTATGATCCAAGCTGGGATGAAATACCACATTAGCCTCCCAGCTGGTTTCCAAGAATCAGTTCCTAATATTCTTCTTCAGCCTTCCCTCCCACCCCACAAGGTTATCTGAGCTTCACCTCACGCCTTCTCCAATCCTGTCACATGAGACCTCATTCCTCCTGTACTTGCTATATACTTTCTTTTACCACAGGCCTTCCCTAGACCACCTGACCATCCTTTTTTGCTACTCATTTTTCAGACTTCAGCTCCATTCCCCCAGAGAAGCTTTTCCTGACTTCCCACTATATGCTTTTACATTAATATGGCATGACTATTTGATTAATGTCTAACTCTCCCACTCCTATCAGCCTGCATCATGAGGGCTAATACCACATTTGTTTTGCTCATTCTTGTATCCCTAAGCCTAGAGTAGTACCTAATATCTATAGGTTGTACCTCCCACCCAAATATATTATTTATTGAATAAAGATTTGAGAATATTTTTAAATTAAAATGCTCATTAAGACAAATTAATAAAAGTCACTTCCCTTAGCCATTGAAAAGGCATTCATGTACACTTCTACTTCACGGAGGTAGTGAGAGTGGCCTTTTCCACCCACCTGCTCAAGCCCATGTGAAACATATGAGTTTTAAATATGTCAGCTCAAAAAAAAAAAAAAAGAAATATGTCAGCTTCTTAAAATCCTGGTTCCTTAAATACAATCTTAGACCACAAAATAAATGACAGCTAACTGGTTTTTGAGGCTATAAACCCATGAAAAGTTTTATTAGAAGTATACTTTAAATTAATGGACTATAATTACCTAAAAAGACTTTTTAAAAGGCATTTAAAATGACTGCCACTTAACATTACATAGCCTTCCAAACTATAGCAAAGCTCCTTCTGCTTTTATCTAACCTCTGAGACTTTTTAAGTTATAGCAGTGTTTCTTTGGCTGAAGCAACTACCACCTTTGCCCTCTTTTCTTTCCCTTCTTTTCCAAGTGAGAGGAGGGAAGACAGAGAGACAGACTCCTGCATGCACCCCAACTGGGATCCACCCAGCAACTTCTGTCTGGGGCCGATGCTCTGTCCATCTGGGGCCATGCTCACATCCGAGCTATTTTTAGCACCTGAGGCAGAAGTCCACCAAGCCATCCTTAGCGCCCAAGGCTGATGCACTCAAACAAATTGAGCCATGGCTACAGGAGGGGAAGAGAGAGAAAAGGTTGAGGGTGAGGGGTAGAGAAGCAGAAGGTCACTTCTCCTGTGTGTCCTGAGGAGGAATTGAACCTGGAACACCCACATGCTGAGCCAATGCTCTACCACTGAGCCATCCTGCCTGGGTCCCAATCCTAAATTTACTCAAACTCATCTACCTTAACTACCCCACTCATTTCTTCCCTTAGAAACAACAATAAAAGTTCTGGGCCATGCTTGTTCCTAGCTCCTTCACCTTCCTGACCCACTCGGTGCTTCCCCATGTGGCCCTGCATGGCCTGGTGTGCCATCTGCTGTTGGGAACTATAGGTAATAAACTCTTCTTTCAAGGCAATTGTCTCCCTGACTGTCATCATACCATAACCTGATTAAAACAAAATTCCAGGTACGTTTAAAAACAGAGGGGGTATGCTATTGGCCTTCAGTGAGTACAAGCCAGGGGTGCTGCTAAACACCCTACAATGTACTGGATAGCCCCAACAATAAGAATTATCAAGTCCCAAAGAGCAATAGTGCTAAGGCTAAGAAACCCTGGACTAGATGGACTCTTTGGTTCCTAACATTTGATTCAAATAGGTCTAACAGGTTGAACTGCATGTAGAAGACATTGCTGAGACATGTCAAAACAGCACTGTTATCCCAAATTTCCCCCCAAACTTAGGTGTATTAGAAACTTTCTTTATAATAACAATTATGGTGAAGGGATTTGATCTGTGTATTAATATAAATACTTGATCCAAGTGCTAAAGTAATGGTGAAAATAGGAGTGTATTTTTTTCTTCTTTTCTACGTGGGGAGATAGACAGATTCCTGCATGCGTCCTGACAGGGATCCACCTACCAAACCCCGTCTGGGGCTAATGTTCTGCTCATCTGGGGCCCATGCAAGCAGCAGCTGAGCTATTTTCAGTGCAAGAGGCAGAAGGCTCCACTGAGCCATCCTCGGCGCCTGGGGCCAAAGCTCTCAAACCAATTGAGCCACTGGCTACAAGAGGGGAAGAGAGAGAGAGAGGGAGAGAGATAGAGAAGGGGGAGGGGAAGAAAAACAGCTGGTTGCCTCTCCTGTGTGCCCTGACGGAAAATCAAACCCAGGACATCCACATGTGTGGGCCGATGTTCTACCACTGAGTCAACCGGCCAGGGCCAGGAGTGTATTTCAATATATATTCCAAAAAGATTCCAGCAAGAAATGAATACATGGAGGTAACAAGAACAATTTTATTTTTATTTTATTATTATTTTTAATATTTTTCCGAAGCTGGAAACGGGGAGGCAATTAGACAGACTCCCGCATGCGCCCGAACAGAATCCGCCCGAACAGAATCCACTCGGCATGCCCACCAGGGGGTGATGCTCTGCCCATCTTGGGGCGTTGCTCTGCCACAATCAGAGCCATTCTAGCGCCTGAGGCGGAGGCCACAGAGCCATCCTCAGCGCCCGGGCAAACTTTGCTCCAATGGAGCCTTGGCTGCGGGAGGGGAAGAGAGAGACAGAGAGGAAGGAGAGGGGGAGGGGTGGAGAAGCAGATGGGCGCTTCTCCTGTGTGCCCTGGCCGGGAATCGAACCCGGAACTCCTGCACGCCAGGCCGACACTCTACCACTGAGCCAACCAGCCAGGGCCCAAGAACAATTTTATATAACAAATTCTACCTCAATCCTAAAAGACACTAAAAATCAATTCTTGGCATAAAAAAACTTGGTAAAGAAAAGAAGATCAGCAACTATTACCTTCAGATTAAGTAGCCATAACCTTAGAGTTCTCCCCTTTCTGCCTCCCAATTCCGCAGTACATACCAAGTAATAACAATTCAACGGATAAGGATCTCCTATCTTAGCCTCTGAAATTTCTCAGACAAACAACATCCATTTTGCAAGTTAAATATATTCAGGTCTGCTCACATGGACTGCAGCATTGCTGAGAGTCTACTTAGATCTATTCTACCAATGACTACAAACTCATTCACTTTGGTCAGCATCTTTCAGAAAAGTAACAATTAGATTCAAAGTCACAAAGTCTCCTTCTGGAGACACTCTGCACAGTAGCCATCCTGATATAGATAAACTCTGAGGAGGAACAGAGGTTGGCATACATCAAAGAGCTAATCACCTGCTGCATTTTACCAAAAACACTCCTCCCTGCCCAGACAGAAACAATTTCTTACAGTAGAGAAAACTTCAGGTGTTTGAAAATAAGGATGTTGAAGGTTTAGAACAGTCATGCTAGTAAAGATATGGAGGTAGAAGTGGGGAACTGGAAAGGAGGCAAAAGGTTTATTTGGATAAAGAGATGCCATTGAAAAGTCCCAAAAAAGCTAACTAACTGCTCAAAGGTAGCTACTTAGTTTCAATGGGTTTGAAAATTATTTCATTTTTCTTCATCAGCTGGTGGCACCTACCTCAGGGTCAAGATCATCCAGAACTGTTTCCAGCTGTTTCAGTTCTATTTCTGATAGATTCCCAAGGAGCTCATCTTCATCCAGGTCCTTGTACTTCTCTAAGTCCTTCCGGAATGGTAGTGCCATGGTTTGAAGTGTCACGTTTTGTATTCAATATTGTCAGAATCGATTTCTACTTTTTCTTAAAACTACGGAGAGAAAAAACATTTAAAACATCATTTCCACCTACTTAGTTTTAAGTTATATAAAATGTCATTTCCACATGCCATATATTCTTTGACCATATATCAGACATACACCTTTTTCTATGGATCATTCAATGCCTTGACCTTTTGTCTTCTGTTAACAACAAAAATAAACCAGAGCCTGACCAGGCGGTGGCGCAGTGTATAGAGCATCGGACTGGGATGCCGAGGACCCAGGCTCGAGACCCCGAGGTCACCAGCTTGAGCGCAGGTTCATCTGGTTTGAGCAAAAGCCCACCAGCTTGGACCCAAGGTCGCTGGCTCGAGCAAGGGGTTACTCGGTCTGCTGAAGGCCCGCGGTCAAGGCACATATGAGAAAGCAATCAATGAACAACTAAGATGTCGCAATGCGCAATGAAAAACTAATGATTGATGCTTCTCATCTCTCCGTTCCTGTATGTCTGACCCTGTCTATCCCTCTCTCTCTTTCTGTCTCTGTAAAAATAATAATAAATAAATAAATAAAAATAAAAAAATAAACTAGAAAAAAGGGGGAAGAGGAAATAAACTTCAAATCCATTAAAATGTTTGATAGAATTTAGATTTTCAGATAACTGAGTTTTAGGGGGAAAGAAGTTATAATTTGTGCAAAAATACAATTTCTTCCATCAATAGCATTCAAATGATTGCTACCAGGGTACTTTGCTTAAGCACAGTATGTTTAAGGTACACTTGTTTTGCTATAAATTATTTATAAGAACATTATTTTCTGACTCAATATTAACTTAGGCAGATACTAATGTATTCCCCATGTGTGGAGTGGCCTCTTGCCACTGGGAAAAAATGATTTTTTGAAAAGTGTATTAAAAAAAAATTAAAGGCACCTTTAAAGGAAAAAAAACAACAGCATTCTGAAACAGTTTCAGTAAAATACTCAAAGCCATGCTGAGATATGTGATCCACTAATTGTCAAGGTGGGTCAGGAGAATCAGATTATAGAAAAGGACCTTCACCATTTCTTTACTGGGAGGATCTCTCTCAAAAAGCTGTAAGCTGACTCAATAAACAGTTATCAGAGGACTGTTCTATAGGACAGAATACTTAAAATAAGTCCCACAAAAAGTGTGAATCAAAAATAAAGTATTTTTCTAAGTTCTTGTCATATATGTGGATCATCTGTCTCATAAAATGCTCCTATGGAAAAAAAAATCCTTAGATTTGGTGATTTGGCAAAATCTTTCTTGGCTGCAAAACGCCCAGTACTTCAATGTTTGGATGCATTTCCTTTGCTATCATCCTCCCGCATGTTTTCCCAACCTAGTATTTTAACTAATGTCTTTTCCTCTTCAAACCAGTAACATTTTATGAATCTTTTTACGTATTTTCATCTCCTAAGAAGAAAGAAAGGTTTGCAGCAGGGATCTGTCAGCTGATAACTCGACTAGCCACACCTGGGTCTAGTAAAAAGCAAATGAGTTCTCCCCTTTCTGCCTTCCCAATCCCCCAGTACATACCAAGTAATAACTATTCAAGGGTCAAGGATCTTCTATTTTAGCCTGTGTAAATTTCTAAGACAAACAACATCCATTTTGCAATTATATATATCCAGGTCTGCTCACGTGGACTGCAGCATGTGGTCACGCTGGTGTAAACAAACCTACACCTACTGCACTGCCAGTCGTTTAACAGTACATCTCATACAACGGCATATTGCATCACATTAACAATGACAACGAACGACTGTTCCCGGTTTGTGTTTACTATATACTATATTACTTTAGAGCAGGGGTAGTCAACATCTTTATACCTACCGCCCACTTTTGTATCCCTGTCAGTAGTAAAATTTTCTAACTGCCCACCGGTTCCACAGTAATGGTGATTTATAAAGTAGCGAAGGAACTTTACTTTATAAAATTTATAAAGCAGAGTTACAGCAAGTTAAAGCATATAATAATAATTACTTACCAAGTACTTTATGTCAGATTTTCGCTAAGTTTGGCAGAATAAATCTTTATAAAACAACTTACTATAGTTAAATCTATCTTTTTATTAATACTTTTTGGTTGCTCCACTACTGCCCACCATGAAAGCTGGGACGCCCACTAGCAGGCGGTAGGGACCAGGTTGACTACCACTGCTTTTCTGTCTCTGTCTCTCTTTCGCTTAAAAACAAAAAAAGACACAGATTCTTTGCCCCACCCTCAGTTACCTGACGGACTGGTCTGCCTAGGGCTGAGGATCTGCATTTCTAACATACTCCCAAGTGGCCTTGGTCAGAAACTATATTCTGAGATCCACGGCTCTAGAAAGCTCACATCATGTAACTCTGGTAACTAGGTCTTACACTCTGGCAGCCCATCTTGTCCTACTCACAGGCTAAAAACCTCTGTTAAAATAGTCCCCAGAGTCTAGAGGGGCTATTGCCACAGTATGCTTTCCTTTCCACTCCACCATTGCTTCATCTGGCTGCAGTTTGTGAGGGCTCTCCTCTGGAACACTGGGAAATTCTTGGAATATTCTGTGCCAAAACCTTTCATTCTATTAACCAACCTCCTTTGCACGTATTACTTAATTCTAGAGTCCTTATTTTTTCACACCAGACTTCCAGGACCCTGCTAATTTTCAGCAATCTCATTTCACTGGGACATTTAAAATTTAAACTTTCTATTTGAATAATTTGTTTTTAGAGAAACAGAAAAGGAAGTGTGTGTGTAGGGGGGAGAAAGATGAGAAGCATCAACTTATAGTTGCTTCACTTTCGTTGTTTACTGATTGCTTCTCATATGTGCCTTTGTAGGGGGCAGGCTCAAATCAAGCCACTGACCCCTTGCTCAAGCCAGTGATCTTGGGCTTAAGTTGGTGACCTTGGGATCATCTCCATGATCCAACAACTCAAGCTTGCAGCCTCAGGCTCAAACTGATAAGCCCAGCTCAAGCTGATGAACCTGCACTTTAACTGGAGACCTCAAGATTTCGAACCTGGGACCTCAGTGTCCTGTGTAGTCACTCGATCCACTGTGCCACCACCAATCAGGCATCTATTTAAATATTTATTTTAATTTCTTTTCTATCTGTATTTTTCTGAAGTGAGAAGCAGGGAGGCAGACAGACTTCTACAGGTGCCCGACCAGGATACACCCTGCAAGCCCACTAGGGGGCAATGCTCTGCCCATCTGGGGCGTTGCTCTGTTGCAACCGGAGCTATTCTAGTGCCGGAGGCGGAGGCCATGGAGCCATTTTCAGCACTTGGACCAACTTTGCTCCAATGGAGCCTTGGCTGCTGGAGGGGAAGAGTGAGATAGAGAGAAAGGTGAGGGGGAAGGGTGTAGAAACAGATGGGCGCTACTCTTGTGTGCCCTGGCCGGGAATCGAACCCGGGTCTTCCACATGCCAGGCTGACACTTTACCACTGAGCCAATCGGCCAGGGCCTGAATAATTTTTTAAAATTAAAGCCACATCCTAAATCTTTTGGATCTCAACTTATTTTCTTCCACTTTGCAATTGAGAGTAATGTTTTGACACTGACTATATAAAAACAAGCTGGAATTACGTGATTCTTTCAATATATGAGATGTTACCTCCATTTCATCACTACTTTAATAGGGCCGGCTCAGGGTCTGCAAACTCTTCTCTGCTCTCTCTTTAATGAACACATATAATCATGCTGTTCTCTGATTCAAAACCTTAAGTAGACTCATATTATCTACAACAGGGTTAAACAACTTATAGTGTCAGTGTATCAAATTTTGCCTGCTTGTGTTTGTAAATAATGTTTTATTGGAACAGTCTCATTCATTTATGTATTGTTCATGGCTGCTCTTTTTGTTACAAGAGTAAACTTAAATAAATGCAACAGAGACCAGATGGTTTGCAAAATGTAAAATATTCACTATCTGGCTCTTTACAGAAAGAGTTTGCAAACCCCTGACCTAAAAGGTAATGTCCAAATTCCTCAGCATAAAAATACAAAGTTCAGAACCTGGTCCTCGCTAGCTCTCCAATATTATCTCCAGCTGCTCCCCATCACATACCCTACACTCCAGCTACGCCAAAAAATTTTAGGTCTCTATGCTTTTGCTTATTTTTGTTCCCACTCTCTAGAATGAAGGCATTCTTTCTCATTTACCTGTGTCCTCAATCAAACCTTTACACATTTTTCAAGGCCCCGCTGAAATACTGACAAGGATGTGGAGCAATTGAAACTCCCATATTGCTGGTGGAGTGCAAACTGATTCAACCACTTTGGGAAACTATTTTGCAATATGTACTAAAACTAAACAGCTCGTACCATAATGATACAGCAATTTCACTCCTAGCTATATCTCCAAGAGAAATGCTTGTTTAAGTTAATAAGATGTAAAAAAATGTACACTGCAGCTTTATTCATAATATCCCCAAATTGAATATGACCCAAAGGCCCATTACCAGGAGAATACACAAATGAATTGTGTAACAGTCATAAAGCAGAATAAAGAGCAACTACTGATATGTGCAAAAACATGAATGAAACTCATATGTATTATGTTGAAAGAAACAGAAAAAGCAAGACAAAAGAATGCTTACTACATGCTTTCATGTATATACAATTCAAGGACAGGCAGAACTAACTCAAGAGAATGAAAACAGGTGTTAGAAGGTATCGACTGATATGATAGGGACATCAGAGAACATTCTGGAGTGATGAAAATGTGCTATATCTTACACTGGGTGTTAGTTACACAAGTACATATATATACAAAAAAAGTTATTAAACTGTGCACTTAAGATTTTCTCCCTTTACTCTGAAATATACCTCAAAAAAATTTTAGATACAATAAATCCTCACCTAATGCCATTGATAAATTCTGCATCTTTAAGCAAAATTACATACATATAATTAAACCAATTTTACTATTAGGATAATTGATATAAAGAGTTAAGTTCCGCCTGACCAGTGGCACAGTGGGTAGAGCATCAACCTAGGATACTGAGGACCCAGGTTCAAAACCCTAAGGTCGGCCTGACCAGGCGGTGGCGCAGTGGATAGAGCGTCGGACTGGGATGCAGAGGACCCAGGTTCGAGACTCTGAGGTCGCCAGCTTGAGTGCGGGCTCATCTGGTTTGAGGAAAAGCCCACCAGCTTGAACCCAAGGTCGCTGGCTCCAGCAAGGGGTTACTCAGTCTGCTGAAGGCCCGCGGTCAAGGCACATATGAGAAAGCAATCAATGAACAACTAAGGTGTTGCAACGCGCAATGAAAAACTAATGATTGATACTTCTCATCTCTCTCCGTTCCTGTCTATCTGTCTCTGTAAAAAAAAAAAAAAAAAAGATGTTTAAAACCCTAAGGTCGCCAGCTTGAGTGCAGGCTCAGCCGGCTTGAGCGTGGGATCATAGACATGACCCCGTGGCCACTGGCTTGAAGCCCAAAGTCTCTGGCTTGAGTCCAAGGTTGCTGGCTTGAGCAAGGGGTCACTGGCTCAGCTGGAGCCTCCTGGTCTAGGCATGTATGAGAAGCAATCAATGAACAACTAAAGTGATGCAATGAGGTGATGCTTCTTATCTCTCTCACTTCCTGTCTGTCCCTCTCCTTTCTCTCTGTCTCTAAAAAAAAAAAAAAAAAAAAAAAAAGAGTTAAGTTCCTACGCACCTTTTTCAAAGTTATAAGAGAAATGATGGTGAACAAAACATTATTCAAGGACCTGCTGAATATGCTTGCATTGTGCATCTATAATAATTACAGGAAGTCCCCAGTTACAAACAAGATAGGGTCTGTTGGTTCGAACATATTTAAGCAATTATACGCACAGAAAGGTAAAAAGAAATACTATGTTAAGACAAACATCTGTTTAAGTTGTATTTAATAGGTAAATGTACTTGTTCCAACTTACATAAGAACAAAACTACAGAACCCATTTTGTTCATAACCTGAGGACTACCTGTATATGTATTTAATGTTGAGATTTAAGGTTCCCACAAACATAGAAAAGAACGATTTTTCTGTAGCCATTGCTTTAACAAGAAGTCACTAAAAAAAAAAAAAAGATCAACAATTTGTCTTTGCAAGCCAAACAATCACCTTCAGCCTTCTAAAGGTCAGCCAATTAGGAAGTCTCACCCCAGTAAACACTACTCCAAGTGCCAGCCAACCAATCAACAGACTCACCCAAATAATCATGCTTATACAGATGGTGTTACTATGGCCTTGAAAAGTTTGCCAGTCTGGGAATTCCACGCTTTTCAAAAACTCAGTATAAGAAATTGGTCACCTTTGTCAGAGAAACTGTGCCTAACTAACATAGCTCTCACTTACTATAGTAAGTATTAAATTCAGCTTTGTCTTCATGATTCAGATATTGACTGTTGGCTGGCAGTCTCATTTATTTTTTCAGGCAAAGGAAACTTTTGGTAATTACCTAAGTTTAATTTAAAATAAAAGTATTTCAGTGCTGATATATATTAGATAACAGTAGTTAGCATCAAAATATTCCCTCTGGATAAATATCCATGTAATCTTTTGAACTGGATATGGTTCATCATCCAATAACTGCATAAGTATCTACTTCAATTTGCTTTGGTTAAAGAATTCAAATCAATATTCCTTTTTCCTTTTTTGTCTGAACCTGGAAGAACTAATCTGGAAGTAATTTTAAAATAAGTGATCTCTACCTAGAGATTTTACATTTAAAGCATCTAAATGCTCTCTTCTTTGATATTAAGCTTGAGTTTCATCTCTACTGGTCTGAGAAACCTTCTTTGATGGAGATGGCTGGAGTAAAGAAAGTCACCTATTTATTCCTGGCACCGTTAAAAGCAGAGGCTAATCATGACTGTCAGTGACAATATGTAGTTGACTCCTCGACTGTAAGGGAGTTTTAAATCTCAAGGTTATTTCCTTTTCATAAGTTTATGCTTCTATATAACATTATAACCAAAAAATGTACTTTGTGTCTACCACATCCAAATGTACACAGTATTTGACTTCTAAAATGAAGCCCATCCTATTTTATTGTATATTATATGTATTACTTTCATAGTAAATAAGGTATTTTTTATTTTTTCAAGACTTTATTCATTTGAGAGAGAGAGAGAGAGAGAGAGAGAGAGAGAGAGAGAGAGAGAGGAGAGAAGGGAGGGAGAAGCAGGAAGAGTCAACTCTCACATGTGCCTTGACTAGGCAAGCCCAGGGTTTCAAATTGGCCACACCTCAGTGTTTCAGGTTGACGCTTTATCCACTGCGCCACCACAGGTCAGGCCGATTATTTTTTAAAATAAATAAATTGGGTGCTAAATCGATTTTTCTGTTTGGTTCACAGACTCTTCTATACAACGAAGCCTAAAAGTACATTAAATAATGATTTCTGTGAAGTTCTTTGGATGTTATAGTTGACCCAAATGTGGGCACATCTGAGTGAGGTAGTTGCTTTGCACACAGAAATTTGAGAAAATGGTGGTTGATTATTCTGTGTAAAAGTTCTATGGAAACTAAACAACCCAACTATGAGGTTAGCTAAGTAGCCCTGTCTTTCCTGCCATTGCTACTGACACCATCTTGAATAAAAAATAAGATTAAAAAAAAAATGAGACCTACAGATCCCCAGAGCATAAAGTAAGAAAATCAAGTCTGAAGTCTCAGGGGAGCCAAGAAAAAATTGTTAGGTCCAAAACAAAGACGAGATTTTACTTGGAAGCTGGTTACTGAGGGCAACCTTTATGTAGAAGGCAGTCAGATCATCTCTGTGACTATTACAAGGAAATAGTTAACACATTACTCATACCACTTCAAAAACACTCTTTCAGCAAGACTCCTCTGAGAGACTTTGTGGCTCCCATGTGAGCACCCCACTTCCTTATCTGGCTCAGAGCAGCTCCTAGTTGTAGCCCACTCCTCTTTTTATTCTCCCGGTGAGGCTGCAGCCGCAGAGACACAACGCAATGTCAGGGAAGAGCCCATTGGTACATACCAAAGACAAATGCTGCAAGAGCCACACCCTCAACATACCCAGTGTCTCATACCAAATGTTTTTCAGTTGTCTTTTCTTTTTCTTTCTTTCTTCTTCTTTTTGGCTTATTTGTTTAATAGACTGGGTAGATTAGAAAATGTTGAAGCTTTTCTAAAAGTTATTACAAACAAAAAAGTCTTAAAATAGAAATGACATCTATGAATGAGTCTCTCAGGGTAATAAAGTTACAGAACTCTTTATCTCACTGGTTAAACTAAAAGAGCCTTCTACCAGTCATACTGTGGACAAAACCAAAGATGATATGAGGAGGCTTGCAAGGAAAACGTATCAGTGCTCAACCATCAATCAAAATGCTGAATCCACTCCAAGTATAATGGGGAGACTAATCTAAGAAATTTCTTTCTCTTTCTCTCCCAAAGGGAAGTATCACTATGACTCATTCTTCCTTTTACAAAAATGTTCCTGATCTACCAAGTTAGTAAGCACTGGACTATATACAAAATCCTAAAATAAACTAGGTTAGGTCAAGAAGAAACTATGCTAAAAGCAAGTTGAATTTTACGCAGTGAACAAAAGGTAAAATCCTAACATCTTTCCTCAGTCTCATCCCTTGTGAACTTCCTGGGCTTCAAAACCAGATTTTTCCCTTAATTCTGAAAAATCTGCTTTTTTACCTTGATCAATTTTTCCACCTTCAAATCAATATATATATTTGTATACATTTATTAAGTGCCTCTTCATTCGAAGTACTGTTTTGGGGGAGGGGAGGCATTTGACTGGAAGGGCAGGACATAGGGAGAAGAAAGGGACTGTGAGAATGAGGAAAAGAATTTGAGAAAATTGCATAGAACAGATTCTTGTTCTAGGTCCTCACTTTATTTTTACTTTTATTTTATTTTTTTTTGTATTTTTCTGAAGCTGGAAACGGGGAGAAACAGTCAGACAGACTCCCACATGCGCCCAACCGGGATCCACCCGGCACGCCCACCAGGGGGCGATGCTCTGCCCCTCCGGGGCGTCGCTCTTTTGCGACCAGAGCCACTCCAGCACCTGGGGCAGAGGCCAAGGAGCCATCCCCAGCGCCCGGGCCATCTTTGCTCCAATGGAGCCTTGGCTGCGGGAGGGGAAGAGAGAGAGAGAGGAAGAAGAGGGGGAGGGGTGGAGTAGCAGATGGGCGCTTCTCCTGTGTGCCCTGGCCGGGAATCGAACCGGGACTTCTGCACGCCAGGCCGACGCTCTACCACTGAGCCAACCGGCCAGGGCCTTTACTTTTATTTTTTAAGTGAGAGAGATAGACAAACATCAATTCGTAGTGAGTCATTTTAGTTGTTCATTGATTGCTTCCCATATGTGCCTTGACGAGGTGGGGGTGGGGGGCTTAAGCCAAGCCCCACCCCTTGTTCAAGCCAGCGGCCTTGAGCTTCAAGACAAGTGACCTTTGGGTTCAAGTCAGTGAGCACGGGATCATGTCTGTGATCCCACGCTCAAGCTGGTGAGCCCGCACTCAAGCCAGATGAGCCCATGCTCAACATGGCAAACTTGGGTTTCAGATCTGGGACCTCAGTGTCCCAGATCGAATGCTGAATCCACTGCATTACCACTGGTCAGGCACTAGGTCCCCACTTTATAAATGGTTCTCAAACTTGAATTTAAGAGATCATAAGAATCAAAGATACGGCACACAAAAGGCACAGAGACTATACTACTCAATTGTAGATCTAATTCTCCCTCAGATGCTCCCCTGCCACCTTCCATCATTACAGTACAACCTGAGCAGTACACTAAAAAGAATCCATCACTGGGATGTCTCTTCTCCTTCTCCACTTCCTTTTAACATCCATGGTATGCAGAACCCTATTCTCTAGCAATTCTACATATCAACATTTGTACCACAACAAAGATTAAGAAGTATATCATTATTCAACTGAAAATGTATTTATTCAGAAAAATATACCTACCTCAAAATGAAGAAACTATCGCAGAAGAAATCAACTATTCTGAACAAAATGTGCCGTGACTAAGATGTTCATGATTGAAGTTAGCAATGCTTGTAGACCTGATTTTTAACAGTTAATAGGCATCACCCTGACCAGTGGTGGCACAGTGGATAGAGTATCAACCTGAGATGCTGAGGTCCCAGGTTTGAAACCCCAAGGTCACCAGCCTGAGTGTGGGATCACTGACATGACCACATAGCCACTGGCTCATCTGGAACCTCCCCCACCCCTGGCAAGGTTCATATGAGAAGCAATTAATGAACAACTCAAATACCACAACTACGAGTTGATGCTTCTCATCTCTCTCCCTTTCTCTCTTTCCCTCACTAAAAACAAAAACAAGACAAAAAAAACACACCCCCAAACAACAGTTAATAAGGCATAAAATTTTTTACATGAAAGCTGTCCTAGCATTCTCGAGACTTTAAAAAGGTAAGGTTTTGTAAAACCTGGAAGAAAGTGCTCTGGGATTATGAGAACTATCTTAACCACCAAAATAAGCCCACAAGATGTGGAAAATGTCAGAGAAAATTTTTCATATGAAGATTTACCAAATCAATGATCAAAAAATAAATACTAATATACACGCAGTATATGGCTATAATTGTCATTTGTGTGTGTGTATTGTTATTTGTATTTGCAAAATATTGCGTGATTTTGGCCAAAACATCAAACGGTACAGTAGATAACCGCTGAAAATAAAAATTTCTTCTTCTTTTTTTAGAGAGACATAGAGAGAGTCAGAGAAAGGGATAGATAGGGACAGACAGACAGGAACGGAGAGAGATGAGAAGCATCAATCATCAAGTTTTCATTGCGACACCTTAGTTGTTCACTGATTGCTTTCTTATATATGCCTTGACCATGGGCCTTCAGCAGACCGAGTAACCTCTTGCTCAAGCCAGCGACCTTGGATCTAAACTGGTGAGCTTTGCTCAAACCAGATGAGCCCACGCTCAAGCTGATGACCTCGGGGTCTCAAACCTGGGTCCTCTGCGTCCCACTCCGACGCTCTATCCACTGCGCCACTGCCTGGTCAAGCTAAAAATTTCTTAAAGAATCTCCCTATCCTGTGTCATTCTACTAAGTGTTTTAATTCAGTGGTCCCCAACCTTTTTTGGGCCACGGATCGGTTTAATGTCAGAAAATAATTTCACGGACCGGCCTTTAGGGTGGGATGGATAAATGTATCACGTGACCAAGACAAGCGTCAAGAGTGAGTCTTAGATGGATGTAACAGAGGGAATCTGGTCACTTTTTAAAAATAAAACATTGTTCAGACTTAAATATAAATAAAATGGAAATAATGTAAGTTATTTATTCTTTCTCTGTGGACCCGTACCAAATGGCCCACGGACCAGTACTGGTCCGCGGCCCAGGGGTTGTGGACCACTGTTTTAATTCTTCCAGGCCAATTCATATGAACCAACAATATATCTTTAATAAAATTCATTCTTTCTAATAAATTCAACCTTTCCTCTTTTGAAGAAGGATGAGTCCGGTTGGGGGGTAATGGATGTAAGATAGTATTGTTTTAAATATTTAAGCAGAAAACCTAGTCTTAAAAATAAAGGAAAAGTTCTAAATTTTAGCTAGATGCAACTCAAGCCGAAATATTTTCTTTGCTAGAATAACGAGAATCTTCTCTACCTTTAAGCTGCTTAATACTTCTGAGTTTTTTCCAAACAAACTGTGACCAACTTGAGTACCTAACAATTTAATTCTCACTCAAAAGAAGAAAGAAAGAAAATTCAGAAGGAACACCAGATTTCTTTGGAAGAAAAATCCCAGCACTTAGCTCCTAGCACTGAACTGGGAGCGAGAAGGTGAGTAGATCCATGGAATTAAGGGCTCTGTAACTTTGAGCAAGTCACTTCTCAGCTTACTGGGCTACAATGAGGAACAGCCAAATATAGCCCTGGTTCTGACAATGGGCTCCTCCATGTTCATGACAGACACTGCAAATCAGCCTTTTCCTGCCCTGGCCTGTGGTGCAGTGGACAGTGTCATCCTGGAGTGCTAAGGCTAGTGGTTTGCCAGCCTGGGGCCCTCGGCTTGACTGGCTTGATTCCAAGGGCGCCAGCCTGACCCCTGAGGTTGCAGGTTTGAGCTGGTCAGGGCGTGAGAAGTGAGCAATGACACACAACTAGGTGCAAAAACGAGTCGATGCTTCTCTCTTCTTCCTTCTCCTCTCTTCTGCTCTCTCAAAAAAACAAAAAAAACCCAAACAACAACAAAAAGTATCTCAGCCTTTTCCCCAGTGGGTACAGACTGCTCCAGTCCTCAGGCAGCCATTGCAGGACAAATGAGAGCAGTGGCACGGTGATAACCTGTTCATTTTAGCCCTGGGCTCAACTGGCTCAGCTATCTTGTATCACTATGACCTTACGGAAACATTATTTCACCCAACCTTGGGGGAAAAACAGTAACATCCCTCATCACTGCCAAGATGGACAATGTTTAAGTAGAAAAGTAAAATATGAAAGCAGAATCATGCTAGAAAAGCACAGAAACAATAAAGTGATATACTCCAGGAAAGGGACCTGAAAACTGGAACAGACAGAGTAAACAACAACAAAGTTAACAAAGTCAAACAATGGTGTTAAACACTTAAAAAAAAGTTAAAATGGAATGACCATATTAATAAATGCTTTCCTGAAAAGTCACTAAATAAAGCAAATTTCTCCAGATGATTTACTATTTTCCCATAACCAAATTAGAAATGTTTTTTATGAAAACATAAATTCTCACTACATTATAAATCATAGGAATGAATGCAAAAAAAAAGTCCAACCACAAAGTTAAATATAAATTTTATTAATACAGTAAAACACTAAAGTAGCACATTTACTTCTGCCTTACTTTATTTTATTTTTAAAATAAATGTAAGCCCTGGCTGGTTGGCTCAGCGGTAGAGTGTCGGCCTAGCGTGCGGAGGACCCGGGTTCGATTCCCGGCCAGGGCACACAGGAGAAGCGCCCATCTGCTACTCCACCCTTCCCCCTCTTCTTCCTCTCTCTCTCTCTTCCCCTCCCGCAGCCAAGGCTCCATTGGAGCAAAGATGGCCCGGGCGCTGGGGATGGCTCTGTGGCCTCTGCCTCAGGCACTAGAGTGGCTCTGGTCGCAACATGGCGACGCCCAGGATGGGCAGAGCATCGCCCCCTGGTGGACAGAGCATCGCCCCATGGTGGGTGTGCCGGGTGGATCCCGGTCGGGCGCATGCGGGAGTCTGTCTGACTGTCTCTCCCTGTTTCCAGCTTCAGAAAAAAAATAAATTAAAATAAATAAATAAATAAATAAATGTAAAAGCATCTAATTACTGCCTTTATTTTAATTAAATTTGAAAACCAAGACACTCAAGAGTAGGATAATACTAGAAGATATTTTTTTTTAAAACTTTAGAGTAAGGCCTGACCAGGTGGTGGCGCACTGGATAGAGCATCGAACTGGGATGCAGAAGGACCCAGGTTCGAGATCCCGAGGTCGCCAGCTTGAGTGCGGGCTCATCTGGTTTGAGCAAGGCTCACCAGCTTGAGCCCAAGGTTGCTGGCTCGAGCAAGGGGTCACTCGGTATGCTGTAGCCCCAGGGGTCATGGCACATATGAGAAATCAATCAATGAAAACTAAGGAACCGCAAAGAAGAATTGATGTTTCTCATCTCTCTCCCTTCCTGTATGTCTGTCCCTATCTGTCCTCTCTCTGTCTCTGCCAAAAATAAAAATAAAAAAAATTTTAAAAAACTTTAGAGTAAGGAAAATAGTTGTGGAATTCAGAAAGAGGCATTTGGGAAACAGGCTTCATAAAGGCACTGGTTTTAGACAATGATATTCTAAGGAACTTTAGAGGGGCCACCCAACACCATCATTCATCCACATCCATTACTCAAATCTGACCCACTTTTCTCTATTATTACAAGAATGTAATGGTAAAGAAATTAACCCTAAGATCCTTCCAAATCTAAAAGTTTAAGATCACTCAACTTTTAAAAAGTGCCTCAGTAATAACTGAAAGGATCCGTAAGAACCAGAGACAAAGTGAAGAGCTGAAGATACAGGGAAAGCATTCACTTTTGTTCACTACATATCCCGTGGTCCCTTTTGAGTTTTCTATCATGTGCATTTATTTTATTTTAAAGGACAGTCCAATCATTTGTTGCATTTTGATGCTTTGTATTTTAAAAAAAGTAACAAATATTGTCTCTGACTTTTGAATTATGCATACCACACCCAAATAATCGCACAAAATGCTTTGGTAGAAAAGCAAAACAAAAAGCATTAGCCGTGCCTGACTTGTGGTGGCACAGTGGATAAAGCGTCGACCTGGAATGCTGAGGTCGCCGGTTCAAAGCCCTGGGCTTGCTCAGTCAAGGCACATATGGGAGTTGATGCTTCCTGCTCCTCCCCCTCCTCTCTCTCCCCCCTTCTCTAAAATGAATAAATAAAATCTAAAAAAAAAAAAAAAAGCATTAGCCATCAGAGTTCTATTGAAAGACTTTCAGGACATTAATTAAGAAAAGGACTGACAGGCCCTGGCTGAGTGGCTCAGTGGATAAAGCATCATTCTAGTCTTGGAGTGCCAGAGGTCGAGGGTTTGATTCCCAGTAAGGGCATGTATGAGAAGCAATCAGTAAGTACTCAACTAAACGAAAAAGTTGATGCTTCTCTCTTGCTCCCTCCCTCTCCTTTCCCCCCTCTCTCCCTTTCTCACTCTCTCAAATCAATGGAAACATTAAAAAAACAAACAAACAAACAAACACTCACAATCTATGAGACAAATAGTAAAAATCATTTCAAGTAATACACGATTATGTAGTATTCTCCCAAGTTCCGCAGCATGGAAACCAAAGTCCCTGTGTAACATGGAAACCAAAGTCCCTGTGTAACTGAAACTCTGGCCCTCTGCACTGTGACGATTTTAAAACATCGGATCCCTCTTGCTGAGTTGACTGTACTTTTTTTTACTGTTTGTGGGAAGAAATAAAAAAAAGATAATCAACCCACCCCCCAATAAAAACTCTGAAACTGGGACTGGGGCCAGATTTGGGGTGTTTTTTCCTTTTCCCTAAGAAAAAAACAAGAGAAACAACTTTAATTTTCTCTAATGTTCTAAGCAGGCCTTCTCTGGACCCACCCTTTCCTAGGAAGGGTTCCAGTACCCAGAAAAATTTTTGGAGCCTCACAAAGACAGGAAGTAAAAACAATGCTTTACCAAGCTCTCCCATATAGGGACAAACTCCTTGCCTGACTCTAAGCTCTTGTCTTCCTGATCTAAAGATCTTGATCATAGTCCCCTAACTATGCTTCCTGAAACAGTGCTTTTTATATTTGATTCCTTTGTTTAGAAACTTTTCTTATTTGTTAAGTGTCTGTATTTTGACAGTTTCTCAGGTGATCCTGATAAAACTCCACTTTCCTATTTTCAATAACAATTACTAAGAATATTCTGCTCTAATCAGCCTGGCTTCCTCGGGGTCTCACAAATACCCTAAGTTCAGCTTCACACCTTGGCTTCATTTGTTTCCCACAATGGTGTGCACTCCTCTTCACCAATCCTTCCTACCCTATCCCCAAATTTCACCTTTCCATCCTATCCAAACTCTACACACCCTTCAAAGACTAGCTCAAAACCATTCTCTCCAAAGCCTTTCCTAGCTCCTCCAACCCTAATTAATTACTATTTTCTATTCCAAAGGTTAACAATGTTCAGGGTGCACCATACCATTTTGCCCCAATACCTGATTCAGGTGTCCGGTGCCCTAACTGGTATGACTGCATGCTCCTCAATGGACCATGCCTCACTCCTACATAGGGAAGGCATTTTCCACACACCTGCAGAGAAGCAGCACACTTGTGACTTTTAGGGATGCCACTGGTTTCACTCTAAACAATCTCAAGGATCTGGGGACATACCAAGCTTTGCTATGGCAATTCAATTAATTTTCAGATTAACATGGAGAAGCAGTTAATGTTTCAAGAGGCACCTGCCTATAATTTGCCTAATGTGTCTTTATATCTCACATGGGGAATATAGAACCAATCAAAGAAATTTGGTAAGCCCTGGAGTTAAGTAATTCTCACCGGTGGAGAATACCTAAGGAGGGAGAATGAGTCCGCTCAGTCAATCCGGCAGAGGGGTCTATTCTCCAAGAAAATGACACCGCCTCACCACCCTGCCCCTGTGTCCCAACTGTAGAGAACCTCATCCTTAACAAGGCGCTATCATATGCAGGATGAATAACTGAAGCAATAACCAACAGACGGGGTGCGTGTAAGTAACCATGTGGCAGTCAGGGGCAACATCCATATAATCCACAAGTGATCTTGGGAACAAAAAGGAAAAGGGCAAGATGACTATCCCCTTATAGAACAAAAAGAACACTTAAGAGTGTTTTTATAGGGCCTGACCAGGCAGTGGCACAGTGGATAGAGCATTGGACTGGAACGCAGAGGACCCAGGTTCCAAACCCCAAGGTTGCTGGCTTGAGCACAGGCTCACCAGCTTGAGCGCAGGGTCGCAGGTTTGAGTGTAGGATCACAGACATGACCCCACGGTCACTGGCTTGAGCCCAAAGGTCACTGGCTTGAAGCCCAAGGTCGAAGGTTTGAGCAAGGAGTTACTCTCTCAGCTGGAGCCTCCCCGCCCCCCCCCCCCCCCCCCCCCGCGGTCAAGGCACATAGGAGAAAGCAATCAATGAACTAAGGTGGTGCAACAAAGAAATGATGCTTCTCACTCTCCTTTCCTATCTGTCCTTCTCTCTGTCTCTGTTGCAAAAAAATAAAAACTTTTTTTATAGGAAAAGTTAATTTGGTATTACTGAACTGTATACTTAAAATGGATGAATTTTATGATATGTAAATATACCTTGATAAAATTGTTTAAAAAAAAACTCTGGTGATTTGAGCTGAAGTATTTGCACATGGTGAAGCATCCAACAACAGTACAGTACAGAGAGGGCATTCACAGGTTTTATTGGAGTTTCAAGACAAAAGACACAAAACCTCTGGTACAAACACTTAAATTTTTCATATTAAGATAGGATAGTTCACTACAAATGAAAATGAAAAATACCAAAATATAGCTTTTTAAGACTATATTTTGTGGCTCTCCTGATTTCCTTTATTTACTATCAAAGAGATTTAAAATGTCATTTAGCCTTTTTTAGAAGAACCCGTGCCAAAGCAGACCTTGTGATCATGGGGGCTGTAAACCAAGCTTCTTGGTCAATAGCAATTTCTCAGACTTCCCTTCTTTCATTAGTTCTGCTTTTTTAGCATTATATCTTAAACATTTTCTTTCCTCCTCCAACCCTTCCATTTCCTCTCCCCCAGAAACTACCTCCACTAGCTGTAGGGTTCTCATTATTTCAGTAGTTTCATATAGTTTGGATTTTATTGTATGTGTATATGAACTATTGTATGTTTTGTCCCTCTGTTTTCTCACCTGTCAAGTGAAAATAATAGTTTCTATCTCATGGAGCTAATTATGTTCATTCGTTAAATGAATACATAAAAATACCTTAGAACAGTTCTTGACACTGAGCAAGTGTTCAAAAATGTTAGCTAATAAAATTATTAATTCTCTCCAAACTTCATTTTTATTTAGTTTTTATTTATTTTAGTGAGGAAAGAGAGAGAGAGAAGGGGGGAGGAGCAGGAAGCATCAACTCCCATATATACCTTGACCAGGCCAGCCTGGGGTTTCTAACCAGCGACCTCAGCATTCTATGTGGACACTTATCCATTGCACCACCACAGGTCAGGCCAAACTTCATTTTTAAAGAATACTATCTTATCTTAGATCTTGCTAGGTAAAGGACATATTATTATACTGTGATCCATATAACAGACAATTAATTGCAGAAATTGGGTGATACATGACGACTAAAAAAGAGAATACAAAAAAGTGAGAGATAAATGTATACGAAACAGAAGTGAGGTGTTAAATCACTTCTTGCCCACAACTTCTTTAATGTTTATCTCACCATACTGTAATCAGTTGTGTAAATATCTATATCCTCCATAAGTTGTGAGGACTTTGAGGGCAGGCACTTATTTTTATTTTTATATTGTCAGCCCAACATAGTGTCTGTAACATAGTAGATCCTACATAAATGTATAATAGGATAACAAGGGAGGCTTAGGTTTGAGCTCAATGTTGGGAGCACCTAGTTTTACCATATCCTTAATGGACTGGGGGCAAAGTCAGTAAAGACCTGTTACTGCTCTTTGTTTGATTGATTATCCATGTTCTATACCCTCATTCTTTCCAAACTAGAAAATATGTTTAAAATATATTTGACTTCCTCTAAAATTAGAAACCTGTCAAATTCTAATAAAACAAATTTTTATAATTTTAAATATTAAAAATATTGATCTGATTAGCCTATATGTCCAAAAGTTAATCCTAATGGTCAAATGGTCAGAGAGTCACAGCAATAAACAGACAATAATAAGAAACACACCTTTTTAGCTATTGATCTGCTAGATGCAGTGCAGATATGAAAAAAGACACCTGACCTCCATGCAAAGTAAGCATGTTTGAGGATGACCAACCCTAAATCCCCTTGTCTGGGACCACCCTACCCACAGGCCCTGTGAAGTATATAGCCTAAGCAACCGCATAATAATGCCCCCCAAACACACAGATGTTTGGTACAGGAGTTACCCTCAACCCAAGCAAGATGGATAATATTTAATTCTCCAGGAATCTAGAAAGCTGGGAAACAAAACCTCAGTTGAGAGATCTATCAACCAGGCTGGAGGCAGCATCACAGCAAGCCAAAGTCACATGTAAGCTAGAAGCAGAAGCCACGAGGAAGCCTGTGTGTCAAGGTGAGAATGCAGCAGGCCAGGGTTAGGGTGAGGGTGGGAAGGAGGCACTTGCCTCAGGTGTAGCATGGGAGAGGGCAACAAAAACTCAACCGTCAAGATAATACTGGAAAGCACACTATGTTTAAAAATTCAAATTAACATTCTGGAAGGGAGCAGAGAGGCACACCAAGAAGCTGAGGACAGTCCACACAAGACAAAGATGGAGGAAACAGGACAGGGACTTCCCCACCACCTTCTCTAGGTCCAGCTGTAGCTCATTTCAGGGAGCTGTCACCTTAAAGAAACCACCACTACAACTGCCAGCCCTGCCAGCCTCTTCTAGCAGGCTAGCTTAAGTGGGTTTGTATCCTAAGAACCTCGATTAATATACTCAATTTGGGAGAATGAAATAGGCACATAAAACCTTTTTTTTTTTTTTTTTGTATTTTTCTGAAGTGAGAAGCGGGGAGGCAGAGAGACAGACTCCTGCACGGGCCCGACCGGGATCCACCCGGTAAGACCACTAGAGGGCGATGCTTTGCCCAAGACGTTGCTCTATTGCAATAGGAGCCATTCTAGAGCCTGAGACGGAGGCGGAGGCCATGGAGCCATCCTCAAGCGCACAGGCCTACTTTGCTCCCATGGAGTCTTGGCTGCCGGAGGGGAACAGAGAGAGAGAGAGAGAGACAGAGAGACAGAGACAGAGACAGAGAAAGGAAAGGGAGAGGAGTGGAGAAGCAGATGGGTGCTTCTCCTGTGTGCCCTGGCCAGGAACCAAACCCGAGATTTTCACATGCCAGGCCACTGCTCAGGACACGGCACATAAAACTTGAAAAGAAAATCAAGGCAATGTATATATATATATTTAGATTTTTATTTATTCATTTTTAGAAAGAGAGGAGAGACAGCAAGAGAGAAGGGAGGAGGAGCAGCAACTCCCATATGTGCCTTGATCAGGCAAGCCCCAGGTTTTGAACTGGCGACCTCAGCATTCCAGGTCAATGCTTTATATCCACTGCACCACCACGGGTCAGGCAAGGCAATGTACAATATAATTAACTGGCAAAAGATGGTCCTGAAATTAGTGCTACAGAAGTTCAGAGATCACATCACTGTAGGTGATCAGGGAATGAGAGATTTAGCTGGATAGAGGTGGGGAGAAGTATATACTAAGCAAACAGACCAAAGTTCATGCTAAAGGGGCGTGGGGGGACAGGATGGGAAGGGAGCCAGGGAAAGGAGAGGAAGAAAAGTGAAGATCCTCGCATACTCTGTAGTATAGCCAAGAAACTAAATACAGCTCCACACTCTTCTGTCTCCAGCCCTCGATCGCACGGCTCATTACATCTGATATATAGTACCCTTTCCCCCGTTTTCTCATGTTCAAATCCTTTCACATCTTCCAGTGACAAGTTCAAACAACACTTTTTTGAAGAGGTGTCCTACTCGAAAGCAGGTGTAGGCCAGCACTAAAGTTGTGGCAGTGGAAAAAGAAAGGCAGAAAAGAGGATATGGCAGGAGAGAAGGCTAAGGGGCTGAATGCAGTAACAAGCACTGGTCTCTGGTGGAGAGCAAACTACACTCACGAGTTTACTTGAGAAGTCACCCTACATCTTAGGTGAGTAGGACATGAGAGGGTTTGACAAGGAGGAGTGGGGGCTCAAGAAACTAGAGGCAGGTGTAGAGGGTGTGCTGAGGACAAGAAACGCCCGACTGCACCAAAGGTCTTGCAGAGGTGAAAATGTGCTAATCTGTTGTGGTCCATTTCTGTGCATCATCCTTTGATTCTCTCCAAAGAAATAGTAAATAGTGTATTAGGGATAAACAGCAGAAAAATAGAGCAGGTGGGTGGGAAGGGGCCTTGATTTTCAAATAATCACATACTTATTGATATTTCCCAACTGAATGAAGCTTTCTTATCCACCCCCTACCTACTCCCATGCTCCTGCCATAGCACCCCAGTGGCCATATTAAAGAGAGAGAGAGAGAGAGAGAGAAAAGAGCAATTATTTAAGAATACTAACTTGAATCCACCATGATCAAAAATAAATCTTGGTATTAATCAATTGTGCCATGTTTGCCCCAAGGTGAGAGCTGTATGAATAGATGCCAGACTCCCTTCTTTTCACTGGTATGCATATCAAGTAAATATTCTTTAACAAGTCCTCATTAAAATAACCCCACACCCAGGGAACCAAAACATTTTGTTGGTTATAATTTTCCACATGCAAATCCTTTTATGTTATAATTATGATTAATAATATCCTACTCAAAGAGCTTGCTTTATGCAATTGGCTAAGAAACCACCTGCAAGTCTATATACATATCTTTATATATATTAAATATATACCTGTGAAACAATTGCTACTGGTTAAAAAAACTTAACTGAAAACTTCAGGAATTGCCTTAAACACCAGAATACATACACTTTAAATAAATTTAACTTGCCATCATGCTTCTCTACCTAGCCTTCCTTTTTCTCCAAAACACGTCAAGAACTGTGTTTACCTGTGTGTACTTGTGCTAACAGTGCTTACGTATGCCCAGATATGAAAGTGTTTAATTGCAAAGGGTTATCTACATCCATCAGTTATCTCAGTTTGTAAGTTTATCTTGGTGTGTTTGTGTTCCCTCTTTAGTGAATGTGTAGGTGTTTGAACACATCTACCAGAGGGAGTGTATATCTCTACAGGTAAGAAAGTATTCACATTTGTAAAGGAACTTTGTCTGTATTTCAGTGATTCTCAAAACAAACTGGTAAGTGGACAAAGGTGAAAGAAGAAGACAGTCACAAAAGACTGAATAGTGTATGATTCCACTTATATGAAATACTGTATAATGGAATTTAATTTGCCAGAATAGGCAAATTAAAACCATAATGAGTTACCATTTCATATCTGCTAGTGTGGCTAAAATAAAAATGGCTGATAACACTAAAAATTGGTGACATTAAAAATGTGAAGCAACTGGAACTCATATATAAACCACTTTAGCAGGTTTTTTTTAATCTTTGTTGTTTATTTTATTGATTTTAGAGAAAGGGAGAGAGAGAGAGAGACAAGAACATCGACCTGTTCCTGTCTGTGCCTTGACCAGGAATTGAACTGGCAACCTCTGTGCCTCAGGATGATGCTCTAACCAACGGAGCCATCCGGCTAGGGCATAGCAGTTTTTTAATCAAGTTAATTATACATCTAACCTATGACTCAGTAATTCCCAATGGACTGTTAGAGGACCAGCAGAACATTATTATTTTTTTTTTTTTGTATTTTTCTGAAGCTGGAAACAGGGAGAGACAGACAGACTCCCGCATGCGCCCGACCGGGATCCACCTGGCACGCCCACCAGGGGGCGACGCTCTGCCCACCAGGGGGCGATGCTCTGCCCCTCCGGGACGTCGCTCTACGACCAGAGCCACTTTAGCGCCTGGGGCAGAGGCCAAGGAGCCATCCCCAGCGCCCAGGCCATCTTTGCTCCAATGGAGCCTTGGCTGCGGGAGGGGAAGAGAGAGAAAGAGAGGAAGAAGGGGGGGGGGTGGAGAAGCAAATGGGCGCTTCTCCTATGTGCCCTGGCCAGGAATCGAACCCGGGTACCCCGCACACCAGGCCGACATTCTACCGCTGAGCCAACCAGCCAGGGCCAGAACATTGTTTTTGATACCATTTTCCTCTCAATATGATTTTATAGTTGTGATTTTAAAGGCTTGAGATAAAAATGGAATGAAAATAAGGCATGTAAATCAAATGTGAGCAAGAAAGGTCAATGACAGAAAGAGGACAGTGCATTAGTTACTATAACAGTCTAGAGAATAATGCCCTCCCTCAATTATTTTAATTAAGAGAAAACCTATGATATTTAAATTTAATGGGAACTGAAAAGCATGAAGAAACTCTGCCAGCTAATTTGATCTTTAAAAGCTAATAATGCAGCCTGACCAGGTGGTGGCGCAGTGGATAGAGCATTGGACTGCGATGCAGTGGACCCGGGTTCGGGACCCCGAGGTCGCCAGCTTGAGTGCGGGCTCATCTGGTTTGAGGAAAAAACCCACCAGCTTGAACCCAGGGTCGCTGGCTCCAGCAAGGGGTTACTCAGTCTGCTGAAGGCCCGCGGTCAAGGCACATGTGAGAGAGCAATCAATGAACAACTAAGGTGTTGCAACGCGCAATGAAAAACTAATGATTGATGCTTCTCATCTCTCTCCGTTCCTGTTTGTCCCTGTCTATCCCTCTCTCTGACTCACTCTCTGTCTCTGTAAAAAATAAATAAAAATTAAAAAAAAAAAAGCTGATAATGCAGCCTAAATAAAGAGCAGTGTACATCAGACCGACACCTGAAAACCGACTGAGCCCTTTCCTTCTACTGTTTTACTGGGTCCTCCTGTCTTCCCTCTTCTTCTTTCCCCTCCCTCTGTTGGTCTCCACCCAGGTGTATTTTAATCCCCAACACCTCTCACCCTCCCTATGACAATGCGATTAGAATGATCTAATCGACGTTCATATACCCAATTCACCCCAGGTTCCAAATAAACAAATTTACAAAAGTATACTGTATTCTATTATAGATATGGCACATACACTCAAAGTATAGCCTGGGAAGCAGAGATGACCAGTGAGTGGAAAAAGAATGACTTCATTTGTTTCCCATCCCCACAACTGTAAAAGATCTCTCCCTCTGAACTCCTACAGCATGTTTTTATTCCCTACAGATGGCTCTTACAGCGCTCTGAACTATAAACAAGCACACGTCTAATCTGAAAGAGAGTAAGTTCCCAGACAAAAACCGCATCTTAATGTCTATATTCACCATGTGCCTAAGATAGTGACTTGTACAGGACCGGCCAAAACAAATGATGACTCAGCAATTTATCGAATTAATGTGAATAAAAACAGCAGAAGGTGGAAAAAGATGAGGAGAGAAAAAACTGACAGGATTCAACAAAAAGACAGGAGGAGAGAAGGTGAGAAAGTAGGGGAAAAAAGAAAAAACTTGTGAAAACAATTATTTCTGTTAAGAGTGAGTAGGATTATTTTTTTTTAACTGAGAGCTAGATAAAGCCATTACTATGCATCTACTATTACAGCTATCAGAACCTAGCTTTAAATTGTGACAAACACTTTGAAGTATCTCCCAACCCTTGACATGCACTGACAGTAACTACAGCATTCCCTGACATGCAGGTTCTAGAACCCAGCTTCAAACCTACAAAACCCTGATTTATGCATGTTCAAGTTGCAGAAACACCACACTACACCATTTAAGTCATTTCTGTTGCACAGAACTGGCCATTTATATTGGCCAGTAGCCCAGACTTGAAAATCTCTGATTAGAGTGAAACTGATCATTGAAATGAGATTTGACCCCAGCATATTTAACTTTTTTTTTTTTTGTATCTTTCCGAAGTTAGAAGTGGGGAGGCAGTAAGACAGACTTCCGCCTGCGCCTGACCAGGATCCACCCGGCATGCCCACCAGGGGGCAATGCTCTGTCCATCTGGGGCGTTGCTCTGTTGAGGCTAGAGCCATTCTAGCACCTGAGGCAGAGGTTATGGAGCCATCCTCAGCACCCGAGCCAATTTTGCTCCGATGGAGCCTTGGCTGTGGGAGGGAAAGAGAGAGACAGAGAGGAAGGAGAGGGGAAGAGGTGGAGATGGGCGCTTCTGTGTGCCCTGACTGGGAATCGAACCTGGGGCTTCCACACACCAGGCCAACGCTCTACCGCTGAGCCAACCGGCCAGGGCCAACATTTAACTTTAAGTGAAGTTATTTACAGAGTAATCTGGCCTGAAGGATTTATAACAAGATTTTGAAATTAGTCATAAAAATACGATTAAAGGAAACTGAGCAGAGCAGGTCAGTGATACCCTCCAAAACTAAATTTTGTTCCTCCATGCTTAGCACAGAGTTTGAAATGACACATATGGCCAATGTTTCCTGAATGAATTAAATAAATGAATTTTTAATAATCCGAGATGTTTAGGATGGAATCATCTGGGGTCATCTGCTCCAACAAACCTCATTTTAAAGATGAGCAAACTAGAAATCCTGAGAAGTTCAAAAGTAAGCAAGCTGAAAGAAATAGAATATATTGGATATGACACTTTAATTCCCTTTTTGTTCCTTTTGTAGGAATATGTTAGAAAAAGGATTGTAAGTATTATAATAAAATGAGAGTTCTGAAAGAAGTGATGTTAAAAAGGCGCCTAGGACTAGGAATAAGAGACTAGCACAAATAAATAAATATAGCTGGCCAAAATTATTTTCCTAAGCTTAAATTAATTACTCAATTTAATCTAACAAAAAAAAAAATCTAAAAGATTCTCAGAAAAAGAAACATGCGCCTCACGAAAATGTTACAAACCACGGGAGACCTCACATAATTTAAATCTCCACAGGCTTATTTCCTGTTCCAGTACGACCTCCTGGGATAAGTTTTACTGCAGTGTTCATTACCAGATGACTTCTGGTTTTAAGAGAAGCCAAGGGCAAGCTGGAAATGCGACTCTTAACTAAACATAAAACAACAACAAAACTTGCGGCTGTTTATCAGTTGTTTATCATCAGAATGCCGGCTTCCAAAGGAAACATACAACCTCCGTAGGCAAAACTATAACGACTCAGTCACGTCCTCAAGAAACCAATACACAAACTTAGCCGGATCCAGCTGCGCTGCAAGGGAGCCAGGAAATTTATTCTAAGACAGAGCAGAGAGATCAAAACGGCGAGTTCAAGACAAGCCAGATTTCTTTTTTTAAAGGGGTGTGCCCTAAGGTGTGGGTTTTTTTCCCCTTTCCAGCTTTCAACAAGCAGAATCCTTGAAGGAGAATTGGTGAGAAAACCCTATTAGGAGGATCGTCCCGAGCTTCTCCTGGGTGGGTGGGAGGGGCGGCTGGTCACCGCGAGCTCGCACGCCCGGCGGGCGCGGGCTGCCGCCGGAGGGAAGGGGCCGGTTCCGAACCGAGGGAGGCCGGGCCCCCAAGTGATTCATCGACTCAAGGTTCGCGCGTCTCCACCGCAGGCGACGCCCAGTGCGCCCCACGGTCCGCACCCGGGCCGGGTCGCTCCGAAGCAGCCCCCAGAGTCGCCCCGCTGCCCGAGAGGGACCCGTAGGGCAGGAGACCGGGCCGGCGACTGGAAGGCAGCAACCTCTCCCTCTTCCGCCACCATCGCCGGTGCGACTCCCTGCCCGCGCCCGCAGACGGACTTCCTGGAAAGCACCGGGTTGGACTTACCTAACTAGCGCCCGCTGGGGATACCGACTCCTTCACAGACGCGCGAGGACTGACTGGGATTCAGTTCCCTGCACCCGCCCGTCTGCCTGCGTCTGCCTCCCAGGGAGTTGCCGGATCCACCCGCCACCAGCACCCCCACCTCGACCGCACTGTATGTGCGGCTAGTTCCCCCTTCGTCACCCAGGCGCCTGCGCACTCTTATGTCCAGAGCATCCTGGGAGTTGTAGTTCGGGCGAAGAGGGAGAGAAGCTTAGCGCAGGACCCCGGGTCTTTACAATCTGCAAGACATTGGAAGCAGTTGCGGATACCAGGCCTAACTCCAGCCTGGGACAACGCTCTCTATTCGTGGAAATATTTAACCTATGAGCTATGAGCAGCAGCTAGAGGCTCTTTGGTATAGATTTCCTTTTTACTTTGACTTTTACTAAAGATGCACAGAAGGCATGGTTTGTATTGTATTGTATACCCTTGGAGTAGATCATGTGAGCGCATGACATCGAGTCCTGAAAAACTGATAGGTAAAAAAAAAAAAGCTAAGGTACGAGAAAGGCATAAGTCAGGTGGATGTCATCTCAAAGGCGTAGGGACCCTAGTGATTTCTTAAGCTTGCAACCAGGGATGTTACTGTAGATATAGCACCTATATTGCCTGGCATTTGGCAGTTTCGGCCCCATCCCTTACCCGCATTCTAACTTGAAGTTCTACAATGAGAGGTGTAGCTGGGCTAACGTGGGAGGGGACTGGGACAGATGGGTAGTCTGGAGGGGAGGACGAAAAGAATGGGAATATTTTAGAGGACAATCAATGGCTGCCTTTTGTAAATGGCTCAGGGAACAGCGATGGCCTTCTATTCATTCATTTACTCACTCACTGGGAATTTTTCTGGCCTGCTCTTCTGGAGTAAACCATTCCTAGGAGTAATGCTCAGCTTTGGTACACCTCTTTCAAAAATGTAACCAGGAAGAGGACTGAAATACCTCCGTGAGGTACATCCCAGCTACACCCAGTGTAGGAGCCGACTAATGACTGAACCTCTCCAGGCATCTCCTTCTTCCACTCAGAGTAGGGAGTGCCCTAGGTAAAGTAAACACCCTGGAATTTTATGCAACCGGTACCCCCTAATCCCAGCAATAAAGATAACTAAAATGTTTGAGTTTTTAAGAATAAAACCCTCCTAAATTGCAAATACTCTTAGAAGATCAACATTAAATCATTTGATATTGCATCTTATTTTCTATTGCATCTTAGTGTGGATCGCTTTTTGAGAGCAACTTCCTACAGAGTTCAGGTTCGACCAATATTAATTGAGTACTTAATCCACACAAGGCAGTATGCCAACATGTCACTTATAATAACTATCCAGTCCTCAAAATAACCCTAAAAAGAATGTATCAGTATCTTCTATTTCTACAGATGCGAAAACTAAGACCCAGAAAGTAATTTGCACAAGGTCACAGAGCCAGGAATTAGAGATTCAGAAATAAGGCACAGGTATCCTGACTCAAATTCTAGTGTGCTTTCCACTGTTAATCAGATTGAAGTGTCTCCTAAACCTCATCAAATTCTGGAAAGTAAAATAATCTGTGACCATGCCCAACAGACATGAAAAAAGTTCTCTAACAAAGTCTAGGGAGATGGTACTCTGACTGGATGAAATTAACATCTGGATTCATTGATAGTTCTATTTCTCATTATTAGTTAAGATATAGGTACTCTGCCTTGCCAGCAAATCGCCTGCAAATTCTTGCTACACCTTTGGACCACCACTCAAGGGGAAACTGACAGAATGGAGTTCCTGGCCCTGGCTTGGCTCAGTGGTAGAGCGTCAGCCTGGCGTGCAAGGGGTCCCGGGTTTGATTCCCAGCCAGGGCACACAGGAGAAGCGCCCATCTGCTTCTCCACCCCTCCCCCTCTCCTTCCTCTCTGTCTCTCTCTTCCCCTCCCGCAGCCAAGGCTCCATTGGAGCAAAGATGGCCCGGGCGCTGGGGATGGCTCCTTGGCCTCTGCCCCAGGCGCTAGAGTGGCTCTGATCGCGGCAGAGCGACCCCCCCCCCCCCCGGAGGGGCAGAGCATCGCCCCCTGGTGGGCAGAGCGTCGCCCCTGGTGGGTATGCCAGGTGGATCCCGGTTGGGCGCATGCGGGAGTCTGTCTGACTGTCTCTCCCCGTTTCCAGCTTCGGAAAAATACAAAAAAAAAAAAAAAAAAGAATGGAGTTCCTGAATAAGCAAAACATAAAACCATGACTGTCCCAGATACGATCTGTTTTAAGAAGGACTTTCTTTTGCAATATGGCTCCTTTTGCTTTGCTTTTTAGGCAGAAATGGCTTTTAGTTCAGTGTCTGATTGAATTAACCTAAACATTTCCTTCCTGATCTTCCAACATGGGGTTTAGGCATACATTAAATATACATTCTCCTTTAGTTATTTATATTAAGTTTCTCCTATCAAATGTCTGAATTTTATTTTAGTTCTTTTTTTCTATATTATAATCACAAGGCTTACAAACATGAATCTCCTAAACCCATGTACATTCAATACCACATATGGGACCAGATGTGTTAAGAATAACATCGTAGGCCTGACCTGTGGTGGCGCAGTGGATAAAGTGTGGACCTGGAACACTGAGGTTGCTGGTTCAAAATCCTGTACTTGTCTGGTCAAGGCACATATGGGAGTTGATGCTTCCTGCTCCTCACACCCTTTTCTCTCTCTCTCTCCCTCTCTCTCATTCTCTTTCCTCTCTAAAATGAATTTTTTTAAAAAGAATAACATCATAGCCTGACTGTGGTGGCAGAGTGGATAGAGTGTCTACCTGGAATGATGAAGTTGCTGATTCAAAACCCAGGGCTTGCCTAGAGAAGCAATTACTACAATGCTTACTGCTCCTCCTCCATTCCCTGCCTTTCTCTCTCTTTCCTCTCTCGAAAGTCAATAGATAAAATCTTTAAAAAAAAAGAAAAAAGAATTACATTCCAGTGTCAGATAAAACTGTAAAAAAAAAAGGTAGAGCCTTTCTTGGTACTTTCACTCTTGCTATTCCCCATACCAGCAGCCAAAACGACCTTTTAAAAAACAAGTCAGCCTGACCTGTGGTGGCGCAGTGGATAAAGCCTCAACCTGGAACACCTGAGGTCGCTGGTTTGAATCCTGGGCTTGCCTGGTCAAGGCACAAATGGGAGTTGATGCTTCCTGCTCCTCCCCACCCCCATCTCTCTCTCTCTCTCCTTTCTACAATAAATAAATAAAGTCTTAAAATTTAAAAAAGAACAAATCAGATCATGTCACCCTCCTTCTCCAAACCACTCATGGTTTCCCATCATATTTTGAATAAACTCCCAAGTTACCAGCCCTACAAGTCCTTGCATGACCATTTTATTTCCTACCACTCCCTCTGCTCCAGCCACACTGCCCTCCCTGAGGTTTCTCAGTCCTGCCAAAGGTATTCTGCCTCAAGGTTTTTGTACTGCACAGGCGAAAGCCTTTCCTCCCAAATACTCACGGTTCATGCCTTCATTTTGATAAGAATTCTGCTCACTGTCACTTTTGAAAGGCCTTCTTTGACTTCACTCACTCTTTCTTTCCTTTCCTTACATTTTGGGGTTCATGGCACCTGTCACTACCTAACAACATTTTGCTTATACACTTAGCATAAGCTCAAAAAGGACTTTGTGTTGTTTACCCCTTGATCTCTAGCATTTGCAACAGTGCCTCACATACAGTAGGTATTCAATAAATGTTTGTACATAAATACTAAATCCTTCCCCTGCCTCCTCTTCTCATCTTAGGACACAGAACCAGGTTCCCGGGTAGATGCCTGCCAGTGACCTGATGCAGATATAAACACCAGCTATGAGAGAACTGGCTCCACAGGACAAGACCCAGTGAAACTCATCCTGAAATGGAGACAGAGTTCTCTTTAAAAGGACTATTCTTTATGGGTTGTACTTATTAGCTTTTACTTTGAAACATGCAATTAATTCTTTTTAAGCGAGAGAGACAGAGATGAGAAGCATCAACTCATAGTTGCAGGACTTTAGTTGTTCATTGATTGCTTCTTATATGTGCCTTGATGGGGAAGGAGGACTCCAGTCGAGCCAGTGACCCCTTGCTCAAACCAGCGACCCTGCACTCAAGATGGTGAGCCTGTGCTCAAGCCAGATGAACCTGCATTCGAGCTCACAACATTAGGGTTTCAAACCTGGGACCTCAGCATCCCAGGTTAATGCTCTATCCACTGCGCCACCATCGATCAAGTGAAAAACACAATTCTTGAAGAGGAAAATAAAAGGAAAACCCTGAACATTATAGTTACATAAATAAGTGAAAAGGTAAATTCCCTTAATGCCTGTGGTGGATTAAAAAATTGTTAAAAATATTTGCTGTCCTTTAAAGGTAAAGAGCCCTTCCCACTGCCATGTGACCGACCTGCAGTGCCTCCCTGTTGACGTTTTCACACAAATGTCATATTGTAATTACAAAGCCTTCAAACAGGAATCTTGCTCAGGCTAATGAAATGTGAATGGAAGTGACAATATGACAGCTATGAGTAGAAGCTTTTAAGAGTCATTGTGTTTCTCAAGTGTGTGTTTACTCTCTTCTTCCACCTAGAGAATGCCATGTCCCAAATAGAGGATGGTCCTTCTTCCTGGGCCCCAAAATGAGAAGTCACTGGATCAGAACCTCAGGTAAACACAGGTGCTGACATGTAATGTGAGCAAGAAGTAAACTGGGATTTAGGTCTGTTTTGACTATAGACTGACCCGGCAAAAGCTGAATACTGCATTGCCTATTCCATGAAAGGCGATCCTCTGAAATAGAAGTGGAACGGCACCACTCCGCCGTGCATTTATCCCACTTCAAGTAATGAAAACCGGTTTAAATTCAACATTCTAAAGAAAACAAATCTGAGACTGTTAGGTAAAATTTCTGAGTGAGGGACAGAGTGCATACAGTTCTGTTAGTTTTCAAGGTTGGCTTAGAATGAAAGTGATAAAATGACACTGGAATTCTACTTAATGTATTATAAGCCCTAATTGGTATTATCTTTAAACTCGCTGCCGGAGGAACATATAAAGCAATGTCACACTGAATCATCATATGCAAATTAATGCCAGCAGTAACTTTCTTGTTATCAAAGCGTTCCTTTAGGAAATAGTTTTTTCTTGATACACTTGAGTATTTTTTTTTCCAACATATTTTATAAAAGTGCTGAGAAAAGTTAAGCAAAAGGTATAAACTTGAAACTAAAAGGTAAGGATTTCATTCCGGGAGATTGGAGTTAAAGCAGCAGGAGGTAGGAATCAGAAGACAAACACAATGGCTGGGGCATACCATTTTTTACAAACGACTTCAAGCAAACTCTGGCTTGAAATACCCTTCCCTGTCACTCCATCTGTGCCTGTTAGAAGCTTCATGTTTCTGTGTCCATCTCAAATGCCCATTTCTCACTCCAACCTCCCTAATGCCATCAGGTGGAATTAATTTTGACATGCCTCAATTTTCATAACTTATTACGCCTCCACTGGAGGTGCACTAAATATACATCTCAGCCAAATTCCAAGGGACTGAGTAATTAACTTCTAGGATACACAAATAAACCTAAAGTATTAGGTCAAAATTTAAATTATTATTTTAATATCCTTATTAAAAGTGTTAGTGCTAAAGTTATTAAGTTGACCAATACATACAAGTATAGAAACAATAATTCCCCAACACTGTTTGCTGTTAGACTCTCTCCTGCAGTCACTACTGAGTCATATTTTAACTGAGGTGGGTGGATGAACAAGATCAGGAATTAAATAAGAATTAAATTCTGGTTTCAAATTGTAAATGCTAGGTATACAATGTTTCAACAAGACCAGAGTTACGAGGTAACCTCTGCTTATTGTTCTTTGTATTATTATGTAAATTTTTGTAAATATTTATTGACTAAAAAAATACATAATGTTCTCCTAAGTTATCTAATACAGTCAATCTAGTTCCCTATTTATCTACCTGAATGTTCTTAATAATTTTTTTTTTTTGTATTTTTGTATTTTTCTGAAGCTGGAAACGGGGAGAGACAGTCAGACAGACTCCCGCATGCGCCCGACCGGGATCCACCCGGCATACCCACCAGGGGCGACGCTCTGCCCACCAGGAGTCGATGCTCTGCCCTTCCGGGGCGTCGCTCTGCCGCGACCAGAGCCACTCCAGCGCCTGGGGCAGAGGCCAAGGGGCCATCCCCAGCGCCCGGGCCATCTTTGCTCCAATGGAGCCTTGGCTGCGGGAGAGGAAGAGAGAGACAGAGAGGAAGGGGGGGGGCGGGGGTGGAGAAGCAAATGGGCGCTTCTCCTATGTGCCCTGGCCGGGAATCGAACCCTGGTCCCCCGCACGCCAGGCCGAGCTCTACCGCTGAGCCAGCTGGCCAGGGCCTGTTCTTAATAATTTTTAATTATTTTGAATTGAATTTGAACATAAACCTTTATCAGCAATTATTACAGCATTTTTTTAATCCAATAATTGCTATACATTTACACTTTGATAGAATTTCAAAAAAAATACATTCAATTTTTCACTCAGGTTACATCTAGAAAGCCTGCCTGTATCTGAACATGAATATTTGTATAATAATAACAAGTCTAAATGACACACTATTGCTGATGAGATATGAGTAACCTTTATAGGTACTTAACCATGCCAAAGTTCAAGGATCTTGGAAATACTATTGAAGTCAGCATTCAACCTATCATGGAAAGAGTTCAACCACGGTGGCTACTAAGCCCTTCTGCTTGAATTGCTTCTGTTCATAAGTATTTACTTATGATCAAGAGTCAAAAAGACTGTTTAAACGAGTCATTTAACTATTTAGCTGCACTGTTATGTAGCTCACATTTCTCAAGGATATTCTAAGTCTGTCAAACGTCTCGCTAAACCCAAATACAGTGTGTTCTTTTGACCAAATTCTCATGATTTCCTATCACTTATTCTAAGTGAATCTGTGCTGCCTCTTAGAGATCACTGCTTCACTTCTAAGTGTTTATAAACCACTAAAGTGGGTAATATGCTTTTCTAAAATGTTGCTCATGATTGATCAAGTCAGTGGTCTAGGCTTTAAGGACACTCTCAAACACTCACGCTTTGAGCTATGCACCTGCCTAATTTTCCTCCATCATCTTCCCTAGGTTGGTTGCACCTGAAGCATAACCCAAACTCATTCAAGCACACATACATCTATTAATAGTTCAGGGGTCGGGAACCTATGGCTCGCGAGCCAGATGCGGCTCTTTTGATGGCTGCATCTGGCTCGCAGATAAATCTTTAATAAAAAAAATAATGTTAAAAATATAAAACATTCTCATGTATTACAATCCATTCATTTCCTACCGCTTATGTTCATGGTTGCAGGTGGCTGGAGCCAATCACAGCTGTCCTCTGGGACAACACCAAATTTTTATTGGATAATGTGTAATGCACACATGTCATTGTATGGCTCTCATGGAATTACATTTTAAAATATGTGGTGTTCATGGCTCTCTCAGCCAAAAAGGTTCCCGACCCCTGGTCTAGTTCCTGCTGAGGTCCTGTGACATGTGGGACACCTGATAGAGGCTGTGAGCATCGGATCACGTTCCCTGAGTGGTAGGACAGGGAGGTGGGTTGGAGGCTGGGGCAGAGAGGGTATGGGGCGCCATTTCATACAGCAGAGAAAGGCTGAATGATTAAACTGAGAGGGGGTGGTCCATAGCAGAGTGAAGTGTAATCCACAGCAGACCCAAGCCAGACTCCCAAACCTAAAGGAGGGCACACAGAAAGCAGAGCAAGTACAAACAAGCTGGAACAGCAGGAAAGCCAGGAGGAGCAGAGCTGAGAGAGAGGGTGGGTCAGGAGGAACTCCTGAGTCAGCTCTCTCTTGTTTATATTCAATTCTCGGAGTGACAGGGGAGGGCCCGCCTGCCGAAAGGAAGCACAAACATGAGTAAAGATTCAGTCCTGCTTACATTCCTGATGTTGTAGATTAATTAATTTAAATTCCTAAAGCACAGAATGGAGAACTTTGTTGGCATTAAGATCCATGGGTATTTATTTAGGTTAGAATTCAGGATAGTAATACCTAAGTACCTTCTGTATGCCAAGCGCTGTTCTAAATGTTTATACATTAATCCTCATTACAGTACAACTGTGATTATGAGTCCTATTTTACAGATGAAGAAACTAGAGCTAGGTAATTTGCAGAAATCCACGCAACTAACAGAAGTGAGATTTGAACTAGGCAAGTATAACCCCAAAGTTCATACTTAACTCCTATTCATTATAGCCTATAGACTGAAAGAGAATCCTTTAAATAATTACTATACTCCCTTGTCCATGATAAGGTGTGAAACAGCAAACAGAAATTAGAATAGGCCTTATACGCTCCTTTGAGGACCTTGTCACAAGTTTAAGTGACAAAGAGCTAAGCAGAGTTCAGCAAGAGGGCAGGAAGAACAGGTATTCTTGTTTATCCAGGGCAAACCTTTATAGTGTAACTTTATGATTTTTATCTCCGCATAGCTTTAGAAAAAGTGAATCCAAAGTTAATATAAAAATTCAAGGTGAAACACTTAACCCATCTGGGTTACCTATAATTCTTGCTCCCATTATTTTAATACATTTTAACTGTTTAGCTGAATGTGTGCATTTTTGTTATAATAACGAGTTCTCATTTCTCCCTCTGGCTACTTCTGGTTGTCTATCTACTACTTATCTTCATAAGAAGGGCACTTTATAGTTCCTTCTGCAAAAGGGTTCATCTAACATGGTACCAACCATTTAAACACACGATGTGTCTAAAAATTAACCAGATTAAATCAGTCTTTACTTTCATTTTAAAAGGAAAGTTTATTCATTCCTAATGTTCTGTACATATTTTCACTTGAAAATTTCATTTCAGACACAAATGAATAGATTACATCTTTCAAAGCAAAAAGAGCTTGATTAAGTAAAACAGTACATATTTACTTTAGTATTAAGTCTGGCTGGCTAATTTCAAAGGGTCAAACATTGCACCCACTTGTGCCAAGTGGGATCAGGGTAAAAGTATTTCATGCTTTATACATTTTTCTTTATCACACATTTAATTCCCTCACAATGTTCAATTTCACATTTAAAAAGCAAATTAATCATTAATTACCTAATGAATAAACGTCTACCTCTGACTGGAAAGTTTCAAAATAAAAAAATAAAACAATGTAGATCTTTCAGTAACTGCTTAGCTAAATAAATATTGCCAATATAAGTTTAAAAAGGTGCCCTGGACAGTTGGCTCAGTGGTGGAGCATTGGCCTGGCGTGTGGATGTCCTGGGTTCGATTGCCAGTCAGGGCACACAGGAGGAGCAACCATCTGCTTTTTCACCCCTCCCCATTCCCCTTCTCTCACTCTCTTCCCCTCCCCTCCCCCATGGCTCCATTAGTTCAAGCACAATGGCTCCAGGTGCTGAGGATGGCTCCGTGGAGCCTCTGCCTCTTGCGAGCATGGGCCCAGATGAGCAGAGCATCAGCCCCAGACGGGGGTGGCCAGGTAGATACCAGTTGGGCACATGTTGGAGTCTGTCTCTTTATCTCCTCTCCTCTCACTTGGGGAAAAAAAGTTTACAAAGTATTATTTCCTTTGTTCTCAGGTCATACTCCTGCTTCAATTCCCCATACTCTTCAAAATAATACAGCTACACATAAGGTCACACATTACAGGCAGGTAAACTGGTAAAATATTACAGATTGGTAGCATGCAGGTATTTTACATTTTTAAATGCAATGAAAAATGCTTGTTTCCCTTGACTAGATGAAACAGAATTAAGATAAAGGTTTAATTAAAATATAAATATTAATACATGTGGAGGCCTATTTCTTTTTTTAAAAAAAGAAAAGTGGCAGAGATGAAAATTTAGGGTCAGAAAAATATCTTTCTTAACTAAAGATTTTCACTGGCAAAGTTTGCTACTAAAATAAAATTTCTTAAGATGGACATTTTCCACCCATTTTATTTCATGATATGGCCAATTGCTATCTATCCATTTAGATTATCCATGGGAAATTTTTAATCCCGGGCCGGCTTCTCTCAACTGAGCAGTGTGCATTTCTGATTGGTTCCGCTGCTCTCCAGTCAGCGTGTGCTTGGAAGCGTGCATACACACACACACACACACACACACACACACACACACATTCACACTCACACTTAAATAAAAGCCTATGAGAAACATGCTGTTTACTGTGCTCACTCTCCTTCTTTGCAAAGCGTGCAAACACACACACACACACACACACACATTCACATTCACGCTTAAGTAAAAGCCTATGAGAAACATGCTGTTTACTGTGCTCACTCTCCTTCTTTGCATTTTCCCTCTTTCTCTACCATTTTGAAGAGAAAATATTGTATCTTTTCAAATATCCTTTCAGTAAAGGCTGTTCTTCAATAATGATTCTGAAGACAGTAAAAACTGCTGAAGAGGAACAGACAACTGTCTGTAGACAGTTCAGACCTCTTGCTCTGAACAAAGCCTTCTGAAGAAATGTTAGTACACACTTTATAACCACAAGATTGTGATGTGCAGAAGCTGGAAGGGACCCCAGGAAGCATCTAATCCACTCACATCACTTGAAGACAAGATAGATGGCAAGTCTTGTCCAAAGTTACGCACAGTTGATAGCTAAGTCAGTGCTGTTTTCCAAAAATATCACATGGGGACAAATGAGTATTCATTTCTTTGGAGCTGGAGGACAACTCAATTCAAGCAACATTTATTAAGCACCTATTTTGTACAAGGCACCTTACTAGATGCTACTGAAGGTACAAAGATGGATGACAGTCCCTGCCTCCAAGTGCTTATGAAAGTCCTGTGAGGCCATGTTTCAAGATCTTTCTTAGAAGAACGTAATACTGACCAAGGCTAAGGTTGCTGGTGATAACAAAGTAGTTGCTGCCCAGGAGGGCTGCTCTCTCATGTGACACTTTCTTCCTTCCCTGTCAGAGCTCCAGCCTGTCACACAGCCACTGGGGCCCTAGGACAGTCTTTTCTCCCAGCCCTCTAGTCACCCTGCAGGTCACAGCCTGTCCCACCCTGAGCGGTGACAGAGCTGACAGGAGGGCAGCGGTACCCCAGACCCACCCCTCAAATCACTGTGTGCTTCCCCCTGTGTCCAGCCTTAGGCTCTCTGCGAGGATCCTGCCCATTTCCCAAGGAACTGCCAAAGTGACCCAGGAGAATGCCCTAGCACAAACATCACTGGAATATAACACCCACTGCCACCATCAACCACCTCTCCTGCGTCTATGTGGAAAATAAGGTAATTCCACCCCCTGCCCCCCTGTCATACTCCTGCTTCAACTCCCTACACTCACAACAATATGGAAGATGTACTTGTTGGTCAGAAGTAAATTCAAGAGGCATTGGAAAACAGTGGATAGATAATAAAAATGATCTCCCATTTTGTATGTCTTTTCCAGTACAATATTTTCATACCACTACCTGATTAAATTCTCACTGCAACTCTGAGGTAGTTAGTGAAGATATTATTCCCATTGTAACATAGCTGAAGAACCTTAGGCATGAGACTAAGTGGCTTGCTCCAAAGTCACCCAGCTAAGAAAGTGTAGAGTCAAGTGTCCAGGCTTCTTGACTCCAAATCCAGTGCCCTTCCCCCTATATAGTCTATAATTGGCAGGCAATTAAATGAATTGCCCATGATCATACCCCTGCTAAGTGTTGGTGATGGGATTAGGAGTCTGTCTCTAAACCTGTTAGTAGGGTGCCCTTCCACCATACCAACTAGCAAAGCCAGTGTGCTCAGAATGACTACCATGGAAGATCTAGAGAAATGTCTGGTCTCCGTCACCCTCCCCCAAGTCAATGATGCATCACAAAACTGGGATAACCTCTGGAACAGGTATAGTCCTTCTCGAACAATGCCAGAGGCAGACTACAAATTTAAATCTTAGAACTTCGCCTCCACCCATACTGAAGTTCAATCATCGATGTTATGGGCAAATGGGAAACAGGTAAGCTGAGCAGAGCTTACTTTTGCCATTACACAACTCTGAACCTTTAATTTCTATCTCCCTTCTCTACCTCATTCAGCCTCTCCACTTTACCAAACTCCTGAACCACAAGACAAAAACCAATTTAATCCAGAACTGGTAGCAAGAAAACAATGAATCCGTCCTGGGTTCTGGGTTCTTTCCTTCCTCTAGCTTGTTGAACGGAGGGTCTCGTCATGTGCTTTTCATTCAGAGGACTCGCCCGATGCTTGCGATCATTCCTACACCTTTTCTTTTTTCTTTTTTTTTTTTTTTGTATTTTTCTGAAGCTGGAAACGGGGAGGCAGTCAGACAGACTCCCGCATGCACCCGACCGGGATCTACCCGGCACGCCCACCAGGGGGCGTCGCTCTGCCGCGACCAGAGCCACTCTAGCGCCTGGGGCAGAGGCCACGGAGCCATCCCCAGTGCCCGGGCCATCTTTGCTCCAATGGAGCCTCGGCTGTGGGAGGGGAAGAGAGAGACAGAGAGGAAGGAGAGGGGGAGGGGTGGAGAAGTAGATGGGCGCTTCTCCTGTGTGCCCTGGCAGGGAATTGAACCCGGGACTCCTGCACGCCAGGCCGATGCTCTACCACTGAGCCAACCGGCCAGGGCCTCCTACACCTTTTCTTTACAAATGTCTCAATCCTTTAGCTTTGAGGATGGCACTGTATGTGGTGGGGAGATTTGAGATGCAGAGCAATAAGGAAAAACTGCTCCTGGAAGACAGAGCTAAAACATTTCATATCAGTTCTCTGCTCATTAAAATGAAAGTAGCTATTACTGAATCATTAGTGTGGGAGAGGAAGGAAGCTTCAGGATCATGACTTAAAACCCAATTCCAGAAACAGTTCCACTGAGTACAGGTTAACATATACCACAGAACCCAGGATTCACAATTTAGTGCCCCTGCCTGCTATTGCTGATGCTATAAAAACTTGCACTAAAGATGGTATCCACTTTGCAAAAAGGCACTCCACCCTCAAAACCCAAGAAACACATATCAAATTATATCAGTCCATAGTTCTTATATATACTTCCTCTGTCTCCTTTACAGTGCCTAAGGGAGGGCTAAGTACTCTGTATCCACAAAAAGAGGAAATGTGTGCAAACTCTTTCGTGAATTTCAAGATCTAGCTTACATTTAAAACAGGCTAATGCTTAATGCTGGTTTCAAGTTTGAGCATCTGAAACGTTCTCATGTTCTCACCGTAGTTATTCAGAGCACACTGGTTTCCCTAATGTCAGTGCCACGGTTCTGTCTGGGAGAGAAGCTGCTGTTGTTTTGATCTGGAATGCCAGGCTCCCCATAGGGGAATTGCTTTGAGGAGTATAGGCATATAGAATTCTGAAACGGAGATGGGCTTTTGCTGTACAAGGAAGTGCGTGCTCTCGCATGGGTGAGCTGTGTGTGCCCCTCCAAGTTAGCGATGCTCTATCTAACCTACACCTGCAGCGACTCAGAGGACTAACGGAAGAGAGGAGGAGCTTGGAGACAGCAACTCCCTTTAGCCAAATCAGCTGTGCAGCTTTAGCCAAATAGCTCTTTACAGTATTCAGTATTTATGTACAAAATATTTATATATAGTATAACCTACACAGATGGAAGGGGCTCAGCTGTGTTGATGAAGATGAACGCACTTCTACTTACACACTTTAGGCATGTGCTGAAACAATGAAATGGTTTGGAGGTTTCTAATACTCATTCCCTAAGGTCATTATCCATACATGCTGTGAGATGTGGTGGTTGGTGACCTAAAATGCAAACACCAGGCAGTAATTTCACACTAACCTGGGCCTGCAGCAAATCCAAGGACAAGGGACATGGGGCTGGGGAGAGAGCATCTCCCTTCAATCAGTTGTCCAGATGTAGCCAAATACTAGTTAGATATTGAGATATTTGGCAATACACACACACACACACACACACACACATTTATTTATTTACATTAGGCCCTACAAAGATGAAAGGAAGAGATTTAATCATGCTAATGATGAAACAACTTCCATTACACACTCCCGTAGGGGAGATGTAGTGCCCGACTAATGGCGTGATCTCCGGACTTGCAGAGTCTGTCTCCTCAAAGTCATCTTTTAGGAGTCATGCTGTGAGATGAGCCTGCAGGTCCAGGCAAATGATTTTGCACTTAATGTGGGCCTGCACAAGTCTAAAAGAGGGAAGGAGGTGGTGGGGGAGAGATTATCTCCCTTTAGTCAGTTGTCCAGATGTTGCCAAATAGCTCAACATTATATTTGGCAAAATGTATACATATAAAAATATTTTATATATATTATGTACCATCATGATGGATGGTAAGGAATTAATCTCACTCATGATCATGAAAAAGCTTCTACTTGCACACTTTGGGCAGATGGAGAGATGAAGTCCTAGGCTAATTAAATGATTTACAGGCTTCCGAAAATGTAAATTTATCCTCTAGTAGTTATTTTTTTAATATGTGAATACTCATGAAAATGTCACCTCTCAATCTACTTTTAAAACACAGGTAATAGAGTAAGATCAGATGATTAGCAATAACTATATTGCTCACAAAAATTAGGGGATATTTTATAGCTTCATATTCATTTTGAAATATCCCCTTATTTTTGTAAGCAGTTTATTTGATTCCATAGCCTCTACTGCATGTGACTCAACTATTTTATAAGCTAACACAGTGCTAAATTTTGATAACATCCCATGGCCTTGCTTTAATACTATCAACCACTGCAGCACAGTCACCATCAGATCCTGACTTTTTTCTTGCTTTCTGACAGGGTTTGGCAGAAACTGCCCTGGCCCCCAGTCACAGCACCTCGGGGCTGCAGAAAGCACTCTGTAGAATCCCAGACTTCTTAAAGGTGAAGGTAAGAAGGAGAGTGAGAAAAGAAAGGAGAAAGCTTACTTGGAGGAGTACCAGGGACTCAGCACTTATATCTGCAACAAATCTAAAGTGATAGGAGAAAGCCACAGAAGAGAAATGTTTTTCCCTTTGGCAACACAGTAACCAAAACACGTGTATACAAAAGAAAAAAATAAGAGTTGAATACAAGCTAATGAATGTTTATAAACCAGCAACCTGGGGGGGGGGGAAGCCTTGATTTGTAATATTTGCTAATTTCCTTGGTATAAATACTCCCACCATGGCCAATTTCAAGCTACCAACAAAAAGTACTGAACATTTGAATTGAGAAGAGATGTAACTAGCACACCATTATAGTACATCTGCCATACAGACACACCAGATGCAAAGTCTCAAGGACATTGGAAATAGCAAAATGTATTTTTGAGTATTACTTTTGTTTTTAATATAACAGTTAATTGTAAGTGCATGTCATTTAATTTTTAATAATGGCTGTGTTTAACAACCATTTTGCAAAATTCTTGAAAATTTAATAATCAGTAAGCCTGTATGAGTTGGCTCCAACATACCATACCTAAAGTGGGAGGAAAAGTCAGGCTGAAAAATCATTGAATACTATTTACTTTTTTTTTTTTTTTGTATTTTTCCGAAGCTGGAAACAGGGAGGCAGTCAGACAGACTCCTGCATGCTCCCGACAGAGATCCACCCGGCATGCCCACCAGGGGGCGATGCTCTGCCCATCTTGGGGTGTCGCTCTGCCGCAATCAGAGCTATTCTAGCGCCTGAGGCAGGGGCCACAGAGCCATCCTCAGCGCCCGGGCAAACTTTGCTCCAATGGAGCCTCGGCTGCGGGAGGGGAAGAGAGAGACAGAGAGGAAGGAGAGGGAGAGGGGTGGAGAAGCAGATGGGCGCTTCTCCTGTGTGCCCTGGCCAGGAATCGAACCTGGGACTCCTGCACGCCAGGCCAACACTCTACCACTGAGCCAACCGGCCAGGGCTATTTACTTTTTTTTGTATAGATAGGGAGACATAGTAGAAAATAAAAGAATTTCTATGGTTCTCAAAACGTCAGTATGTTCTGTTCATTAATTCCTCAAGAATATAAAATATTCTCAAGAAAATGAGATGTTTCAAAGGATTTTAGAGCTATAAATGTGAATACTTAAAATATAGGTAAATGTCCAGTTTTATAAAGGCTATCTATCCTGAACAGTTTCCAGGAGCTCTAGAAGCCGACTAGAATAACATATGAATTATTTTACCATTAACTTGCTTTACCGCTATAAAGCCACTCAGAAACCCTCTTGGACTGGGGCTGCCCTTGGCCAGGGCCAGCAGCCTCTTTAGCTCCAGGTGTTACCAGCACAGGGGAGGCCACTTTTAAAAGGCTCAGACTTACAGAGAGAAGAAAAAACAGAATGAGCGGGAAGGAAGGGAAAGGAGAAGGGATAAGGGAGGGAGACGGAAAAGCTTTGTGGAGATGGAAAAGCATTATGTCCCAGTGCCACCAATTACAGCCTTGGGCACTGACAGCACAGGCCTGTGAACTGGATTGAGCTAGAGGCTGGAGCCCCAGTTCCCTGTTTTAGCCCTGCACTGTTGCACTGCTGAATTGAAAGATTAAAGCACACTACCACACAATCATCTCAGTTACACTCCCACAGCTTTCGAGCTTGGGATGACTTACATCTGGGTAAATGATAATTCACATTTTTTCCTGATGTTTGCAAATGTCTGGATGGATCATGCCATATAGACAAAAATCTGTATAATTAACCTGAAAGTTCACATTTCCTTGTTACAGTAAACAAAAAGCAATAAATGCTTCTAAAATTTGCCAAAGTTACGCAGTCATGTGTATCAGACAACCTTGATTAAGGTGCATTATTATTATTTTATTTAAGCATTTTACTGTTTTAAAAGCCTCCCTCTTATTAAAATTTAAAAATATCACATCATGTCTGGAAAACTTTAAAGCAATTTTGTAAAAAGTTATCCATCAGAGAGTCATGTTAAAGATTGAATTTATGTTGAAAAATCAGTAAAGGTAGGTGTGCCTTTGAATCACATGTTGTTACCTGTGAATCTGGCTTGAAGCTATATTTGTGGGTTAATAAACATTGTATATTTGTTTACTCAGGCTGTGTTAAAATATCATAATGCTGTCTAGTTTTTAGGAAGATGACACCACTGATCTTTGATCAGTGGGGGCATGTGCATTTAGTGATATTTCTGAAACTAAGAGAGAATTTGTGCTAAGCTGGGTCACACTTTCTCACCCAGTCAAAGATTGGCAATACTAACTTCTTATGTGGTCAGCAGAACACTTCTGATGTATTTAGCCTAACTCAAAGCTATGCATGTAAACAGAGATAGGCCTCTATCATAATCACAGTTACAAACACACTTATATAATAAATTTCTTTCAGTGGCTAAAAAAAATAGTTTTTGTAAGAAAAGCAAGACAACCCTATATGAAAGTGGTTAAATCATTTTCGACCGCTGTCACCCACTAACATCTGCATATATCCACTGGTGTAGGTTGCCAGAGGTGCCCATGAACAAATAAACCAATTGTATATATTTAAAAATCCAAGATAAATAAGTAATGCTAAGAAAGAATAACAATTAAATTATTAGTTCTGTGGCTAATAGAAATGAACAACCTTTGATAAAATAGTCCTGATGGGGAAGGAGAAGAGCTTTAGTTGGTTTTTAAACGGCTGCCGTGGTGAAACTTCACCTCTTGTAGAAATTTATCTTCGGTCTCCTTCAACTCGCTTTTTACGAACTAGGTAAGAAAGAAATAAAGGTTGAAAAGACGAAGTGAAGGAATATTTCTTAAATTTCAGATAAACAACATTAATCACACAGAATAGCAATCCCACACACTTGAGGGTACTGTTACTATAAATTTCAACATTCAATTACCCAGTAATATAATTCATACATTATATTCCCAATAATGATAGAATAATCTAGTGTCTTGTGGGGATTTACATGTAAATAAAGCTATGTCTGATAGTTGAGAATTTAAATGTTAGAACTTTCTCATTTCTATGGAGAATAGATCCACAGCATAGTGAATTTCTAAATATTTTCTTGGTCACTTATCCACAGCCCATCTTCTCAGTTTCTGTGCAACTCAATCACCAACTGGCTTAAACTGAAGTCCCAGGATGACACATTCACAATCTATTTCTTCTGATTATGGCTTGAAGACCAGGAGGATCTGCTATCAGAATTTCAAAGTTTCTAAACCAGTTTTAAATAGAACCTCCTAAATATCTACCTGAAGGTGTGATTCAGACAGCAGGCAAACTCAGAGATTAAGGTTCCTTTAAACTGGTTCTTAGTATCAAAGAAGTTGCCCAGCTGCCCGCTCCCAGGTTCTGCAGCCAGCTTCTTCCCCCTTTCATCTCCCCACCTGCAGGCTCTTCTGGCGGGTAGGAGGAGGGCTACTCTAACCTTCCTGGATCTGGGAAAATGGTGCCCTGACTGTGGTCCTGCCCCAACTCTCCACTTCATTAAGTAGCCCAGCCTACTCCTGCCGAGGCTGCAAAAACTGTTTGTTTTTTTAACAGAGACAGTGAGAGAATCAGAGAGAGGGACAGACAGGGACAAACAGGAAGGGAGAGATGAGAAGCATCAATTCTTAGTTGAGGCATCTTAGTTGTTTATTGATTGCTTTCTCATATGTGCCTTGACCTGGGGGGGGGGGGGCTACAGCAGAGCCAGTGAACTTGGGCTCAAGCACCGACCTTTGGGCTCAAGCCAGTGACCATAGGGTTATGTCTATGATCCCACACTCAAGTCAGTGACCCCACGCTCAAACTGGTGAGCCCGCGCTCAAGCCAGCAACCTCAGGGTTTCGAACTTGGGTTCTCTGCGTCCCAGTACAATGCTCTATCCACTGCACCACCGCCTGGTCAGGCCTAGGCTGCAAAAACTTTAACCAAAGGTGTAGCCCACAGCTACTGCTCCTGGGCTCAGGACAGCCTCTCCATTTACTTCAAACCTCTTGTTGTGCCTGTTTTTCTCTGGCCTCCATGTTGTTCAGCTGTGGACCCCTCTGCTTTTCCTAGATACCTTCCAACTGTTGCCTCCATTTTTCCTTCCCCAAAGCCCTGTTTGCTGGGATGCCTCCTCAGCCTCACCCAGTGCACCCCAAAGGCAAGCGCTGCCATATGCCTGGCCAACCTCTAGATGCCACACACTGCACCCTGGCTGGGCCTCAGGGTCTTCGCTACTGAGCGTGTGTGGGCAGGGAACTGGACACTAGCCATTACCTGCCCTCCTTCGATCTTGCCCACCATCTGAATCCCTCCCCACGGCCAGCACTATAGTTGGTGGGACACCATGCCCAGTTCCCCTGTCCAAGGTCTGGCATTCTGATCCTGAACCTCAAACTGAGGACTGAGGCTGACTGCTTGCCAAGTGTACTGTCTGCACCTGAATGTCCTTTTGTCATGTTGTTTCAGGTGGCTGAGATGTCCCCAGACCAAGTCTTCCCAATCTGTCCCATTCTTCTGTACATGGTTAACTAGGACATGCCCCATCTCAGTCTAACAGAAAAAATGCCACAGGTCCTCAGCAAAGAGTGGACAGCAGGAAAGATTAACGAGAGGCTAAGGGAAAAGGCTACTTCTGAGTTTACCTTCATATCATAGTTCTATTAGTTCATGTCACATGTAAATTATCAAAGTATCAGACACAACCATATTTAAACCCAAGTACAGAAGCACAGTCATGACTCAAATGTAAGTAAACTGGGAATTTCCATGTCATGTGTCCATCTATCTTTTGGTGTAGATAACAACATAGGGTGATTACATGTAATAAGTAAGTGAAAAAGAAGCAAATACATAAAGCAAATCAAGAAAAAAGCACAGGCTATCTGGAAAATAAACAAACAGTTCTTGAGGGAATGCTACAATAAAACGTAAACACTGTGAAGATGATGAGGATTCCTAGGACCAGGTACTACTGTGCCTTTGATGAAGGGCTGGCACTAAAGGCCAGCGGAATGCTGAGATGCAATATGTGATGTGCAGAAATGAATGATCATCTGGCTTTTCTAACAGCTAACAATATGTATTATGACTGCATTACCCAGGTCATTATTCTTTGTGATGGCAGCTGCCACTCTTGTTCGTGGCCCTTGCTTCGTAAACTGATATCCAAATTTGAGGATCCTTGAATTCTCCTCGAGCATCTGGGCAATTTCCATCTCTACAGCCGTTCCCAACTGCTGTCTCTGGTGGCAGGTGAGACACATACCCCGGATGAGGAAGAAGAAAGAGGAAACAGTTACTTGTGTGGGAAAGATACATGGCTACATGTTGGACAAAAGATCCAAAGAGGCAAAAGTCTCCAATTAAATGGGACAAATTTGCTTGAGATATTTTCTCTCATGCAGTCATTTGTTCCTTGTCTAGAAGCAAAAACCAAATGTGCTGGCAAGCTAACCTGAGAAGACTAAGCCAATTATTTATGAAGGAAGAGATGACTCCAGATGTAAATTAAGGCAACTCTTAATATTTCATGTTTCCAATTTACCCCAGTATCTGTGGTTTAAACAAATGGTGTTTTTTAATAGTGAAACTGTATTATAGCAATCAATCCAATTACTGAATTTTCTACTCCATATCTAAAAATAATTAAAGATCATCAGTCAATGGGCCATTCTTTCTCAGCAGAGTCTAAGAGATTGCCAAGAAGCTTTATTGTGGCTTGAACCCTAGCCAGGTGAATTCTCAAACACTAAAGGAGTTACTGGACCACAGAAAAATCCCCAAGTTTTTTATGTTTGTAAAGAGATACTCTGTCTTTTAAGTTGAAACAGAATAATAAAGACATTAAAAATAGATCTAAAAAATGGCAGCAGGTAATATAAATTTAAATAAGAATTTAAAATTACATTTAAGAAACACAGTACATTTTTTCATATTTAATATTTCATTACATTTAAAAAATTATTTAATGAAAGAAGGGGAGGTAGAGACAGACTCCTGCATATGCCCCGACAGGGATCCACCTGGCAAGCCCATAAGAAGGCGAAGATCTGCCCATATGGTGCCCTTGCTCGGTTGCAACCAGAGTCATTTTTTAGTGCCTGAGGTGGAAGCCATGGAGCCATCCTCAGCACCTGGGCCAACTCGAGCCATGGCTGCTGCAGAAGGGGAGGAGAAGAGAGACTGAGAAAGAGGTGAGGGGGGAGGAGTAAAGAAGCAGGTGGACACTTCTCCTGTGTTCCCTGGCCAGGAATGAAACCTGGGACAGCCAAATGCCGGGCCAACGCTCTACCAGTGAGTCAACCAGCCAGGGCCTCATCAAATTTTTAAAAAAATTTTTTTATTTAGATGATTAAATTTAACAGGGTGACATTGGTCAATTAGAGTACATAGATTTTAGGCAAACATCTCCACATCATTTGGCCAGTTGATTATGTTGTATACCTATCGTTTTGGGTTTTTTTTTTTTAATTTTAAATTTTTAAATATTTTAAAGTAAAATGTTTAAGCTTGTTTAGAAAAAGCAAACAAAAAAGTATATAAAATGGAAAAGTTCCCTTCCTCTAATATTCCCATTTTCCACAGAGAAAGCCAGTTTGGCACATAATCTAGTCTTTTAAACATTTTCTATGCATTCGCATATCTATGTAATTTCATGTACATCTACGCTTTTTCACAGAAATGGACTCTACAAGTGTATTGTTCTGAGATGTTTTCATTTTTCATTTCACATTACTAACAGCTTCTCCTGTAGGTAAATATATGCTTACCTCATCCAATAGCTGCACAGCATTCCACTGTAGTAATGAAACAAATGTTAAGCAGGTGTCCGTCCTAATGACTGATTGCTACATTGCTTTCCACTTCTGCTAGTTCACACAATGCTACAGGAACTTCCCTTGCGCACACAGTATATCCTGGGGCATTTCTGCAAGTATGCCTGAAAGGCAAACCTTAGCTGGGTCCAAGCGTAAGCATGGTTTCATTTTTGATATATTACTGATTTACCCTTGAAGGTAATGACAATCTTTACTCCCGCTAACAGTGTATGAGAGTTACTGTTTTCCCTACTCTTACCAACATGGGATATTACCAATCTTTTTATCTTTATCAATCCAACTGGTAAAAGTTATATTTCCCTTGTATACATTTAAACACTTTAATTTACCTTTCTGAAATTATGAATAAGAACAATTAATTTTCTAAAGCATTGTATTTTGAAACTACCAATCTATGTCATTTGCCCATTTTTTTCTCCCATGTTATAATTCCTAGGTTTATTTTAAAGTATTATTATTGATTTGTAAATTTTTTATATTAGGAAACAGCCCTTTGTCAAAATTGCTGAAAATACTTTGCTCAGTTTGTCTTTCTTTTTGATTACTATAAAGACTTTTCTGCTTTCATACAGTCAAATTTATCAATCTAGATTTTATGTCATGTTTAGAAAGTCTCAACTCCTGACTTCTTCCATCTCTTTCATGATTTTGTATATTGCAATATTTAAATCTTGATTTCTTCTGAAATGAATGTTAGTATAAGGATCAAAACAGAGCACCATCTTAATATTGTTTCAAAATGCTAGTAAATTGTCCTCATCTTTTACTTCATTTTCCCTTCCATGATTTAAAATACCACTTAGCTGCAAAATTCTCAGGCATACTTGAGTCTTTCTGGACAGTATTACTCTGCCAGTTTATTTCTGTGCCAGTATCATGCAATTGGATTGTTTTACAATAGATTAAAATATATATACCTTTAAAATTTGGAAATTTTCAGTATGTTGCAGATGAAGAAGGGTTTATGGACAGAGTTTTGTGTCCTAGGCAAGTTCTAAGGCTTCGTCTTTGTCATCTTTCTTTTCATCCAACAAGCTGTCAAATGAGTCTCTTAAAGATATTAACAAAATGTGGTACTTCCAGTAGCACAACATTTTGGGGAATCCACAGGGTAGAGATTAGCATTCTACTTAATGTGGGTCCATGGGAGGGAGAAGCAGCAAAATAGAGTCACCGAGCCCATAGTTTCATGAGCAACCTTAGCTCATGACATACGTTAGAACAATGGGACTGTATTAAGGATTGAGACCCAAGCTAAAGTGGGCTCTGCCATAGGTATGGCTTATGGCCTTGGAATGGGCCGAAGTAGTACTATCCAAGGGCTGCAGCAGCTCATGGTGCATATGGCTGACTGAGAGGGATAATATAAGAGTCCTTTTGCTTCTCCTCACAAATCTCAAGCATTTGGAGTCCTGCACTTGGGTAACTTGGAGGATGGTGTGATGATGGTGATATAAAGATGATAAAAGGTGATATAAAGACTATAGGAGCTCAAGAAAATGGTACTGAGAGGGGGGCATATAACAGAACGGGAGGAAGTAATATAACGTAGGGCATCTTCTTTTTCAAACTTTTTTTTCCCTTTTCTTTGAGGTCTTTTGTGTTGTGTAAACCCAGGGCACCAAATGGGCACCAGAATTTCTTATAATCGAGATAACATGTTTCTCTTTTTTAAGTTACTAAATACAAAGAAAAAAAGAAACTAAAGTTTAAGCATACATTTCTTCAGCTCGCCTTCTGTTTTTCAGTAACCTCTTTACTCAAATTTACTTATTCATGAATATGCAGCTCCAGTTGTTCTCACAAGGCACCTGATTAAGGCATGACATGTTTACCCGGAGTCCACACAGTGGCGGGTTCTCAGTGGCCTTCATTCTGGGGCAGCTGCCTGCTGCAATGATACTAAGTGGGTCTTAGCTGCTGGCCCTGCCTAAGGAGACTGACTTTATGAGTTTATTTCAAACCCTTCATTAGAGAGATGAAGAAACTGAGATTTACTTCTAATAGTGTACGAGTCAATGAACTAAATTGTGGATGGAAATCAAGTTTTGACTCTGAATGTCCTCATTCTTAGAATAAAGCAAATTTTTTCCAGTTCTAGAACTTAACCCTTTTTCTTGTCATGAGTAAACAGAAGTCATTTCAAAGGCATACTGGATGACTAAAGTTGAAAAATTACACAAAACCAGTCCTAAATGACTAAAGAAGGGTGACGAGGTTGATGCTTTAGAGGGGATTTAAGAGACACTTTGTATTTCAGGGTCTTCTTCACATGCATTGTAAAAAGCTGCTCTATTCTAAATTTTCAGGATTTCAGCTCATTCACTAGGTCTAAGGTTGTCAGATTTGGCAACTAAAAATACAGGACAACCAATTAAATTTGAATTTCAAATAAACAAAATAATTTTAATTATTGATTATCTGTAATTTAATTGTTGCTTATCTGAAATTCAGATTTAACTGTATTTTAGCTGGCAGCCCTAACTAGATGGTATTTTACAAGGAACTAGGTACAGAATATCTGGAACATTATTTCTCATATGGGGTTTCACTATGGCCTAAACCAATGCAAAAAATTAGACACTTAGATCTTTTGGGAATATTTACTAAGAGCCCTCAACTTCCTGATACTAATATATTCAATAAATATCCCTGAACCATCATTTCTCTTCTCTTTCGGATTTTTCTCTAGATGGTTTTCCTGCTCTCCCACTGTCTGATGACTCCTTCTCAGTTTACTAGCACCTGGACACATACCACAATACCAGCATCAAGCTTCTCCTGAACATGTATGGTCATCGCCTGTACTCCCGTCCACACCTCTGCATGTGGTCATGCATCCCTCCTGAGGAGGATGAGGAAGGCCCTGTCTCCTGCTGGGGTTCCCTGCTTCCCTGGCCAAAAGCATCAGAGTACCGGGACTGCACAGTCCTCTTGTCCTGGTTAGTAAAAATGGAGTAGAGTTGTTCATGGAAATTGTTGTGGGTCTCCAGGCTTGTGGGTCTCCAGGCTTAGATAAAAGTCCTGGGTAGGACCCTGGGGCTTTATCAAATCTTAGGAGGGTCTAGACCAGGAAATTCTCCAGACAGGTAGGGGACCCTCTCAACAGGCACTGTCCCCCTGTTCCTTCCACCACCCCACAGGGGAATGCTTACAGTGCTAGTCCCCTCCCCCTCCCCTCTTTCTGTTCCATTCCAGGGCCCTTTCTTTTTTATTATACAGTGACTAGACCCCTCAGATTCACCAAATCCCACTGTAGAAACTTCCCTGTAGCCAAAGGGGCAGGGCACAGTGTCATGCTGGGAACTGAGCCGTGCTGCCTGTGGCAGGGGCCTGCAGAAGCCAGCAGAGCAGCTCCGGAAGCACTGCAGGCTGACGCTAGGAAGAGCGGTCTTCCGGGGACAGGATGTAGCAGCTCCAGGGAAAGGCAGCTTGCTTTAGCCACAGAGCTGAGACAGTGAGCACACACTATGGGTGAGGCTAAGCCAGACCATCTTCCATAACCTGACTCCTTCAGAAGGGCTCTGTGGCCAACACCAGACTGGAGGGGCCCAGTCTGCTCCTTTTTTCAGCTCTGGCAATGTACGTTCAGGGACAGGAAGTCTGTCTCTAGGAGTGGCCACTCTGCTTTCTCTGTGTAGCCATGGCCCCAGTAACAGGCAACAGCAAGGTTGGGACAGGAATGGGTTGAGATTCCTGCTAATAGGCAACAGTGATGATGGCTGAACAAAGCAGTTGTCACGCCCCTACTGCCTCTCCTTCTCCTCTAGGGCCTGGCTAGCCCACGGCGGGGGTCGCTGGCTCTTCATGTCTCGGCCTGCCCCACTCTGTGCTGCTTAGTTATTAGCACGCTCTCTCCCATCACCCCCCAGGCCAGCAGCTGTTATACTTACAGAAAAGCCAGAGCATCAAATCGAAAGATGAGTGACAGAGCTTTGTCGTTTCACTCACTCATTGTGCCATTCCTGTCACTGTACCCTGTGAGTCAGCTCACCTGGTTGTCGATCTTGATTTCCGTCAAAGTGTCATTTTCTCTCAGTGCCTCCACCAGGGCCAGGATCCCAGTTCCAGTTATAAAATTGGATTCTATGTTTAGACTTTTCAAGGTCTTGTTTACTTTCAGCATATCTGCAAAAGCCTTATTTGCAAAAAAGAAATAACAGTTAGGATTTCTAAAAATTTATTTCCTGAACTCCCCACACCCAAATTAAATACATATTTTTACAGTACTTAAAATTTTAGTTAAATCATACTTTCACCTCCAAGTAACAAAGATAGTAATTTAAAACTCAAAATAATCGTTTAGTTCAGCAGCCCAGACTTATGAATTTCACATATCTGCAAAACCAAAGAAAAAAAAGAAGGATATTGATGTAAGATTACTAACTTTGTTAAGTAAGGACATTAAAACAACAACACTGCCATCTGTTATCATTATCAATTTTTTTGTGAAAAGATTTTTTTAACATTAAGAAATATGAACAAAGGATATAATTTCAGAATTGTTTTATTCTGTCCCTTCTAGTATGAATGGATTAAAAAAAAACAAAAGAAAAAAATCTTTACCACTGACTACCTCGGAGGTACTACTGATTTAGTCATATTATTTCAGGTCGTCCAGAAATCTGAATTCTACACATAACCTGGGAACAAAGTCATCACTCAGAGTGGCACACCCGGTGCTGGAGACTCCTAACTCAAGCCTGCAGACAGCACACAGGTATCTGCTTGCTCCCTTTGCTCCCAAAATTTTTCACTTCATGAAGAAAAGGTATCATTTTTAAGCAACTGGAACTCTCATAGTGCAAGAAAACCAAAAATATGGCCATTATCCTAAAGAATTGCTAAAATACATAAAAGCAGAGAGACTTGGGGAGAAATCAGCACAGAGCTGCCTGAGATGCCAGAGGAAAGTCCCGCCTGGGTCAGGTCATGCAAGAACTGCCTCAGGAACAGATGGAACAACCAGAGCAGGTGAAGGGCAGGTGGAGAGCAGGTGGAGAGCACACCGCCACTTCCTGTGGCTTCCCGAAAAAGAGCACCTGCCAGCACAACTATCAGTGAAAAATCTCCCAGGAAGAGGCTCCAGTGAGGACGCAAGGACCTCAGAGAAGCAGTGTGGAAACTGAGGCAGTGCAGACCACCACCAGACACAGTGCGGTGAAAGGAGGGGAGAAGCAGCCATTGCCCAGGAACGAAATATAGTAAAATCTACTCTCGCAGAGTGCGGCCCTCCTAACTGCAGCAGTTGGGGGTGACCCCAGCTGCCTGTCAGCTCCTCACACACTCACGACAGAGAAGGTTGCTAGTCAATTCACCTTCCTGCTTACAAAAGCATTCATTCATTCATTCATTCATTCATTCACTCATTTAAAAAAAGACTATTTATTGGTCTTCTACTATGTTCCAGTAGTAAAGGAAACAAAAATTCCTATCCTAGGGAGCTTATATTTGAGCAGAAGGGCAGAAGCAATAATAAATAAAATACATAGCCTGAACTGTGATGGATCAGAACTACACAATGTCAGAGAAAATGATCCTGGTTTATACAAATAAATCAAGCTTGTTCTCCACTAAGAAATATCAGTGGGCAATCAGCAATTACCAGACATGTTAGGAAAACCGACATCATGAAAGAGAGAAGTGTCATGAGATATTAATGTTGAGAAATGTTAAGCCTGACCATGTGGTGGTGCAGTGGATGGAATGTCGGCCTACGATGCAGAGGACCCAGGTTTGAAACCCCTAGGTCACTAGCTTGAGCGCAGGCTCACCAGCTTGAGTGCGGGGTCGCTGGCTTGAGTGTAGGATCACAGACATGACCCCACGATCACTGGCTTGAGCCTAAAGGTTGCTGGCTTGAGCAAGGAGTCACTCGCTCTGCTGTAGTTCCCTGGTCAAGGCACAGATGAGAAAGTAATCAATGAACAACTAAGGTGCCACAACAAAGACATGATGCTTCTCATCTCTCTCCTTTCCTGTCTGTCTGTCCCTATCTGTCCCTCTTTCTGTCTCTCTCTCTGTAAAAAGAAATGTTAAGAGGTCAGCATTCATTCAGTTGGATAAGGACAACAACAAAAAAGAAAAAGGAAGAAACTGTAAAATAATAAGAAAAAATTTCCTGGAGTTGAAGAAAGCTATAAGTCTTTATGGGAAATAACCCACTGAGGCTCAGAGGAATGAATGAAAAGGATCATAAGTGGGCACATATGTACAAGTGAAACTTCAGAACTCCAAGAGAAGAGAGTCCTCAAACTTTCCAGCACGAAAAAATAAGTTACATGGAAAGAAGAATCAGATAAACATTAGTCACTCAATTTCAAGGCCCTTGGGAACAGACATGTATTTATATATCCTGATAATTGTAAATGCTAGTGCTAAGTTTTAACTTTTGGAGTCAATTTATATACATAACATAAAACATAAGGACACAGAATGTATAAAGTTCAAACATGTGAAAATAATAGAATAACTACAGTTTGGTGACAGAAGAGGAAGGAAGGATGGAAGGCAGAGTAAGTTCAGAAATGCTCTCATCTATTATAATGGAGGATCAAAAATTATCTCCATTTAAAAATAAAAATGTGCCCTGGCTGGATAGCTTGGTTGGTTAGCATTGTCCCGAAGCACAGAGGTTGCCAGTTCAACCTCCAGTCAAGGTACAAACAGGAACAGATGTTCCTGTCTCTCTTCTGCTCTCTCCCTTTCTCTCTCTAAAATCAATAAAATAAATATTAAAAAATAAAAATGTGGGCCTAGACAGTGGCTCACTGGATTGAGTGTTGGCCCAGCATATGGATGTTCCAGGTTCAATTCCTGGATAGGGCACACAGGAGAAGCGACCATCTGCTTCTCCCCCTCTCCCTCTCCCCCTTCTCTCCCTCTTCCGCTCTCACAGCCAGTGGCTCGTTTGATTCCAGCATGGCCATGGGCACTGAAGATAGCTCCTGTTGGAGTGCATCAGCCTCAGGCACTAAAAATACTGTAGCTCGGTACTCTAGCATTGGCAGATGGGGTTGCCCTGTGGATCCTGGTCCAGGCACATGCTGGAATCTGCCTCACTATCTCCCCTCCTCTTACCTAAGACAAACAAACAAACAAATAAATAAAATATAAAAAAATAAAAGTGTATGTATATTATTGTGTTTCTACTTTGCATATTAGAATGACCCAGAAGCCTTAAAAGCCATACCAATGCTTGGGCCCCACCCAGATGAATTAAATCAGAATCCGGTGACCTGGACAGCTGCATTGTTGAAAAGCTCTCCAGGTGACTAATATTCAGCCAGGATTGACAGACACTTTAATTAAAGTCATAAAGACAACTAGAAGAATGAAAAAGTAATAGTGATTGCTCTGGGGTCTGGGGAATAGAACAAGGAATCAGGGGTCCCCAAACTTTTTACACAAGGGGCCAGTTCACTGTCCCTCAGACGGTTGGAGGGCCGCCACATACAGTGCTCCTCTCACTGACCACCAATGAAAGAGGTGCCCCTTCTGGAAGTGCGGCGGGGGGCTGGATAAATGGCCTCAGGGGGCCACATGCGGCCCGCGGGCCATAGTTTGGGGATGCCTGTATACTATTTAAATTGTTTTTATGGAGGAAAAAGCAGGAAGAAGGAAGAGGAGAAGGCCTCCAACCTGGGGTTTTTCCGGCTCCGCACTGCTGACATTTGAGGCAGGGAACTCTTTATTGTGGGGGGTTGTCTTGTGTATTGTAGTAGGTTTAGCAGTCTCTGAGACCCACTAAAGGCCAACAGTACCCCTCCTGGTAATGACAACCAAAAATACCTCCAGACACTGCCCTGAGTTGAGAACCACTAGACTAGAATAATCCTGTGTATTAGTCAAGTAGTTGCTTGAACTACAAATAAAGTTCAAAGATTTGTACTGACATTATTGTATACCATGTAAATTAAAGGCCTTTATTCAGCGTTAGGTCTTTAATTAGAATTAAACGTACACATTTTAATTAGAACACCAGAAGGGGATGCATCAGGCCTTACCTTATGGAGGCTTCCAGCTTTGGGATTTACTTTCATTATTAGAATAACAAAATGTCAGAGCAATTACACCCTTATAGAAAGCTGCAGGACCTCCTGGCAAGCAGCCAGACCCTGCCAATTTCTTTTAAACTTGAGAAAACACTTTCCTCAGACTGAGCAAAACAGGGGAGTCCCAGCCAAACATAACCCTGGGCTGTAGGCCCAGGTTCATTTCAGTTCAGCAAATATTTGAGCAATTTATTATATGTGCTGGGGATGATAACATTGGTAAAACAAAGACTGCATTTCTTCAATGTTATAGACATACGTAGAGTAAAAGTACACTTTTAAAGAGAAGGTTTTGCTTTTTGTACTTCCCAGTGCTGTATGAAAATGCAGTTTTCTGCACTAAGTCTGTAGCCACCAGACACATGCGGCTATGGAGCCCTTGAAAAATGGCTGATCTGAACTGAGACCTGAGACATGCTGTAAATGAAAAACACACGCTGGATTTCAGAGATATACAGGAAAACAATAAGGTAAAAGTACGTCGTTATATTTTCAATGATGATATTTTGAATATGTTGGTTTACAGAAAATACATTAGTAATATTAAAATTAAGTTCACCTATTTCTGGCCCTGGTGTTTGGCTCAGCGGTAGAACGTCGGCCCAGTGTGTGGAAGTCCCAGGTTTGACTCCAGTCAGGGCACACAGAAGATGCGACCATCTGCTTCTCGACCCTTCCCCCTCTCCTTTCTCTCTTTATCTCTCTCTTCTTTTCCTGCAGCCATAGTTCCATTGGAGCAAATTGGCCCTGGGTGCTGAGGATGGCTCCAAGGCCTTGTCTCAGGTGCTAAAATAGCTCAGTTGCCCAGCAACAGAGCGAAGGCCCCACATGGGCACAGCATGCTCGGTAGGGGGCTTGCCAGGTGGATCCTGGTAGGGCACATGTGACAGTCTGTCTCTCTGCCTCCTTGCTTCTCACTTAAGAAAAAAATGTTGGCCTGACCAGGCGGTGGCACAGTGGATAGAGCATCGGACTGGGATGCAGAGGACCCAGGTTTGAGACCCCAAGGTCGCCAGCTTGAGCGCGGGCTCATCTGGTTTGAGCAAAGCTCACCAGCTTGGACCCAAGGTCGCGGGCTCGAGCAAGGGGTTACTCGGTCTGCTGAAGGCCCACAGTCAAGGCACATATGAGAAAGCAATCAATGAACAACTAAGGTATCGCATCGAAAAACTAATGATTGATGCTTCTCATCTCTTTCCATTCCTGTCTGTCTATCCCTGTCTATCCCTCTCTCTCTCTCTGTCTCTGTAAAAAAAAAAAAAAAAAAAGAAAAAAGAAAAAAAGAAAAAAGAAATGTTTATCTATTTTTTTATTGTTTTTTTTTAATATATATTTTTATTTATTGATTTTAGTGAGAGAGAAAGGAGGGGAGAGAGAGAGAGAGAGAGAGAGAGAGAGAGAGAGAGAGAGAGACAGGAACATAGATCTGTTCCTGTGTGTGCCCTGACCAGGGATCAAACATCAACCTCTGTGCTTTGGGCCGATGCTCCAACCAACTGAGCTATCTGGCCAGGGCTTTTTCTTTTTTCTTTTTATTGTTTTTAATGTGGCTACTAGAAAATTTTAAATTATACATGTAGCTTACACTTATGGCAGTCATTTTATTTCTATTGGACAATGCTATACTAAACTCTTGATTTTTCTGGAGCATTGTTGTTAATAATAAAGCATTTTTTTTACATGCATTTGGGCCTTTACAGTGATGGCAAGTTTTTTTGTGTGTGTGTGACAGCGACAGAGAGAGAGAGAGAGAGAGAGACAGAGACAGAGACAGAGAGACAGAGATGGGGGCAGACAGATAGGAAGGGAGAGAGATGAGAATCATCAAGTCTTCATTGTGGCACCTTCATTGTTCATTGATTGCTTTCTCATATGTGCCTTGAGCAGGGGGCTACAACAGAGCAAGTGACTCCTTGCTCAAGCCAGCGACCTTGCACTCAAGCCAGCAACCATGGGGTCATGTCTGTGATCCTACACACAAGCCTGCAACCCTATGTTCAAGCTGGTGAGTCCACACTCAAGCCAGATGAGCCCACGCTCAAGCCAGCGACCTTGGGGTTTCGAACCTGGGTCCTCTGTGTCTCAGTCCAATGCTCTATCCACTGCACCATCACCTGGTCAGGCTATTAATATTCACTTCCATATATGTGGTTATATGTAAGTACTTGGCACATGGTGAAGAAAACTTGATTATAGAGCACTTAAATTCACTTTGTGCCTTGAGCACATGCCGTGTAATCTTAGGTAAGTTACTCAACTGCCTGAGCCTCAGTTGCCTCATCTGTAAAATGGGGCTAAAGCAATCTCACATACATATAATTTGTGTACATTCACAATGAATGTTTACATAGAAAAGTGGCTTGAAGGTCTTTTGCTTTAATGCTGATTTTTACTTCTTAACAGTGAGGTATTCAACCATAAACACAGTCTGAAGCTCTCTGTTGCCTGTGGGATAATGAATCAATTTTCAACTTACAGAAAAGTCTTTTCCTGACCATGGCATAACTGAAAGGGGAATCATCTGGGGGCATCCGGGTGAGAGCTGGGCCATCCTGGCATACAGCCAAAAGAGGCTTTTCTCTTCACACCATGAGGGACAGCAATTCTTCCTCACAAATGGATGGTAGGCTTGCTGCACAGTATGCAACACAGTATGCAACATTGATTCAACACATAGTTGTTGTATTGAAAAGAGTATCCAAGAGATTATTATATTTGGAATTTATTTACTTCACTTAGAAAGTTATCTATTTGACTTAGAGTAGGTTAAATTATTTTCTAGTAGTGTTGACAATAGATTATAAACTATTCCCATCCCTGCCATCTTACTCTAAATAATATATGAGAGTGACAAATCATTTATTTTTTGTTGTTGTTGTTGTTTTTGTATTTTTCTGAAGTTGGAAATGGGAAGGCAGTCAGACAGACTCCCGCATGCGCCTAACCGGGATCCACCCGGCATGCCCACCAGGGGGCAATGCTCTGCCCATCTGGGGTGTCGCTCTGCTGCAATCAGAGCCATTCTAGCGCCTGAGGCAGAAGCCACAGAGCCATCCTCAGCGCCTGGGCAAACTCTGCTCCAATGGAGCCCTGGCTGCAGGAGGGGAAGAGAGAGACAGAGAGGAAGGAGAGGGGGAGGGGTGGAGAAGCAGATGGGTACTTCTCCTGTGTGCCCTGGCCGGGAATCGAACCCAGGACTCCCGCACGCCAGGCCAACACTCTACCACTGAGCCAACTGGCCAGGGCCAAATCATTTCTTTAGTCATCCTTTTAGTCACTTACATACAAAATGCATTGTGCACCCTGGCCGGTTGGCTCAGCAGTAGAGCGTCGGCCTAGCGTGCGGGAGTCCTGGGTTCAATTCCCGGCCAGGGCACACAGGAGAAGCGCCCCTTTGCTTCTCCACCCCTCCACCGCGCTTTCCTCTCTGTCTCTCTCTTCCCCTCCCGCAGCCAAGGCTCCATTGGAGCAAAGATGGCCCGGGCCCTGGGGATGGCTCTGTGGCCTCTGCCTCAGGCGCTAGAGTGGCTCTGGTCGCAACATGGCGACGCCCAGGATGGGCAGAGCATCGCCCCCTGGTGGGCAGAGCGTCGCCCCATGGTGGGCGTGCCGGGTGGATCCCGGTCGGGCGCATGCGGGAGTCTGTCTGACTGTCTCTCCCTGTTTCCAGCTTCAGAAAAATGAAAAATCAAAACAAAACAAAACAAAATGCATTGTGCATATTTTTGCTTAATTGAAAACAATTCTACTAAAAGGCAAATATTATACAAAATCATACACAGATAAGAATCCTTTAATTGTTACCTTACCAATCATCTAGTTGTGCTCTTTTTCTAATTTAGTGATATGTTTCAAATTCAAAACTGCTTTCAACTTACAAATTCAGATATGTAACCATTGCTGGTGAAAACATCAATTCTGTAGCTTAGTCCCTCTTTTACATGAGTACTTATGTGATCATGGAAATAGTCTCTATTGCTGAAAGGTTGGAGGGTATACTCATTCATTCATTCATTTAACAAGAGTTTTTCTTTTTTTTATTTAGAAAATTAATTTTAACAGGGTAACATTGATCAATAAATGTACATAGATTTCAGGCAAACATCACTCAATCATTTGAATAGTCAGTTATGTTGTATATCCATCACCTAAAGTCAAGTCATTTTCCATCACCTGATATTTGTCCCTCTTTACATCCTTCTCCCAACCCCCTCTCCCTTACATCTCCTCCCTCTGCTAACCATTGCACACTTATCTGTGTCCGAGTCTCAGCTTTGTATCCCTAACAAGTGCTTTCAAACATCTGCCCTGTACCAGCAACATAACTTTTTTTTTTTTTTTTGTATTTTTCTGAAGCTAGAAATGGGGAGAGACAGTCAGACAGACTCCTGCATGCGCCCGACCAGGATCCACCTGGCACGCCCACCAGGGGCAACGCTCTGCCCACCAGGGGGCGATGCTCTGCCCCTCTGGGGCGTCGCTCTGTTGCGACACTCTAGCGCCTGGGGCAGAGGCCAAGGAGCCATCCCCAGCGCCCGGGCCATCTTTGCTCCAATGGAGTCTCGGCTGCGGGAGGGGAAGAGAGAGACAGAGAGGAAGGAGAGGGGGAGGGGTGGAGAAGCAGATGGGCGCTTCTCCTGTGTGCCCTGGCCGGGAATTGAACCCGGGACTTCTGCATGCCAAGTCAACGCTCTACCACTGAGCCAACCGGCCAGGGCAACATAACTTTTATATTGTCTGGGATTTTTTTTTTTTTAGTGAGATAGAGGGTGGGGGACAGACAGAGACAGAGAAGAAGGGAGAGAGATAAGAAGCATCAATTCTTCATTGCAGCACCGTAGCTATTCATTGATTGCTTTCTCCTATGTGCTTTGACCAGAGACTAGGGAGGTACTCCAGCCAAACCAGTGACCCCTTACTCAAGCCAGTGACCTTGGGCTTAAGCAAGCAACTGTAGGGTCATGTCTATGATCCCACGCTTAATCAGGAGACTCTGTGCTCAAGCTGGCAACCTCAGGGTTTTGAACCTGAGTCCTCAGCACTCTAGGTGGACACTCTATCTACTATGCCACTGCCTGGTTAGGCTCCTATTGTCTGTTTTTTGTTTTGTTTTGTTTTTTGTATTTTCTGTAGTTGGAAACGGGGAGGCAGTCAGACAGACTCCCACATGCGCCCGATCAGGATCCACCCAGCATGTCCACCAGGAGGCGATGCTCTGCCCATCTGGGGCGTTGCTCTGTTGCAACCAGAGCCATTCTAGCGCCTGAGGCAGAGGCCATGGAGCCATCCTCAGTGCCCGGGCCAACTCTGCTCCAATGGAGCCTTGGCTGCAGGAGGGGAAAAGAGAGACAGAGAGGAAGGAGAGGGGGAAGGGTGGAGAAGCAGATGTGCGCTTCTCCTATGTGCCCTGGCCAGGAATCGAACCCGGGACTCCTGCACGCCAGGCCGATGCTCTACCACTGAGCCAACTGGCCAGGGCCTTATTGTCTGTTTTTAATGGTATTTTATAAATTCCAAAAGACTATGCTACTTTAAATCACACCAAGTAATACAAACTTTTGTTTTTCTAGCTAGATTCAAGGGCTGAGCATTAGATGCTGTAGAACCACAGGGTGATGATTCTCAGATCCTTGAATACTAATACATTTTAGCAAAAGTCTGATAGTGAGGCATTGAGTGTAAACACAGCATAGCTTGTTGGTTAAGCATGCTGGCTATGGAACCAGAAAGACCTGGTGGTGAATCCTGACTCTATTGCCTACTGGCTGTGCCACCTTGGAAAAGTTAATTGACCTCTCTGAGCCTCAGATTGCCCATTTGTTAAAGTAGGAACTAATAATAATACATACCTCATAGTAGTACAGTGAGGATTAGGTGAGATGACGTGTGAAAAGCAGAGAGATCAGTGCTGGAATTTACTAATTGCTCAAGAAATGTTAGCTACTAATAGGAGGAATAACGCTGATGATGGTGATGGTAGTAGTATTTCATTGGGTTAAGGGGCTTCCTTATCTAGCTGAATTATCTAATTCATAGATAGGAACAGGAAAATAATGCATAGAAGGAACAGACCTTTGATTTTTAATTTGTTTCCATATTCTAGTTAATAATGTCAAACAAAAAACATTTCAAGATTTGGATGTTAAAATATTTTTGAAACACATTAATCCATTTTCAAGATTAAAATAAAATATACTTTAATATATTTATATGTGCCAAGTTCCTGTAGGATTTGGGGTTTTATAATATCCACTGATTGTGACAGAATGTTAATGTAGATGCAAAAGTTTCAGAAAATTTGTACTAAACCCAGAACAAAAATCCAAAATTTATTTGGCTAAATGCCTAACCTTATCCTGTTTCTTTCTACTAAAAGTGTATTGCTAACACAATTCTACCTAATTCAAAGTGCTTGGCGACTGGATTCTGTTTCATTGCCTCTTTATAACTAATTTTATTACCCCTAGAAAATAAATTTACCAGATCTAAAAATTATTAATAAAACAATTTAATCATGAATTTAATCTTTTCATGTTATAATTCTAAGAATTCTACTTACAATTGCCACAGGGTCATTGCTGCGGGTTGCAGCCAGACTGAACTTCTTGACATGGGTGTTGGTCTCCAGAGCCTTTGCAAATTCCTTCAGGGTTGGAATTGGAATGTTCTAAGATGGGGAAGATACAGACAAGTTGACAAGACAATCAGTAGCACCCTTACCCCAAGCTAAGGATCCATAGCTTTTAAATACTGTATATATCTAGGTGACTAGTTGTATGCTATTCCCTCTAAAACAGTTATCCCCCATCCTCCAGCAACCCAGCCACCCCTAGCCAACAGCAACAGTTAGTGTCTGATAAAGGAATGCACCCCAACCAAGAAATGATGCACATACCACATTCCCCTTTTCTCTTTCATTCTCTATATTCTAATTGGACTCATCGCCTTGCTATTCTTTTAATATATTATGGTCTTACCTCCATACCTTTGGATTTGCTTTTTGCCTTTCCTTGGAAATTCCTTTATCCTATCTCTAATTAATTCCTACTCTTCTTTTAAGACCCAGCTATATATTATTTCCTCTGTTTATTGGCTTTCATAGGCAGTATCAGCGTTTTCCTTACTTGCATTTCTGTAAAAATGGGGGCTTACCACATTGTGTTTTAATTATTTGTTTAGTGGTTTTCTCCTAATTATAAGTTCCTCAGAATAGACAAAATGAATCTACTCCCTACTCCACAGTACTTAGCACAGTACTGACCACTGGGGAGAGAGACAATATGGGGTGCGGCTAGCGGTTGACGTGAGTCCTACAAGTACTATAGACTTTAAGAGCCACTAAGGATTAAATGAGATCATAAATTTCAAGTATTTAGCAAACAGTCTGGTATACTGTTTGCTAAAAAGTCAGTTAGTAGTAAATACTAGAAATTGGCCCAACAAGAATGAACAAAACAGATATCAGGCAATGCTTTCTCTCTCTCTCTCTCTCTCTCTTACACACACACACACACACACACACACACACCCACACACACACTACATGCACACACTTCTCAATTTGCAAGAGATATGACCTATTGCCAAATAAAACAAAGTGGAAATGATAATGTGTGACGTCAGAGAATAAGTCATAAAACGCAGTGTGGCTTCCTGCCTGTTCTTCTTTTCTTGGATCCCTCACTTTGTGGGATGCCAGCTGTCATGATATGAGGACACGAAGGCAGCCTTATGAAAAGGACCTTGTAGTAAGAAATTGAGGCTTCCACCTGACCATGTAGTGGTGCAGTAGATAAGGGTATTGGCCTGGGACTCTGAGGACCCAGGTTCGAAACCCCAAAGGCTCTGGCTTGAATGGGGTTGCTGGCTTGAGCGTGGGATCATAGACATGATCCCATGGTCGCTGGCTTGAGCCCAAAGGTCGCTGGTTTGAAGCCCAATGTTGCTGGCTTGAGCTCAATGTCGCTGGCTTGAGCAAGGGTCATTGGCTCAGCTGGAGGCCCCCTGGTCCGGTCAGGGAATATGAGAAGCAATCAATGAACAAATAAGGTGCTGTGACTATGAGTTGATGCTTCTCATCTCTCTCCCTTCCTGTCTCTGTCTGTCCCTATCTCTCCCTCTCTCTCTAAAAAAAATAATAAATAAATAAATAAATAAATAAATAGAAACTAGGTGAAATAATAATTGTTCATCTCTTAATCCTATAAGTTTTTAAATAATTTGCTATTTAAACCAGTACTCTGTGTTTAATATACCTACTGTTATTGTTTTCAAAGAATTCTGGAAATCACTCTTTTTTTTTAAGCAAGCGACCTTGGGCTTCAAGCCAGTGACCTTTGGGCTCAAGCCAGCAACCACTGGTCACATCTATGATCGCACACTCAAGCTAGTGACCCCATACTCAAGCCAGATGAGCCTATGCTCAAGCCGGCAACCTTGGGGTTTTGAACCTGGGTCCTCAGTGTCCCAGGTCAACAGTCTACCCACTGCGTCACTACCTGGTCAGGTGAAATTACTTTTTTATTTAAACTGACGTCTTTTGAATAGGATATCTTGCCTCAAAATCAGTGACTCAAAAGATTTCAGAGAGGTAATCAGTCATCTTCATTAAGTTTCTAAACTCATGATAAATCAAGTGACTGGCAACAATCATAACAAATACCTTAATGTTGTTGAGATTGACTTCTTGGAGGCCGGGATCATTGGCTTTCATCTGCTGCAGACTTACTTCCACATTCGTGGGGTTGGGTGGTTCCTCAAAGATAGGCTTGACCTTTTCACCTTTGACCACATCTGAGACACAAGAATTAATTTAAAAAAAAAAAATGTAAGGCCTCTCCTGTCAAAATCAGCAAGGATTTCCCCCCAAATCACCTTTCTTTCTTATGTTCTGATTCTAATAGTATTCTATTATCAACAACAGTAAGTTTATTCTTAACTGAGCAAGCATTGGAACAGTATGGCTCTGAGTTACAGTTTCAAAGGTTGATGGTTTTCAACCACAATGAGAAGAAGTCTCAGTGGCTGACTGCATGAAGCCCAAATTTCAGATCTTAGAGCAAATTCAAACCTAAAAAAAAAAAAAGGAAGAATCTCTTCATTTCCTAAACCTTAATACCTTTCTGGCTTTTTGGCCATACCCCACCCTCCTCTGATTTGCACTGTGGGTTGTTTAGGTCTGAGGAAGGCATGGGAAGACAAAGGAATGGAAATCTTTTAATGAAAGAATTTTCAAAAACATTTAACAGAAAATGTTTGCAAGATATATATATACATATATATAACATACAAGGAATTAACATTCCAATATATGCAGAGCTCATAAAAATCAATAAAACAACCCAATTAAAAATAAACAAGTAGGCCCTGGCCAGCTGGCTCAGTGGTAGAGCGTCGACCTGGCGTGTGGATGTCCTAGGTTTGACTACCAGTCAGGGCACACAGGAGAAGCACCCTTCTGCTTCTCCACCCCTCTGCCTCTTCCCTCTTCTTCCTTTCTTTTCTTTCCTTCCTTCTTTCCTTCTTTCCTTCTTTCCTTCTTTCTTTCCTTCCTTCCTTCCTTCCTTCCTTCTTTCCTTCCTTCCTTCCTTCCTTCCTTCCTTCCTTCCTTCCTTCCTTCCTTCCTTCCTTCCTTCCTTCCTTCTTTCTCTCTCTCTCTCTCCCTCACTCCTGCAGCTATGGCTCAACTGGAGCGAGTTGGCCATGGGTACTAAGGATGGCACCATGGCCTCTGCTTCACGTACAAAGAGAAGCTCAATTGGAGCAATGGAGGAATGGCTCCAGATGGGCAGAGCATCGCCCCCTGGTGGGCTTGCCAGGTGGATCCCGGTCGGGAAGCATGCAGGAGTCTGTCTCTGCCTCCCCTCATCTCACTGAATTAAAAAAAAAAAAAAACAGACTGACCAGGCAGTGGTGCAGTGGATAGAACGTCTGACTGGGAAGCAGAGGACTCAGGTTCGAGACCCTGAGGTTCGCCAGCTTGAGCGCGGGCTCATCTGGTTTGAGCAAAAGCTCACTGGCTTCAACCCAAGGTCGCTGGCTCGAGCAAGGGGTTACTCAGTCTGCTGAAGACCCACGGTCCAGGCACATATGAGAAAGTAATCAAGGAACAACTAAGGTGTTGCAATGCGCAACGAAAAACTAATGATTGATGCTTCTCATCTCTCCGTTCCTGTCTGTCTGTCCCTGTCTATCCCTCTCTCTGACTCTCTCTCTGTCTCTGTAAAAAAAAAAAAAAAAAAGGCAGTAAAAAAAAGAGAACAAGTAATATTACCAGAAGAATTTCTGTCACCCAACCAATGTAAAAAATAATTAAACTGGCCCTGGCCGGTTGGCTCAGCGGTAGAGCGTCGGCCTAGCGTGCGGAGGACCCGGGTTCGATTCCCGGCCAGGGCACACAGGAGAAGCGCCCATTTGCTTCTCCACCCCTCCGCCGCGCTTTCCCTCTCTGTCTCTCTCTTCCCCTCCCGCAGCCAAGGCTCCATTGGAGCAAAGATGGCCCGGGCGCTGGGGATGGCTCTGTGGCCTCTGCCCCAGGCGCTAGAGTGGCTCTGGTCGCAACATGGCGACGCCCAGGATGGGCAGAGCATCGCCCCCTAGTGGGCAGAGCATCACCCCTGGTGGGCGTGCCGGGTGGATCCCGGTCAGGCGCATGCGGGAGTCTGTCTGACTGTCTCTCCCTGTTTCCAGCTTCAGAAAAATGAAAAAAAAAACGAAAAAAAAAAAAAATTAAACTGAAATTTTAAAAAATGAGATACCATTTGATTAGCAAAAAATAGAAAAAAATGAAAGAACATAACATTCAGAGTTGGCAATCATGTGGAAGAAAAGGCATCCTCATATATTGTTGCTGAAAATGTAAACTAGAGCATGCTTTTTTGGAAGAGTAATTTGTCATTACCTATCAACATTTAAAATGTGGAAACTCAAAAAAAAAAATGTGGAAACTCGATGACTCAGCAATTCTATATCTAGAAGTCTAATTTACAGAAAAAACAGCATTCATACATAAAGATATACATTCAGGAATGTTCACTGATGAATTACTAGTGACAATAAAACATGATAAAATGTACATCAATGTAAAAGTAGTTAAATAAGTTATAGCATCATCACATAATAAGATGTTATATATTCACCAAAAGAATCAGGCAAACCAACATGTGAGAGAAGCATAACTAAAAAAATGTTAATGAAAAATAAAATACTTAAGTAAAAACCTGACAAAATATGTACAAGATGAGTATGAGGAAAACTATAAAACTTTTATTTTTCTTTTTTTTTCTTTTTCTGAAGCTGGAAACGGGGAGAGACAGACAGACAGACTCCCGCATGCGCCCGACCGGGATCCACCTGGCACGCCCACCAGGGGCGAAGCTCTGTCCACCAGGGGGCGATGCTCTGCCCCTCCGGGGCGTCGCTCTGCAGCGACCAGAGCCACTCTAGCGCCTGGGGCAGAGGCCAAGGAGCCATCCCCAGCGCCCGGGCCATCTTTGCTCCAGTGTAGCCTTGGCTGCGGGAGGGGAAGAGAGAGACAGAGAGGAAGGAGGGGGTGGGGGTGGAGAAGAAAATGGGCGCTTCTCCTATGTGCCCTGGCCGGGAATCGAACCCGGGTCCCCCGCACGCCAGGCCGACGCTCTACCGCTGAGCCAACCGGCCAGGGCCAAAACTATAAAACTTTTAAAAAAATGTTTACTTACTGATTTCAGTGAGTGAGGAAGGAAGAAAGAGAGAAAGAGAGAGAGACAGAGACAGATCTGTTCCTGTAGGTGCCCTGATCCAGGGATTGAACCAGCAACCTCTGTGCTCTGGGACAATGCTCTAACCAACTGAGTTATCAGGTCAGGCAAAACAATAAAACTTTTTAAAAAATTAAAGAAGAATAGAGAGATAGTCCATGTTCATAGATAGGAAGACATTATCTACCTATCTATCTATATTTATATATGTATATTTATATTTTTTATATATTTCATATATTTCATATACAGTTATAAATACATGTATAAAATATATATATTATTTTAGTGAGAAAAAGAGAGAGAGAGAAAGAGAGGGAGGGAGATGAGAAGCATCAACTCATAGTTGCAGCACTTTAGTTGTTCATTGATTGCTTTCTCATATATGCCTTGACCAGGGAGCTCCAGTTGAGCCAGTGACCCCTTGCTCAAGCGAGTGACCTTTAGGCTCAAGCCAGTAACCACATTGACATGATCCCATATTCAAGCTGGTGACCCTGCATTCAAGCCGGTGACCTCAGTGTTTCGAACCTGAGACCTCAGTGTCCCAGGTCGATGCTCCATCCACTGTGCCACCACCAGTTAGGCAGAAAGACACAATATTGTCAAGATGTCAATTCTTGACCAATTTGACCTCTAGATTCAATGTAATCCAAATCAAAATCCCAGCAAGTTATTTTGTAGATATTCACAAACTACTTCTAAAGTTTATATAGAGAAACAAAATACCCAGAATTGCCAATACAATACTGTAAGAGAAGAACAAAGTTGGAGGACTGACACTACCCAACTTTAAGACTTATTATAAAGCTACTACAATCCAGACAGTGTGGCATTGGTGAAACAATATACAGATAAGCCCCGGCTGGATAGCTCGGTTGGTTGGAGTGTCATTACAGAGTACAAAGGTAGCCAGTTTGATTCCCCGGTCAGGGCACATACAGGAGCAGCTCAGTGTTCCTGTCTTTCTCTCTCGCTTTCTCTCTCTCAAAAAAGAAAAAAAAAGAAAAAGAAAAAACAGAATATACAAATAGATCAGTGGAACAGAATACAGCCCCGAAATAGACCCACATAAATATAATCAACTGAGCTTTGACAGAGAAGTAAAGGCAATACAATAGAAAAAAGATAGAACTGGACTTCCACGTGCAGAAAAAAAAGAATCTAAATGCAAACCTTACACTTTTACAAAAATAAACTCAAAATGGATCACTGACTAAATAAATGTGAAACTATAAAACTCTTAGATAACATAAGCAAAAACCAAGACGACCTTGGATTTGTTGATGAATTTTTTTTTTGTATCTTTTTGAAGTTGGAAACGGGGAGGCAGCCAGACAGACTCCCACATGCGCCCCACTGGGGTCCACCCGGCATGCCCACCAGGGGGCGATGCTCTGCCCATCTGGGGCGTTGCTCTGCCGTAATCAGAGCCATTCTAGCGCCTGAGGCAGAGGTCACAGAGCCATCCTCAGCGCCCGGGCAAACTCTGCTCCAGTGGAGCCCTAGCTGCTGGAGAGGAAGAGAGAGACAGAGAGGAAGGAGAGGGGGAGGGGTGGAGAAGCAGGTGGGTGTCTCCTGTGTGCCCTGGCCAGGAATCAAACCCGGGACTCCCACATGCCAGGCCGACACTCTACCACTGAGCCAACCGGCCAGGGCTTATTGATGAATTTTTAAGTATAACACCAAAGGTATGATCCATGAAAGAAAGAACTGATAGGCTGGACTTCATTAAAATGAAAAGTTCCTACTCTGTGGAAGATACTGTCAAGAGAATGAGAAGATGAATTACACACTGGGAGAAAATATTTGCAAAGGTCACAGCAGATTAAAGGACTGTTGTCCAAAATACACAGAGAACTCTTAAAACTCAGTAAGAAAACAACCTGATTAAAAAATAGGCCAAAGGCCCTGGCCGGTTGGCTCAGTGGTAGAGCATCGGCCTGGCGTGCGGGGGACCCGGGTTCGATTCCCAGCCAGGGCACATAGGAGAAGCGCCCATTTGCTTCTCCACCCCCCCCTCCTTCCTCTCTGTCTCTCTCTTCCCCTCCTGCAGCCAAGGCTCCATTGGAGCAAAGATGGCCCGGGCGCTGGGGATGGCTCCTTGGCCTCTGCCCCAGGCGCTAGAGTGGCTCTGGTCGCGGCAGAGCGACGCCCCGGAGGGGCAGAGCATCGCCCCCTGGTGGGCAGAGCGTCGCCCCTGGTGGGCGTGCCGGGTGGATCCCGGTCGGGTGCATGCGGGAGTCTGTCTGACTGTCTCTCCCCGTTTCCAGCTTCAGAAAAGAAAAAAAAAAAATAGGCCAAAGACCTCAGCAGACACCTCATCAAAGAAGATATACAAATGGCAAATAAGCAAACTAAAAGATGATGCACATTAGATGTCATCAGGGAAATGAAAATTAAAATGAGACACTACTTACTACATACCTATTAGAATGGCCAAAAGCTGGAACAATGACAAAACCAAATGCTGGTGAGGATGTGGAACAACAGCAACTTTCAGGGAATGCAAAATGAGACAGCCACTTTGGAAGACAGTTTCTTGGTTTCTTACAAAAGTAAACATATTCTTACCATAAGATCCAGCAATCATGCTCCTTGATACTTACTCAAAGGAGATGAAAAGTTATAGCTACACAAAAACCTGCACATGAATGTTTATAACAGACTTGTTCATAATTGCCAAAGATGCACTCCGGGGTGAATAAATAAACAACCTGTGGTACAGTCAGATGATGGAATACTATTAAGCATTAAAAAGAAATGAACCATCAAGCCAAGAAAAGACACAGAGGAACCTTAAATACATATTAGTAAGTCTGAATATGCTATATATTGTATGATTCTAACTATACGACACTCTAGGAAAGGCAACACTATGGAGACAGAACAAGATCAGTGGCTGCCAGGGGTTATCAGGGAGCAGAGATGAATAGGCAGAGCACAGAGGAATTCTAGGGCACTACAACTTCTCTGTATGATACTATAATAAAGGATATATGTTATGATACATCTGTCCAAACCCACAGCATGTACACCATCAAGAATGGACCCTAGGGCCAGGCTGGGTAGCTGTTAGTTAGAGTGCCATCCTGACATGCTGAGGGTGCAGGTTTGATCCCCGGTCAGGGCACACACAAGAATCAATCAATGAATGCATAAATCAGCAGAAAAAGAAAATTGATGTTTCTTTCTCTGTCTCTCTCCCTTCCTCTCTCTCTCTGAAAAATCAATTAAAAAATAATGAGCTCTAATATAAACTATGAACTTTGGGTGATAATGATGTATCTGTCAATGTAGGTAACACATGTACCACTCTGTCGCAGGATATTGATAATGGGGGAGGTCATCTATGTGGAAAGGCAGGGGTATATAAAATAGCCCTGTAAATGCCTTTCCATTTTATTGTGAACCTAAAACTGCTCTAAAAAATGATGTGGGTTTTTTTAAGTTAATGATATGTATGTGTATGTATGTACAAAAGTCAAGAAGGTTATGCACCCAGACATTTTTTTTTTTGTATTTTTCTGAAGTGAGAAGCGGCGAGGCAGAGAGACAGACTCCTGCATGTGCCTGATTGGGATCCACCTGGCAAGTCTGGTAGGGGGCGATGCTCTGCCCATCTGGGGCATTGCTCCATTGCAATCTGAGCCATTCTAGCGCCTGAGGCAGAGGCCATGGAGCCATCCTTAGCACCCAGGTCACCTTTGCTCCCATGGAGCCTTGGCTGGGGTAGAGGAAGAGAGACATAGAGCGAAAGGAGAGGGGGAAGGGTAGAGAAGCAGATGGGTACTTCTCCTTTGTGCCCTGGCCGGGAATGGAACCCAGGACTTCCACACGCCGGGGCCGACGCTCTACCACTGAGCTAACTGGCCAGGGCCCTGCACACAGACTTTTAATAGCAAACATGTCAGAATGTCACCCTCTGACATTGAAATTAGCAATGATGAACGCCTTTCATCTGTATGCATAAGAAACTAGAAAGGAAATAAAAGGAATATTGCCTATTGTCTGGGTAAATTATGCAAAATAAATAATGACTCACAAATTTGCTGTTGAGACTAGAAAGCATCTCTCAAGTTTTCATCAATGAGAATAAAATATAATTAATCTCAGAAAAGCTGTGATCTTTGGTGAATTTTCACAGTACCTATATCACACTGTACCTAAACCACCTGATTACTAGTCTGTCCCTATCACAGGTAGGTAGTAAGTTCCTCTGGTCGCTGACCATTTTTTACCTTTGCACCTAAGTCTAGAACACCCCCGACACATAGAAGGTGTTTGAAAGGTGACTGAGAGTAAGTGAAAGTCTAATGGACTGACACTTCTCCAGGAAACGCTGACTAGAAGAGAGTGGTCTGGCACTCTCTGCCAGCAAACCCGTCCAGTGTGCCTTTCACGCCGCCTGGGGGAAGTGAGAATTCAAATTCTAATGACATACAACCATTATTGAGATAAAAAAAAAAGACACTCAAATAGAGAAAGGAACTTATCTAAGTTACTACAGTGGATCAAAAATTCCTTAGAAACATGACACTCCGTTTGCATTCTGTGCTGACCATGCAACCTTTCTATCAACAATTTTATCTTCTGACTGAAGGGACCTACCAAGAGAGTGTTTTTTTTGGACAAAATAACTGATTGTTACTAGTTACATGGCCAGACAGAGCTCCTATTATCAGCTATTCTATTCTAGTTTGATTGCTCCTACCCCAGTGATTCTTGGAGAACGGACAAAAGCCACCTTCAAAGCCTTCAAGACAGAAGTCTGGATTCACTAAGAGGCGCTGTCCAGGCCTCTCTCCTCCTAGCAACACCGGGAGGCTCCCAAGTCTCACAGAACCATAGATTCCCCATCAACTTACTTCTCACAGGCCCTTTGCCACCTTTACTGTTCGGTGTTTCTTCATCAAACTTTGGATTATTGAGCAAATTGTGTACTCCAAGAACAGCTGAAAGCAAAGAAAATCAGTGAATAAACATTAAGTTTGGGGAGGCATGTTAGGATATCCATATTGTTAATTTGCTCTTTGAGAAACAATTCTTTGTATCCTAAAGATAAGTCTCCAGCCCTGGCCGGACAGTTCACTTGGTTAGAGGACCATTCCAAAGTGCAGAGGCTGCCAGTTGGATGCTTGGTCAGGGCACATACAGGAACTGATAAATGTTCCTGCCTCTCCCCCACCCCCTGCCCTTTCCTCTCTCTCTAAAATCAATACAGTAAACATAAAAAATATATATATAAGTTTCCAGACCCCCATTCCCTTGCACAGTATGTGGTACATGTATTGTGTTTAATAAGCTCATACACACACACACACACACACACCCTCCTTCCAAGACCACCAGCAAACTTCATAGATTTCCCCACATCTATACCTGTGACACCATTTAGGATTTGAAGGACAATAGTCTAGTTATGGATCCAAATTCTTGAAAATCTGCTGAGACCTCCTAGTTAAGTAGATTAAACTTTTCAGCTTTCTCATCTGTAAAATGTGAGGGTAGGACGGAGTCTAAGGATATTGTAAGATCTAACATCATGGCATGTATTTTTCCAGAGACAAAGAGCAGAAAGAGGGCCTGACCTGTGGTGGCGCAGTGGATAAAGCATCAACCTGGAAATGCTGAGGTCACCGGTTCGAAACCCTGGGCTTGCCTGGTCAAGGCACATATGGGAGTTGATGCTTCCAGCTCCTCCCCCCTTCTCTCTCTCTCTGTCTCTCTCTCCTCTCTCTCCCTCTCTCTCTCTTCTCTAAAAATGAATAAAAAAAAGAGAGAGCAGAAAGATCATGGGTCTCTTTTTTTTTTTTTTTAATTTTATTTATTAATTTTTAGAGAGGAGAGAGAGAGGGAGAGAGAGAAAGGGGGAGGAGCTGGAAGCATCAACTCCCATATGTGCCTTGACCAGGCAAGCCCGGGGTTTCGAACCGGCGACCTCAGCATCTCCAGGTCGATGCTTTATCCACTGCGCCACCACAGGTCAGGCTCATGGATCTCTTTCAATGTAAGCCTCACCAAAAGAAGTTGTCCTTTCTTTGTGCATCCCAGGGTGGGAAATAAAAGAGATACCAGCAATGGAAGAGATACCAGCATGCTGAGATTTTGAGCCTCCTGTATTACACGACATTTGCACCAGGGGGCAGCATAGAATGTGAGAAACAGTACCGGGCAGAATGAACACCAGGTAGGCCAAAGCTGCAGCAGCACACCCTGCTTCCCTCACTAACAAAAATACAGGTGAGACATTATCCCAGAACAGTTAATCTGTTAACAGGTGGTAAAGGTGCACCTCTGAGGTCCTTGTCAGCTGTACTGTAATCTGCACATTAGAGGAGGGAGGCAGCCAGCACACCACAAGAAAGAGCAAATGTTCAGAGCTAGCAAGACTAGGGGTTCAGAGGGGCAACCAGGAGCAGTCAGCTTGAGTTTGAACCCTGTCATGTACTTCCTGTGTGACTGGAGAAGTTACTAAATGCCTCTGAGCCTCAGTTTCCCCATTTGTAAAGTAGGGATAATTATACTTTACTAGAAAGATTAAATGACTTCCCATGTATCAGGCACTGTTCTAAGTGCTTTATAAATTCTTGCTCATAAATGAGAAGTTGTCACTATGTTCCTGGTACTGTCTGGGGAGAAGATGCTGTATTTGATAAGCACAGACCACTGAGACCATCTAAAAAGCCTATCTTGCTTTGGCCTCATACTCACTAATAACTCCTAAATAAAATTTGGCTCTCATTGTCAAGTTTTAATTTTTGTGTTATCTGTTTCCTGTGAGCCTGGCTAGTGGATCAGTTCCCACCGCCTGGCCCCAATCTGACTGCTGCTAGGTGCACCAACAGGATCAAATCTCTAGAACAGCAGAGCTGACCACTAAACGTGTAATGGCAGTGACCCCCATGAAATATGGCCATGGTGAGGGTGCTGTCTTGGAGGTCGACTGCTGATCCCCTGAGGAACCATCTGTCTTCCTGCTCTTGGTCCCTGGAATAACGTGGGCTGGCAGCCTGACCAGGTGGTGGCAAAGTGGACAGTGTCAAACTGGGACGTGGAGGACCTGGGTTCAAGACCCCGAGGTCGCCATCTTGAGCACTGGCTCATCTGGTTTGAGCAAGGCTCACCAGCTTGAGCCCAAGGTCGCTGGCTCGAGCAAGGGGTCACTTGGTCTGCGGTAGCCCCCTGGTCAGGGCACATACTGGAAGACAATCAATGAACAACAGGAATTGATGCTCCTCATCTCCTTCCTGTCTGTCCCTATCTGTCCCTCTCTCTGTCTCTGTCACACACACAAAAAAAATTCCAACAAACAAACATGGGCTGGCAGCCCATTCACTGGGGGCTGCTCCACATCTTCCAGAGAGAGCCATCCTAGAGAAGATGCTCCACCCACCCTACCGGGGCTCGCTCTGAGTGCTGAGGGAACATTGCTGAAGGAGGGAGACTATGTACAATGAACAAGAGAGTTTTCTTTTTTTTTTTTTTTCATTTTTCTGAAGCTGGAAACAGGGAGAGACAGTCAGACAGACTCCCACATGCGCCCGACCGGGATCCACCCGGCACGCCCACCATGGGGCGACGCTCTGCCCACCAGGGGGCGATGCTCTGCCCATCCTGGGCGTCGCCATGTTGCGACCAGAGCCACTCTAGCGCCTGAGGCAGAGGCCACAGAGCCATCCCCAGGGCCCGGGCCATCTTTGCTCCAATGGAGCCTTGGCTGCGGGAGGGGAAGAGAGAGACAGAGAGGAAAGCGCGGTGGAGGGGTGGAGAAGCAAATGGGCGCTTCTCCTGTGTGCCCTGGCCGGGAATTGAACCCGGGTCCTCCACACGCTAGGCCGACGCTCTACCGCTGAGCCAACCGGCCAGGGATGAGAGTTTTCTTTTAGGATTATCCCCCTGGTTTTGCTGCATGAATTTCAGGAACTAGTACCTGATAGATAAAATGGCTACTCAGCCACCATCTTAAGAACAATGCAGGCCCGAAGGAGGAAGAAGGACTTCTTATTCAGTAATCTGGCTCAGACCTTTGCAGCTGGATGTGATAGGGACTGTTCAGTCAGATGCAGCAACATCAACTGCCTTTGCCCAAGGCCCTTTAACTAATCCATATAAACCAGGGGTCCCCTAACTTTTTACACAGGGGGCCAGTTCACTGTTCCTCAGACTGTTGGAGGGCTGGACTATAAAAAAAAACTATGAACAAATCCCTATGTACACTGCACATATTTTATTTTAAAGTAAAAAAACAAAATGGGAAGAAATACAATATTTAAAATAAAGAACAAGTAAATTTAAGTCAACAAACTGACCAGTATTTCAATGGAAACTATGCTCCTTTCACTGACCACCAATGAAAGAGGTGCTCCTTCTGGAAGTGCGGCAGGGGCCGGATAGATGGCCTCAGGGGGCCGCATGTGGCCCACGGGGGGCCGTAGTTTGGGGACCCCGATATAAACCCTGCCCTATCCCTCCCTCGGGGCTGACACCCTTTGCTGGTCTCAGCCCGCTTGCACCCAGGTGCTTTTAAAATAAATTTTCCTTTTGGAACACACTAGCCTCATGTTTTCAGTTCAGCCATGGATTCTGCCTTTCAGTACCTTTCAAACGATGGGTATTTATCTCTTTCTTCCTTCTTAGGTACTTCCTGGGAATTAAAGCCCATCCCTGCATTCTCCCTTTGGGCAATGTCAGTACAGATCAGGAGGCAACCCTCTAGAGCAGAGGTCCCCAATCTTTTTTAGGCCACGGACCGATTTAATGTCAGAAAATATTTTCACGGACCGGCCTTTAGGGTGGGACGGATAAATGTATCCCGTGACCGAGACAAGCGTCAAGAGTGAGTCTTAGACAGATGTAACAGAAGAAATCTGGTCATTTTAAAAAAATAAAACATCGTTCAGACTTAAATATAAATAAAACGGAAATAATGTAAGTTCCTTATTCTTTCTCTGCCAACCGGTACCAAATGGCCCACGGACCGGTACCGGACTGCGGCCCAGGGGTTGGGGACCACTGCTCTAGAGGAACCGTAACCATAACATGATCCATCCACAGCAACCACAGCACTAAGAAAACTGGTCACTGCTAAACACCTTCCTAACTGTGTGGCACAGGTGCCTCGACTGCTGCAGTGCCTTCTGAGAGGGGTTCAGTTATACAAACTTAGTATTGACCACTGGGATCACAGAGGAATGAAAATGTAGCTAGAATGGTTAATATGCTGTTAGAATATGGCATATCTAGTTCTCCTGGGAGGAAGGATATTATAACAATGTCTTCCAATGGAATAAAAATGGGAGAATTCTTGCTAAAGCCTTGGGCTGTTTTTAAAAATTTTTTATTATTTTATTATTTTTTAGTGAGAGGAGGGGAGGCAGAGAGACAGACTCATTCATGCGCCCTGACCAGGATCCACCCAGCAAGCCCACTAGAGGATGATGCTCCATTGCTCAGCAATGAGCCATTTTTTTATTTTTTGTGACAAAGAGACAGAGAGAGGGACAGGCAGGGACAGATAGATGGTAAGGGAGAGAGATGAGAAGCATCAAGTCTTTGTAGCGGCACCTTGGTTGTTCATCGATTGCTTTTTCATATGAGCCTTGACGGGGGGTGGGGGGGGTGCTACAGCAAAGCAAGTGACCCCTTGCTCAAGCCAGCAACGTTGGGCTTCAAGCAAGCGACCCTGCTCTCAAGCTGGTGAGCCAGAGCTCAAGCCAGAATGAGCCCGTGCTTGGACCCGCACTCAAGCCGGCAACCACAGGGTTTCAAACCTGGGTCCTCTGTGTGGTAGTCCAATGCTGTATCTACTGCGCCACTGCCTCGTCAGGCCAATGAGCCATTTCTTAGCACCTGAGGCAGAGGTCAAGGAGCTATTGGCCTCAGAACCGTAGGCCAACTCACTTGAACCAATCAAGCCATGGCTGTGGGAGGAGAAGAGAGAAAGAAGGTAGAGGAGTGGAGAAGCAGCTGGTTGCTTCTCCTGTGGGCCCTGGCTGGGAATTGAACCTGGGACACGCCAGGCCGATGCTCTACCACTGAGCCAACAGGCCAGGGCCATGGGCTGTTTTTTAAAGTAGCTCTCTCCCATGATGACCGAAAGGCCCTAATAATCCACATTTTCATCCCATTTGGAAGAAAGTGCATCCCATTAGTACACAAATATGCTGGTAATTGCATGGACTCTTTCCCAAAGGCACACAAGAAATGGGAGGGGGCTTAGGTAACCAGGGTGAGAGACTTACTTTCATTACACATTCTTTTGTACTGCTTGGGCTTTCCTATCTGCATGTATAACCAATTCAAATAATAATACCAATATTTATTACATTGTTGCTATTGTTAAGAAAACTAGGGAAAAGGGAAGCAGATTGGGCTGAACGTGCACTTACCACACTGGGTGAACAGAACAGTAAATTACTTGGTTCCATGGTTAGCTTTAACAAACCTCTTAGTGGGGATCAAAATTGAACATCAACTGGGAAAGAGCAAGAACTTCATGGAAAGTCTGTGGTAATAAAGTGCCAACTGCGAAAGCTCTTTAGAAAGCCTCAGGGCTATTATTTTATCGTGTAAGTTCTGAGCACTTCTTCATCTTTATGCTCTTTGATTTCTCACAGAAACTCTTGAGTTTGGTAGGATGTGCATTATTGGGGCATGTTATAGCTGAAATACAGCAGAATGTTTGCTCAAAGAGCAACATTCAAGTATCAAGTTCTACAGCTACATAAAGGCTGAAGTTGACCAGGAATTACAATAAAGATCAGTAGCTGCTGCCATGCATGATGGCCTGGAGGCCACAGAGCCCAAGAGGAAATGAGCTAGAGCCGAGGACTACTAACCTGCAAGGTCGTAGAGTTCAGTGTCGGAGGCACTGGCCAAAGCTTCTTCCAGTTCTGGATCCAGGGTCACTTTCTCTTCCTTACGAGTTTCTATGGGCTTTTCTTTGGGGATAAAGACTCTCCCTTTAAATCAGAAAAGAAAAAAAGCATTGTGTGCTGCTGCCTTATTGTAAGGTAAGCAGACCCACTTACTTAGCTCTGGCTATTACAGAGCTGAGTCATTAAGCCATTACACATCCAACTGGGATCCCTTAATTGCTGGGATGATGTCAATATCAATAATCCACAATCAGAGGGAAGGAAGGTCAAAGGAGGAATATTGCAGTCCCCAACACCCAGAGCTAAGGAGGCTATAGTCCTTAAACACAGAGAGGAATGGCTTCTCCCTCCCTCCCTCTCATCCATCAGCAGCACTGCCTTTAGACCTGGGCAAGGAGGGCTCTCCATGGACCCCACACTTTAAAGCGTCCAACTCTGGTCTCTTCTGGCTGCACCGCCCCACACCATGCTTCTGCCCTACCAAGGGAGGAGTCATGAGACAAAGGGACATTCCCATCCAGAACAGAGGCTGCCTGCTAGACCACACCCAAGGTACCTAGGACCCTGGAATTCCCTGACTCTTTGAGCCCTGCTTCCAGGGCCTGTAGGAATCCCTTCTCCACACCCACCCTCCCGAAAGCAGGCCACACTGCTGGGAGGTACACCCCCCAAGGCCAAGGGGAGGCTGCTTGTGGGTGCATACGAATGAAATTTGGATATGTAGGCTGAGGCGTTAATCATATGTGCTTGAGGTCCTAGCAGTGAAGGATAGACATCCCTGCGTGGACTCTTAGAAGTCCAAGAATATTGGCCTAAGGCATATTTGTAGGACATATAACATATTTTCAGTTTGTGAACTTTCAAATATTTGTTTTAAAAAATGGTACATGGGCTTCTATTTGTGTTCTTGTCTTGGACCCTGCAAACATTTGGGCCAGATTCATCCAATGGCCCCGGGAATTCCTGAGGGACAAACTGGTGATAATCCAGTTTTCCTCTTACCAACTGCGACTGGAGACCAGCAAGATGCTATATCTAGGATCACTCTACCACTCTACTCGTAGGGACCTGGGGACACCGCTACCTCTCTAGAGCATGCCAAAGTAAGCCTGATTTAAAAGAAAAAAATCAAGGCTGTCACACTTAGAGATGTGGAGGTCTGAGCAGTAGGGCATCTGTGCTACACACATATTCTCTGCCACCATCTCCCGCTTCCTCCTGTCAGTTGAACCGCATTTTGCCCATACTCACTTCTGAATATGCCGATATCCACAACACACCCACCCCAACCCGCCCAAACCTCAGGACTAATAATCACACTGCTGGGGAGACGGTGCATTTCCTGATCCTAACTTCCAGCCTGCCAGCACACCCCCATCCCACACGGGCTTATAAAGGTGACACAAGACACTCCAGGGCCACCATAGCAATACCCCAGACCTACTCATATTCTTTTCAATTCCTCCTGGCTCTGACTCTTGGTTTCCCTCTTTTTTGGAGCTGCTCTTACTTCTTGGCAGGATATCTGAAATTGGTCTCATCCATTTTGATCTTTAGAGTTTCTCCAAGATTCACCCTTTCAAACCTTTTCCTCTCTGTCACCTTGGGTAGAACAGACAGCCGGCTCCAGCTTCAGCCAATTGGGACCCAAGTTCCTTCCAGGTGTCCTTGGCTAGTCTGGCCTTCCCCACTCCCACAGGAAAAAGAAAGGTCAAACCCAAAGGCAGTACCTCTCCCTTGTGAAAACCCTCCAAGAGATGTGCCTGGTAACAGGGGCTGCATACTTCCTGATGGCTCACCAGATCTTCAAATGGCTGGATAAGGAAATACAGGCCAGGCAAGGCTGGGCACCTCAAAGAGGCCGCACTCCTTGTGGACAGGCTAGGGCAGGGGTCCCCAAACTACGGCCCATGGGCCACATGTGGCCCCCAGAGGCCATTTATCTGGCCCCCGCCACACTTCCGGAAGGGGCACCTCTTTCATTGGTGGTCAGTGAGAGGAGCACATTGACCATCTCATTAGCCAAAAGCAGGCCCATAATTCCCATTGAAATACTGGTCAGTTTGTTGATTTAAATTTACTTGTTCTTTATTTTAAATATTGTATTTGTTCTCGTTTTGTTCTTTTTACTTTAAAATAAGATATGTGCAGTGTGCATAGGGATTTGTTCATAGTTTTTTTATAGTCCGGCCCTCCAACGGTCTGAGGGACAGTGAACTGGCCCCCTGTGAAAAAAGTTTGGGGACCCCGGCAGGGGCTAGGGTATCTTGGCCACAGGTCTCTACCTTTGATCATCATATAAGTTATCATATTTCCAAGACAGAAAGAAAACACACCAGGAAACAAAACAAGAGAAAGGCCAGAAGATAGAAAAGAAAAAAGAAATCAACCAACCAATAGCATCTCAGACACTGAGACTCTGCAGACTTAACTTGCATAGAATCTGCAGCCTGGAGCACCTTCTTTCTGGCTTGGATGATCTTGGGTACAGGGTTAAAATAGGATTTCTAAATTCCTAGTGTCTGGTACTGTTTAAGGTTACTCTAAACCAGAGGCCCCCAAACTTTTTACACAGGGGGCCAGTTCACTGTCCCTCAGACCGTTGGAGGGCTGGACTATAAAAAAAACTATGAACAAATCCCTATGCACACTGCACATATCTTATTTTAAAGTAAAAAACCCAAAATATTTAAAATAAAGAACAAGTAAATTTAAATCAACAAACTGACCAGTATTTCAATGGGAACTATGTTCCTCTCACTGACCACCAATGAAAGAGGTGCCCCTTCCGGAAGTGCGGTGGGGGCCGCATGCAGCCAGCGGGCTGTAGTTTGGGGACCCCTGCGTCTAATCACGTCTAATCACTAGTTGCAGAGGTGGCCTATGGCTATCAGCATTCAGGACAACTGCTGCTGCACATTCATTTCCGGGGGGGGGGGGGGGGGGAGGGGGTCTGACTGAATCACAAGTTCCCAGTGAACACAGCTATAGTGGAGAACTCAAGGCAGTCCAGGAGCTGAGGGCCCAGGGCACACGGGATTCAGGACTGAGCTGTGTGGCTCCTCTCCCGAGGCCCTCACAATAGCCTCCCACTACTTCTAGACCACCCACTGGTCCTTCCTGGGGCCCTGCAGACTGCCCACCCCGCTCCCTCTGCTCTGTTTGGAAAACTTGCTCTCTGCTCACTTTTCTCCACTGTGTTGCTTCTCAACCTTCTCCTAAGTCACCCGTGATGCTGTCCACCCCTCTCATATCCCCACCTCTTACTCAGACTGCTTCCACACTCCTAACTCCCTCGCGAACCATCTGTAGATTAATCGGGATTGGGAGGGAATTTCCTGCAGCCTCTCCTCAGACCTCTACTCTGAGAATGGAAAACCACAGCTCTTCTCTTATATTGCTCTCACTACCCTAATACTGGATGTTAACTGAAATTTTATTGAAAATTTGATACAATTTATTTTTTCTTTCACAATTAAATTTGTCCAATAGCAACTATGCTGCCATAGAAAGAGCTCTATATTTCTAGGGCAATCCTTAGTTATTTGCTCAGCTTGTCACTGTTCAACTTTACTTTCTTAACACAATGACATTACCACTGGTGCATGATGCATCGAATGTGCATGGTTCAGAGGGGGCCTGAAGGCCGCACTGCAGTGACTCATGCCAGCGGGAGAGCCGTGTTCCTACTCACCATGGCCAATAATGCAGAAGCTCAGAGGTGGCATTCATTTGAATTTGTATTTGTCAAGTGCCTCCCCTGTGTCAGTTTCTGTGCCAAGATGCAAGAGAGACACAGCCTTAGCCTGACCTGTGGTGGTGCAGTGGATAAAGCGTCAATGCTGCAATGCTGAGGTCATCAGTTCAAAACCCTGAGGTCGGCCCTGGCCGGTTGGCTCAGTGGTAAAGCGTCGGCCTGGCGTGCAGGAGTCCCGGGTTTGATTCCCGGCCAGGGCACACAGGAGAAGCGCCCATCTGCTTCTCCACCCCTCCTCCTCTCCTTCCTCTCTGTCTCTCTCTTCCCCTCCTGCAGCCAGGGCTCCATTGGAGCAAAGTTGACCCGGGCGCTGAGGATGGCTCTGTGGCCTCTGCCTCAGGCACTGGAATGGCTCTGGTTGTGACAGAGCGATGCCCCAGATGGGCAGAGCATTGCCCCCTGGTGGGCGTGCTGGGTGGATCCTGGTTGGGCGCATGCGGGAGTCTGTCTGACTGCCTCCCCATTTCTGGCTTCAGAAAAATACAAACAAACAAACAAACAAACAAAAAAACCCTGAGGTCACTGGCTCTGAGTGTGAGCCCTTCAGCGTGAGGTCACTAGCTTGAGCAGGGGGAATCGTCCAAACAATTTCAAAACTCACTAGCTTGAGCCCAAAGGTCGCTGGCACAAAAAGTCCAAGGTCACTAGCTTGAGTAAGGGGACACTGGCACAGCCCTGGTCAAGGCACGTACGAGAAGCTCAATGTACAACTAAAGTGAAAGCAACTACGAGTTGATGTTTCTCATCCTCTCTCACCCTCTCTCTCCCTTCAGAAAGAGAGAGAGACAGTCCCACTGTTCCACTGTGGAGATCTCAATCTAGTGTGGAAAACACACAAAACCCAAAGCAAACAAACAAAAGGACAAACACCGCCGCAGTGCTGTGACAGTAGGAACGAGCGCCATGCCGGAAGGAAGGGGTCTGTGTCAGACAGCAAGGTCCGGGGCAGCTGGAAGCCCGGAGAGCTAAGCTGAGGCGCAGAAAGTGAAAAATGGGGCTATGGATCTAAGGGAGGAGTCCACGAGAAGACCCTGAGGTGGGAAAAGAGCTCAGCAGGTTGGGGAACTGAATGAAGGTCCTGGGGTTGAGGCTCAGTGAGGGAAGGCAGGCAGAGAGGCGAGCAGGGACTCTCCCGGGACTATGAGGACCACAGCAAGGATTTGGGGCTTTTAGCAGGGAAGTGACAAGATATGACTTGTGTTTTAAAAGATTGTGGTTGTGATGAGGTTATCAATAGTTTCATTAGTACTTATGGGCTGTCTATAGCTGAAGAACCTGAACAGGCAATTGGTATCCATTTTTTCCTCCAAAGGAGCTCAGGGTCAAGAGCTGAGGAGGAGGGTTCTCCTGTCTTATTTCTGAGCTGGCTCCTGGTACGGAGAGAGCTCAGAGCTTCTCCTCAGAGCCTTTCCAGGTCTATCACAGTGTTTCTCTAAGTAAACCACAAGCTCCTTGAGGGCAAGGCAGGGTCATTCCCACTGGGGTCCTAGCACCCAGCATGTGGCTCTGCACAGAGAATGAATAAATGAATGACTGCACTGACCTCTAATGGTAGCACCTAAAGGAGCAGAGCCACAGTCTGGCCGAGGCTTAGACTCCTGTAAGGGGGTAAAGCACCTGGCTAAGAGAAACCCCTCATGCCTATGGGACCCTTTTTCAAGTACAACTCTACTTCACACTTCCAAAACTTTTTCTTCGGAAGTGAAAGTTTGTTTTTGGTGTTTTTTTTCAGGTGAGAGGAGGGGAGATAGTGAGGCAGACTCCCACATGTGCCCCCAACCAGGATCCATCTTGGGCCAATGCTCAAATCAACTGAGCTATTTTTAGTGCCTGAGGCTGATACGCTCGGACCAACTGAGCTATCTTTAGCACCCAGGGCCACACTCTGGCTATGGGAGGGCAAGAGGGAGAGAAGGGGGAGAGGGCGGGTGAAAGAAGCAGATGGTTGTTTTTCTTGTGTGCCCTGACTGGGAATCAAACCTGGGACCTCTATACACTGAGCCACCAGACAAGGCCTTGTGTGTTTTTATTTATTTACTTATTTAGTTTGTTTGTTTCTTATAGAACTAATTTGAGTACCATCACACTCTAAGCATTCATTTAATTTGCCTCTATGATGATTTTTTATTTAGTTAATAAGCTTTATTTTTTGGGAGCACTTTTTAGGTTCACAGAAGAAAGTACCAAGAATCCTCACACACCCCCTGGCCCCACACTGACAACCTTCCCTTCTACTGATATCCCCCAGCAGAGTGGCACATGTGTTACACTCAATGAACCTACACTGACATCATCACACCCAAAGTTTATAGCTTACACTAGAGCTCACTTTTTTTTTTTTAGATTTTATTTATTCAGTTTTTAGAGAGAGGAGAGAGAGAGAGAGAGAGAAGAGGGGGAGCAGAAAGCATCAACTCCTATATGTGCCCTGACCAGGCAAGCCCAGGGTTTCGAACCAGCGACCTCAGTGTTCCAAGCTGACACTTTATCTACTGCGTCCCTGCAGGTCAGGCTAGAGCTCACTCTTAGTGGTGTCCATTCTATGGGTCTGGACCTACGTCTACACTGACATGTGTCCATCAGCCATTATTCTTTTTAACACTGAATCCTGTTCATGGGGTTATTTCCCATTTCCAGGTCAGTTCGCTTGCTCGACCTTCCATGACAATACATTTGTCTCAAGACATGCTGCCTGTGGGCCTTACCTTTCTTTTCTCCAGTGAAGGGCACAAAGTCTTCCCTGTCTTTCTGCTCCAAAGCCTCCTTCTCCAGGTACATGAGGAGGTGCTCACGGTCAAACGGGCCGGTGGCTGCTTTCTGTGTCTGGTCTTTCTGTCGGAACCCAGCTGGCAGCAAGGCACTCTGAGAAGACAGAAGGGTGAGCAGGAAGGAAGGGTCAGCCCAAATGATACTTTGTTCCCCTTCCGGCCCACCCCCTGCTGTATATGGGAGAAGCATGGAGAAGGACACCCGTGCAGAACTGTGGGGGTGTGGGTGGGAGCTGAGGGTGGGCTCTCTGGCATATCTGAGACCCTGCTTGCTCTAAGATCCTGTGCTGAGAGGAGGGCTCCCAACGAGCGTGGGCAGAATACAGATGGCCGGAGCAGCCTCTGGGTCTTCTGCAGATGCCTTCTACAATGTGATGGCAAAAAGCCAGCCTCCCTTCACGGCCTCAGGGTTCCCACTTGGGTTTGGCCAGATCTGCACCCAAGGTACTCCCAGGCAGGCATGTGGAGATCCTACAAAGGAGCCGATGTGGCTACACTCTCTCATTTCTACCCCCTCTCCTGGGGAAACAGCCAAGCAGGTCAGTGAATATTATGGTAGATGTTGATACCAGCTTTACTAAGCTTAGAGATTCCTTTCTTAAGTTTTAAAAAATACAAACAGAATACTTATATTTTTAAAAGTAAATACAAGATCCAAAGTATCTGGCATATCATAATATCATATAAATACTTTTTAGTGATATTTCTACTTACAGTAAAATCATTATTTTGGATACCACTGATTCTAAGTTAAAGATAACATCAGCAGGGCTGAAGAAAGTGCTTGCAAAACAAACACTATAAGAAGCTACTTAGCTTTCCAAGAGCTCATAAAAATATTAGAAGCTCCATCTAAATGTACTTATTATGGTTATAGTTATCCTAATCTACCTATTGTTGTGGGATCACCAAAGATTTCAACTTATTTATTCATTAAAAAAAACAACTAAACATAAAAAGATCTGCCTTTGGAGTTAAAAACCTGGTTTTGCCTGGCTGGTAGTGGCACAGTAGATAGAGCCTCAACCTGGGACACTGAGGACCCAGGTTCAAATCCCCAAGGTCGCCGGATTGAGCGAAGGCTCACCAGCTTGAGAGCAGGGTTGCTAGCTTGAGCACAGCATTATCAAAATGACCCCATGGTCGCTGGCTTGAAGCCCAAGGTTGCTGGCTTAAAACCCAAGGTTGCTGGCTTGAGCAAGGGGTTACTGGCGGCATGAGCCCCTCCACTCCCGGTCAAGGCACATAAGAGAAGCAATCGAAGAACAACTAAAGTGTCACAACTACAAGCTGATGCTTCTCATCTCTCTCCCTTCCTGTTTGTTTGTCTGTCTATCTCTGTCTCTCACTAAAAAAAACAACCAATAAACAAAAACAAAAACATCTGGTTTAAACGCCATCTCTGACATTTACTCGTATGAGATCTTAGGTAAATTACTTCTCCTGGTCAGCCCCCTCCCCTCATTTATAGAATGGGGATAATACTATTTACCTAAGGAGCTTTTGTGCCCGGCAGACTATGTGACTCTAGAGAAACTCGGTAAGATTTGCTCTCTTTCTCTCTTTCCTTTCTTTTCCCCCAAGTCAGATTAGTCCCTAGTCAAACCATGGAAACTAGTTTTCCCCATTTATATCAAACTGGTTTTTGAGAAATACCATGTTATAGGTGTGGTTACTGAGGTTCTCCATAAATTTGTAACAGTAAGTGGCTCCGAGTCAATCAGGGAAGAACACAGAATCTGGATTTGGAGCTGAGGGATTTGTGTACTGTTGCTTAAGAGCCACGCCACGCCACCATCCCAGAGTATCATTAACCACGCCACTTCCCTTCCAGGTCACTAACCTCGGGATCTAGGTCATCAAGAACATTTTCCAAGTGTTTCAGTTCCTCTTCTGAGAGTTTGCCAAGAAGCTCATCTTCATCAATGTTCTTGTATTTCTCCAACTCTTTTTGAAAAGGGAGCGCCATGGTTTCTCATATGCCTTTCTCATGGGCATGAACACTCACAATGGGCCAGCTTCCTGAGTCTTCAGAATACTACTAATGAGAAAGAAACACTGTTATTTCCTTTCTGTCAACAGGGCTTATTAACAGGAGACAGGGCTATGCTATCTGGCAGTGGAGTCTTTCTACTGGACGAATAATTCAACAAAAAAAGTAGTATTATCTCCATTTGCAGAGCCACCTGACCACTTACATAGTGTTTCCATCTATATTATTTTACTTACTTAGATCTTTACAACAACCTAGACAGAAAGCCTGGGCTTACATTAATAATCCGTTTTACAGATAAAGATGCTGAGATGAAAAGTGCCTAAGTGCCTTGCTGGAGGCTCCAGAACTGAGACGTGCAAGCCCTCTGATTCCCAGAGCAGTGAGTTCCTGCCCACCGTACTACTCTGCCTCCTCTAGCTTTTCACAGAAAACAGCACAGCACAATGCACTGATTGTAAGGCAGTTGTGAGAAGCACATTTGAGTCTTTTCAGAGAAAGAGTGATGTGAAGAATACAAAATTGGGTTCATTCAGGAAAGAGAGTTTGGAACGTCCATGTGAGAAAGCATTGTCCAGTGACTCCCCGCCTTTAGCTAGTAACCCATGCTAGCTGCATGATCACCCTCTCTACTTTTCTCCTCTTTTTTTCTTCTTTCTTCCTCTCCCATTCTCTTTTTAGTCCCATTTTCTTTTTGTTTCCTGGGTCATCCTGCTTAGTTCTTTTTTTTATTATTTTTTATTTTTTTATTTATTTTAGCCAGAGAAGAAGGGAGAGAGACAGGAATATTGATCCATTCCTGTATGTGCCCCGATCAAGGATCGAACCGGCAACCTTGGGCCAGTGCTCCAACCAACCGAGTTATCTGGCCAGGGCCATCTTGCTTAATTCTTTTATTTTTTATTTTTAGTGAGAGGAGGGGAGGCAGAAACAGACTCCCTCATGCACCCTAACCAGGATCCACCTGGCAAGCTCACTAGAAGGTGATGCTCTGCTCATCTGGGGCCCTTGCTCCGTTGCAACCAGAGCCATTTTTTAGTGCCTGACGTGGAGGCCATGGAGCCATCCTCTGCACCTGGGGCCAACTCGCTCTAATCGAGCCATCACTATAGGAGGGGAGGAGAAGAGAGAGAGAGAGAGAAAAGTGAGAAGGGGAGGGGTGGAGAAGCAGATGGGCGCCTCTCCTGTGAGCCCTGACTGGGAATTGAACCCAGGACTTCACACGCTGGGCTGACGCTCTACTACTGAGCCAACCAGCCAGGGCCCATCTTGCTTAATTCTTTATACCCCTAGTCCATTCTCTTTAGAATCCCATCTTTTTATACCACCTCAACCCCAAACTTCCACTCACAATGAAATTTTTACTGAATCCCTTCTTTTTCGCAGAGGATTTTATGGGTATTCCCTAGAAAAATAATTCTGCATTCAGGCAATTAATATTTGCTGTATACCCACTAACTGCCAGGCAGAGTTCTAGAAAACAGGAATACAAAGAGAAGCAAGGTGTGACCTCTTCCCCGAGGAGATCACAGCTCTGTGAGGCACACAGATAGAATAGGACTTGCTACATGTTAGAACAGATATAATGTATAACGTAGGTTTAAAACACACAAGGAAATAATTATTGGATAAGGGGGTCTAGGGTTTGAGGGGATACTGTGAAAAAGAGGCTGAGTTTGAGACTTGATGGGAGAGGTCATAAGGTAGACAAGAGTGGGGAAGGGTCATTCTCGGGAAAAAGAAATAGCATAAACAGAGGAACAAAGATAAGAAAGCACATGATAAGTTGGTGAACGCTTGGTTTCCAGATGGGTTTGCAGAGAGGGGCGGGGAAGGAACTAAAGACAAGGAAGACATCTGTAAAGGGCCTTTCCTATAGGCCTTGCCAATGAATGTGGGTTTTATTCTGTTGGGAGAAAAGAAAGCACTACAAATTTTTCAAGTAGAGAAATGATCTGGGAAAGCCCTCTTTTTAATATGGTAATTCAAACAGTAAGAATGAAAAACGGGCCTGTCCTTATTAATTCAACCACTCAGCATAGTCAAGTTTGTGGTTTTCTATATTTGTGTCATTTCCATACATAATGTAACTCACTTTCCCCTTCATCAGTCCACCTTTTAGCTTCAATTGCTATATTCCAGTAAAAACAAAACAAGACCCATCCCACTAAAGTCAGAGAAATCAACTAGACCATATTTGTTCTGGTCCCAGCTGCCCCAATTTCCTGTGTGACTCTGGACAAGGATCTCAATCTCCAGGCTCTTAGCCATAAAACGAATGGCTAAACTGCCCTACCTAATAGATTCTAAGATGCACATTCTCCCACATTTAACATTCTGAAATTGCGATCTGTCTTACAATTGATGGCCCAACAATAACCACTGATGCAGCAGCAGCAGTCAAGATGTTCTTGTCACTGCCTACACATGCAGGAATATCAAAAGCATCAGCTTCAAAGCTAGCAGAATAAATGTCATGGATTTGGAAAAACTTCCAGGGATTCTTTTAAAACCTAGCAGGGAGGGAGTGGGAGAGATGGCGACTCAGGTGTATTTAGCAACACTCCCAAAGGAAGGTCTAGATTAGGTCAGTTCCATAAATTACAGAATGGCTTAAGAACCAACATCAATGACTTTTATATAACTACCATTCTTGATGGCAAAGAGGAGGTAATATGTGGAAAAAAACCAGACATGATGACTGTGAATCAAAAAATGGTTCAAAAAGTTGGAATCTGAAAATAAATAAGTTTTAAAGATATCAACCAATTCATTTCACTTGCATTTTCCCTTTTAATGTATGCACATGGATATGTTATTTTTAAAATCTATGTGTATTCATAGCAGCTTTATTTCTAATTGCCAAAAACTGTAAACAACCTGAATCATCATTAGGTGGATAGATAAACAAATTGTGGTATATCCACCTAATGAAATCTACTCAGAAATAAAAACAAATGAGCTATTGATACAAACGATGGCATAGGTTAACCCAAAATAATTATACTGGCCCTGGCCAGTTGACACAGCGGTAGAGCATCAGCCTGGTATGTGGATGTCCTGGGTTTGATTTCCAGTCAGGGCACACAAGAGAAGCGACCATCTGTTTCTCCACTCCCCCCCCCCCCACTTCTCTTTCTCTCTTCTCCTCCCGCAGCCATGGCTCGACTGGTTCGAGCGCATCGGCCCTCAGTTGTGAGCATGGCCCAGACGGGCAAAGCATTGCCCCAGACATGGGTTGCTGGGTGGATCCTGATCAGGGCACATGCAGAAATCTGTCTATCTCCCCTCATCTCACTTAGAAAAGAAGAAAAAAAATGAAAATTATTATACTGAATGAAAGAAGCCACAACAAAAAGAATATATAGGGAGTCCTCAGGTTATGACACAGTTCCGTTCCTACTACAGTGATGTAACCCAAATTTTGGTCTAAGTTGAAACATGCCCTAGCCTAAGTCACTTAACTATCCTAACACAGTTGTAAAATCATAATCTAGAACATAAAAACACAGCAAAGTCATAGAAAAAGGAAAAGGATATAAATATACTGCACTGTATACTGTATTGTAGTAACAGCCAAAAATGGCATAGGTAAGTGTGCTGGGGGACGCCAACTCCTTTACTCATATGTCGTGCTACTGCATATTCTTCCACCATGTGCAACCAAACTAGTTCGTCCACGTAGTCTATAAGTATGATGCTAGTTGTATAACCTGAAACACATCACAACTTTTTAAAGTTTTTATGGGAGTGAGGGTCATAAACTTGAAATGTTGCATGTTGAGACTGTCAAACCCAAAGACCCCCTGTAGATGGTATAACTCCATTTATCTAAAATTCTAGAAAATGTAAACTGATCTATATGACAGAAAGTAAGTCAATAGTTGCTTAGAGATTGAAGAGAGATAGGGAGAGACAGAGGGAGGGACTCCAAAGGGGCATGAGGAAACTGGAGGGTTATGCATATATTCACTACCTTGATTGTGGTGACAGTTTCACAAATGCGTGTGTATGTCAAAACTTATCAGATTGCACACCTTAAATATGTGTAATTTATTGTTTGTCCATTAAAGATTTCAGAAATCTGCATGCCTAAAATAGCTCTTTCAATAAAGTAAAAATTATATATATATTTACATCGTGTGTTTTACAATCGATGGTATCTTAGAGTTGACAAGATTCTATTTGTACTTCTATGCTAGGATTCTATCACTATATCCTGACTCCTCATCTTCCCTTGAAACAGATTTGCTCTCCTGATTTTCTAGATCATAGCATTATTCTACCATTCAGTCCCTTCCAAAGCTTAGACTCCTCCTCTTGGTTCCATGTCCACTTGGTTAGTACTTCTTGGAGAATCTTACAGCACAGTACTTTTCAGATCATCCCTTCCTGTCACTCTTGTTTTAGACTTTTGTTCCTCTGGGCAAGGACTACTCTAATTGCATCCTGAAAGGTTTCTGTTCTTCCCTATAACCCACCCAGAACACCATGATCAGATCACCTTTTCTTTTTCTTTCTTTTCTTTTCTTTTTTTTTTTTTTAGCAAGAGAGAGAGGAATGAACTGACAGGAAGGAATATAAAAAGCATCAATTATTCATTGTGGCACCTTACTTGTTCATTGATTACTTTCTCATATGTGCCTTGACTGAGGGGCTCCAGCAAGGAGAGTGACCCCTTGCTCAAGCCAGTGACTCTGGAGTCAAGCCAGCAAACTTGGACTCAAGCCAGCAACCCTGGACTTCAAACCAGCGGCCTTTGGGCTCAAGCCAGTGACCATGATCCCATGCTCAAGCCGGCAACCCCACACTCAAGCTGGTGAGCCCTCTCTCCAGCTGGCGACCTCAAGGTCTCGAACCTAAGTCCTCAGCATCCCAGGCTGATGCTCCATCCATTGCGCCACCACCTGGTCAAGCCAGATCATCTTTCTTAACACTGCTAACAAGCCACTACCCAGGTGAAAGACTTCCAATGGCACCCTTTTGTTTATAGAATAAAATTCAGACAGACCAGTGTCCAAAGCTCCCATAATTTGGACAAAGATCTTCACTTACTGTTTTCATTACTTTCCGAGGGGACCTTCTAATCTAGTTAAAATGGTTTATCTTCCTGGGGCACAGAGGAAGTTGACGGAAGACTATATGACTTTGGGTGAGGGGTATGCAACATAATCAAATGTCAAAATAACCTGGAGATGTTTTCTCTGAACCTATGTACCCTGATTGATTAACGTCACCCCATTAAAATTAAGTTTTAAAAATGGTTTATTTACCCTTTGTGGTAGGCAGAATAATGTCATCCCAAAGAAATCCACATGCTAATCCCCAGAACCTGGAAATGCTACTTTACATGGAAAGTAACCAGTGTGATTACTAAATAAAAAATGTTAAAACAGGGACATTATCCTGGATTATCTGGGTGGACCCAGTCACAAGGGCTCTTACAAGAGGAAAGAGAAAAGTGGAAGTCAGAGAACAAGATGTGCCCACAGAAGCAGAGGTTAAGAGCGATGCAAGTGCTCTGAAGATGAAGGGGCAGAAAGCCAAGAAACGTGCTGGCTGGGCCAGAGAGTGGCTGCTCCTCGCGGGCCTCCAGAGAGGGGTGCATTGGGCCCAGCCCGGGTGGTTCAGTGGGTAAGTGTTGACCACTGGACCCCTGCACCAGAGGTCACGGGTTCAACCCCCAGTCAGGGCACATGCAAGAAGCAATCAATGAAAACAATTCTCTCTCTTTCTTTCTCAAATCAATGAGGAAATTAAAAAAAAATTTTTTTAAATAAAGGAATGCATTGATTTTAGCTCAATGAAACCTGATTTGTACTTCTAACCCCCCTAAACTGTAAGTTAATAATTTTTTGTTGTATTAAGCCATCGAATTTTTATCAGCAGCAATAGAAAACAATATGTATATTCTCTTATCCATACACTTTCACTTTCCAACATAATTGTTCCAGATATCTTGTTTGCCCCTCCACACCCACCCCCATCCTGCTCTGTGCCCCAGGAAGAGGATGTAGTTACTCTGCATCAATGGCTTTACTCTTGCTCTCTGGCTTCTGTTTGGCCAATAGGAGGAACTAGCAGGAAACTGGAGGGCCGGGGGAGAGGAGGGGGAGGCTGGGCAGAGGCCACCAGTTCTCTGGGCAGCCTTCTCTGCACAGCTGCCCGCCCCATGCTGGCTTCAGTCCTGGGGTGGTGAGGGTCTCTGTGGCTAGGGCCAGATTTCTGCCGTATTGGATTCCTTAAACCCTCCCTACATCTTTGTAAATAGCCCTTTATTAAAATTCCTTCCAATTATTCAGTCTGAGCGTGTCCTGTTTTCTTATTGGGACCCTGGCTGATACAGTTATATTACTTGGAATGCCCTCCTTTGTTTACACGGCTTGTCCGTGGGCTCTGCTTTTAAGACCTGACTCCGATTCCAGCTGTGTGGGACCAGACTGTCAGAGCTGACTGAGGCCTTAAACATCAGCCAGTCCGGCAACGTAGACAGTTTTTCTCCTACTTCTCTAATCACTCCATCTTGGTCTCTTGACAATCCCTCTCCCTTCACCTTAATTACTGGCAGGTGGCACAGTCCTGTCTTACAACTTCTTTTCCCACACTACACATTTTCCCTGGGGGGAACTCATTGCCTCCAAAGTTTTAATTATTATCTATACTCCAAAGATCCCCAGATCCATATCTCTGTCCTAAACTTTGTTCCTGAGGGCTAGATTTATATATTTCCAATTGCCAAACTTCCATCTCTACTGGCTGCCTCAGGCTCCTCAGATGTCAGAAGTACTCTCATCATCTTCCTTTCCAATAGCTTCTCTACCGCTAGGATTGCCAATTTCAGGAAGTTGGCCCAGAAACCAGGGAGCCATTCTTGACACCTTCTCTTCCCATCTCTTCTCGACCCATCAACCACCAAGTCCTGCCTTTACCTAAATCTATTATGAACCCGCCTACTTCCCTCTACTGAACTCCCTCATCCCTCTTCCCCCCTTTTCAATCCATTCCCCATACAAATGACCAAAGTGATCTTTTTAAACAACTCTGCTCTGGTTGCTTAAAATTCTCCAGAGGCTTCCTGTTGCCTAGAGGATACGGGTTTAAATCCACAGTCTGGCCTCTGTCATCCTCATCAGCCTCACCCTGCACTGCATCCCCCCCATCCTCTCCTGGCTGCAGCCTCCTGGACCACGTCCAATTCCTGGATCATGCCTTCTGTTGTTCCCTCTGCTCAGAGCAGTTACCCCTCCCTCCTCTTCCTGCTCACTGCTGTTCCTCCTCATCTTCCAGTTTCAATGTAAGCTTCAGCTCCTCAGAGAGGCCTGGCTCTCTAGACCCCCAAGCAAGGTCTGAGTCACTCTGTATCCCTGTAACACATCCCCCCAACAGAGCTTTCCTTGACTTTATTGCAATTGCTTATTTTATCTTCGTCTTCTTTGCTAATCTCAGCAAGAGTGGGTGGGGACTGTATCAATTTTAGTTACTGTTATGATCCTGGCTTTCAGCAGGGCTCTTAAACCAGAGCAGGCATCTAACAAATATTGTGCAACAAATGTCAGATGAAGGAAATGAGCTCAGAGGCAGTGTGACCCACTGGTCCAGGGCTCATTGTACTATATTGACTGCCTCTGCCTCTGCTCTCTGTCACAGAATTTTCTAACAGCACTTGTGCCCACAGAAGTTGCTCTGCTTCAATTCAAATTGCCTATGATGGTAACAACTTGCTGTTCATTGCTTGCTCTTCCATTATATTTTCATGTATGTTACGTATATGGTTCTCTCCCCAGTTATACCACAAACTCTCAGAAGACAAGGACAATGTAGAAATTCTTTATACTCCTCCTCTAGCTCAGGTTTGTATGTTCATTCACCAAATACCTATTGAAAGCTCACATTTTCTAGACACTGCTGGGACAACAGGAGTAAACAAAACAGATGACATCCTGTGCCCTAACTGAGCTTATGGTTTAGCAGTGAGAGACACATCAATTAAGCAGTTAAAATAACATGTTAATAGTATGATACTATGCAACAACAGTACCTGGTAAAAAAAAATTGCACGTGCCAATGTACTAGGGGCTCTCAAAGACGGAGGTAAAGAAATAGAAGGTGGGCCTGACCTGTGGTGCCGCAGTGGATAAAGCATCGACCTGGAATGCTGAGGTCGCTGGTTCAATACCCTGCACTGGCCTGGTCAAGGCACATATGGGAGTTGAAGCTTCCTGCTCCTCCCTCCTTTCTTTCTTTCTTTCTTTCTTTCTTTTCTTTCTTTCTTTCTTTCTTTCTTTCTTTCTTTCTTTCTTTCTTTCTTTCTTTCTTTCTTTCTTTCTTTCTTTCTTTCTTTCTTCCTTCCTTTCTTTCTTTCTTTCTTTCTTTCTTTCTCTTTCCTTTCTTTCTTTCTTTCTTTCTTTCTTCTTTCTTTCTTTCTTTCTTTCTTTCTTTCTTTCCTTTCTTTCTTTCCTTTCTTTCTTTCCTTCCTTCCTTCCTTCCTTCCTTCCTTCCTTCCTTCCTTCCTTCCTTCCTTCCTTCTTTCTCTCTCTCTCTCTCTCTCTCTCTCTCTCTCTCTCTCTCCTCTCAAAAATGAATAATAAAAAAAAGAAAGAAATAGAAGGTGCATCCTCCTGGAGCACAACCTTGAGTTGAAGATTTGGGGAAAAACTAGTAATTATTATTTTTTAATAACAAATACAGATATACTATGGAGAAGAATGCAGTATTCACACAGCTTTTAAAAATCAAGTGGCAGGCTTCCGGCTCATGGCTGGCCTGCTTTAGCCCCACCCAGGCCCCAGAAGGGTTCACATTTGTCCTTTCCTCCTGTTAGTGATGCCACAGTGGAAAGTTTGCAAAGCACTGCCACAGCCTCACCTCCGGAAGAGCGTCTGTCCCATGGGGAGCATTCAACAAGCCCCGGAAGGAGGCAAGGCCCAGTCAGGCGTCGGGAGCCCGGGTGGGCACGCACACTGACCTAGCCAGGTGGAACACAGAAAATAGGGGTAGGGGCTTGAGCTGAAGGGAGAAATATTCACAAAAGAGTAAATAAAAGCTATGCAGAAAAACCCAGTGAAAAGTTTTTTAAACGGGCAAAACAGTGCTACAAATTGCTTTGGAGCACAGACTATCTTGGAAAGATACAAAGGACTCTTCATGGAAAGGACAGACTACCCTGGGAGAGGGGAGGAGAGAATGGGGAAGAGTGCGGGTGAGTTGGGAAGAGGGGAGAGGAGGGAAGAAGAGGGGAGGGAGGGGAGTGGAGGAGAGGATAGGAGAGGAGAGGAGAGGAGAAGAAAAGAGAGGAGAGGAGGGGAAAAGAGGGGAGAGGAGGGGAAAAGAGGGGAGAGGGGAAAAGAGGGGAGAGGAGGGGAAAAGAGGGGAGAGGAGGGGAAAAGAAGGGAGAGGAGGGGAAAAGAGGGGAGAGGAGGGGGAAAGAGGGGAGAGGAGGGGGAAAGAGGGGAGAGGAGGGGAAAAGAGGGGAAAGGAGAGGAGAAGAAGAGAGAAGAGGGGAGAGAAGGGGAGAGGAAGGGAGAGTAGGGGATAGTGGGGGAGAGGAGGGGATAGTAGAAGAGAAGAGAGAAGAGGGGAGAGAAGGGGAGAGAAGGGGAGAGAAGGGGAGAGGAAGGGAGAGTAGGGGAGATTGGGGGAGAGGAGGGGAGAGTGGGGGAAAGGAGAGAAGAGGAGAGAAGGGGAGAGAAGGGGAGAGGAAGGGAGAGTAGGGGAGAGTGGGGGAGAGGAGGGGAGAGAAGGGGAGAGAAGGGGAGAGAAGGAGAGAGAAGGGGAGAGGAAGGGAGAGGAGGGGAGAGTGGGGGAGAGGAGGGGAGAGAAGAGGGGAGAGAAGTGGAGAGAAGTGGAGAGAAGGAGAGAGAAGGGGAGAGAGAAGGGGAGAGGAAGGGAGAGGAGGGGAGAGTGGGGGAGAGGAGGGGAGAGAAGAGGGGAGAGAAGGGGAGAGGAAGGGAGAGGAGGGGAGAGTGGGGGAGAGGAGGGCCTTTGACTGAAGAAGGGGAATCTGGGCTTCAACTGTACTGGTGACAATTCAATCTCGAGTGAGGGTAGTCAGCAAATGAGAAGTTTTTTTTTTTTTTTAATTGTTTGATTTTAGTGAGAGAGGAAGGTAGGGAGAGAGAGACAGGAACAAACATCTGTTCTTGTATGTGCCTTGACTGGGCATTGAACTAGCAACCTCTGTGCTTCAGGATGATGCTCTAACCAACTGAGCTACCTAGCCAGAGCAAGAAGTTGTTATTCTTTATCACATATCTTCATTTCTACAATAGCCAATTTGTACAGAAGTCAAATCTACATTTTCTAAAACAAACAAATAGAATTAAGTCAGCATATTAACACATCCCTCATTAAAACTTGATCTTATATCTTTAATTCCTTTCTAGCTGTGGGTAAAGACAAAAACATGCACAAGACATACAGCCTGTGTTCTGGAATCTACCTATTTGAAGATGGCATAGTCAAGTCTATTTCCTTTTTTTAGACAACCAAATGGCCCCTGCCATAGTCTAGAAAGCCCTTGCAGGAGATGAAGGACAGAAAATAGGTTGAAATAAGGAGGAATTTCATACCAAAAAAAAAATGTGACAAAGAAATTGGAGAGAACAAACTGAAAGGGGAATGAGGGATAGATCTTATCACATGAAGAGTCTGTATCTGAGACTGCTGGTTTTTAACTTGCCAATCTTACAATGCAAAAATTGGCATAGCTCAAACTGTGCTTGAAAATAGTCTCTTTTTTTTGTGGATTTGTTGTTACATTTATTTATGAATTCATTGATTTTTTTTTTTTTAACAGGGACAGAGAGAGAGTCAGAGAGAGGGATAGATAGGGACAGACAGACAGGAACGGAGAGAGATGAGAAGCATCAATCATCAGTTTCTCGTTGCGACACCTTAGTTGTTCATTGATTGCTTTCTCATATGTGCTTTGACCGCGGGCCTTCAGCAGACCGAGTGACCCCTTGCTGGAGCCAGTGACCTTGGGTCCAAGCTGGTGAGCTTTTTTTGCTCAAGCCAGATGAGTTCGCACTCAAGCTGGCGACCTCAGGGTCTTAAACCTGGGTCTTCCGGATCCCAGTCCGACGCTCTATCTACTGCACCACCGCCTGGTCAGGCGAAAATAGTCTCTTTCTAAAACAATGTACCCACTAGTGATCATCTTCCTCCAGGTTCAGAACACAGAAAGCTAAAAGTATGAGCCCTGGAGTCAACCTGGGTCTGAGGCTACAGATCGATGATTGATGACAACCTCTCCAAGCCTCTTTTCCTTCCTCTATGGGAAAAAACCAGTACTTAGAAGGCAGAAGTGATGCTAAATGTGATAACGTGCATAACAGGTCAAGTGCCTACCACATACAAACCTCAGTCAAAGCCATTCCTCATTTGTCCTTGATCTGGGGATAATCTTCTATTTGGGGTATTTGTTCTGTTATTTTTTGTCAGGATCTGTTGAATATACAGAGGCAGTGTCTTATAAGTGCCCTGAGTCAGTGTTGCCAGGTGTAGTAGCAAGCCACCATGTGTAGGCTTTCAAAAGTGTGAGATAGGTTTCCACCAGAGCAGAATAGTAGCCAAGAAACTTCCTGGCTGGGGCAGAAGCTCTTTAGCATGGAAGCCTAACTGTCTGCCCAGACTGCCGCTGTTTCCTAATTCTCTTGTCAGATTCTACTTCCTGCTGCTGCCTTATCCCTTTGCTTGGCCTATTCTCTGTTTTCTGAGGAGTCTCTGTTTCTGTCTCCTTGCCTTCCACTTGGGTATCTGTATCTTTTCAGTTTTTAACTGCTTATAGGTGCTAGCCATGTCCTTTCATCTTGCCTTTAGGAAGTCATGAGCTTTTCACTTCCTGGCCGGCACTATGGGCTCCCTACTTTTTGTCTGTTGACTCACGTACCCTCCTGGGTTCTGCCTGCTTATGTAGTTTTTGACCCATCTAGCTTGTCCCTTTTTCTGGTACCTGTATCCCAGGTTTTGACCAATGCTTGGTTATGACTTACGGGTATTGTGTGCACCTTGACTCACAACTGATTAGTAAGATGATAAGCAAGATATTTAGCAACTGGTATGGAATGGGCACTGCCCAAACAGAATGGCTGTCAGCTATACACAACAGAGATGGTCGTTGTTGTGTGTAGTGGCTGAACAGCAGTCCAGCTTGCTAGTCTCTAGATTCCTCCAACCACTGTGATGAGAGGACTCCTGTTTCTTTCTTAGGTCTGGGGCCTCAGATTGCTTCTTACTTCTTGTGTTCAGGCTTAGTATGGCTAGCCTTGTGCCCCACTTCATGAACTCCTGTTAGCTATGGTCCTAAAGCTGATCTTCTCATTCCCACAGTATTCAGCTGTCACTAGGGGAATCCAGAATACGGGTGACACACATGAAAGACAGGGAGTAGTCTTGATGCCAAAACTTGAAAGCAGTAATATATATATTTAACGTATAGAAAAAATATCCTTGTAGCAAAACGTTGTGTATAATATTAAGTGAAATCTCTTAAGACTTATTTCTGCTTTCTTGGTCTGGAAATAGGAAGTCTCTTTTGCACCTGCTTTCTATGAGCCTTTTCAAACTACTTATAGTCTATAAGGAAACATTTGGTTGTATGTGATTTACCCTACAACTTCTGTTCTATCAAAAAGCTGGACCTGTTCTTTCTCCAACTCTTCCCTACCTCAAAATAAAAAGAGCCACAACCTGCCCTGGCCTGTTGGCTCAGTGGTAGAGTGTTGGCCCGGCATGTGGAAGTCCCAGGTTCGATTCCCGGTCAGGGCACACAGAAGCAGCGCCCATCTGCTTCTCCACCCTTCCCTTCTCCTTTCTCTCGCTCTCTTCCCCTCCTGCAGCCAAGGCTCCACTGGAGCAAAGTTGGCCCAGGCTCTGAGGATGGCTCCATGGCTTCCGCCTCAGGCGCTAGAATGGCTCCGATTGCAGCAGGGCAATGCCCCAGAGGGGCCGAGCATCGCCCCCTGGTAGGCATGCCGGGTAGATCCCAGTTGGGTGCATCCCAGTTGGGCGCATGCAGGAGTCTGTCTGTCTGCGTCCCCCTGCTTCTCACTTTGGAAAAATACCAAAAAAAAAAAAAAAAAAAAAAAAAGAGCCACAACCTGAAACATCCTACATTTACACAGATCTTGAACATAGAGAGGAAAGAGACAGTGCTTCCAGGATGGTTCTTGGGTAGGGCTAGAATTTCTAAGGTTTGGGAATTATTAATAACTTGAAGTTAGAGTTAGGAGATGGGGTGTCCTAAAAAAAATAACTAATAGTAGCCAAAATGAATCAAAGAAGGGAAATTTCTGTGATCCCACTCATACCTCCAGTAGGATTTAAATGCTGGGAACTCAAAGCCACAGGTTCACTGTGAGTGCCCCACAGACTCATTACAGTTGTCTGTCTCCAACCACACAGTCCTCTACAATGCTTTCTCTTTATTTCCGTATTTATCGATATCCCCTGATTTTTTTTTTTATTTAAAAAGTTTCAATCTATAAAAAGGTAAAAGAGGAACACAATAAGCACCTGTACGCCATAGTCTTTGATTCACCAAATGTCATTACTTTGCTGGATTTCTGAGCTTAGTCCTCCACTCTTTTACTTTTTTTTCCTGAACCAGCTGAAAGTTGCAGATGTCATGACACTTTGCCACTAATGCCCACATCTCAAAAGAATGAGGACAGTGTCCTACATAACCACAGTAGCACTACTGCATTTAAGATTTTAAAAGTAATTCCATGATATTAAGTCCATGGTCAACTTTCCCCAATTGTCTCCAAATCATGTCATCGCTCCCCCCCCCCCCCATCTAGGATCCAAAGTTCACACACCCCAACTGGTTGTTACATCAGTTGAGTATTCTAATCTACAATACCCCCCCCCCCAAGTCTTTTTGGCAGGAACACTCAATAGGTGAAGTTATGACCTTATGGCATCCCGATAGGAGACTGATTCTAGGTACTGGTAAGCCTGCTCACTAAGCTCAAGCGATAACCCCCTCATCTCTACACTGTAAGGACACATTTTTCCTAGGTAATCTGTGGCGAGATACTTCTTGAAATAATGTGAAAAATCCTGTTTTCCAACTATCTTTCACTCAAAGGTTTTGTACCTGTGCATGAGTCCTTGTCTGAATCTGTTATGTTAGGGTTTGCACTGCACTGGTTTTCTGGTTCTCTCATGCCTCCTACTGTGTAGTACTTATTATTGAAATAAACCCATTAGTGCCCACCCTCTTTTTCCTCTGTATATACTCTCTGGGTACTTCTTGCTGGGGCTGCCTCCCTTATTGACCAAATCTGACCACAGCCCAGCCTTGGGGAGCCATTTGCTTCTCCCTTTACCTGCTGATCTTATCCCTCACTTTTGGCAAATTAAAAACAAACACAACACGTTGCCAACAAATTTACAGTAATCTACAAAAATTAAAACAGTGGTAATACATATTTATTGGGTTAAACTAAAGAGAGTATATAGAGAAGGGGGAAAAAATTATATTGCCTAAACCCTGAAAAATCTTTCCTCCTCACTAGGGTAAAGCCACTCGTTTGGTCACAATTAGGCTTTTCATAATGGTGTTAGAGCACTCTTCAGTCCCCTGATATGAGAATCTTAGAAGAACAGAGATTTAGAAATCATTTACCCAAACGTCCTATTATACATGGAGGAAGAGGCTCAGAGAGGTGAAGGGACTTGTCCAGAGTCCCTAGCTTCTTACTGGTAGAGCCAGACAGGAGCCTCTCTTAAAAATACCTGCTCCAATGTTCTTTCCACTCCAAGTGCCTCGTGATTCCGAGGTTTCATGGGCAAGATGAAGCCTGGCATTTCATTGCTAATTTGCATTTTGCCTGCATCGTCTTCCCACCTTTGAAAACTTTAAAAATTCCCATTAGAAATCTTTTGTTAATAATATTACCAAAGCACTTAAAAATCAATCATTTCTGCAGGTCAACAGGGAAAATTTAGGAAGACTCAAGGGAACAGATACTACCATTTCTTTAACCAGTAAAAATAGAAGGGCCCTGCATCAGGGCGTTCTCAAAATGCTGCTTTCCGGGAGGATAAACGCCCTGCGGGTGACAGCTCCGGGGATCTTAGAAAAAGACGCCAGCTGGAGTCTACCCTTCCCCATCCTTCCCCATCCCTCGTTTTATCGATGCAGCGAGAGGCATCAGTTAGGCTCCAGGAGCCTGTCAAACGTTCACCAGAGAGGAAAAGTGGGGAACAAAGCCCAGGGTGAAAAAACCCAGCCCCGCAGCCCGGGGAGGACAGAAGACCGCACCCTCACTGCAGCAGCCGGGCGGGCTGCAGGGGCTGCAGGGGCTGCAGAGGCTGCAGAGGCTGCGGAGCTGCAGCGCAGGGCGTGGGACCCACACCCCGCAGGCGCCTCCCGACCGCGCAGCCCCGCGCAGCCCATCGGACCGGGGAGAAACGAGACCGCCAGGCTCTCCGCGCCCAGCCGGCCGAGCGCCAACGCCGCGGAGTGTCCTCCTGCCGCAGGGAGGGCGCAGCCGCCCCCGCGCTGCGAACCGGGACTGCAGACAGCGCCTGGCCCCGGCCGGCCCCCACCTACCCCCGGCGCGCTCACCCGTCCGTGCACCCATCCCGGAGCCCGCGGTGCGAGCCGTCAGTCCGTCAGCCCCGAGGTGGCGGGGCCACAAGCAGGGGCGGCGCCGTGGCCGGGAGAGCACGGCGATCAACAGGCGGCTCCCGGCTGGCGGGTGCGGCGCCCGGGCGCGTGGCGGCAGCGGAGCAGCCTGGGAAGCGTAGTTCCGGCGGCACGCCGCGGTCGCGCGGAGGCGGGACCCCCTGTCTGGTCCCCGCGGCCACTCCTGTCCATCTCTGCAAGTGTCTTCCCCGAGAATCTCCTTTCCGACCCCGTAACCGCTGCGGGCGAGGAGAGCCTCAGCCTTGGGGCAAAGCTGTGCAGGCTCCTTTGAGAAGCTAAGGGCTACCAATAGGGTGGGTGGCAGGGACTCTTCAAGCCAGTGGGGAGCTGTTGGGTGAGTGAGCATCCATCCTTACCTGGACGTCTTGTCAAGATCCAGTTCAGATATACAGACCAGGCTCAGATACTGACCAGGCCTGCCCTAGGTCTTAGTGGCTTTACAGGTGCCTGGGGCGCAAACGTGGGAAGGAGTACATGCTGGAGTGTGTGCTTGGGGGTAGGGAGGTAAGCAAGCAGATGTAGTTTGGGGGCGACAGTGTTTGAGAGCCCACGTATATGCAGTGGCTTCGTTAGAAGTGAGGCTGAACAATTTAGCCTCTGAGAGCCTTATTATCCTCATCTGTAAAGTAGGCTTAAAGCATGAGTTGTGAGGACCAAACCCGGATTAGGTGCATTAGAGAAAGCGCCTATGTCTGGCACTTAGCACATGCTCCATAAAGATTCCTTCCTTGGAGTTACAAGGACCTTCCCAGGCACACTTTTTACTTGGAAAGCTAAACTAAAAATAGTTGGGCCTTGTTGGGCTGGGTAAATAAATGTTAAAACCCACGGGGTTTGTGACTGTCAGCTGTTTAGCTGGTTCACTTCATCTCTGAACATGCACTGAGATGTCCTCTCTGCCAGGTTCTTGGAAGCTACAAAATAAAGAAAATACTGTCTTGTCTAAAGCATGGAAGTGGATGCAGTGACATAGGAACAAAGACCAAAAGTATAAAATACATGGGATGATGGGATTACTTTCCAGAAGCTGTTTCTGATTAGGTCTGATCTCCTTTTAGAACCCTTGGTGTATACTTATAGTGTAACTCTTGTTTATAGCACTTACCTCGACAGTTTAAGGTAGTTGAGTTTCGTAAGTAGCTACAATGCAGCATTTCACTCTTTATTGGGGTTTGCATCTCAGTGATGTGGTGGAAGAACAATGAACCAAAGGATGGATGCAGCATTGCTGGTGTAATCTCTGAAATAGGCAAAGGGTAAATGGAGGTGAATCAGCATCATAATCTGGCATGACCTGTGCAGTAATCATGGGACCAAAAAAAAAGTGCTGCAGAGGAAATTCCTTGTTTGAAAATAATAACATTGCTTTGCAGTCATGAACATACTTTCCTATTTATGTTCTTACTTAATTTTTGCAACAACCTTTGAGATGCAGTGAAGATTTTTCTCCAGTCAGAGTTCTAAGAGGCATAGAGCAGTGATATAACTTATTTAAGGTCATCCAGCTGGTCAGTAAACCTATCTTTTCTCTTTCCACCATGGATACTCTGGGTTTTCCTGAAAGAAGCACCCTCATAAGAAAGAGCAGCAAAGGTTTGATATAGCAAAGATACTTAATAGTGTAAAATGTCGGTGTGTGATGAAATTAATGGAGCATTATTCTGACAAAGACTTTGAAAGAAAGCAGGGGTAAAATGATTTAAGTTAAAGTCATAGTTGGCAGCCAGAGCAGAGATAAAAGAGCTATCTGACAGTCCCTGAGCCATGTGTAAGCTCCAGGAGGATGTTGATACCAAACTAAAGAAAAAAAGTTGTGAAAAGAAACTTCTAATCAATCTGTTTGTACCAGGAGGGCTAGAGCTAGTAGGTGTTAATGGATGAGTAAGGAAGGTAGAGCACTTAACTTAACCTTTGTATTTTTTTTGAAATTTTTTGAATTTTTCTGAAGTGAGAAGCAGTGAAGCAGAGACAGACTCCCACATGTGCCCGACCGGGATCCACCTAGCAAGCCCACCAGGGGGCGATGCTCTGCCCATCTGGGGCGTTGCTCTGTTATAACTGTAGTCATTCTAGCGCCTGAGGTGGAGGCTATGGAGCCATCCTCAGCACCTGGGCCAACTTTGCTCCAATGGAGCCTTGGCTGTGAGAGGGGAAGAGAGAAATGGAGAGAAAGGAGAGGGGAGAGGGTGGAGAAGCAGATGGACACTTCTCCTGTGTGCCCTGGCTGGGAATTGAACCTGGGACTTCCACACACCAGGCTGACGTTCAACCACTGAGCCAAGCGGCCAGGGCTAACCTTTGTATTTTTAATGTTGGAACTTAATGGAGCCTGACCGGTGATGGTGCAGGGGATAGAGTGTCACGGGTTCAAAACCTGGGCTTGCCTGGTCAAGGCACATAAGGGAGCTGCTTCCTTTTCCCTTCTGAATAAATAAAAAATCTTTAAAAAAAGGTGAAAATTTAAAATTGAAACAGACATCCTAGAGTTGGAAGGGACCTTGCAGATGATCTTGTCTAGTCTTTTCTTCATGCAGATAAGGAAGCTGATACATCAATAGTAAAAGTCACTTGGTAGAAAGTGAAAAATTCTGTGTGGTAGTTATAAAGAAGTGTTTTTGTTTTCACCATGGTAAGTGTAGCATACTTCATTAGAAACATGTAGTAGATACAGTTGCTTGGCTACTCAACATTCATTCCACCCTCTTCTTCTTCACAGGAGCCAGTACAAGTGTTCACCCAGTAGGGAAGGTGACCCTATTACCATCTCAGAGGTATACTCCTAAATCATGGGCAAGGGGACTGGCTAGTGAGAGATTAGAGGTGGGAATGTGACCTCATTCTGGCCTGGGAGACTGAGGAGAGGCCTGCTGAAGGCCTTCAAGGAAAGGTTTTCTTGCTTTTAAGCAGAGAGAGAGATACAGGGAAATATGCCACCATCTCCACTGGATGCTTTTGCATATAGCTGTCTCATCTGATACTGTAATAGCCATCCTAGAACCATCAAGGGATCTAGCCTTAGGACAAAGTCAACACACTGGTGATGGCAGAGTAAAGAGATAGAATGAACCTGGGTCTGTGATGTTGTTGTTGAGTCAGTAAGTCAATCAGCCCTGATCTGCCCTACTTCTGGATTTCTTGTTATGTGAGATAATAAATATCCTTATTGTTGAGTCAACTTGAGATGGAGTTTTCTGTTACTTGAAACTGAAAGCATCCTAAGTGCTACAGATGAAATGTAAAAGTAAGTTCTTTGGGTAGACTGAAAGACTGCTTCCCAGAGTTGATAAAAACAAATAAGAACCACAACCCACAGGCAAAAGATGGGGATATTATTATGTAATAGAGGGAGATATGGGTTTTAACATTAGGCAGACCTGGGTTTGAATCCAGACATTTACTGCTTGCTTGACTGTGACCAAGTCTCTTTAACCTCTCTATGCCCATTTTCTTCATCTCTAGACTGGGTATAATAATATTATACTTACCATATAGAGTCAGTACACAGATTCAGTTAGATAAATTGTGTCAAGTATGCTACAAAGAATATGGTAAGCACTACAGCATTGGTGACCATGTTGATGAACCATGAATTAAGTCATATTTATAGTGTAATTGGCAGCAAGCATCTAAAAGTGAATCACTATATCATGTTAAATGATGTCACAATAATGCAATCAGCATAAAACCAAAATTGAAGAAGGAAAAATAAATATACAAAAAATTCAATATAAGACACAAAATGTAGATAGTAACTTTTATTTTTTGGATTAGGGAGAAATCAATATAAGAGTCACAGGAAGACTAGATATTTGGAAACAGCCTAGGTATCTAGGGGGATACAACTCACAAAGAACTCTAACTATAAAATATCAACAAAGTATTAGTTCAAGCTGATTATTTTCTTAGATTTAGAGAAAACTCCAGTGAAGATCACAAAAAGGAATTACGGAGAAAATTCTGAGAACTGTGTAGGATTTATTTCAGAATGTTTTATAATTGTTTTGGGTATGTTTTATGACCCAGGATTTATTATGACTAGAGAAATTGAAAATAACTAGAGGCAGCTTAGAAATTAGCCTAATAAAGAAATGGGATGGCTTTTGAGTCTCTATACATGTTTGGTGGTAACTTCTTCCTGCACTTTTACAGAGGCCTTGGTCATTTCTTTAAAGGAATTAAGTGACCATTACCTGGACTTTTTCCTACTTGGCTCATTTTCTGCCCCTTAACTTTATTTAGATACATACTGTTCTGTCTTTTGGTAATCTCTGACTTCTCAAAAATCACTTTCCTGTTCTCTTATTTAGGCCTGTCTCCCCCTTCCTTTTAATTTAGCATTTCCTTAATTATACTAATTCTGAGGGGGGAAAAGGGGTTCCATGGTCAAATGAATTTGGGAATTAAGGTGTCAAGCAAAATTTAATAGCTTACTTTACAGTAGGACTTCTAAAGCCTTCAGTATTCTTATATGCATTGTGAATCTCCAAAAGGAAAATAAAGCTTGCAACGTTTTACTGTATAGATGCAGTTGTGTACAAAAACCAACTCTGTCTTTGTGTTCTGGCTCATACTATGATCTTTGTGTTCTGGCTTATGCTGTGATCTTTAACCACCCTTACTGTCCTATGTAAGCATATCTAAAAAGTCTTCTAGTTGATGATTATCTGTGTTCCATACAATGTAGCCATAAATATGTTTGTTAGTAATTGCCAGAATAGCATCAAAACCAACCTAAATATATTATATTAAACTGGTGATAGAATTGATTATAAATTATTCTCTATCATAAGACCACCAGGAGGTATGGCCCCTGGTGCATACTGCATTCTCTGTCCCTTTGTCTTGTCAATCATCAGTACTTGAGTTATATTGTTAAAAAAAAAAAAAAAAAAAAAAAAAAAAAATATATATATATATATATATATATATATATATATATATATATTTATATATATGGCCTGTTTGGTGGCACAGTAGATAGAGTGTTGACCTGGGATGCTGAGGTCTCTGGTTCAAAACCCTGAGGTCACTGGCTTGAGGCACAGGATCATCAATATGATCCTGAAGTCGCTGACTTGAGCCCAAAGGTTGCTGTCCTGAAGCCCTGGGTCGCTGGCTTGAGCAAGGTGTTGCTGGCTCATCTTGAGTGCCCTGTCAAGTCAAGTAAGTCATGTATGAAAAGCAATCAATAGACAACTAAAGTGAAGCTACTATGAGTTGATGCTTCTCACTTTCTCCTCTCTCTTTTTTCTTTCTCTTTCCTTTTTTCCTTCCTTCTTTTCTTTCTTTCTTTCTCTCTCTCTCTCTCTTTCTCCCCACCTCTCTTTTCCTTTCTAAAAAAATGTACTGTAATAGGGGTCTGTTAGAGGAGAATAAATTGTACAGAAATGCTGGGTCTGTCTGCTATAACCCTACATTCTTGTATATAATAAATATATTGTACAAATAAATTCTATTATATTTTATGGAGTTGTCTGCATTGTTCTTCAATCTGAAAATACCTTATAATAATAGCTGCAAAGGCTATTATACCTTTGCCCCACTGTTGGACATTATCCAATTAATTGATCATGAAACACTTTCCAAAGAATACCTAATGACACAGCATATAAATAAGTTCATTAATCTTCAAATAAAAACATCAAAGTTCGCCTGACCAGGCGGTGGCGCAGTGAATAGAGCGTTGGACTGGGATGCTGAGGACCCAGGTTCAAGACCCCAAGGTTGCCAGCTTGAGCACGGGCTCATCTGGTTTGAGCAAAAGCTCACCAGCTTGGACCCAAGGTTGCTGGCTCAAGCAAGGGGTTACTCGGTCTGCTGAAGGCTCGTGGTCAAGGCACATATGAGAAAGCAATCAATGAACAACTAAGGTGTCACAATGAAAAACTGATGATTGATGCTTCTCACCTCTCCGTTCCTGTCTGTCTGTCCCTGTCTATCCCTCTCTCTGACTCTCTCTCTGTCTCTGTAAAACAAACAAATAAACAAACAAAAAAAATCCAAGTTCTTCAGTAAACTTTTCCTTAGTGGAAGACATGTTATATGCTATCTCACTACTAATTTATAATCTCTTAAGGCAATTTCTTCTATTTTCTTGAAGTATTACCTTATCTAATCTATATATTGAAACTCTGGGGTTCTCTTAGGTCCTGGGATGGGCTCCCTGAGTACCACCCGAGAGTTGTATGGAAGATCCTTGCTAATTTAGTTTTCATGATCTTTTTACTACACCTCAAGTCAACTAGTTTTGAAGCTTAATTCAAGACTTTAAGCTAGACACTGCTGAGCTAAAAAGATGACTAAGATCTAGTTACACCTTCCAGGAGCATTATAGAGGCGATAAGACAAGTATATGACACAAAACACAAGTTAAATGCTAAACAAGAGGTACAAACCACCTTGGGATTCAATGGAAAAACCATAATTGAGTAGTAGGGAAAGGGCACAGGTGAGATGGATCGGAAACTTTCATGACGAATGTATCATTTGGGATAAGCCTTAATTAAAAAAAAAAATGTACACAGAGAACATTGGAATAATAGCATTAGAGGTGGAGGGTATAGCAAATGCAAGGCATGAAGATAGAAAGAGGGGCAAGTCCATGTGTGTTTGGCAGGAGCATATGGAGTGTACAGGATGACCTGTAGGTTGGTGATAACCAAAGCATGGAAAATAAAAATGTAAAGAATAGCTTGAATGCCACTGAGAATTATGTTAATTCTGACCACAGGGAGCCACTGAAGAACTTTTGCTTGGTAGGGTGATGTGGGGACGACTTGCTCCTTTCCCATCATTTACTCTGTCTCCTGAGTTCTAGGGCATTTGTCTCTGTCCAGCACTGGAACACAAGGAGACTTCAGCCAATGAAACAAACTTCCAGTCTCCTAACCTGCCTCTGTGTGGAATACTATCGCGTGCCAGAATATTGAGGAGAGTGTGTTTAAGATGAAGGATACAGATAAGAGGTCATTGGTAGATTTGATGATAATACTTTGGGGAAGTTGTGATTTCAGTATTAAAGAGGAAACCAAACCGATGAAAAAAAAATGTGTGCAGATAGTAAATTTTAAGCACTGAGCCGGTAAAATAGACACTACCTAGTCAGACTTGAAGGCAGCCCAGGACTAAAATTGGTACTGGTGTGCAAAGACAGGTGAAACCCAAACAACTGGAGGTCTTAGAAGCACTCTCCTCCTGGTGTAATGTTGAAAGGACCGGACCGTCCAGGTTGTTGACATGGGCATGGAGAGGATATTTGTTTAATGGTGTTAAGGTTTTCTGAAATATACTTAGAGGTCACCAGGTAATCGAGTGGGGAGAGGGAAGTAACGTTGGCATGGAGAGAGCCTGAGATCTGAGAAAGCTAGCGCCTGCTGGGGAATCAATGAAGGGGGCAGAGCAAAGCTTGGGTTCTTTGCTCTGGTCAGGGCAGGGCTCTAACCAGGCTCAGGCGGCCTGGCGCAGGTTCCAGCTGGGGCCGAGGACACCTAAGGATTGGCCGCTCTGAGCTCGGTTTCTTCGCACCGCAGGGCCTCCCGAGGCCCGGCGGGAAGGGTGGAGCGCAGCAGTCGGCAGGGCGCTGCGGGAGCTGGTTTCACCCTTCCCCCCGCAGGTGCGCCGAGGGGAGGCGGGACGCGGGGGGGGGGGGGGTGCCCGCCATGCCAGGCCTGCATCTTCCCGCCGCCGCATCCAGCCCGCCGCCCCCACAGCACCGCCATCCGCAGCCTCAGTGAAGAGGAAGCAGGGGCGGCCGCGGCAGAGGCGGAGGCACCGCCCTCTTGGCCCGCTTCCCGACCCGGCGGCCTCCGCAGGACCCATGGCGGATTCCTCGCCCGCGCTGGCTCTGCTCCGGGAAGGCGGCCCCCGCGCGCCCCGACCCTCGGCCCCCTTGTCGCCGCCGCGATCGGGCACGGGCTCCGAGCCGGAGGAGGCCGAGCTGTCGCTGAGTCTGGCCCGCACCAAGACCCGCTCGTACGGCAGCACCGCCAGCGTGCGGGCGCCGCTGGGCGCCGGCGTCGTGGAGCGCCTAGTGGAGCACCGGGTCCGCGCGGGCGACACGCTGCAGGGCATCGCGCTCAAGTACGGAGTCACGGTGAGCACCGCGCCGGCTGCAGCGATGGTGGTGCGGGAGCCGCGGGAGGAGGGAGGGTGAGGGAGAGGAGGAGGAAGACAGGCTCGGGGCGGGGCATACGAGTAGTGGGGGTCGAGGAGGCTGCCATCTGTCCCCCGAAGGCTCGGCCCCAAGCGCTGGCCCTGTGCGCGCTGCCGGCAGCAGCAATGGTTCCCAAAGCTGGCCCTGTAGCCAGAGGGGCGGGCCGCCAAGGCTCCCTCCCCAGGTAGGTGCATCGGGTTCTCAAACTCGGACCAGATCTGTCGCGTGAGGAGGGCCAAAGAGGACCGGCGCTTTGGCATCACCGTCAACCAGGGTCACCTGATTTCTAGTTTCATTTATACCACCGCTTATATAGTTAGTTACGTAAAGCTGAACTGTCCTGTGGACTTGGGCAAAGAATTTTGTTTTCTGGTGTAAACAAGCACTGTGATGAGTCACGAACGGTAGTTGTTCCCGCAGGATGCCCTGGTTTTATCGATTATACTTCTTTATTTAGAAGTGAAATTACACCCCCGGCAACTGTGAATGTGACACCTGTCGCTAAGCAGCAGCCAAGACCTGTGGTCTAGGTGAGCTGGAGAGCTGTGTTTATTATAAATTTATAAGTGTGTGTGTCTTGGGCATATTCCATTACACTTCTGGGAAGAACATGGAAACCTGAGGGAACATATTGTTTCATTAAAATTACTTATAATTAACTCTGAGCTATGTGATGGCCTTTTTGCATTTGAGTTCTGTATCAGTTTTCAATGTTCTTTCCTGAAGCACTTTAGTCAGTGATGGGAAGAAAGGTGATCTTACATCTTACCTATATCTTTCTCTTAAAGTGAAACTCTTTCTGGCCTTTCACTGAAGTACAGAAACTGAGTACTCGCTTTTGCACATTCAAGCTGGTATGTGTTTACCTAGCAGGTCCTTCCATCATTTAAACATTTTGAGAGCAGGGATCCTGCTCTGCCTGTGTGTACTAAAATTTTCATAGTCCCATTGTACCCTCTTGGGAGTTTCTAAATGTGAACTTAAAACTATTATTCTAATGTGCATTAATGGGGCCTGGTTTGGGTCAAAGCCAGAGGAAAGCAGAGTTGGCAAATAAGAGTAACTATCTTCTGCTGAATGCCTGCTGTGTGCCAGGCATTGCATTTGTCCTGTCCCATCTTGTTCTTACTCAATTTGATTTTCATAATAAGCCTTGAGATAGGTGCAATTAATCTCCTCTTTACAGATGAGATGCTGGATGAGAGGTAAGGATGTTCCAAGTATGCTTATTCACTGAGACTAGCTTGAATCCGCACAGTGCTAAAGCATTTGCTTTTCTCTGGGTATTACTTCTGATTTCCATACATATTTTTATCCTAGTCTTATCAAGGTCTCTCTTAACATCTCAGTGACTGAAGAAGGATCGTCTTTTCTGTCTGGTACCTACGGTCTTACCTATTAGGCCAGGATGACTGCACCTAGGAATTTACGATATCCAGAAAAGTGATATTTTTCTGGTCACTACCCACATCAATCTCTCTGCCACCCACCTTCCTCCATGGTTTCACTTGAGTTACTTAGAGCTTCTAAACATCTGCTCACTGCAGGTCTCCACCTTAGATCAAATGCTTTCTAACTTATGCTTTTTGTTAATATATTTCTTGTTGTTCATAACCCTATTACCCCTTTCTGTTAAAGTATAAATCAGATTTTTCATTAGTTTTATAAAGACTTGATTTTAAAATGTTAAGCTCAAGTATAATGAATTGAGGATTATAATCTATAGCCACAAATAGTCTGTTACAGGGTTTCTCAACTCCAGCACTATTGATATTACAGACTGTATTTATAACTATTTTATGTTGTTGGGGGTAAGGGGCTGTTCCATGCATTGTAGGATGTTTAGCAGCATCTCTGACCTCTGCCTATAGATGCTGGTAGTCCCCCACCCCCATCCACACATTGCCAAATGTTTTCTGGGAAGAAACTCACTCTTGTTTGAACACTACTGGTTTATGACATATATATCATTTACGTTGGGCCCTGAACTATATAGTTGATTAAATTTTTAGAGACTCATCCACTGATTATGTAGAACCAGCGAAAGGGATAATACTGTAACAGTAAAGTGATATTCTTTTGGACTAAAAAGCAGTGGTACATATATACAATGGAATACTATGGGGCTATGAAAAAGAAGGAAATATTACCTTTTGCAACAATATGAAGGGACCTGGAAACTATTATGTTGAGTGAAATAAGCCAGGCAGAGAAAGAAAAATATCATATTACCTCACTCATTTGAGGAATCCAAGGAATAATGAGAACTGAGGAACGGAATTGAGACAGAGTAGGGATCAAAGGGACCAGAGGAAAAGAGGACAGAGGGAAAGGGGATGATAGGATGGGATAAACCTGAAGGGAAGGGGGGAGGGCGCAGTAGGGAGGAGGGCAAGGAGATGTTGAAGGGAATAGGGGGGAGGGGGATGCATTCGGGGTGACCCTAGAATCTATGTAAACACAATTAATTAAATAAAAAATTTATAGTGAAAAAGTGATATTCTTTAATTAATATCAGTAGATATTAAATGGATTTACTCATTGTAAATTGAGATTTTAGGTGGATGCTAAAAAAGCAGTAAAGTTTTCATCTTTCACTGAGCAGAAAGAATTTGAGTAAGTTTCTAATATTGACCACCAAGATCATCAATACTGTATATTCAAACTATTGTAAAGAAGTAGGTGGTAAGGTGTTGGAGATTTAGAGACCCAAGGCATTGCTCCTGGAATTTAAGAGTAAGCCCTCCCCCCCCCTCCCGACACACATACAAAATAGTGATCCTAGGCAAACATTTGATTTGAACATTTCATGTCTGGCAAGAGCAGAGCACAGCTCCACGATCTTACTCAGTAGAGCAAGAACTCTCTGGGAAGCCTGTCTGCCAATGACAGCTCCCCAGCCACCCAGCTGGGAGCCCAAGCAGGACCTCAGTCCCTCCATGGGGGAGACTGGTAAAAGCCTAGTATTTTCAGTATAAGAAGGTTCCCTGCCCTGGCTGGATAGTTCAGTTGGTTAGAGCATTGTCCCAAAGTGCAGAGGTTGCCGGTTCAATCCCTGGTCAGGGCCCATACAGGAACAGATTGATGTTCTTCTCTCTCGTTCTCTCCCTCCCTTCCACTCTCACTAAAATCAATAAATAATTTTTTTTTAAAGAGGTTCTCAGAACAGAGCCTCTGACATGAAGCGAAGATGGAGATGTGGTTGCCAATCCTGGGTTATTAGGGAAAAAACTTGGAAACTGGTTCTCTGAAGTAGAACTCAGTGGCTAGCAATGTACATCCGAGATGTGAAAACAGGTGTGTTCCTCAAACTTGCCTGGGAAGGAAAATGCCCTGGGACAGACTAAAAAGAAAGGCTTCTAGTTGACCATGAACATACTGGGTCAAAATATCCAGAAAAAGGACCCAGGCATCATGTTTTATATGCGTGGCCTGTTTGCTTTTTTTTGCGAAGGACGGTCCCTTTTTGGGGCCTTTGCATTTGCTGTTCCATCTATCTAGAATACTCTTTTTCTGAGAGCTGCATGCAGGGCCCCGTTCATGGGCGTGTGACCTGTGCAGTCAGAGAGGCCCCATGCTTCCAAGAGCCCTGTACTTGGTTAAATGCTCTGCTGTTAACATCTTGAAATGTTTAATAATTTATGAACAAGAGCCCCATACTTTCACTTTTCACTGGACCCTATAAATCTTGTAGCTGGTCTTGGCTGTGCAACTTCCTCCCTCGTTGCCTTCAAATCTTTGCTTAAATGGCTCCTCCATGAGATCTTTCTGACTACTCTGTCAGATTGCAACCCTCCATCCCTTCCTGCTCCATTTTCCTGACAGTATTTATCACTTATCTAATTTTTCTTTTTCTTTTTTTTTCCAGTTTCTATGTTTCTGGGGATACATTAGTGAATAAATAAAAACCCATGCCCTCATGGAGCTTATATTTTAGTCAGTGGAGACAGTAAGTAAACAACATATGTTATATTTCAGATATTAATAAGCAAAAAAGAAAAGAAAAGAAAAGAAAAAAATATTAAGCAGAGAAAGGAGACTGGAAGGGCTGGTGGAGGTGGCTGCTGGCTGCAATTTAAAATAGTATGGCCGTGCCTAGCCTGTGGTGGTGCAGTGGATGGGGCTTTGACTGGGAGTGCTGGGGTCACTGGTTCGAAGCCCAGGTCTTGCCCTGTGAGACACTTACAAGAAGCAACCATTATGAGTTGAGGCTTTCCACTTCTCCCTCCTTTCTCTCTCTCCTGTCAAAATAAAATATAAAATAAAATAATAAATAAGATAAAATAAAAATAATAAAATGCCATGGCAGACCTCACTTGAGAAGGAGGTGAAGGAGGAAGCCACACAGATATCTGTGAAGAACACTCCAGGCAGAAGGAACAGCGAGTAGTGCAAAGGCCCTGAGGTGGGAATATAATTGATGAGTTTCAGGATTAGTATGGCTGGTGCTCAGAATGCAACAGGGTATGTTTGGACCAGATCGCTTAGGACCTTGAAGGCAATTGTAAGAACTTTGGCTTTTTCTCTGAAAGTGTTGAGAAGCATCAGAAAAGTTTGAGCAGAAGAGTGACATGATCTAACTTATGCATTAAAATAAGGTGACCAATCGTCCTACTTTAGGGAAGACAGTCCTTCTTTTGTAAGTTCCATCCTCCCTCGAAAAGTGTCCTCCTACATGTCCTCCTTTCTGATATTGGAAGACTAATCTGTGAATGTCCGTATTTGATAGATGCAGAGTCGACCCATTGCGTGTGAAGTGATGTATTTGTATCTAAATGAGTACTTTTTTCTTACAATTATTATTAAAAATTAATAGACATGTAAGCATAATTACAATATAAAATATTACAAATGTTTTTATTATGCATTTATCATATTATAGTGTATTATTGTTACAATGAATAAAATGTTTCTTTTATTTACGATATCGTTTTCTTCTATTTATTTTTGTCTTCCTTTTCATTGCAAAAAAGTTTGTCACCTTAATTAAGAGGATCAGTCTGGCTGCTTCTTTGAGAATAGCCTGGATGTGGGGTAACAGTTGGGGTGAGGGTAGCAGAGGTGGGGGCGGTAAGTGCCAAGGCAGGGAGACCAGATAGGATGGAGGCTTTGCAGTAATGTGGGTGAGAGCATAGTAGTGTGGACCAAAGCAGTAGGGAACGAAGTGGTGGAAATGGTTGGATTCTAGGTGATTTGTTGCTATACATTTTCTGCTTTTCTGTTTACTGTTTCATTTGAGCATCTCTGCTTCAGAGATGGGCCAAGGGATCCAGGAGACTTCTTTGTAGGAAAGAAAACTGTGGACGTTTAATAAGCTGGCCAGGTATGACTCCTGATAGACACTAGTTCTTCTGCCAGTGACTTAGAAAATATCTTTACGTTTCTTTCCACCGTCCCTCTTAAAGTCATTCATAGTTACTAATGACTGACATTCATTATTTTTTTAACCAGTTTTTGTGGGGCCTGGTTTGTCTGAGGCCTTGTGCCAGCTGCTGAAGCTACAAGATAATACATGCTGTCCTCTTTTCAATCATAGTGAGTTTATCAGTGATTACTTTCTCTCAGCCTAGAGCTACTTGAGAAGCTAGGTTGCTTGTGTGGTTTATTTCTATATTCAGTCTAGCCTAAGTCTGGCACATGGTGGGCCTTCCTCGTACGTGTGGATTTAATTTACAGGAAAGCCTGACTGGTATGAAGTCACTAGGCCCTGGAGTTGAGCAAATGCTTAAAGATAGGGACCAGAGTGCATGTTGCGTGAAGGGGTGCAGCCTGCTTGACTTGAACTGTAAAGTCTGATGTGAGGCCAGCTCCCTACCCTGCAGACAGGAGGCACTTGGTGCCTCTTTCCTCCCCTGCCCCCGAGCACTGGGTCTTTATCTTGAATTATATGTGGATTTAGAATTGAGCATCTTTATCAGAGTAAGAGGCATTTGAGAAAGTGGGTCTGGGAAACTGAAACTCTTTGGACTGAGTTGAGAAACTATTAAAGTTCAGACCTCAGACATGAACTTGCTTGGGCTGGAATTTCCCTGGCTGTGCTTATCTCTACTGAGACATGAAGTCCCCTTACCTAACCTGGGCTTACCTATGGCTTTGCAGTGATCCTACTCTTAGTTGGAGGCAAGCCTCTGGAGGGAAGTAACCAGCTTCATACAGCCGCTGAACTGTTTGGAAACTCTGGAAAAAACATTCCCAGAACAGTAAAGAAACTGAAAGTGGGTAGGAGGTAGTGAGGGGATGGACCTATTATTTGCATAAACATTTTCTTCGTCTCTTGGCTTTCCCCTGGCAAGTTGCCAGTCCTTTGCCCTCTCCAGAGGCCTTATTACTTCAATGCCCTCAGTCACTTCCTGTCTCATTTTATTAGCAGTCTTCTCTTTCTCCTCCAATGAGCTGCTACGCCCAGTCATTTCTTAACACTTCCTCTAACAGAAATCACCACGCTGAGAAAAGGTGAAATGATGGTCATTTTAGAAGGAACAGTGTTGGGAGTTAGAAATGTAAATGTATGTAAATCTTTCCTGTTTATAACTTTAGCCCCTGCTGCTGTTAGAAATTGTTGATCCTTGCTGGTCAAAAGAAAGAGAACCATAAATGAATAGTGCCACTTGTAGTGAAAGGCATGGTAAAGCAGCTTTTGGGACTTTGGGGTTTTAATAGATTCTCTTGTATTCTTTTAAAAAAAAAACAGCCTTATTGAGGAATAATTTACATAGCACAAAATTCACTCATCTTGCATGTGCAATTCAAGGACTTTTAGTAAATTTACAGAGTTGTGCAACCATCACCAGAATCCATTTTTACACCAGTTCCATCACCCTGAAAAGATCCCTGTGCCTATTGGCCTTACTCCCTGTTTTCTTCTTCAGCCCAGGCAATCATGAATCTACTTTCTAAACATGTAGGTTTGCCTGACCTGTGGTGGTGCAGTGGATAAAGCCTTGACCTGGAACGCTGAGGTCACCGGTTTGAAACCCTGGGCTTGCCTGGTCAAGGCACATACAGGAGTTGATGCTTCCTGCTCCTCCCCACCTTCTCTCTCTTCTCTGAAATGAATAAATAAAATAAAAATAATTAAAAAAAATAAACATATAGGTTTGCCTTTTTTGTATGTTTCTTGTACATGGAATGCCATGTATTCTTCTGCAGTAGCATGGAGAAGATATAAATTCTTCTCCCCATTAGCACAGGTCAGTGGATGAGTCTGGTTGCCACCAAAACCTAGAATTTAACAAGAGACAGTGGGTTGGTGAACCTAGCACTTACTAGAAAATGACCTGAGAGAATCCTATAATATTTAACTCTGCTTTCTTTTCTATAAAATGATAATCAAATGAGAGTTGTATGTAAATGAAAATAATCTGCAAGCCACACAGTGCTATCTATGTAAATGTTAGTTATTCTGTATCCTGAAATGTCTCTGGAAGGGTGTGTCGTTTTTAAGAAATGGAGAGTGTTAATCTAAAAACAAAAAGGCCATTCAAAATGAGAGGCGACATGTATTTATGTGAGATCAATAAGAATATCTATTTGGGAAACATTAGGCCCTAATAATGTTTCAATTAGGAGACAGAAGCAGTGGGTATTTATTTATGAGAACCGGAAGAGGAACACTAATGTCAGTAGGAGGAAGGTATTCTATTGATGCAGAAAATCTAACATAGTGATGTTAGTCTAAAAAAGTTATAGACTTTTAGTCCAGTGGTCATCAGTCCAGTAGTCATAATAATCATAATAACTGCTTTCTTGTTATCTTTGCAAACAGTGTTTTAGGAAACAACATTGCTTTAGGCTCAGTCCAAAGGTTATTTGGCCCTGTTTTGAACATTCTAAGGTTTGAGACATACGATATGCACAGCAGTTTCTCTGGTATGGCAGCCCCAGCTCCACTTTAAAGTGGCCCTATGTATATCACTGTTTACAACAGGAAGAAAAAGAAATTGTGAATGTTGCATTCACCACTAGGCAGGTGGACTGATGACGCCTACCAGAGTTGCTTTTGGGGAGAGAGTTCTTGGCTACGCTCAGCAGCTGCTGATAAGCTACCTTTTGTGGGGGAAATCCATAGTAAATTCACCTTTACCAAATGCATTCACAGGAGAGTCATTTTAAATAAATTGTTGTTAAGTTGTTGATTGCCGGGGTCCAGCCCCGGGGGGAATCCAGGGGTCCCACAGGAAGAGACGGCGTCGGCATGAATCGAGTGAGAGAGCCGAATTCTTTTCTTTCTCTTTATTCTCCGGTTAGCATTTACTGCCAGGCATCTCTGCCAAATGCTGGTCTAGCTTTCTTTTATGCACACACACTAAGTTACAATCACATGGTATTCAGAATACATTGATCAATCATTGTTTTTGTATCACTGTGCTTTCATTTTTTAGGTAACTATAAATCAGGTGGTAAGTCATTCAAAGTACAGTTATACAATCACTTGAACAGCAATAACAATGTTGGTACAGACTTCTAAAAGGTCAGTACTGAATAACAACTCTACCTTACCTATGATGCTATTGTCTAGTCAAATTTTATTTATTACTATATTCATACTCTAGTTAAGTTCTAACTCTATTTTTCTCAGAGTGTTCCACCACCTGCAGGTCAGGTATGCAAGAAGAAAGGAAAGTTTCTTTACTCTACTACACGAAAAGGCTCAGGGAGGTAAAGTGATGAATTAAGTGAAGGCTGAAAAGTACTCTGTGTATAGTTACTGTTTCCTACCTATTCATAAGTCACAATCTATTGTTTCTAACATGATTAATAAGAAGTTCTCCTACCAACTTAACCCTTTATGAGGGATATCATAGCCAGCCTCTTATGTCTATGAGCCCAGTTCAAGGGGCTTACAGGCTTTTCTGTGGAACTCACACCCTCTGTCTCATTTCCAAAGATATTACTACGAATCTACAGGGAAAGTACGGTACTATTATCCCTGTGCCATAAATGATAGCACACACCCAGAAAAAGGGGGGATATAAGGCCAGATTAATTCAAAAAGGTCAAAAGGGGGAAGTATCGTTGTGCCTTTCCTTTGCGGTGACTTTGTCAACCCGCAGCTATTAGTCTTCACTGCGGTGACTTTATTAACCAGCAGCCATTGGTCTTCTTCTGCTGTGACTTTGTCAACCAGCAGTTGTGGATCTTCTTCTGCTGTGACCTTGTTAGCCAGCACTAGTGGATCGGCTCCCGACAGTTGATAGCACTCATTCTACCTAATTTCATCATGGCCGATCTTGTGACCATCCTGTTAGCTCTCAATTATCCCGTAATCTGTTTCTTGATGACCAGACAGTAAACTTTATTGAGTCATGCTATTCAATCCTTATGAGAAAAGTGTTTTGAAATGAAGGCATTTGGCCCTGGCCAGTTGGCTCAGCGGTAGAGCGTCGGCCTGGCGTGTGGGGGACCCGGGTTCGATTCCCGGCCAGGGCACATAGGAGAAGCGCCCATTTGCTTCTCCACCCCCCCCTTCCTCTCTGTCTCTCTCTTCCCCTCCCACAGCCGAGGCTCCATTGGAGCAGGGATGGCCCGGGCACTGGGGATGGCTCCTTGGCCTCTGCCCCAGGCGCTGGAGTGGCTCTGGTCGCGGCAGAGCGATGCCCCGGAGGAGCAGAGCATCGCCCCCTGGTGGGCAGAGCATCACCCCTGGTGGGTGTGCCGGGTGGATCCCGGTCAGGCGCATGTGGGAGTCTGTCTGACTGTCTCGCCCCGCTTCCAGCTTCAGAAAGATACAAAAAAAAAAAAGAAAGAAATGAAGGCATTTGATTGCTAGACCTCACCCCTACTCATCTGCCCTCAAGAAAACAGAGGCTAGTTCTGTGTCACCTTGAAAAGGTCATACTTTCTATTCTCAGCATTGATTGGGTATTAGAGAATGTTGAGCAGAGAGCAGGTGAGACAGCTATAGAGGTTTCCAGGTCTTTCCGTGAATTGGGTCATGATTTGTCTTCATTTTTGTTTAAGTGAGAGGAGGGGAGATAGTGAGACAGACTCCCCCGCATGCGCCCTCACTGGGATCCACCTGGCACACACACACCCCCTTGCTGTCTGGTGCCAGTGCTCAGTCTGCTTGGACCAACTGAGCTAATCCTCAGCGTCTGGGGCCAACACTCAGACCAACTGAGCCACTGGCTGAGAGTGGTGAAGAGAGAGAGAAGGGAGAGAGGAAAGGGAAGAGAAGCAGATTGCCGGGGTCCAGCCCCGGGGGGGATCCAGGGGTCCCACAGGAGGAGACGGCGTTGGCGAAAATGGAGTGAGAGAGCTGAATTCTTTTCTTTCTCTTTATTCTCTGGTTAGCATTTACTGCCAGGCATCTCTGCTCAATGCTAGTATAGCTCCCTTTTTATACACACACACTGAGTTACAATCACATGGTGTTAATTATTACTTTTGTTTCACTATGTTTTCATGTTTCCGGATAACAGTTCATTTACATCTATGAGTCACAAGTCAGGTAGCAAATCATTCAAAATACAAAATAACTTGAATAGAGATAACAACATCAGTAAAAGCTTTTAGAGTATTAGTTCTAAAAGGCTTGCCTCTAAAGAAATTAACATAACATCAAGAATAGCTTTCACCCAAAGATATGCAGAGTGCACTTGCAAGATAGCCCAGCAGCAACACAAGACATTCCATGGATTTCCCTACATTTTTAAATCTCATGAGAACATCTCATTGAGAAAGCCTAGCAATTGCCTTTAGTCAAAAGACAATTCTCTTAGTAAAACATTCTTTTCTTGCTGACTACGCTCTCATTCTAGGCCACACAATGGGCCATCCTACTATACCTTACCTAAGATACTGTCTAATCAAATATTACTTATTTATTATATTTAAACACTAGTTAAGTTCTGACTCTATTCTCAGAATATACCACTATTTGCAGATCAAAGAAGAAAGGAATGTTTCTCTACTTATCACATGAAAAGGCTAGGGAAGAAAAATGTTAAGTGAAGGCCGAAGGGTGCTCTGTGCACAGCCACTGCCTCCTAACCATTCACAAGTCACAATCTCTTCTTTTTAACATGATTAAGAAGGAATTCTCCTACAAACTTAACCCTTTACGAGGGATATCATAGCCAGCCTCTTATGTCTATGAGCCCAGTTCAAGGGGCTTGCAGGCTTTTCTGTGGAACTCACACCCTCTGTCTCATTTCCAAAGAAATCACTACGAATCTACAGGGAAAGCACGGTACTATTATCCCTGTGCCACAAATAATAGCACACACCCAGAAAAGGGGGGATATAAGGCCAGATTAATTCAAAAAGTCAAAAGGGGGGAGTATCGTTGTGCCTATCCTTTGTGGTGACTTTGTCACCCCACAGCCATTGGTCTTCTCTGCTGTGACTTTGTCAATCAGCAGTTTTTGGTCTTCTTCTGCTGTGACCTTGTCAGCCAGCAGTTGTGGGTCTTCTTCTGCTGTGACCTTGTCAGCCAGCAGTTGTGGGTCTTCTTCTGCTGTGACCTTGTCAGCCAGCAGTTGTGGGTCTTCTTCTGCTGTGACCTTGTCAGCCAGCAGTTGTGGATCGGCTCCCGACAGCAGATGGTTGATTTTCATGTGTGCCCTCACTGGGAATTGAACCCAGGACGTCCGCAATGACTTTTCATCGTTTTACGTGAGGTGAAATTCCCAGGACATTAGACCAATCTGAGCTCGGATAAAAGTATAAAATGTGCTACTGCCGTGTCCTCCATAACTGGGCCTCCTTGTTTCCACTGATGCTGATCCATTTTCCACAAAGCTGCTGGAGTGATCTTACCTAGGAACAGATCATGTCACTCCTTTCCTTCACCATCCAATGGCTTTCCATCACTTTTAAAATAAAATCCAAATTCCTTACTTTAGCATCCACGGCCCTGCATGGCCTGCAGTGTGTTGTTCACCAGCACTTCAGCCACACCAGTTTTTCCTGCTCTGGGGCATTTGCAGTTATTCTTTCTGGCTGGAATTACCCCCCCCCCCCCCCCTGCATTTTGTAGGGCTGGTTTTATTCCTATAGGTAACAGAGTTTAGAGCCTATGTAGTTGGTTCAAGTCCCTGCTTGTAAAGGAGAACAAGTTAAGATCAAATTAATTACCTTTGAAAACAAACAAGGTCACACCTCAGGGCAGTGACAACATACACTTATTCATCCAGGCTTGTTTATATGAAATTAAAATTTTTTTTTTTTACTTTGTGGGAGAAATATTTTTTATTGGGAGAAATTATTACTTTCTTTTTTCTCATTTGGTGAATATATGTTAGGATCTGCTCTTACCTGTTGCTTTCTCACTTTTAACCAAATTTAATGATAATAGTTGCTAACATTTTTGAGTGTTTCCTGTGTGGCCTGCATGCATTGCTCTAAATGCCTATATGAATTAAATTATTTAATCCTCACAATGATCATTTTGTGTGTGAGGTACTATTATCCTTACTTTACAGGAAGGAAAACAGACATAGAGAATGGTTAGAAAGTAGCAAAGCCAGGATTTAAAACCAGGACGTGTGTTCCTAGCACCTGTGTTTCTAAGACTCATTTACCCTTTTCATCTTCAGACTCAAAACTGCCCCTCCTTAGATTGGTTCCCACCTTGATGCTCACTATGTTGGATAACTCTAATGTACTTGATGTTGGCATCTCATGTGTCATTTTAGAATCTAGATATAAAGGTCAATATGCACTTTAAATGCTTGCTGACAATGTTGAGATAATGCCAGTGCAGTCCCCAACGTAAAGAAGCTTGTGGATTAAAGAGGCGATTCTGCCTGACCAGGCAGTGGCGCAATGGATAGAGCATCGGACTGGGATGTGGAGGACCCAGGTTCAAGACCCCGAGGTCGCCAGCTTGAGCGCAGGTTCATCTGGTTTGAGCAAGGCTCACCAGCTTGAGCCCAAGGTTGCTGCCTTGAGCAAGGGGTCACTCACTATGCTATAGCCCCAGGTCAAGTCACATATGAGAAAGCAATCAATGAACAACTAAGGAGCCAATGAAAAATTGATGTTTCTCATCTCTCTCCCTTCCTGTCTGTCTGTCCCTATCTGTCCCTCTCTCTGACTCTCTGTCTCTGTCACACAAATAAAAAAGGATAAATCCCTACTCTTTAAAAAAAAAAAGGCGATTCAATCTGTGAATCAATTGTACAAAACACGCACAAGAGCCAGAGGAGCCCTGCCCTTTGATCCCTGTGGACTCCTTGACCATACCCCCCCCCCCCAGCCTTTGACTTGGTCATCTTCTTATGCTCCCTGTAATTGTGTCCTTGCTTGGCTGTGAATGATGGATGTATCAGGCAGAATACAGATAGTGGACTCAGAGGGTGTGGCCAAGAGAGTTTAATAAGGGTACATTTACAGAAGCATGAGCAGGGTTAAGGAAACCAACCTTAGAATGGTGAAGCATCTGAGACTGACAACAGTAGGGACATACTCTCCCTAGGTCCGAAGGCCAGAGGGAGGAACAGTGTACCAGACACCAATGGACCAGGGGCTGCCTGGCAGGAACTCTGCCACAGAGGGATGCAGCTACCAGAGTCAGGTTGTGGCTGCTCTGCTGGGGCCTTCCTTTGGAACACCAACTGGAATTCCAAGAAGAAGGGGGCTTGGGTAGTGCTGTGAAAAGGTCAGCCTTCTGGGGTTCAGAACAGGCTCAAGAAGAGTAAGAGATATTTGGGAGGTCAGAGTGGGTATAGAGAATAATCAACACAACAGATAACTTACTCTCCCTTTCTGATTAGTTCTCTGGGTTCATCTTTTATGCCTTTTCCTCTGACCTGTATCCATCCATCCACCTAGGAATTCAGTTTACGGATTCCCAGCTCTGCCTCAGTGGTCAGATCCTGGTGTTTCTGGCTATTTCTGTCTTCCATCATGATTCCCAGACTATTAGCAATTGTAGGTCCCTGCTAATAAACATTTCAAAGGGCACTGGATGAATGAGGGCTCTTTCATTGGCAAACGACAGAAAACCTAACTCAAATTGGCCTAAGCAAAAAACAAAAAACAAAATGGCATTTATTGGCTAATGGAGCCGAAAGATCCTTGGGTATTCTAGCTTCAGGCTTTCATGCAGAGATCTGATTGCTCTCCTCCAAGATGGCCTCCTTGTCAGGTTCCAGGAGGTGAGAAGGATGATTGCTAGCAGCCCTAGGACCATCTCCTTCTAGCAGAAAAAATAAAGGAGCTTTCCCCTGCTAGACCCAGCATCTGTGAATTGTTCGAAGATGGGACTGTGACCTATCATGAAAGCCAAGGCACTGTGACGCACCAAAGGGCAGGAATGAGTCACGTGCTCACCCTGGAGCCAGGGGAGAAGTCAGTGTCATTGGCTAGAGAGATGGAGGAAGTGGATACTAAGTGGTAAATACAAGGGATACTAAAAGCAGATTAGACTATACGGAAACCTGCTGTAGATCAAGTATTCAAGTTATTCAACTCTCAAATCTAAGCCTAAACTAGACCAGAGATACTTAGGATTTTTAGATTTTAATTTTATCTCTAAAATGCACCAGCCCATTCTCCTTCTTTCTTTCTCACTCTTGCCTTCTCACTTTTAACTAAAAACTAGAACACAAAAGACCACCCACCCTTTACAAAAGATACTTTAATGTAATGTCTTTAAAAGAAAAAAAAGGCAGCCTGACCAGGCGGTGGCGCAGTGGACAGAGCGTTGGACTGGGATGCCGAGGACCCAGGTTCGAGACCCCAACGTCGCCAGCTTGAGTGTGGGCTCATCTGGTTTGAGCAAAAGCTCACCAGCTTGGACCCAAGGTCTCTGGCTTGAGCAAGAGGTTACTCGGTCTGCTGAAGGCCCGCGGTCAAGGTACATATGAGAAGGCACTCAATGAACAACTAAGGTGTTGCAACGAAAAACTGATGATTGATGCTTCTCACCTCTCCGTTCCTGTCTGCCTGTCCCTGTCTATCCCTCTCTCTTACTCTCTCTGTCTCTGTAAAAAAAAAAAAAGAAAGAAAAAAAGGCAGCTATAAATGTACTATTTGTGTGTATTCAGCTTATAGTAAAAAAACAGAAGGAACAGAATCCATTTATTTAACTAATTTTTTTTCAGGCTCTTTGAAGTAGAAATCTGTCTTTTTCACTCAATCAGTTTGGCATTAAAGGAACTTTGTAATTTGTTTCCATTAGTCATGCACTTTAATCTTGGTGTTGTATAGACCTCAGAGTCAGATGAAAATTCTGGCTCATGCATTTAAAGGGCCGTATGCACTTGGCCCTGTTGTAAGGTACCAAAAAGCTGGAAATTGATATTGATATTCTGGGAGGAAAAGTAAGGCTTTCCTATTAGGCTTTCCTGTCCTGTCCCTCCTTTAGGGAGGGGAGGGAAAAGAATATAGAAGTTTATGGCTTGCAAGAAGAATGGGTCATTCAGTTTTAAATCTAAAATAAAGGTTAACCTAGAAACTTCTTCTCTTTCAGTAGGAGGCAGAATTTACATACCACCTTGCATTGATTGTATTTCTTCCCTCTTCCTGGAATCTTGAGGGTAAAATACCTCTAGGCTAGTGAGGGAAGATGAACCCTGAAAGATTTGTAAACATCTTAATAGTGTTACCTTGAAAGTCTTAATGTTTCTGTGTATCCCCTAAACAAATGTTGCCTGCTTGTACCGTGACATCATACTCTTCCCCGCCCGTGTGTGATCAAAGGGTATATAAGCAGCTCCTGAGCTATTTTTGGGACTGCACGATTTGGGTCTGATGCCCTGTGTCAGCCATATGCGTGTGGCATATTTGGTAAATCTCCTCTGATAAAACTCTTCAAAATTCATCTGGACTGGGTGTCTCTATGTGAACTCGATGAAATGAGGTACAGTGCCTTTCTGAATCTGGGGTGTGGTACTTCATAACAGCCCAATCAATCATCTCTTGTGTGCCTTTATTTCTTCACTGGGAATGGAGAGGAGTAAGTACCATCCACTGCCAGGCGCTCTGCTAAAGAGTCTCTATCTCTATTCTGTCTCTATCTCTGTCTATCTATCATCTATCTATCTATCTATCTATCTATCTATCTATCTATCTATCTATCTATCTATCTACTTATCCAACTATCTTCCCTGGCTCGGTAGCTCAGCTGGTTAAAGCATCATCCTTATACATCAAGGTTGCCGGTTCAATCCCTGATCAGGGCACATGCAAGAGTCAATCAGTGGATGCATAAATAAGTGGAACAACAAATCAATGTTTCTCTTTCTCCCTTCCTCTCTCTCTCTCTCTGAAATCAATCAATAAATAAAATTTTTAAAATCTGTCATCTATCTATCTATCTATCTATCTATCTATCACCTATCTCCTCTCTGCAAGTATGTATATAAATTCTCATTTAATCCTTCAAATACCCTGTGAAGAGTAGATGATATCTGTTTTACATGAGGAAACAGGCTCAATGAAAGAAATGACAAACTCATGTTCACATATATTCTTGTTGGTGGAGCTGGGAGTTGAAACCAAGTCTGTCAGATTCCCAAGTCTATGTGTGTAACTATTGTACCAAACTGTCTGAGTTACCTACCTTACAAGAAAGAGTTGTGGTGACAAATTAGATGGTTAAGTGAATGTAAACAGCCTAGCATGGTGTGAGTCCCAGGCTAGTTGGGTGGAGAAGTCTGCAGATACCTTATAGCAGTGGTTCCCAACCTTTTTTGGGCCATGGACCGGTTTAATGTCAGAAAATATTTTCACAGACTGGCCTTTAGGGTGGGATGGATAAATGTATCACATGACCGAGACAAGCGTCAAGAGTGAGTCTTAGATGGATGTAACAGAGGGAATCTGGTCATTTTTTAAAAATAAAACATCATTCAGACTTAAATATAAATAAAACGGAAATAATGTTATTTATTCTTTCTCTGTGGACCGGTACCGGTCCATGGCCCGGGGTTGGGGACCACTGCCTTATAGTATGGTGGGATGGACAAAAGAGTAGGCACTTCTACAAGGTGCTCAGTACCAGCATAGTTTGAATCCTGTGTTCACTTACTGGCAGTGGGGTCTTAGACATGCCACTTAACTCTCTTGACTCTCTGTTTCATTTGTAAAGAGGACAGGCTAATATCTAGATTGCAGAGCTTTTATGAAGGTTAAATCATGTGTTTATAAAAGGGAAATTCCATTTCCCCTTTCACCCCTCAGCTTCTATCCCCATTTCTGTGGTTTGCGGAGGCAGTCACAGGATATTAAAGAGTTTGAGGGTATAGAAACCTGTAATAAATTCTAGCTTCTTCATCTGCCAGTTGTATCATGACTCCATGGGACATAACCTCTATGAACTTTGTTTCTTTTATTTGTGAAGTGGATCCGCAGGGTAAAAAAAAATGAGATACTGTATGTGAAGTGCTTCCCACCTCCTTTCCTTGCCTGTCTGATTTCTATCAGTTCTTCAAGGTCCATTTAAAGTTAAGAGACTCAAAATCAGAACTGCATCTTCTGTATGAGTCCTTTCTTAATGACTGCAGCCCCAGCCTACACCATTCTTCCAAAATCGCTTCGTACTTATCTCTGTACCACCTCCTACATCCATTAGGTTTACCAAATATAATTCAAGAGGCACAGGAAACACTCCCTAAGCAAAATAACAGCACTAGTAAGATTTTTAAAAATCAAATAATAGAAATGGTAAAATAAGGATGGAATTTATTAAATAAGTGCTAAAAATTCTTTTTTTTTTGCACTTTTCTGAAGCTAGAAACCAGGAGACAGTCAGACAGACTCCCGCATGTGCCCGACAGACCGGGATCCACCCGGCACGCCCACCAGGGGGCAACGCTCTGCCCACCAGGGGGCGATGCTCTGCCCCTCGGGGGCGTCGCCCTGCCGCGACCAGAGCCACTCTAGCGCCTGGGGCAGAGGCCAAGGAGCCATCCCCAGCGCCCGGGGCCATCTTTGCTCCAATGGAGCCTTGGCTGCGGGAGGGGAAGAGAGAGACAGAGAGGAAGGAGAGAGGGAGGGGTGGAGAAGCAAATGGGCGCTTCTCCTATGTGCCCTGGCCGGGAATCGAACCCAGGACTTCTACACGCCAGGCCGACGCTCTACCACTGAGCCAACCGGCCAGGGCTAAAAATTCTATATTTTTTAAGGCTGCTTGGTAAAAGCTGCCTTGTAGGGCAACTAAGGTAATAGGGGGAAAACTAGTTTTCTTTTTTTAAAATTGGGAGTCAGAATTTCCTCACATCTCTTGAAATAACTGGGGGTTTCTGGGGAGATGACAAAACCTGAATTAAGTATCTCAAATCCAGAGAAAGCATCACACACATTTTGCTCCTGAATATTTTTAGTTCTGTGTTGCGTAACAAATCCTACTTTCGGATTTATTTATATGTAATGCTGTGTTTCCTCTTTTATATTTTAGATGGAGCAGATTAAAAGGGCAAATAAACTGTTTACCAATGATTGTATATTTCTGAAGAAAACGTTGAACATCCCAGTTATCTCAGAGAAGCCTTTGCTGTTTAATGGACTTAATTCAATTGATTCTCCAGAAAATGAAACTGTTGATGGCCATTTTTCTCATGAGGAAGAGCTGGTAGTGGCGGCAGAAGACCTGTCTCCTACCAGTCCTCAGACATCTGAGGTTCAGCCTGTGCCACCTGAAGAAGTGTCAGCCAGAGATTTCCTGCAGAGACTCGACTTGCAGATTAAGTTATCAACACAGGCAGCCAAGAAACTAAAAGAAGAGACCAGGTAAAAATATGTTGGTGAAACGTCAGAGGCTGAATAAATCACTCTTAAGATGTATTTCACTTGGCCAAATTTTCTTTCCTTTTTTGTCTATAAAAAACTATATTTTACTTCCAGAAAGGCATTTTTTATAAAGTCTATTCAAAGCCACTGTATTCTGCATAAGGCTTTATATGTTGTAATGCTTTGTCTCTGTGATTTATTATAAAAAGTTTTCTTCTTTGATTTAATAGTGTAACTGCCTAGCTAGCAATTCTAGATACCAGCCAAGTAGAGACATCTAGTTGACACCTTCAAAGGAAGCAGTGCCCTAGAGAATACTTTGTAAAATACTGATCCTTATAATATTTGTCAAGGACATTGCCCATTGGTTGTTCCCAGATGTTTCTTACATAAGATCTAGTGTGAGTTTTCTTCTTTGTTACTTAATTTGGTACTGGGGCAAACCTTCCTTTCTTTTTTTTTTTTTTTTAAACCTTCCTTTCTTGTATAGAATTAGTTTCCTTCTTCCTTTATGATCCCAAGAATGGCACAGTGTTTACTTTTTTGCCTTGACTACCAGAAAGGTTGTAACTAAAATTGATGCTTGGTTCAACCACAATAATATTTCTATGGTTAATATATTTGTATCCTTCTCTCTCCTTAGTCTCATTTTTTTTATTTGTTTGATTTTTTAGTGAGAGGGAAGAGAGAGAGACAGAAAGGGAAAGAGATGAGAAGCATCAGCTTCTAGTTGTGTCACTTGGGTTGTTCATTGATTGCTTTCTCATATGTGCCTTGACAGGGGGCTCCAGCCGAGCCAGTGATCCCTTGCTCAAGACAGTGACCTTGGGCTCAAGCCAGCAACCTTTGGGTTCAAGCTAGTGACCATGGGATCATTTTGATGATCCCACGCTCAAGCTGGTGAGCCTGCACTTAAGGCAATGACCTTGGGGTCTCGAACCTGGGACCTCAGAGTCCCAGGATGATGTTCTATATACTGCACCACCATCAGTCAGGCTGTTTTTAGTCCTGATTTTTTAATTTCTATTTTATTTAAATTACTATATGTACCCCTTTGTTGTAGACATTTCAAATTCTTTTGAGAAAAAGGTGAAATATTAAAAATATAAACAGTATAAATAATATAATTTATAATTTAATATAAATTTCATTGTTTTATTTAAATGTAATATACATAAATATGAATATATAGCAAGTACCATTCTTTCTTCCTATAACTGAGACACCAATAAAATGGAGTCAGTAAGGTAGACTTAAACAACTATTTGTATTTTGCTCAATAAATTGACACATACCTGCACTTCTTTGGCAAGTGGATATTAAGTTGTATAAGCATATGTGTTAGTTTTCTGAATACAGTTTTTAAACAGTGGTTTATGCTATATTTCTTTTATTTTTTTTCTTTCCAGAGATGAAGACAATCCCTATGCAGCTTCACTCTATCACAGTTAGATGATCAGGGGGCATCATCTTCACCTAGATTAGGAGATGGTTGGGTCATAACGAAACCAACAACTGAAGGTTCAAAAACATCCCTTTGGATTCTCAGAGTGTGCATCTTTAAGTCACAATTAAGTAGTTCCACCCACTGCTGTTGCATTGAAGTGATTCTTTCCCTCTGGCTTTCTTTCCCTCTGGCATTATGGCATGATAACAAAACTGTATCCTGAAGCTCATCACTTTTGTAGGTGATGGTAGTTTTTAGACTAGCTGACTGACATGAAGCAACGAAGACTACAGAGTCAAACTAAAAACAATGTTTATCTCTTGAGAATTCCTAATTATGTGAAAAACATGGTTGCTGTTTAAGTGATGCCGATTTTGCTATGTGTTTATAATTAAGTGCGATATATATATTTCGATATGTATTACATATTGTGTATTAATATAAAGAACCAAATTTTGTCTGCTATTTTGTAAAAATAAACTACCAAAGCCTGAAAAAATAAACTATGTTTTTATATTTGGAGTCTCCAATATTTTTTTAACAAATGAGAAAAAATTGATTTTAAGTTATATTTTTGAAAGTGACAGATTTACCTTCACTTGTATGGTTTTTATTATTTTAATTGCAATTTTGAAAGAAGTTTCAATAATCTAAAAGCAGATCAATTGCAGTTAACTGCAATAGTGAAAACATAGAATGCGATCAATAGAAGAAAAAAGCAATACCATGTGCTGACACATTGAGGAATCCTAGTTTAGAGTTCATTGATAAATCACTTTATAGAGTGTTTTGTAAGTCACTGTGCTTATTTGAATTGAAGGTTAGGTTTTTATTCACATAGTTTCATCTTTTATTATCTGTATGGGTCACAGCAGGAAACCTTAAGCAATATATTATTTATAGTTACTGTATTTCCCTATGTATAAGACGCTCCCACGTATAAGATGCACCTTAATTTTGGGGCCTAAAATTTGAAGTAAAATGTATTACATAAAGTTATTGAACTCAAGTTTTATTCATCATAAAATTCATACAACTCAACAAGCACGAAAAAGCGGGAAATGCAAGTAAAAATACTACAACCACTGTGTAATATGCACCCAGTTTTTAGACCCCAAATTTTTTTTAAAAGAGTGCATCTTATACATGGGGAAATACGGTAAATATTTTTTGGTCTCAATTTCTATTAAAATGCTGGATTAAATAAATCTTTAAGCTTCCACAAAAATTCCTCATATTTATTCCTCCCCAACATCTCCAAAGGGGCCTGCTTTCTGAGAGGCAAAGAAGACCTTTGTTTCCTGTCTTCTTTCCCTCTTTCTCTTTGCTCATCTTTTTCTTCCCATCTCGATCCTCCAGTTATTCCTTCCATTAAGCAGGAAACAAGTGCCCTCGGGTGTTAATGCAGCAGAGCTTGTAGAACCAGAACAGCACATAGCCAACCCTTGATGCATGAATGGGAAACAGTAGCTGTCTCTCCTTGTCTTGAATTTCTTGTTTGTTCATAATGTACGTGATTGCTTGTGGGTTTTTTGTTTTGATTTTAGTGAGAGGATGGGGAGGCAGAGATAGACTCCTGCATGTGTCCTGAGAAGGATCCACCTGACAAACCTACTAGGGGGTGATGCTCTGCCCATCTGGGGCCCTTGCTCCATTGCAACCAAAGGCATTTTTTTAGCACCTGAAGCTGAGGCCATGGAGCCATCCTCAGCACCCAGGGCCAACTTGGTTTTATTGAGCCATGGCTGTAGGAGGGGAGGAGAAGAGAGAGAGAGAAAAAGAGAGAGAGAGAGAGAGAGAAAAGGGGGAGGGGAGGATTGGAGAAGCAGATGGGCACTTAACCTGTGTGCCCTGACCCAGAATGGAACTGGGACATCCATACGCCAGGCTGATGCTCTACCACTGAGCCAACTGGCCAGGGCCTTGTGAGGTTTTTTTCTCATTTTTTCCCTTCATGTTATCATCTTTGATAGAGGGTGACCTCTTGATCATGCTTTGCTGTTTTCTTGTATCCTATTACCTGAATGATAGAAAGTTAATTGGAAGAGGAGAAAACTAAAATAAATGAATAAATGAAGGAAGGAAAACAGCTGTGTATGTAAGAAAACGCTCAGGCCTCTATAGAGGCTCAGGAACTTTAAAAGTTGTAAAGTTATCATGCTGTTCAACATAAAATTATCTGAAATTTGAGAGTTATCCAAAAGGCATAAATCTAAAACCACTATCCAAAAGATATAACAAAAGCTGGAAGGTGAAATGAAGACCACAACCTCAAAAACATTTTTCTGAGTATATTTTATTTTTGCCTGTCTCTCTTAGCAATTTTTAGCCAAAACATCTCTCCCCTTTTTTAAGTTGTTAAGAACTTTGAATTTGTTATGGCCACAGTGAAACTGTCCTGAACTAGTTCTCTGGTCCTTGCCTTGCACATGGAATCACTGTGGAAGAATGGATTGAGAGATAAACCTGGGTTACAGTTTTACCTTTACCACCTCTTGGCTGTATGAGTTTGAGTGTATCCTGTATCCATGTTTGTTTATTTATTTATTTTGTGAATCAGTTTTCATATTTATAAAACAAGACTGATGATCTTTCTTTGTCTTGGTTATCAGTTGGAGCTAATGAATGTTATGCTCGGAAAGCTACAATAAACTAACTAAATGAATTTTTTATTTTTAAAAATACTGCATAAATATTTAGCTAAATTACAGAAAAACAAATGGATAAGATGCTTTAGTCACAGCCAGTGTTTTATCTCTGATGTAGAAGCAGCCTATATGGACTACAGGGCATAGGTGAAGTAAAGTCAGTGACGTTACCAAAGGTGACTCATTAAGCCTGACCTGTGGTGGTGCAGTGGATAAAGTGTTGCCCTAGAATGCCGACGTTGCCAGTTCAAAACCCTGGGCTTGCCTGGTCAAGGCACATACAACAAGCAATCAATGAACAACTAAAGTGAAGGAACTACATATGAGTTGATACTTCTTGCTCCACCTCCCTCTCTCTTTCCTCTCTACTAATAAAATCTTAAAAAAAAAAAAAAGATGACTCAAAAATAAGTCTGATTCATCATGTTTTGGCTAAGTGTAGTTTGGGCAAAGGTGTTTTTAGCTACTTCCCACCACTTACCAATGAGTGCTGGCTTCTCTGAAATTTACTTATTTATCTAGTATTTTTCTGAAGTGAGAAGTGGGGAGGCAGAGACAGACTCTCGCATGCACCAGACCAGGATCCACCTGGCATGCCCACTAGGGGGCGATGCTCTGCCCATCTGGGGCGTTGCTCTGGATTTTTTTTTATTGCAACTGGAGCCATTCTAGCACCTGGAATGAGGCCATGTTACCATCCTTAGCACCTGGGCCAACTTTGCTCCAATGGAGCCTTGGCTGTGGGAAGGGAAGAGAGAGAGATAGAGGGAAAGGAGAGGGGGAAGGGTGAAGCAGATGGGCGCTTCTCCTGTGTGCCCTGGCTGGGAATCGAACCTAGGACTTCCATATGCTAGGCCGATGCTCTACCACTGAGCCAACCAGCCAGGGCCCTGGAATTTATTAAGAGTAGGTTTTTTGCACATAAGGCCTTGGTCTTTATTTATTTTTGCAACTCTAGGAAGGATGTGAGGAGCAGCAGGGGTCTCCTACTCATGAAAAACAGCCTCTTTCATTTTCCCTGTAAGTTCCCAGTCCTTACAGAAAAGTGAATGCCAAGTAGGGGCATTTAAAATAGGTATTCGAAGGTCATTTAAAGTAGTGGCAGCTAATACACAAAGCGTTATATTATTTTTATAATTTTTCAACTGAAATAGTCAGAAAAATATCTAATTAATTTATATGAAATAACACATTTTCAAGGCGTTCTTTGGTTTGGGAAGATTCCCTGCTAACGTTTCAGAAGGACCTTGTGTGACTGTGTGTTTCCAGGGCTTGTTTGTGGTGGTGGCTGAGGAAGAGGATTTGAAGGCACACCCAGCTGGTTGTCCTCTTCCTGCAGGGAAGCTTCTCTACCAGTGTCAGTTCACAGGGAAGGGAGTGGTTTTTATCTGTTTCTACCCTGCTGTCTGGTCCTCTTGCTCACTGTTGAGAAATGTTGGCTTGAATCAAGTCCAGTTTATATAACTCATATCTGGCATACATTTTAAACACACTTTATGTAGAGTTTATGACCTTGTTTTCTGTTTGGAGAGTATGTAGTTGTCCCTCTTAATAAACAAAACCACTGTCTGAAAACTCACGAATAGAAAATATTAAGAGTGGAGGAAACTGATGATAAATCCAGGAAATCCAATGCCCACTTTTCACGTTCTTTTTTTTTTTTGCCTTTGGGCCTGATAGAGAACCAGCAGGGACTGCCTTAAGAAAAAAAAAAAAAGCAGATAGCTTCCTTCAAGCTATAGAGGCTTTGAGGAAACATGAATTTATTTCAACCAAAAAGGACTGGTAGTGGAAAGGACATCGTGACAGATACATGCTATGAGGTGTTTCAGTAACTGGCCTGTCTTGAAAACAGAACCCCCCCAAATCTTCAGGGTGCTTATCTGTATGACACAGCGGGAAAAATGGAAGTTTTATAGTCAGTCCATTACAGGTTTTTCCAAAGCAACATATCTCTGATTATAAAATGTAAATCTACTTGGAAATAAGGATTCTATATGCAAAATCTCAGCTTACATACAACTTTACTTTTCAGATGTTTTTACGCCAAGAAAGCTATGTTTTAACCACTTCTAGAGGGTTACCTACAGTAAACCCAGCACTTTCTAATAATTCTTGGGTCAAAATAACTGTAATCACAGAATTAGGTGAGTTTTAAGCTATATCATGTTTTCTGAAGTAGTGGAAAGACGCTTGGACCTCTCTGCCATTGTTACAGGCTGCTGTAAATACGCTTGATGGCTTCGGCTTCGTCTTTATCAAGGATGCCTTTCTCCACATACGCATCGGTTTGCTGGTTGATGAAGTCCCTCATCTTTGAAAGGTCATAATCTGGAAAATATCATTATGGCAGCATGAGAAAGATCAGGAAAGAGCAATCCCATTAGGGTGATGAGTATTTACCAAGAAGTGCTTTGTACAACACTGCCACAACCAGCTCCATCTTTCACATCAAGTCTTGGCATTTGTGCAGTTTTGCATCTTAAAATCCCATGCATATGCATTATATTAGCTCATCTGCTGTGGAGCATCACACTTGCTAGGTGTTCTGGTGGGAAGTACCACCCTCATCTGACTACTTTGGGAATGGGCTTGGAGACCAGGGCTTCACAAACTTGACTGTTTATACCAATCACCTGGGGCTCTTGGGAAGTTGCAGATTTGCATTCAGTAGATTCGGGACAAGGGAGCAAATAAACATTTATTTGTTTATTCATTTATTTAGAGAGAGAGAGAGAGATGAGGGAGAAGAGAGAGAACGAGAGAGAGACACATCTATTTGTTGTTCTACTTATTTATAATGTCATTGGTTGATTCTTGTGTGTGCCCTGATCGGGGATCAAACCTGCAACCTTGGCATTTAAGGACAATACTCTCTAACCAAATGAGCTATCCAGTCAGGTCTTTGCTTTTTTTTTTTTAATTTAAATTTTCAATTACAGTTGACATTCAATATTATATTAGTTTCAAGTGTACAGCATGGTGGTTTGACATTTATATAACTTATGAAGTACCCCCCTGCCACCACACATATTTATTACAATATTATTAACGATATTACCTATGCTATACTTTACATTCCCGTGACTATTCTGAAACTGCCAATTTGTATCTTTTAATCCTTTCACCTTTTTTACCCAGCTCCCTAACCTTCGCTCTGACAATCATCAGTTTGTTCACTGTATCTATGAGTTTGTTTTGGTTGCTCATAGTTTTGTTTTTGTTTTTTAGATTTCACATATGAGTGAAGTCACATGGTATTTGTCTTTCACTGACTTATTTCACTCTGCACAATATGCTCTAGGTCCATCCGTGTTGGTGTGAATGGTAAGATTTCATTCTTTTTTTTTTAGGCCAGATAATATTTCAGGGTATATATGAATATAGGTACCACATCTTCTTTATCCAATCGTCTATTGATAGACACTTACGTTGCTTTCATATTTTGGCTGTTGGATATGAAATGTCCTTCTTTGTCTCTTATTATAGCCTTTGTTTTAAAATATTATTTTGTCTGATATTCTGATATAAGTATTGCTACCCCAGCTTTTTGTTTTCATTTCTATTTGCATGCGGTATCTTTTTCTAGCCCTTTACTTTTAGTCTGTGTGTGTCTTTCAATATCAAGTGAGTTTCTTGTAGGCAGCATATGTAACAGTCTTATTCTCTTTCTTTCTTTTTTTAAACTGATTTCAGAGAAAGAGGAATGGAGAGAGAAACACCAACACTGATCCGCTCCTTCCTATATCAGGATGATGCTCCAACCAACCAAGCTACCTGGCCATATGAATCATCTCTCTCCTCTTGTCTCTGTCTCTCTCTCTCTCGCTTAAAACAACAACAAACTTATGACACATATCCCTCAGGGGTGAGCACGTAGGTCTTCCATATCCTAGAGTACTCAGGGAGACCCCTCCAGATGTGAGTTGTTTGAGGCTGAGTTCCTTGAGGACAGTACCATTCTCTTGATGGTTGGCAGCCCCTGGACCAGAGCCCCTCCTATCAATTTGTAAAGGGAAGAGAGGAAAGAATGGGGTACAAAGCTCAGAGTCTTTAACCCCTTTACCTAGCTTGGGTCCCTTGGGCATTTTTTTTTTTTTTTTTTGTATTTTTCTGAAGCTGGAAACGGGGAGAGACAGTCAGACAGACTCCCGCATGTGCCCGACTGGGATCCACCCGGCACGCCCACCACGGGCGAGGCTCTGCCCACCAGGGGGCGATGCTCTGCCCCTCGGGGGGGGGGGTCGTTCTGCCGAGACCAGAGCCACTCTAGCGCCTGGGGCAGAGGCCAAGGAGCCATCCCCAGCGCCCAGGCCATCTTTGCTCCAATGGAGCCTTTGCTGCAGGAGGGGAAGAGAGAGACAGAGAGGAAGGAGGGGGGGTGGAGAAGCAAATGGGCGCTTCTCCTATGTGCCCTGGCCGGGAATCAAACCCGGGTCCCCCGCACGCCAGGCCGACGCTCTACCGCTGAGCCAACCAGCCAGGGCCCCTTGGGCATTTTTAAGACCTTGCATTAAAAAAAGAAAGGAAGGCCCTGACCAGGCGGTGGCGCAATGGATAGAGCATCGGACTGGGATGTGGAGGACCCAGGTTCAAAACCCTGAGGTCGGCAGCTTCAGCACGGGCTTCTCTGGTTTGAGCAAGGCTCACCAGCTTGAGCCCAAGGTCGCTGACTTGAGCAAGGGGTCACTCAGTCTGCTGTAGGCCCCGGTCAAGGCACATATGAGAAAGCAATCAATGAACAACTAAGATGCCGCAAAGAAGAACTGATGTTTCTTATCTCTCTCCCTTCCCGTCTGTCTGTCCCTCTCTCTGACTCTCTCTCTGTCTATGTCACCAAAAAAAAAAAAAGAAAGAAAAAGGGAGGGAGGGAGGGAGGGAGAGAGAGAGAGAGAGAGAAAAGGAAGAAAGAAAGAAAGAAAGAAAGAAAGAAAGAAAGAAAGAAAGAAAGAAAGAAACTAAGCATGAAGGACCACGCTTCAAGCACCATGTGTTCATCACATCAAGATGACTGAGGCTTAGAGAGCTGGTTTCCACCAAGGAAGGCAGTTGCTCCCCATGAGGGCACAGCCTTGAGGATTAAAGAGATAACTCTTCATTGAGCACTTCACAACCATCATGCAATCTGCTCCTCACAAAACCCCATGAGGTTAGCATGAGTATGTCCACCTCAGAGGTGAAGAAACGGGACAGAGGAGGTAAGTCCCGTGCTCAGGTCATGGTAGAGTCAGGTTCTGAACCCACGCCAGGCTGTAGTCACTGCTTTGACCACTCTGTGGCCTTTATTTAAGTCATGAGTGGGAAGCATCTACTTGGTGTAGAACAAATGGTCTGTAGGTGCTTGGGGTTTCTGTTTTTGTTTGATTTTCCCTTTCTCTCAGGCACAAAATAGAGAACCAAGCTAAACATGCATTATGTGTGCACCTTACAAGCTGATTCCTACCCAACTCACTAGTTCACATTAACACTCTTCAGACTTGGTTGCAGGGTCAACATTTTTAGTGGGACACAAGGCAGTCTCCCAAGGACAGATATGAAGAGGTCGAGGTGATTGGAATGGACAAATGGGAAAATACTGTGCTTTCTTTTAAGTGGAAAACTATCTTTATGATGCAGCTCTCCCCTTGTGCCAGGAGAACCAGCCTGGGGCAGAGGAAAGGCTGTTGGCTGGTTGTGAGAGTGCACAAGTCAGTATCCTCTTTGCTGATCTTAAAACAGGTCTTAAGGATCTTAGGTACAAAAGAGACTGTGCTGTGATTTACTTAAAAAAAATTTTTTTTAATTTTTCTGAAGTGAGTAGTGGGGAGGCAGAAAGACAGACTCCCACATGCGCCCAACCGGGATCCACCTGGCATGCCCACTAGTGGGCAATGCTCTGCACATCTGGGGTGTTGCTCTGTTGCAACCAGAGCCATTCTAGTACCTGAGGTGGAGGCCATGGAGCCATCCTCAGCGCCCAGGTCAACTCTGCTCCAATGGAGCCTTGACTGGCGGAGGGGAAGAGAGAGAGAGAGAGAGAGAAAGGAGAGGAGGAAGGGTGCTTCTCCTGTGTGCTCTGGCCAGGGAATCAAACCCAGGACTTCTACACGCCAGGCTGATGCTCTACCACTGAGCCAACCAGCCAGGGCTGGGATTTACTTTTTTTTTAAAGTATTCTTAAAAAAAAAAAAAAGGCTGCTTAAGATTTTATCATCCTCACTATCACATGACATGCAGCTTTCTTTCCTGGATTTGGGAGGAGATTCAGGTCCTGGGGGCCTCTGCCAAACTAAGGGCATCAGCAGACATTAAGGAAGTCAGAGCTAATAATAAGACTTGCCACTCGCACAGCTGCAGCCATTACATAGGCCTGGGACTTACATCCCCACAGGCTTTGACAGACAACCCAAGTCTAACTGAGCATATACGAAGGCAGTGGAGACAAAGCTCTGTGCTTCTGCCTTCACAAGGGTGTGCTGCATGTCACCCTCACTTCCTGGAGTCAGAAGGGAAGATCAGACTCAACCTTGTCATTCTAAGTCTGCTCACAGAGCCTTCAATATGCACGTACCATAGTTCTATGGTTTACTAGGTTGGTTGGTTCTTGAAGTGAAAGATTGAATTGCAAGATGTAGCTGGTTATGACCAGGAATTTGATTCATATGTTAATTAATGAAAGAAATAACATCAATAGTCCCAATTGTTGAACCATGTAATTTACATTTGTTTCAAAATGCATTTTGGTGCCTACTGTATTATTATACTGATACTAAGATAAACATTTTTTTTTCTTTTATTTTCAAGTCTTTGCAGTCACTGATGGCTTGTTATACTTTTTTTCCTTAATGGGGCATTAAACAATTGTGCATTTTCAAATCAATGACAGATTTGATGAAACACAGTTCGTGTGAATTTTTTATTTATTTTTATTTTTTATTTTTCTGAAGCTGGAAACGGGGAGAGACAGTCAGACAGACTCCTGCATGCACCTGACCGGGATCCACCCGGCACGCCCACCAGGGGGCGACGCTCTGCCCACCAGGGGGCGACGCTCTGCTGCGACCAGAGCCACTCTAGCGCCTGGGGCAGAGGCGAAGGAGCCATCCCCAGCGCCCGGGCTATCTTTGCTCCAATGGAGCCTCGCTGCGGGAGGGGAAGAGAGAGACAGAGAGGAAGGAGAGAGGGAGGAAGAGAGATGGGCGCTTCTCCTGTGTGCCCTGGCCGGGAATCGAACCCGGGACTTCTACACGCCAGGCCGACGCTCTACCACTGAGCCAACCGGCCAGGGCCTTAGTTCATGTGAATTTTAATCCAACTGACAGCTGGGAAATTCACACTATGTTGAGCCAAATAAAATGAGTATGTGTTAAGACCTGATCATTGTTTCCATTTTGCTCAACTTAGAAGACCACAGACTAAAGCGGGTTGAAAATACCGCTTCTGCCCCTGTGCTGTCTCAGTGGTTCTCAAAGTTGGCTGCACAGTGGAAAGATGGGGGGAGGTTGAAAAATTTGGATGCCTGGGTCCTGCTCCAGGATATACAGGAGCTCTGTGTGTGTTCTGAATGCACTTTAGGGTTTGAGAAGCACTGCTCATCTCATTTTTAAAGCATCACTTTGCAACTGCTCTGGCCAGACACCCGGGAGTCATACTGGACTCTGTCCATGTAGTTCTGCAGTTTCTTCCTTCTTTATTTCCTCTGCCTTGCCCTTGTTTAAGCCCATCATTTCTGCCCTAGTTCCCTGCCTATCTCTCTCCAGCCTTCTGGGGTCTTATTTTTCAATCTGTAACCACACTGCATGCCAGACAGATTTCTCGGTTCTTAACTGAATTCTCGGGGTTTAAGTAAGCCCTAATTTAGGCCCCCCTGGCTAAAACAAGCCTCCTATGCAAGGTACACAAGCCTGTTCCTGACCTGCCCACTTGCCCAGCCCTGTCCATGGCCCGCCCCACAGATACTCAGTGTTCCTGGGAAACTGAATAGCTTCAGTTCCCAGAGTGCATCACTCTCTTTTGTCCCTTGACTGCACATGTTGGCAACCAGCATCCCCTCTGTCTCCTTTTCTCCTCATTTACCTTTCCAGTGAAGGCTTCTGGCAAGCCCTTTCTCCCAGTGATCGCTGTCTCTGTAAGATATGCCTCCTTTGCAGCCCCTCGCCTGTCTGGGCTAGCACCAAGCAGGACCCACCCTTCTTTACTGAGGCTGAGTGACTTGGGGGGCGGTGTGCTGCATTTTACTGTGCTTCACATTTCTGGTACTTGGAACAGAGCCCCGTTAGTGCCGTGTTTTAAGTGAGTTAGTGACTGACTAGTATACCCAATATGTGCTCAGAAAATGCCTCTCTTTAAAATACTCCAAATAAGGACTGGAGTAGACAAAACAAGATTGGCAAAATGTTGTTTTGGGTTTTTTTAAGATTTTATTCATTCATTTTAGAGAGAGGAGAGAGAGACACACACACAGAGAGAGAGAGAGAGAGAGAGAGAGAGAGAAAGACAGAGAGAGAGAAGGGGGGAGGAGCAGAAAACATCAACTCCCATATGTGCCAACATATGGAGGAGCAGAAAACATCAACTCCTTTTGAACTGGCGACCTCAGCATTCCAGATTGACGCTTTACCCACTGTGCCACCATAGGTCAGGCAAATGATGATAATTATTGAAGGTAGGTGAGGGACACATGGGGATTCATTTTGTTATTCTCTCTACATTAGTTTGACATTTTTTCATCATAAAATGTCAAAGCAAGGGGAAGTGCCTTTGCTTGAAAGGCTGGCTTGAAAAATAAGGGAAACAGAGGTTCCCTTCTGCATCCAAGAAGCGCTAGAATCTTCCTGGGCTCCGAGAGGAGACTTCAACCTAATTCGATTGTAGGAATACTTATTTAAGAAGAGCCCTGGACAATGTTTGCAATATATAACCACACTAAAGACTTACCTTCTTTATTTCCTTTTGTGTTGTGTTTCTTCAACCACTCAATATTTTTTCTGATGGCTTCCAAATAGGCTTCTGTTTTCCCTGGAAAAGGCAACAGAACCCATATCAAACACTCATAAAATATCACTGCATCTCTTTTTAAAGACTGCACTTATATTTAAAACAATACACAAAATATTGGAATTATCAGCCCTGGCTGGTGGCTCAGTGGATAGAGCGTTGGCCCAGTGTATGAACGTCCCAGGTTCGATCCCCAGCCAGGGCACACAGAATTAAAGACCATCTGCTTCTTTCCCCCTCCCTCTTCTTTCCCCCCTGCAGCCAGTGGCTCAATGGGTTTGAGCATCAGCCAGGGGTGCTGAGGATAGCTCAGTTGGTCTGAGCGTTGACCTCAGGTGCTGAGGATAGCTAGGTTGATTCAAGCATCAGCCCCAGATGGGGGTTGCTGGGTGGATTCCAGTTGGGGCACATGCGGGAGTCTGTTTCACTATCTCCCCTCTTCTCAGTTAAAAAAAAATTGAAATTATTGAGCACTTGTGAGGTGGTATCCCTAAGGAGGTAGTGTGAAGGTTTGTGTGTGTAAAGGTGGGGGGAAATGTCAAGGAGAATGGGTGGAGATAAGATTCTAGGAAGCAGGGCCATCAAGCTTGTAAGTGTCAAGGAGCCATTATCCCCCTATGCAAATAACTATAGTCTGCTGTCCTAGTGGAGAAGTGTTTCAATTAAATTCACTAGATAGGTGGGTCCTTATAACTGTAAGATTGGGTCATTTACGGTTAGGGATGGTTCTTCCAAACCAAGTAGCATTGTCAGGTCAAGACCTGAATCAGAGTTGCACATACTTAAAAAAATCCATCACTGAATAAGTGATGTTATGTAAGCCCAAATATGTGGCTTTGTATAAGCTGTTATGCAAGTCTTTAGCTCAATTCTGGTAGGAACTATGTAAAAATCTAAGGAAAAGATGGCAATCCAAACCTAATTTCAAGGTTTTGATGTAAACCTTATAACTCATTCTAGTAAAACTCCCCTGGATATAAACCATTCTCTGATGGACCTCAACTGTGGTGGGAGAATACCAGGTAACACCTGCTGTTTGATGGCCTTTATGAGCCTTGGTGCCTGCAAATCGGTATTATCATCAACTTAGAGATAAGCAAACTAAGGCACAGCGAGGCTGAGTGACTTCACTGAAGCCACACAGGAAATAACATAGCTGGAATTTGGATTCTGATCTTGCTAAGTTTCTGCTACTGGGATCATTTTGAAAGATAACATCTGTAATCAGACATGAACATTGATGTATCCTTGTCCTGTCTCAAAGAAATCAACCATTCCCTTAACCAAATGAGGTCCCTAATGCTCAGAGTGCCTGCACCAAGAGACCAGGGCATCTGGAGAGTACCACTGAATGGCCTAAGAAAAGAGGCTTTCAAAGTCTAGGGCCTCTGTAGAAGCAATGAGATGCCAAGGCTTAGTGTGAGCACCTATTCTGAGCCCCCTTTGAGCCTATTACCTCTAGTTTATTGCTTAGACTTCTTGGTGAACTACCTGTACTGTGTGCTTTTTATGTGTCAGGGGGAATACATTGTGCTCCAAAATGCATTATCTCTTTTACTCTTCACAGCAACCTTTTGAGGCATTCTTATTTCATCCCCGTTCTACAGACAAAGGATTCAAGGCATAACAAATAAAAAATAATAAGCTGAAGATCACATGGCTAGTAACTAGTAGATCCAGGTTTGAACATAGCCCATTGTAATATTGTACATCTGAAACCTATATGATTTTATTAACTAATGTTACCCCAATATTAAAAAAAAAAGATTTGTCAATATTCTAAACAGAATATACTCATAGATACAGAGACTTGGACTGATGATGGTAGTCAGGGGGAAAGGGGTTGTGGGACTGGGTGAAAAAAGTGAAGAGATTGAAAAGTACAGATTGCTAGTTAGAAAATAGTCGTGGGGATATAAAGTACAGCACAGGGAATATAGTCAATAAATTTGTAGTAACTGTGTAAGGTGCCAGGTGGGTACTGGAAATAGCAGGAGGAACAGTTGGTAAAGTACATGATTGTCTAAGTCAGGGGTAGTCAACCTTTTTATACCTACCGCCCACTTTTGTTTCTCTGTTAGTAGTAAAATTTTCTAACCACCCACCGGTTCCACAGTAATGGTAATTTATAAAGTAGGGAAGTAACTTCACTTTATAAAATTTATAAAGCAGAATTACAGCAAGTTAAAGCATATAATAATAATTACTTACCAAGTACTTTATGTCAGATTTTCACTAAGTTTGGCAGAATAAATTTTTATAAAACAACTTACTATAGTTAAATCTATCTTTTTATTTATACTTTGGTTGCTCTGCTACTGCCCACCATGAAAGCTGGAACGCCCACTAGTGGGCGGTAGGGACCAGGTTGATTACCACTATGGCGTATTCCTGAAATTAATACTAAATAATACAGAATGTAAATTATAATTGACAAATATTTTTAAATTTTTAAAAATTAAAAAGAAAATTCAGATGTCCTAATGGACACCTTAGGGAACTAAAATATCTGTGACTTCGAGTTCCAGACTATAGAAATTATAAACCAACCACGTGATTAACAACAACAACAAAAAGAAAGAACAAAAAAGAAGAAGGTTTGATGATGTTCTAATTGCCACCTTTGCATTTACCTAAATGACTAGATGAGAATCTTTCTTCTTGATCTTATAAACCCAATCCCTCATCACTGGGGCTCCATGTTATCTGGTCCCTAAAAAAGCACAGAGACACTTTTGTGCAAAATTTGGACAAAAGAAGATATTTGCCATTTTAAGCTTCTATTTGCTTCAATTGCCAGTGTAGGGAAAGCTTTGGTTTCAGTGCCTTGTTCTTAAGAACATTAGACCATATGAAACACCGATGTTGCCCGGGTTGATGTTATATAATTACAGCACAACGAATACAGAGATTTTCATTGTCTGTTGTCTATTTGCTGAGAAGGTCAACCAGATTTGGTAATATAAAAACTCTGTTCTCTATTTCAAATTAATTCAGTTAGAGAGGCATTTGAAAGAAATCTTAGTGTAGACTATTTCTAAAGAATGTAGCTTCATTATTTTTAGCATTTAAATCAATTTAGTGGATCTCATAGGGCTTGGTTTAATGAAAATAATAATTTGTTATTAGCACATTAGGTAATTAGGGTTTCTGAATCTTTTGAGAATGTGTGAAAATACAGGTAGTCTCATTCTTTAAGTAGTTTTAAGCATTCTTTCTACAATCTTATCTATGATACTGGGTCATAATGTGGAAAGTTTATCTGAGAAAGAAAGACCAGAACTTAGACTCTACTTAAATACTGTAACAAAAATTCTGAATTAGGAGCATAAAAAATAAATATAAGGGTTTTGCTACAGTGTAGCAGACATTATTGATTTCTTACTGTGATATCTCCCTTATTTACATATGCTAATAGAAAGGTCCTTAATAGATGATGAACATAATTGGTAAATACTCCAGCTTCCTGACTCCTCATAGTCTCTCAAAGGCCCTGCATGGGACTGAGCCCCAACTGTCCATAGCTGAAGACCTTAGTAACATACTTTATATTGGCCTCTTTCCCAGTGGTGGGATTCAAATAATTTATAACATTATTTTTTTTAATTAAGTGAGAGGCAGGGAGGCAGACAGACTCTTACATGCACCCTGACCGGGATCCATCTGGCAAGCACCCTATGGGGTGACTGATACTCAGCCCAGCTGGAGCCACTGCTCCGTTGCTTGGGCAAATGAACTATTTTAGTGCCTGAGGCGAGGCCATGGAGCCATCTCAGCGTCCAGGGCCAACTTGCGCGAACCATTTGAGCCATGGCTGCAGGAGAGAAAAGAGAGAGAGAGTGAAAGAGAGAGAGAGGGATGAGGTGGAGAGTTGGAGAAGCAGATGGTCATTTTTCCTGGGTGTCCTGACTGGGAATTGAACCTGGGACTTCCACATGCCAGGCTGACGCTCTACTTCTGAGCCAACCAACAAAGGTCAAGGGATTCAAATAATTTAACAACTGGTTCTCTACCCTAATGACTGTTTTAAATATAAAAAAGTGATATACTGAAAGGTAGTTTATTATTTCATGCATTTAATACTTAAATAAGAACAATAAAAGAGGTATACAAAACTAAATTGTTATAAGAAAGTCAATCATCAGATTTATATGGAACTATAAAAAACCCCAAATAGCCAAAGCAATCCTAAAGAAAAAGAACGAAGCTGGGGGCATTACAATACCTGACTTCAAACTATATTATAGAGCCACGACCATCAAAACAGCATGGTATTGGCAGAAAAATAGACACTCAGACCAATGGAACAGAATAGAAAGTCCAGAAATAAAACCACATATATATGATCAAATAATTTTTGATAAAGAGGCCAACAACACACAATGGAGAAAAGAAAGCCTCTTCAACAAATGGTGTTGGGAAAACTGAAAAGCCACATGCAAAAGAATGAAACTCGACTACAGTTTGTCCCCTTGTACTAAAATTAATTCAAAATGAATCAAAGACCTAAATATAAGACCTGAAACAATAAAGTACATAGAAGAAGACATAGGTTCTAAACTCATGGACCTTGGTTTTAAAGAGCATTTTATGAATTTGACTCCAAAGGCAAGGGAAGTGAAGACAAAAATTAATGGATGGGACTACATCAGACTGAGAAGTTTTTGCTCAGCAAGAGAAACTGACAACAAAATAAACAGACATCTAACTAAATGGGAAATGATATTTTCAAACAACAGCTCAGATAAGGGCCTAATATCCAAAATATACAAAGAACTCATAAAACTCAACAACAAACAATCCAATAAAAAGATGGAAAGATGACATGAACAGACACTTCTCTCAGGAAGAAATACAAATGGCCAACAGATATATGAAAAGATGTTCATCTTCATTAGTTATTAGAGAAATGCAAATCAAAACTGCAATGAGTTACCACCTCACACCTGTTAGATTAGCTATTATTAACAAGACAGATAATAGCAAATGTTGGAAAGGCTGTGGAGAAAAAGGAACCCTCATTCACTGTTGGTGGGAATGTAAAGTTGTGCAACCATTATGGAAGAAAGTATGGTGGTCCCTCAAAAAACTGAAAATAGAACTACCTTATGACCCAGCAATCCCTCTACTGGGTATATACCCCCAAAACTTAGAAACATTGATACGTAAAGACACATGCAGCCCTATGTTTACTGCAGCATTGTTCACAGTGGCCAGGACATAGAAACAACCAAAAAGCCCTTCAATAGAAGACTGGATAAAGAAGATGTGGCACATATACACTATGGAATACTACTCAGCCATAAGAAATGATGACATCAGATCATTTACAACAAAATGGTGGGATCTTGATAACATTATATGAAGTGAAATAAGTAAATCAGAAAAAACCAAGAACTGTATTATTCCATATGTAGGTGGGCCATAAAAACGAGACTAAGAGTCATTGATAAGAATGTGGTGGTTACAGGGGGGTGGGGAGAGAGGAAAAGGGGGAGGGGGAAGGGCACAAAGAAAACTAGATAGAAGGTGACAGAGGACAATCTGACTTTGGGTGATGGGTATGCAACATAATTGATTGACAAGATAACCTGGACATGTTTTCTTTGAACATATGTACCCTGATTTACTGATGTCACCCTAGTAAAATTAATTTTTTTAAAAAAAGGAAAAAGGCCCTGGCCGGTTGGCTCAGTGGTAGAGCGTCGGCCTGGCGTGCAAGGGGTCCCGGGTTCGATTCCCGGCCAGGGCACACAGGAGAAGCGCCCATCTGCTTCTCCACCCCTCCCCCTCTCCTTCTTCTCTGTCTCTCTCTTCCCCTCCTGCAGCGAGGCTCCACTGGAGCAAAAGATGGCCCGGGCGCTGGGGATGGCTCCTTGGCCTCTGCCCCTGGTGCTAGAGTGGCTCTGGTCGCAACAGAGCGACTCCCTGGAGGGGCAGAGCATCGCCCCCTGGTGGGCAGAGTGTTGTCCCCTGGTAGGCGTGCCGGGTGGATCCCGGTCGGGCGCATGCGGGAGTCTGTCTGACTGTCTCTCCCCATTTCCAGCTTCGGAAAAATACAAAAAAAAAAAAAAAAAGGAAAAATAAATGTCTAAAAAAATAACAAAATAACAAAATAAAAATCTGTATTATTATAAAAAAAAGAAGTTAGGTTTTTTTTTTAATAATTTGGTTTCTTTTTTTTTTTTTTTTTTTTTTACAAAGACAGAGTTAGAGAGAGGGATAGATAGAGACAGACAGGAACGGAGAGAGATGAGAAACATCAATCATCAGTTTTTCATTGGGACACCTTAGTTGTTCATTGATTGCTTTCTCATATGTGCCTTGACCATGGGGCTACAGCAGACTGAGTAACCCCTTGCTTGAGCCAAGGACCTTGGATCCAAGCTGGTGAGCTTTGCTCAAACCAGATGAGCCCACACTCAAGCTGGTGACCTTGGGGTCTGGAACCTGGGTCCTCCGCATCCCAGTCCGATGCTCTATCCACTGAGCCACTGCCTGGTCAGGCTATTATAAGAAAGTTTTAAAATATTAATAAAAAAATATTAAATAATACCTGACAAAAAATAAAACTGTTATCTAAGATATTTCTAATGACAGCTTGTCACCCCCTGGTTGTTTGGGACCTTTTCTATTTATGTTATATGCTTGTTTACTACAGTAACAAACACAAGGGAATTAAAATGTAGTATTTCATCAAAGGTATAATGAGTTTTATGAAATTAATAAATAAATATTACAAGCATAATTCCATCAAATTTTCCTACCTATGGATGGAATGAACATTTCCACGGGTGCTTAGAATATGCTGTTGCACAGATGAATGTTAAAAAAAGTAAGGAATGTAAATTTGTGATTTCCACATTGCTGCCCAGGCACCCACCTTAGAGAGAACCCTGATTACTGTAGGAATATGCTATGAAGACATACAGGATTAGGAAAGCAATTAGAGACAGCAAGGCATGCTAGGGTGAAAGCCCTGAGTGGACAGGAGTCCAGGAGCCTCTCTGACCCTGTACTGGAAACAGCAAAACAGCAGGATAAGATTCAGTAACAGAAATGTTTAGGGTCTCAGAACAGAGATTAGAAGTCAGCATGTTCCCTGTCCTTTATTCACCCCCTGAAAACTCCTAGCTGCTTGCTTGACTTATTTGTACTGGCTAATAAATATCTGAGTAAGGCTGGGGATGGGGCTTCCATTCTTTGGTCTGCTGATTGGAGCTGTTGCCTCTCCTCGGCCCCTCGAAGCATGACATCTGGTCTCCAAGCAGTTCACTGTTGCAGTGACAAGTGGTTCTCCAAATGAGGAACCAGACGAAATGATCTTTCAAAGCCTGGCAAAGGAAAAGGACATCCGCTCAATCCTTTTGATAAGGGACACATGCAGCAGGGGAAAAGCCCTTGAAGGCTTGCAGCAAGGTCACTTTTAGGGGATTTCCCTTTCCTTTCATCTCTCCTAAATCATAGGGAATTCCCTTTCCCCTGAGCAGTGGAGTGTCAAGTTACAGCTACAGGAACTCCTTCGATCAGATCAGAATTTAACTGCCTTCTTGCTCACAATCTGACAACAATGCCCTTGGTATCCAAAGGAGGGAAGCTTAGACTTAGAAGACTGGGAAAGCACTTTCATGAAGGAAATGGTTGAAGCAGTCAGGATGGGATATGAAATGACCCTTTGGGATTAGAAAGGGCTGGTAAAAACTGCCCTTACCACCAAGCTCGAACCTCAGACTAGCCCCTCCCCCTAGACATTTCATCAACCCTAACCAGGAGGAAGTAGCTATAGAAGAAGAGACCTTCGACCCTTTTCCTTAAACAACAAAAGGCTGGAATGTTAGGATTGGGTCCAGGGTGCCCTTAAACTCAAGGCAGTTTTTAAAAATGGGAGGAGTCTTGCCAGGAGCTCAATGAAAAGAGAAAAAAAAATAAAGGGAACACTTTTTAAATCTAAGTGGCTCAGTCGCCCATCCCCTCCCTTTTCTTCAGTCATCCTGGAAGGCTGCCAAGGACAAATAGTCTTGCCTTCTCTGCAATGATTAAAAATACTGTAAAATATAAAGTTATGCCAAAATTTTTAACCAGGTTGTCTAGAAGGTCTAGAAAAGCATTTGCTATTACTATTTAAATTTGATTAATATCTTTTGAAGTTCTTAACAAAAAATATGTTTGTTCTCCCTAGGTTTACAAAAGGTTCCTGTTATCTCTGTTATGTCTTCTAAAATATGTTTGTTTGCCAATGAAAGAACCTGTTTCTAAATAAAAGTAATGAAATATGTTCATAAAAGTATCAATCTAAAATTGCTTATTACTGATTTAGTTGTCACTGAAACTTAAGGTTTTTAAAAGTTGAGAATTCTGATTAATTAGAAAAATTGCATGGTTTTAATGATAAAAGGTAAAAGGTATGAAGGTATTTTTGAAAGGAAAAGGAAGAAAATAGATAAGTTCTGAAAGCTAGTTATTTCTGAATAGATAAGAAACTTTATGAAAGTTGCAGAAGGTTTGTATAAGTTGCAGAAGGTTTGTGCAGGTTGTAGAAGGTTTGTTCAGAGAAAAAAAAAGAGAGAAGGAACTGAGAATGTAGACAAAGGTAAGAAAAAAGGGGAGTAGGAGGAGAGACTCACCCCACAAGAACAATTGTTTAAGGCTCTTTTGACTCTTTATTTTTTTAAACATTTCCTCATCTGGACTTACTGCAGCCAAGGGGCATTTTATACCAGCCTAAGACTCTTGTGTTGTACTGGGATGTATTAGCTGGCCCTGAGTGGCAGAATCCAGTCTGATTACTAACCTGGGGATGAGGGTATGTTCCAATTTTGTCATCAACAGGTCCTCTTTAAATATCAGTGAGAAATGAGCCCTGGCCGGTTGGCTCAGTGGTAGAGCGTCGGCCTGGCGTGCAGAAGTCCTGGGTTCGATTCCTGACCAGAGCACACAGGAGAAGCGCCCATCTGCTTCTCCACCCCTCCCCCTCTCCTTCTTCTCTGTCTCTCTCTTCCCCTCCCGCAGCCGAGGCTCCATTGGAGCAAAGATGGCCCGCGCGCTGGGGATGGCTCCTTGGCCTCTGCCCCAGGCACTAGAGTGGCTCTGGTCGCCGCAGAGCGACACCCCAGATGGGCAGAGCATCGCCCCCTGGTGGGCAGAGCATCACCCCCTGGTGGGCGTGCCGGGTGGATCCCGGTCGGGCGTATGCGGGAGTCTGTCTGACTGTCTCTCCCCGTTTCTAGCTTCAGAAAAATACAAAAAAAAAAAAAATAATAATAATAATAAATAAATAAATAAATAAATATCAGTGAGAAATGTGAAGCCTTATCATGAGTTGGCATCGGCCACTAGAAAGCAGCCCAGTTCCAGAGATCCTGAAGCTGATAGTGAATCCACCTCCAGAAATGAACTCAAAAAAGCAGAGAACTAACTTGCTCCCAAGCACTCTAGGAGCGCCTGACATCACCTGGGATCTTTAAAACATCTAACCAGGAATGTTAAATAAGTTTTGCAGAATGCAGACATGCCTGTAACCCCTAAAAACCTGTTTCTCTCTATGCTTGCTTTTCATCTTCCACTGTAACCACCTAACCTCTCTGTTAATCTTTACTAAAACAAAAAAGGGAATATGTAGGAATATGCTATAAAGACATGCACAGTTAGGAAAACAATTAGAGATATCAAGGCACCCTAGGGTGAAAGCCCTGAGTGGATGAGAGTCCAGGGCCTCTCTGAACCCATACTGGAAACAGTGCATGCTGGAAACAGCAAAACAGCAGGATAAGATTCAGTAACAGAACTGTTCTGGCTCTCAGAACAGAGATTAGAAATCAGCATGTTCCATGTCCTTTACTTCAGCCCTTGAAAACTGCTAGCTGCTTGCTTGACTTATTTGTACTGGCTAATAAATATGTGAGTAAGGCTGGGGGTGGGGCTTCAGTCCTTCAGTCTCCTGACTAGGGCAGTTGCGTCCCCTCGGCTCCTCAGAGCATGTCATCTGGTCTCTGGGTAGTTCATTGTCACAGTGACAGATTGCAAAACAACCAGTTCACCAAACTCAACAAAAAATTAGGTATCGGTTCTGCCAAACCGGTGCAAGCCGGCTGAATCCCACCACTGCTCTTTCCCTTCCCTGTGTGAAGTATCTATACCACCATTAGTGCTTCCTGGGGTCACCTCCCAATTCAGCTACTTGCCCTCAAATCTTTCTTACATGCTTTGCCTTGGAGGGAACCCAACCTAAGACAATTTGAAGTAGGGAAATCAGCATCATCTTTTTGGTTGCTTTTTGCTCAGGAGACAATTACCTATAAAAATAATGTTGAATATATGAATGCATGAAAAGTAATTTATTCACTATGTTGATTGACATTATAAACCCACAACAGAGAGTGAGTTTACTGCAACCTAAAGAAAACTAGACTGCAATTTACAAAAAAACAAAAATGAAAAATCTCCACAAACAAACTAACTTAAAAAACCCACTATCTTGTGGATCAAAACATATCTAATTAGGAAGTATCTATAATTTGATAGAATCACCCCCAAACACCTTCACCCTCCCTTTTCTGCTTTATTTATTTATTTATTTATTTTCCAGTTTTTTGTATTTTTCCAAAGTTAGAAGCAAGGAGGCAGTCAGACTCCTGCATGCACCACCCAGGATCCACCCGGCATGCCCACTAGGGGGCAATGCTCTGCCCATCTTGGGCATTGTTTCATTGTGGTTGGAGCCATTCTAGCACCTGAGGCGGAGGCCATGGTGTTGTCCTTAGTGCCTGGGCCAACTTTGCTCCAATGGGGCCTTGGCTGTGGGAGGGGAAGAGAGAGAGAGAGAGGAAGGAGAGGGGGAAGAGTGGAGAAGCAGATGGGTGCTCTCCTGTGTGCCCTGGCCAGGGATCGAACCCAGGACTTCCACATGCTGGGCTGACAGTCTACCACTGAGCCAACCGGCCAGGGCTCTGCTTTATTTTTATTCATAGCACTTAGCACTTTCTACCGTAAAATATAATTTATTGTTTGTCTTCCTCCCTTAGAAATATTTCTTGTTTCCTGATATAGTTCTATGCCTAGAATAACACCTGACTCATAGTATGCTTTCAATAAATATTAGTGGAATGAGTGACTGGATAAAAGCTTTTTATGTAATAGCCAAAATTGTAATCAGAAAACTGCTTGGTGAGCATGAAATCAGAATTAGAGAAAAAAAAACAATTTTTTTTTTTTTTAATTTTTCTGAAGCTGGAAACGGGGACAGTCAGACAGACTCCCGCATGCGCCGGACCAGGATCCACCCGGCACGCCCACCAGGGCGCCGCTCTGCCCACCAGGGGGCGACGCTCTGCCTCTCTGGAGCGTCGCTCTGCCGTGACCAGAGCCACTCCAGCGCCTGGGGCAGAGGCCAAGGAGCCATCCCCAGCGCCAGGGCCATCCCTGCTCCAATGGAGCCCCGGCTGCGGGAGGGGAAGAGAGAGACAGAGAGGAAGGAGGGGGGGGGTGGAGAAGCAAATGGGCGCCTCTCCTACGTGCCCTGGCTAGGAATCGAACCCAGGTCCCCCGCACGCCAGGCCGACGCTCCACTGCTGAGCCAACCGGCCAGGGCCAAAAAAAACAATTTTTAAAGTATAACTTGTATCGATTTCTTTCTTTTTTTAAATAAAAATAAACTTTATTTGGAAGACTTGAAATTTAATGAATTCTGAATTTAAATGAGGTTATAGCAGAAACATTTAAAAAATACCTCTGATTGTGCTAGATATACTACATCCCTATGTCAGTGAATCTCCATAGAGCTCTATGAAATAAGCATTATTATTCCCACTTTACTCATGAGGGAGCTAGGGCTCAGAGAGGTTAAGCGATATGCCCATGGAGACATAGCTGAGTAAGGGTCCGAGTCTGGTCTTGAAACAGAATGAGCCTCTAATAAGCAGAGCTGGGGAAAATCCACCTTTAGACCAATAAGGCAGCAAGTCTCAGACTTAGCTGCACATTAGAATCATTTCGGGGAACTTTCAAAAATCCTCACGCCCAGGTCATACTTTCCCTATACCAATTAAGTCAGAATATCCGAGGATAGAAACCAAGTATCTTACCCCCACCCCCCTCCACAAACAATCCTGAGATGATTCCAATGTGGGCCAAAGTTGGGGACCCGCTGCCACTGGTACTGGACCTCCCATTTACAGGATCACAGCAACAATGGGAGTAAAATCAGGTATTCCTCTGCCCCTGGAGAGAAGTAATTGGTTCCTATTTACATTTCCTCTTCTCAGAAGCTGTAAAGCAAATCCTTTATTTACACAGTGTGCACTGAAAGCCCATGAGAGTCCACTTTGGAAAGTTGGACTATTTTTTTTCAAATTTATTTCAGCTTCCTTTGGGAAAAAATAGCTCATGGCTGAGGTAATATGGCACAAGCCTTAAAACATAAGCTGAAGCAGATGGGAAGAGGGCCAGAGTGAAGAAGCAGCCCTGCTTCCTGGCTGTTCTTGTTTTCAGCACTGCAAAATAAATACCCTTTTATACATGAATTTGTTCTGACCCTGATATGCATCCTCATCTAGACCCCTTTTTAAAAACTGTAGAAATCAGTAGAGTTAACTATTGAATACTGGATGTACTAAATATATTACACCTTCTAAATGAGTGTTTATAAAAATTAAGTTTACTAGATGATGCTTAAAATTCATATAAAGATTGTGATTACAGTTTTGGACTGCATTAAGCAAAGCAATTGATATTCATATTATGGATGCCAACATGGGCCCCAGAGCCATTCAGTTCAAGAATTTCTGCACAATGATGAAAATTTTTTATGCTCAAAATATGCAACTTGAGATACTGGGGTGAGCACTGAATGAGGGGTAGGAGTTCAAGGCCCAGCTCTTAGAGTCTCGCAACAGCAGATGAGCGAGCAGGCAGGGAAAACTGCTTTTGTCTCTCTCTTTTTCTCTCTCAGGACTCCCAAGCAAAACAGGAGGTGGGGGGGACTCCTTCTCTGGCAAACAATAGCAAAAATGGCCCCTCCCAATGGCGGCAGGCAATCTGCAATTTATAATCTGCCGCCCTGAGGGCAAGTACCTGCAGCCTTACATAGACTATACACACATGGTGCTGCCCTGTGCTTGTGCACCAATCAGGCAAAGTACAAGCAAGCAAGACTAACACACTTGTAACACACTTGCTTGTCCAACAAATATGTTTTTAAATATGTCTTTAAAAATAAGTACACCCATGTGAGTTAGTCAATTTATTAATTTATTAATTAAGCAGGCTGCCTTTTCTTTTCTGGCTTCTGTAAAGGCATGGTAATGATAAGAGAGGTGAAAGGGCCTGACCAGGCGGTGGCGCAGTGGATAGAGTGTCGGACTGGGATGTAGAGGACCCAGGTTCGAGACCCCGAGGTCGCCAGCTTGAGCGTGGGCTCATCTGGTTTGAGCAAAAGCTCACTAGCTTGAACCCAAGGTCGCTGGCTTCAGCAAGGGGTTATTTGGTCTGCTGAAGGCCCGTGGTCAAAGCACATATGAGAAAGTAATCAATAAACAACTAAGGTGTTGCAACGTGCAATGAAAAACTAATGATTGATGCTTCTCATCTCTATTCGTTCCTGTCTGTCTGTCCTTGTCTATCCCTCTCTCTGACTCACTCTCTCTGTAAAAAATAAATAAATAAATAAATAAAATTAAAGATAGGTGAAAGGTATCTTAGAGGTCACTTTGTAAGCCCAATTTCACTATCTGGCCATAAACTTGACAAACAATAGCACTGGAATGAGTTTATGGGTATTATAATGTTTATTTCATTCCTTAGAGGACTTAAAAAAATTTTCAGTGACTCATAAAGCACAAGAGAATGAGTAAGCATCAAACTGGCAAAAAAGAGCAAGCTTAGATAATGGAATAAAGTTTTAAAGTACTTTTTTTTGGTTTTCAGAGAGCAATTTACTTGAAAAGTCAAGCAACTTTATAGATACCATTGAAATTAGAATAAATTTGATTTAATTGCCACATCCCTAAGTTTAGGAATAATAATTGAATCATTCCAATATCTGCACCAATTAGAAATCAATATTTTTAAATATTCTTAATGTGAGCCTTTATAGAAAACAAAAGTTTAAATAGTTTAACTCAACAATATTCAAAAGTGAATGTGTCATATTTCATCATTGGTAATTAAGTTGGATTTTTTTACATTGTCTGCCTGAAATTAGATATGTGTAAACATGCTCTGTAAGTTGAAGAGTGATATAAATATAGGGTATTATTATTATTATTATTCCTTTTCCAGAAGGGCCCAACATATACCTCGTATGCTTAATAAATATTTGCTGTCACACCTCACATTGCAAGACCAAAACAGACTCCTTATAGACAATACTGGCGAAATGTCTTGCTTATGATTAATTCCTTAAGTGATTTAACTGCGCCATTACCGCATCCCCTGCTCTGCTCTGTGATGTCCTCCAACTTTCTCTAGAGGGAGCCTGTTCTCATCCTCCTGATTCATCAATAAGGGATATGGCTTGTGCTATTTGCCCACACACGGGTAAAGAACTATCTGAGGTCATTTCAAAGCTTGCTTGAGTCCTCCAAGTCAGGCATTGGTTCTTATATTTCTTCTGTAGCTCTACTTCCTGAATACAGTACAAGGCAGGCCATCAGAATAAATGTTTATTTGTTGATGCATAATTGTCTCAGAAAACCCAGTGAACCCTACCTTCATCCACATGGATGCTTTTATTGTTCTGCCTAAAAGCAAGCATTTCCTCAATTGGGTTTTATAAATAGTTTTTGAAAAAAGTGCAAATAAAGCATTTGTGAATACAAAGGCATATATCATAATATGTCCTTTTGAGGATTAATTACATTTTTTTAAGAAATGTTCATGTTAGGTTTAAGTTGGCTCCTTTAAAACTCAAATTCTCCTTACCCAACTTCCACTAAGGCAACTTCTTCAGTAAACACCTCCCTCACCCAACCTCCCCCCCTCTCTTTTTTTTTAATAATTTTATTTTTTTAATGGGGTGACATCAATAAATCAGGATACATATATTCAAAGATAACATGTCCAGGTTATCTTGTCGTTCAATTATGTTGCATACCCATCACCCAAAGTCAGATTGTCCTGTCACCTTCTATCTAGTTTTCTTTGTGCCCCTCCCCCTCCCCCTTTCCCTCTCCCTCACCCCCCTCCCCCCGTAACCACCACACTCTTATCAATGTCTCTTAGTGTCACTTTTATGTCCCACCTACGTATGGAATAATGCAATTCCTGTTTTTTTCTGATTTACTTATTTCACTTCATATAATGTTATCAGGATCCCACCATTTTGCTGTAAATGATACGATGTCATCATTTCTTATGGCTGAGTAGTATTCCATAGTGTATATGTGCCACATCTTCTTTATCCAGTCATCTATTTTTTTTTTATTTATTTTATTTTATTTTATTTTATTTTTTTCATTTTTCTGAAGCTGGAAACAGGGAGAGACAGTCAGACAGACTCCCGCATGCGCCCGACCGGAATCCACCCGGCACGCCCACCATGGGGCGATGCTCTGCCCACCAGGGGGCGATGCTCTGCCCATCCTGGGCGTCGCCATGTTGCGACCAGAGCCACTCTAGCGCCTGAGGCAGAGGCCACAGAGCCATCCCCAGCGCCCGGGATATCTTTGCTCCAATGGAGCCTTGGCTGCGGGAGGGGAAGAGAGAGACAGAGAGGAAAGCGCGGCGGAGGGGTGGAGAAGCAAATGGGCGCTTCTCCTGTGTGCCCTGGCCGGGAATCGAACCCGGGTCCTCCGCACGCTAGGCCAACGCTCTACCGCTGAGCCAACCGGCCAGGGCTATCCAGTCATCTATTGACGGGCTTTTTGGTTGTTTCCATGTCCTGGCCACTGTGAACAATGCTGCAATGAACACGGGGCTGCAAGTGTCTTTACGTATCAATGTTTCTGAGTTTTGGGGGTATATACCCAGTAGGGGGATTGCTGGGTCATAAGGTAGTTCTATTTTCAGTTTTTGAGGAACCACCATACTTTCTTCCATAATGGTTGTACTACTTTACATTCCCACCAACAGTGTATGAGGGTTCCTTTTTCTCCACAGCCTTTCCAACATTTGCTATTACCTGTCTTGTTAATAATAGCTAATCTAACAGGTGTGAGGTGGTATCTCATTGCAGTTTTGATTTGCATTTCTCTAATAACTAAAGAAGATGAGCATCTTTTTATATATCTGTTGGCCATTTGTATTTCTTCCTGGGAGAAGTGTCTGTTCATGTCATCTTCCCATTTTTTTATGGGATTGTTTGTTTGTTTGTTGTTGAGTTTTATGAGTTCTTTGTATATTTTGGATATTAGGCCCTTATCTGAGCTGTTGTTTGAAAATATCATTTCCCATTTAGTTGGCTGTTTGTTTATTTTGTTATCAGTTTCTCTTGCTGAGCAAAAACTTCTTAGTCTGATGTAGTCCCATTCATTAATTTTTGCCTTCACTTCTCTTGCCTTTGGAGTCAAATTCATAAAATGCTCTTTAAAACCCAGGTCCATGAGTTTAGTACCTATGTCTTCTTCTATGTACTTAATTGTTTCAGGTCTTATGTTTAGATCTTTGATCCATTTTGAGTTAATTTTAGTACAGGGGGAAAAACTGTAGTCGAGTTTCATTCTTTTGCATGTGGCTTTTCAGTTTTCCCAGCACCATTTATTGAAGAGGCTTTCTTTTCTCCATTGTGTGTTGTTGGCCCCTTAATCAAAAATTATTTGACTATATATATGTGGTTTTATTTCTGGACTTTCTATTCTGTTCCATAGGTCTGAGTGTCTATTTTTCTGCCAATACCATGCTGTTTTGATTGTCGTGGCCCTATAATATAGTTTGAAGTCAGGTATTGTAATGCCCTCAGCTTCATTCTTTTTCTTTAGGATTGCTTTGGTTATTCGGGGTTTTTTATAGTTCCATATAAATCTGATGATTTTTTGCTCCATTTCTTTAAAAAAATGTCATTGGAATTTTGATGGGAATTGCATTAAATTTATATATTGCTTTGGGTAATATGGCCATCTTGATTATATTTATTCTTCCTAACCAAGAACAAGGAATATTCTTCCATCTCATTATATCTTTTTCGATTTCCCTTAACAATGGTTTATAGTTTTCATTATATAAGTCCTTTACATTCTTTGTTATGTTTATTCCTAGGTATTTTATTTTTTTTGTTGCAATCGTGAAGGGGATTATTCTTTTGAGTTCGTTCTCAAATGTTTCATTGTTGGCATATAGAAAGGCTATTGACTTCTGTATGTTAATTTTGTATCCTGCGACCTTACTGTATTGGCTTATTGTTTCTAGTAGTCTTTTTGTGGATTCTTTGGGGTTTTCGATGTATAGAATCATATCATCTGCAAAAAGTGATACCTTTACTTCTTCTTTTCCGATATGGATGCCTTTTATTTCTTTGTCTTGTCTGATTGCTCTGGCTAGAACCGCTAGTACCACATTAAATAAGAGTGGAGAGAGTGAACAACCCTGTCTTGTTCCTGATTTTAGGGAGAAAGCCTTCAGTTTTGTGCCATTTAATATGATGTTAGCTGATGGTTTATCATATATGGCCTTTATCATGTTGAGATATTTTCCTTCTATACCCATTTTGTTGAGAGTCTTAAACATAAAATTGTGTTGTATTTTATCGAAAGCCTTTTCTGCATCTATTGATAAGATCATGTGGTTTTTGTTCTTTGTTTTGTTGATATGGTGTATTACGTTAACCGTTTTACGTATGTTGAACTATCCTTGAGATTCTGGGATGAATCCCACTTGATCATGATGTATTATTTTTTTATTATGTTGTTGTATTCGATTTGCTAGTATTTTGTTTAGTATTTTAGCATCTGTATTCATTAGAGATATTGGTCTGTAGTTTTCTTTTTTTGTGCTGTCCTTGCCTGGTTTTGGTATGAGGGTTATGTTGGCCTCATAAAATGTGTTTGGAAGTATTGCTTCTTCTACAATTTTTTGGAAGACTTTCAGTAGAATAGGCACCAAGTCTTCTTTGAATGTTTGATAAAATTCGCTGGGATAGCCGTCTGGGCCTGGACTTTTATTTTTGGGGAGGTTTTTAATGTTTTTTTTTTTATTTCTTCTCTACTAATAGGTCTGTTTAGGCTTTCTGCTTCTTCTTGACTCAGTCTAGGAAGGTTGTATTGTTCTAGGAATTTATCCATTTCTTCTAGGTTGTTGAATTTAGTGGCATAAAGTTTTTCATAGTATTCTACAATAATTCTTTGTATATCTATGGTGTCTGTGTGATTTCGCCTCTTTCATTTTGGATTTTGTTTATATGAGTTTTTTCTCTTTTTTCCTTGGTAAGTCTTGCCAAGGGTTTGTCAATTTTGTTGATCTTTTCAAAGAACCAGCTCCTTGTTCTATTAATTTTTTCTATAGTTTTTCTGTTCTCTATTTCATTTATTTCTGCTCTGATTTTTATTATCTCCTTTCTTTGGCTGGTTTTGGGTTGTCTTTGTTCTTCTTTTTCTAGTTCCTTAAGTTGTGAAGTTAAGTGGTTCACTTGGGCTCTCTCTTGTTTGTTCATATATGCCTGAAGTGATATGAATTTCCCTCTTATCACTGCTTTTGCTGCATCCCATAGATTCTGATAAGTCGTATCGTCATTTTCATTTGTCTGTATATATCTTTTGATCTCTGCACTTATTTCTTCTTTGACCTATTCATTTTTTAAAAGTATGTTGTTTAGTTTCCACACTTTTGTGGGATTTTCTTCCTCTTTTTTGCAGTTGAATTCTAGTTTCAAGGTTTTATGATCAGAAAATATGCTTGGTACAACTTCGATTTTTCTGAATTTGCTGATGTTGTTTTTGTGGCCCAGCATATGGTCAATTCTTGAGAATGATCCATGTACACTGGAGAAAAATGTATACTCAGTTACTTTGGGATGAAATGTCCTGTAGATGTCTATCATATCCAGGTGCTCTAGTGTTTTGTTTAAGGCCACTATATCTTTGTTGATTCTCTGTTTGGATGACTGATCTAGAGCCGTCAGCGGTGTATTGAGGTCTCCAAGTATGATTGTATTTTTGTCAGTTTTTGTTTTAAGGTCAATAAGTAGCTGTCTTATATATTTTGGTGCTCCTTGGTTTGGTGCATATATATTAAGAATTGTTATGTCTTCTTGATTCAGTGTCCCCTTAGCCATTATGAAATGGCCATTTTTGTCTCTGAGTACTTTTGCTGTCTTGTAATCAGCATTATCAGATATGAGTATTGCTACGCCTGCTTTTTTTTGGATGTTATTTGCTTGGAGTATTGTTTTCCAGCCTTTCACTTTGAGTTTGTTTTTATCCTTGTTACTTAGATGAGTTTCTTGTAGGCAGCATATAGTTGGATTTTCTTTTTTAAATCCATTCTGCTACTCTGTGCCTTTTTATTGGTGAGTTTAATCCATTTACATTTAGTGTAATTATTGACACTTGTGAGTTCCCTATTGCCATTTTATAGATTGCTTTCTGTTAGTTTTGTGTCTTGTTTGATCCTTCTCTTTCATTTTTCTATCTTTTGTTTTTATTTGGTTGTATTCCATACATCTTTCCTCTGTTGCTATCTTTTTTTAAATCATGTGCTTCTGTGGTTGTTTTTTCAATGGTGGTTACCTTTAAGTAATTAAAAGGGTTCCTACCCTGTTCATTGTAGTGCACTATTTTGTGAGTACTTTTGTACTCCACCATCCTTTGCTACTGTTAATCTCCATCCTCTCCCCCGCCCCTTTCTTTTTGTTGTTGTCACAGTTTAAATTTGGTTTTATTGTGTTCTTCTTTGAGCTTTTACTTGTGGCTTTGTTGTTTTTTTTTGTTCTTTGTATCTGATTGGAGAACCCCCTTTAGTAATTCCTGGAGTGGGGGTTTTCTGATGATAAATTCCCTAATCTTTTCTGTGTCTGTGAATGTTTTTATTTCTCCTTCATATTTGAAGGATAGCTTTGATGGGTATAGTATTCGTGGCTGAAAGTTCCTCTCTTTCAGGACTTTAAATATTGGGGTCCACTCTCTTCTAGCTTGTAGAGTTTCTGTTGAGAAATCCGATGATAATCTAATGGGCCTTCCTTTATATGTTGTATTCTTCTTTTCCCTGGCTGCCTTGAGAATTTTTTCTTTGCCGTTGGTCTGTGCTAATTTCATTATGATGTGCCTTGGAGTAGGTTTGTTGGGGTTAAGAAAACTCGGAGTTCTGTTTGCTTCTTGAATTTGAGGCTTTAGTTCTTTCCACAGGTTTGGGAAGTTCTCATCTATTATTTGTTTGAGTATGTTCTCCATTCCATTTTCTCTCTCTTCTCTCTCTGATATACCTATTATTCTTATATTATTCTTTATGAAGAAAGAGACAGAGAGGAAGGAGAGGGGGAGGGGTAGAAAAGCAGATGGGCGCTTCTCCTGTGTGCCCTGGCCGGGAATCAAACCCAGGACTTCTGCACGCCAGGCCAATGCTCTACCACTGAGCCAACCGGCCAGGGCGCTTGTCTTCTCTTTCACTAATCCTACCTTCTATCTGGCCTGTTCTATTAGCTAAGCTTGTTACTTCATTTTTCAGCTCGTGAATTGAGTTTTTCATCTCTGTTTGATTTGTGTTTATAGTTTCAATTTCTTTGGAAATATATTCTTTGTGTTCATTGAGTTGTTTTCTGAGCTCCCTAAATTGCCTTTCTGTGTTTTCTTGTATATCGCTGAGTAATTTTAGGATTTCTATTTTAAATTCTCTGTCATTTAACTCGAAGGTTTCCAATATATTAAATTTTTTCTCTATAGATTTTTCCTCATCTATCTGTGTTACCTCTCTTTCTTTTGTATCCATGATATTTGATTTTCTCTTCCTTAATGGCATCTGAGGGTGGTTTTGTTGATAGTATTAATGAGATTTAATAAAGAATAAAAAGTTTAAAAAAAATAAAAAAATCGAAAAGAGTTTTTTTAAAAAAATTAATAATGAAATAAAGAAAAATAAAATAAAATTAAAATTAAAAAAAAGAAAATTATTCCCCCCCCTTCTTTTTTTCCTCTCCTCTCCTCTCCCCTCTTTCTTGAGAAAATCTTGTGGTGAACTGTGAATTATATTGTACTAAATAGAACAAACAATGCCTGTAATGGAGGGCCTGAGTTGGGGAGAAGTAATAAAGGGGAAAAAAAAAGAAAAAAAAGGGGGTGTGGACCCACAAAAAGCAAATAAGGAAAAAATTTGGGTCAAGAATAAAATGATTTGCTTTTAGGTGTTGGTTGACTAAGAGTTATGATGAGAGGAATAAGAGGGAAACAGGAAAATGGGGGGACAAATTAAAAAATTACTATTGTATTTAGTGGAACAAGAACTAGATAAAATGAACAGCCAGGGATGGGAGCACTGCTAGTGAGTTAAAAAGGTGAAGTAAAAAACCCCCAAAATGCCACAAACATAAGTTTGAGTCCCAGATAAGGTAATTTGTTCATTATTGAGGTTTGAATGAGAGGAGACGTAAAGGAGAAAGGAAGAAACTAATACAGAGGGAGAAAAGAAAGAGAGAGAGAGAAAAAAAGAGGGAACCACTAAAAGAAGAAAAAAGAAAAAGGAGGAGAGAGAGAGAGAGAGTTAAGGGTTTTGGAGTGCAACCCTCATAGAGAGAAAGGAAGAGGAAAGAAAAGATAATGGAAGATGTAACACTTATGGGTAGTGTAGTTCAAGGAGAGGAGAGAGTAAGACCGGCAGAGAGGTAAACGACCAAATTGGAGGACGAAAAAAAAATCAAGAATGAAGATAAGAGAAACAAACGAACAAATATAATAAAATGGGATAGGTTATAAAGTCTGCAGATTATTCTTGATTTTGAGAGTTTATCTTCTTGCTTTTTCTTTTCTCTCCCTCTTCCTGGTCGGTGACTCTGTACCCCGGGTTCTGCCCCTTTGGCACGGTCAGGTGGAGCTTTACAGTTGATAAGTGTCTATGGCGATGTCATGTATTGTGCTTCAGTCTCATTGGCAGTTGAGGCTCATTAGCATTTATAGGCTCTGACAGTGAGAGAGTTCGTGTTCCTGGAGCCTCTCTCCTAGTCTTTCCTTCCTCAATTAGTAGCCTGATAATCCAGCTATGGGGTTGCTGCTGCCCCTGCCTGGATAGTAAGAGGCTCAAAGAGCTGGCAACTCCCCACTCTATTCCCACTCAGCACAGGGTTCTGGGTAAGGCTCAGTCAGTCAGAGCTCTTAGCATAATCAGGCGGGGCTTCCGCCCACTCAAAAACCTCTGGCTCTGCCACTCTGTCCAGTAACACGGGCGGCCGCCCACTCCTGGGGCGCTTGGAGGAAACTCTCGCTCACTATCTGCGTGCGCAGATCAGGATATCAGGCCGGAAGTCTCACACTATGAGTGAAATCCCCGCCCACACGGAAAAGTTCCAGCGTTGGAATTGGCTCTCGCTCCCTCCCCGTGCGCGGCTTTTTCAGGGCTCTGGGGTGGCCTGGAGATTCCGCTTTTGGCCCACACTAAGGCCCCTGACTGTGCCCCTCTGTGGGATAACACGGGCGCCCACTGCCGAGGCACTCGGAGGAATCTCTCGCCCGCTATCTGCGCACGCAGACCAGGATATCAGGCCGGAAGTCTCACCCTCTGAGAGAAATCCCCGCCCGCACGGAAAAGTTCCAGCGTTGGAATTGGCTCTCGCGCCCTCCCCGTGCGCACCTTTTTTAGGGTGCTGGGGCGGCCCGGAGATTCTGCTTTCAGCCCACACAAAGGCCCCTGACTCTGCCTCTCTTTGGGATAACACAGGCGCCCATTCCCGGGGCTTTGGAAGGAATCTCTCGCCCACTATCTGCGTGCGCTGACCAGGAGATCTGGGAAAATGGCTGCCCCGCTTGTCTTTCTTTGTCTGGGTTTGGCGCGAGTGTTAGCTTGTATTGCCCAGGTTGCCACAGGCACAGTTTTTCCTCGGCTTGGATCCGTGCTATAGCCTGGTTCAGCCGTTTGTGCCGCGGCCTGGATCTATTCACCCCCTTTGCCCACCTTAGTTTCTATATTCTCAGTTCCTAGTGAAAGCAGCCCTGTTTAGGTTAGTGAGGAAGGCGGAACATTTCTTACTCCCTATTTCCTTCGGGTTTGATTATATATTTACCCAATTTTTCGCTTGACCATACCTTCGGGTGTATTGCGAAACATCTGGAGGCTCCAAGGATAGGTTTTTCTGTTTCTGGTTGAAGATCTTGTTGTGTTTTGGGGGAGATTTATCGGTATCGCTTCCTACCACACCATTACTCTGACGTCATCTCCTCCCCCTCTCTTTAAGCAACTCCCTTTAAGTACTTTAAGCAAATGTACTTGAGACAAAGCAATCATGAGGGGCTTGAGGGTTGGGAAAAGGAGACAGTCTGTAACCAAGGCAACCAATCCCGATATGCTAATCTAAGTATGTCTAGGTACAGAAAACCCCATGCCAGCAAATACCTGAACCCCTTTATCTACTGCTCCCTCCTGCAGCTCACTGCTGACACCCTTTTGCTGGCTTCAGCCCACCTGCACCCAAGGGCTTTTAAAATAAACTTTCCTTTTGGAACACACTAGCCTTGTGTTTTCCGTTCATCTCGCGGTTTCTGCCTTTCAGTTCGCCCTTGGCTTAGAGTTTCGTTTGGTATTTTCTACACTGTGCTAGGATCACTTTTCCTTATCTCAAAGTAATAGGGGTTAGGAGTAGCATGAATATATTAAATCTCTAAATAATGGGGTGGAAAGGGGGCTAATTTGAGTCCCAAATCCCTACCCTTGTTTTAGTGTTTCAAGAGAGCCTTCACAAAGAGCAACACTAAATGGATAGTTTTACTATCCTCTCTGCCCATTATTATCTGATGGAAATCTCATCATCATTCTCCAAACATCCACATCCTAAATAGGCAATAGTTGGCTACCAAGAATAAACTCCTTCGTATTCCTTTTTAGCACAATATTTTCTTAAAACAAGCAAAGAGACCTGTCAGCAACCTTTCCTAGGAGTATTTATTTGCACAGCAATATTAAGTGTTGTCTTAGGCACCAGGCATGCTGCCTCAGCAAATCAAAAGACCTAGATGATTGCTTGCTGTATTCTAGGGAAATATATTCATTACACATGGGCGGCTCTTATAGGAGATGATTCAGGCATACTGGGTTTCTGTTGGGGTGAGCTGGAGTGCTCTGTGCTGTCCAATTCTGGGCTCTATGTTTCAGGCCAGAGGACCACTCTTTTCCTGGTTAGCTATCTTTCAGAAGTTGCCACTCACCTTCTACTTCATATTCATTATAATGGCTACCATCAAAAAAAAAAAAGAAGAAGAAAATAAAAGTGTTGGTGAAGATGTTGAGAAATTAGAACACTTGCACACTGACGATGGAAATATAAAAGGATGCAGTTGCTATGGAAACAGTTTGTATTGGCTAAAAGAATTAAAAATAGAATTATCATATGATAATAATTTCACTTCTGAACTATTCTTCCCAAAATTGAATGTAAGATCTCAAGGAGATATTTGCACACCCACATTCACAGCAACATTATTCATGCTATCCAAAAGATAGAAGCAACCCAAGTGTCCATAGACAAGTGGATGGATAAACAAAATGCATATATATACAATGGAATATCATTCAGCCTTAAATAGGAAGGAGATTCTGGCATGTGTTACAATATAGATGAACCTTGAAGACATTATGCTAAATGAAATAAGCCAATCACAAAAGAACAAATACTATATGATTCCACTTATATGAGATGCCTAAATTAGTCAAATTCAGAGACAGAAAATAGAACGGTGGTTGCCAAGGGTAGGGGATAAAGGGGGGAATGAGTAAAGTTTTAGTTTTGCCTGAAAGGAGTTCTGAAGATGGATGGTGGTGATGACAGCACAAGAATATGAATGTACTTTACACCATATTCTGAATTGTACATTTAAAAATGGTTAAGGTGGTAAATTTTATGTTATATGTACTTTAGCACAATTTCCAAAAGATATTAAAGAAAAGTTTATCATTGATCCAAAGTACATCTAGGGTTGAGTAGAAGTGTCAAGACAGTGTGACTGATCTATAGAGCCAGCAAATATGACATGTATCTCATCATTTCGCCCTTCCACTGCCTACAACAAACATTATTATTCAATTATTCCAATATTCTTTCCTCTTGAGCCCAGAAACAATGTCATAATTTTTCTTAACATAAGCTACTGCCAAACAATTAGAGTTGATATGTCAGCTATGCCAACAGAGGAGATAATTGTCTTTGAACCATGCCTGAGAAAAGGAAGGTACAATTATATAAAATTTCATAAGGTAGGAAAAATCAACATGAACTTGATATATTAAGAAAAAATTTCTTTTTCAGCCCTGTTTCAAAAAAGTCCCCAAATAACTGACATTGAAACAGTACCTTGGCCCTGGCCGGTTGGCTCAGCGGTAGAGCGTTGGCCTGGCGTGCGGAGGACCTGGGTTCGATTCCCGGCCAGGGCACATAGGAGAAGCGCCCATTTGCTTCTCCACCCCCAACCCCATCCTTCCTCTCTGTCTCTCTCTTCCCCTCCCGCAGCTGAGGCTCCATTGGAGCAAAGATGGCCCGGGCGCTGGGGATGGCTCCTTGGCCTCTGCCCCAGGCGCTAGAGTGGCTCTGGTCGCGGCAGGGCGACGCCCAGGAGGGGCAGAGCATCGCCCCCTGGTGGGCAGAGCGTCGCCCCTGGTGGGCGTGCCGGGTGGATCCCGGTCGGGCGCATGCGGGAGTCTGTCTGACTGTCTCTCCCCGTTTCCAGCTTCAGAAAAATACAAAAAAAAAAACCCCAAAAAACAAAAAAAACAAACAAAAAAAAGAAACAGTACCTTTGGGCAAAATCACCACTCATTTGAACCCATAAAGCTCAGATCCAGATCTCCATATTTTTACAAAAAGGAACCAGAACACCTTTGAAGGGGAATTGATTTCAAATCTTGGGACAGGAAAATTCAAAGTGGGTGAAGAATATTCTATTTTTTTCCAGAGAACAAAGATGCTTTTAAAAACCACTGGATCCTGACCTGTGGTGGTACAGTAGATAAAGCGTCGACTTGGAAATGTTGAGGTTGCCAGTTCGAAACCCTGGGCTTGCCTGGTCAAGGCACATATGGGAATTGATGCTTCCAGCTCCTTCCGTCTTCTCTCTCTCTGTCTCTCTCTCTCCTCTCTCTCCCTCTCTGTCACTCTCTCTCCCTTTCTCTCTCCTCTCTAAAAATGAATAAATAAAAAATAAATAAATAAACAAAACAAAAAAATAAAAAAATAAAAACCACTGGATCAGTGCTAAAAGGACAAAACACGAATTTGAGGAGGGGAGACTCTACTGCCCAAGCTATATGCATGTAAACATAAAATTATCATCATCATCATCATTTCTAGAACAACATACACAAATGGAAAAAGTTAATATAAAGTGTGAAAGGTAGCAGCAATATAAAAAAGGAATTATAGTTTTATTGCTCTTAGGTTGCAAAGTATTGACTACATAGTTAATTTGTTTCTTTTCTACGTAATACACAGGCACTATTAAGCATGGATTTATCAAGTATGAATGTGGGCCTGTTTCTATCTATCTGAGCAGGAAAGATTGGTAACTGTAAGTGGGCCAAACAGTCACTTCAAAATTAAGAGCTATAGCCTGACCAGGCAGTGGCGCAGTAGATAGAGTGTCGGCCTGAGACGTTGAGGATCCAGATTCGAAATCCCAAGGCACTGGCTTGAGCACGAGCTCACAAGCTAGAGTGCAGGGTCGCCAGCTTGAGCGTAGGATAGTAGACATGACCCATGGCCGCTGGCTTGAGCCCAACGGTCACTGGCTTGAAGCCCAAGGTTGCTGACTTGAACCCAAGGTTGCTGGCTTGAGCAAAGAGTCACTGGCTTGGCTGGAGACCCCCCCCCCCATCAAGGTATGTATGAGAAAGCAATCAATTAACAACTAAGGTGCTACAACAAAGAATTTTTTTTTTTTTTTGTATTTTTCTTAAGTTGGAAACCGGGAGGCAGTCAGACAGACTCCCGCATGCGCCCGACCAGGATCCACCCGGCACACCCACCAGGGGGCGATGCTCTGCCCATCTTGGGGCGTCGCTCTGCTGCAATCAGAGCCATTCTAGTGCCTGAGGCGGAGGCCACAGAGCCATCCTCAGCGCCCAGGCAAACTTTGCTCCAATGGAGCCTCGGCTGCGGGAGGGGAAGAGAGCGACAGAAAGGAAGGAGAGGGGGAGGGGTGGAGAAGCAGATGGGCGCTTCTCCTGTGTGCCCTGGCCGGGAATCGAACCCGGGACTCCTGCACGCCAGGCCAACGCTCTACCACTGAGCCAACCGGCCAGGGCCAACAAAGAATTTTTGAAATAGATTTTTAAAAAGAGGAGAGGGAAGAGAGAGGGAGAGAGAGAGAAAGAAAGGAGAAGAAGGAAGCATCAACTCATAGTAGTTGCTTCCTGTATGTGCCTTGACCAGGCAAGCCCAGGGTTTCGAACCAGGCGACCTCAGCATTCCAGGTTGATGCTTTATCCACTGCACCACCACAGGTCAGGCTGCAACAAAAAATGGAAGCTTCTCATATATCTCCCTTCCTGTCTGTCTGTCTTTCTCTCTCTCTCTCTCTCTTGCTAAAAAAAAAAAAAAAAAATTAAGAGCTATACTGTAAATCATATACAGGGGGTCCTCGGGTTATGACACAGTTCTGTACCTACGACAGTGACATAACCTGAAGTATGTTGTAAGTTGAAACACACCCTAGCCTAAGTCACTTACCTATCTTAATACATTTGTAAAATCATAATCTAGAACATTAAAAGACAACTAAGCCACAGAAAAAGGAAAAGGACATAAATATACTATATACTATACTGTAGTAACAGAAAAAATGACAAAAAATGAGTGTAAAAAAAATTCCTTACCTTTATTCCTGTGGTTGGCTTGCACACTGGAAGGGGCATTGCAAGGTGGGAGAGAGTGACCTATTGGGAGGAGGAAGCTGGAGAGGCAGGAGAACCCGCAGAAAGTGCTGGAGATACTGGGTCAGGTGAATCAGGATTGCCAAGGAACATGCAGGAGACGCTGGAAATGATTCTACCAGTACAACAGGTGTTTCATCTTGAGAAGATCTGTTGCAGGCCTCTCTACCTTCTTAAAGAATTGTTCCAGGCTAGTCAGAAAGGTTGATGACTTCTTCTCTTCCAAAATCTGCCTATAGCATTGCAAGGCATCCATAACAGCTCTGTAGACCTTACTGAGTCTGTCAGCACTGGGGTCTTCAGCCTGAAATTTCACCAACCCATCCTCTACCATAGAAAAACCTTCTGCCAAACCCTTGGTAGTAAATCTCTTGGGTTCTGGGGTTTCTATCTCTTTCTCTTCAATCAGCTGCTTCTCCAGCTGAATGAGGTCCTCAGGAGACAGCTCCTCTCCAGGTGATGCCAGTAGCTCTGTAACACCCATCATGATGGCTTTTCTCTTTTTGGAAGCACTACCATCTGAAGACTCTGACTTTCATTTAGGAACCATGATAAGGGCCCAAAAGTCACCAAACAAACAACACAAATGAACACTTGCACTTTTAACCGTCCAACATGGCGTAGATAAGTGTGCTGGAGGACGCCAACTCCCTCACTCATATGCCGCCTTACTGTGTGTTCTTCCACCATGTGCAGCCAAACTAATTCACCCATGTGGTCCATAAGTATGACACTAATGGCATAAGCCGAAACACTCAGGTCTCAATTTTTAAAAAGTTTTTATGGGAGTGAGCGCAGTAAACTTGAAACGTCATATGTCGAGACTGTCATAACACGAGGACCCCCATAGTATGATATAAAGTCATATGATTGGCTCTATGACCTCATATCATACTATAGCAAGAAATAAGCAGAGCCCATCACTTTATTGCCCTTAATAATTATACATAATAAACAACAAAAAGAGAACCCAATGGTGTGTTTAAATGATAAATTAGCTGATTGTCATGCCCACTCCCCAAGAGAGAGCCTTGATCCACCCCTTCAACTTTCAGGAGAAAAAAACCTCTAGGTGACCCTACTGCTGAGACACTGAAAAGACCTAAGTAAAGTTCTAATTATTCCAAAGAGGTCAACATATCACAGTAATAGAAAAATAAGGTAAGCTTTTGCCATCCATTCACAACTCTTGGTGAAAAAACACTGAATTTCAGAAAAAGGATATCTGTCTGAGAGACTGGGCTGTAAATGTTCCATGATTTAACTAGCACACTTTGTAATAATTGAAGCTTAAACTACTGGATTATGCAACCAGATCCTATATAGCCTGACCTAAAATCAAAGGTTAACAACTTAGAACTTGCAGCATTACAGGGTCTTTTTCTTTCAGGGTATGAAAAAGTTTCTAAAATCTTAGGAAGATGTAAATTTTATATTTTGTAGACTTATTAAGGTAGAGTAAAAAATCAAACCCCAGGAATATGGGAGAATAAAGATGAAAACATAAGGTTTGTAATTATTGAACTAGTTTAATATGCTCTTTTGCTTAGTAAGATATTTAGCCTATTTAAGGAAATTTGATATAGTGAACTTATGATTTTTAATCAAGTCTTTAAAAAATGTTTTTATTTATTTATTTATTTATTTAATTTTTAAAAAATTAAGTGAGAGCAGGGGAGGCAGAGAAACAGACTCTGGCATGCTCCAGGATCCACCCTGCAAGTCCCTTATGGGGTGATGCTCTGCCCATCTGGGGTGTTGCTCCATTGCTGGGCAACCAAGCCATTTTTAGCCCTGAGGTGGAAGTCATTCATGGAGCCATCCTCAGCACCTGAGGCTGATGCACTTGAGCCAATTGAGCCATGGCTGTGGGAGGAGGTGGGGGGAGAGGAAGGGGAAATAGAGAGGAAGGGGTGGAGAAGCAGATGGTGGCTTCTTCTGTGTGCCCTGACCAGGAATTGAACCTGGGACATCCACACACTGGCCAACACTCTACCACTGAACCAACGGACCAGGGCCTAAAAATGTTTGTCAGGTTGCAATAACTAAATATACAATTAAGGAAATTTGCTTTGTTAAATCCACAAATTTTTTTTTTTTTTCTTTTCATTTTTCTGAAGCTGGAAACAGGGAGAGACAGTCTGACAGACTCCCGCATGCGCCCGACCGAGATCCACCCGGCACGCCCACCATGGGGCGACGCTCTACCCACCAGGGGGTGATGCTCTGCCCATCCTGGGCGTCGCCATGTTGCGACCAGAGCCACTCTAGCGCCTGAGGCAGAGGCCACAGAGCCATCCCCAGCGCCCGGGCAATCTTTGCTCCAATGGAGCCTTGGCTGCGGGAGGGGAAGAGAGAGACAGAGAGGAAAGCACGGCGGAGGGGTGGAGAAGCAAATGGGCGCTTCTCCTGTGTGCCCTGGCCGGGAATCGAACCCAGGTCCTCCGCACGCTAGGCCGACGCTCTACCGCTGAGCCAACCGGCCAGGGCTAAATCCACAAATTTTAATAACTTTGTTGAATAAGTAGAATGTAACTTAGAAGAGTGTCAACAATTACATTTAAAGAAATATTGTTTAATAAATTCCTAAGATTATAAACTGGTCATTAAACAATACACAAATGGTCATGAATATTCCTCCCCAAGCACAAAAGACAACTGGACACTACATATCATCAAAAAGATAAAACCAATTTGCTATCCCAGGAGACTCAAGACCATTAAAAAAAAAAAGATTGCTATTTAAATAAAGATACCGCATGCTCAATCTTTTCTATGCAGATTGTGTTCATTTCTCTGATTTGGTGGGATTTGACTTTTGGATCACCCATCCAGGTGTGGTGAAAGCTTTGGCTTTCCCAATTTCATTGCCAACCTAGAGCTGTCAATTCCATACCTTTTGGCTCATCTGTTTTTCCTCTCGGGTTATCATCTTTTGTGGAATCTTTCAAGGTTACGTATTCCTTTTCCATCTTAGCTGCTTCTTCCTTGGTACTATCTGTTTCTTCATGACCCTTCACTGATGGCGCTGTAATCAGATTGTGCACTGTTGTTATAATCCTGAACTCCCTATCTGTTAATTAATTCCTCATGTAGACAAATACTATTGAAAAGGTACAGTTTGAGCTCAGATCAATTTTTTTGAACTGAAATAGATCTTAGTGATTATCTACTCCAATTCCCTCCTTCCATTTCACAGAAGAGGAAACCGAGGCTCAGAGGCAGAAGAGATATATGCCAACCTCTCCAGTGAGTTAGCAGAAGAGCTGGGCCAACCCACCAGCTTTCTGGATTTTGGTTTAGTGTTTTTTTTATTGTGCTACACTGTGTCATTACAGCATAGATTACTTTCTTTATTGTAATTAATGTAGGCAATCAAGTGGGATATGTTAGGTCCCAAAGTAAATTTGAGTTGTGATTCTAAATGAAAATATGTTTATAGTTGCCCTCATCTCTTCTTTATGTTGTATTTTGGAAGAACAGTTTATTACTCAGAGAAGCACCTAAGATTTTGGGACTATGTCCTGGCCAGATAGGTTGATTGGTTAGAGTGTCATCCTGAAGCACAGAGGTTGCCTGTTCGATCCCCAGTTAGGGCACATACAGGAACAGATCGATGTTCCTGTCTTTCTCTATCTCTCTGTCTCTCCACCCCTCCCATTCCTCTCTTGCTAAATTCAATTAAAAAAATAATTTGGGATTATGGCAGCTGTCTGGGGCTATGGTCGTCTCCTAAGAATCTTCAGTAAAGGTGTACATTGACTTTCAATGCTTCTTGGGATCAGATTTCTGTGCCAAGATTGGCCACAAAATAACCAAAGTTGTAGCTACTTAATTCTATGGTAAGATTTCAGATTTTGAAACCTCTAAAATCTATAATTCTTTATCAATGCGTATTGAAGTTAATTATCACTCAAAATGGCTGTTGTGCTAAATGCTAGAAAAATCATTAAATAAGTGATACCTGGGAAAAGCTTGCTTTTATTGTCAGTAACATTATTTTCTAGCTTATTCTTGGTCTGAAGAGCAATCGTTTCATCCAAGTTTTCTGGAGGGAGGAAGGAAAGAAACATAATTTTATTTCTTGAAAGATGACGTCAAACTTCTACTATAAATGTTTAAATTTCACTAGAAACATCACAATAGCAATTCCATAATATTAACACCATTAGAAAGATGCTTTTATATGGATTATAGTTCTAGAAATCATAGCTTCTAAGGATAAAAAAGAATACTATTTGAAATCCTCAAGTTCAGCCTCCTACTCAGTTAATTGCTGAAGTTATTTCTTTTTTTTACAGAGACAGAGAGTCAGATAGGGACAGACAGGCAGGAATGAAGAGAGATGAGAAGCATCAATCATCAGTTTTTTGTTGCAACACCTTAGTTGTGTATTGATTGCTTTCTCATATGTGCCTTGACCATGGGCCTTCAGCAGACCAAGTAACCCCTTGCTCGAGCCAGTGACCTTGGGTCCAAGATGGTGAGCTTTGCTCCAACCAGATGAGCCGCACTCAAGCTGGTGACCTCAAGGTCTCAAACCTGGGTCCTCTGCATCCCAGTCTGACAATCTATCCACTGCGCCACCACCCAGTCAGGCTATTTCCATATTTTTGTGGCAACTGCTAGTAGAACATGCCCAGGGTTGAAACTAGTAATGGACATGTGGGGTTTTGGCCTACTCAGCACCTTCTGGGAATTATACCTTGATTTCCTTTGGAGAACCCAGGTCTCTCCCACTCTTAGCACATTTGGCTTGAGTGGGGGCTGAATTACATAGGCCTGAATGCTTAGGGTCTTCCACTTCCTAGGATACAGTGATTGACTCAAGCCAGGCCAATGAGATTCAATGCTAGAATCACTGGGGGAAAGAGGTTGTCTTCCCATGAGGATTATTATACTATGAGGATGTGAGATTGGGACCACACTAGCCATCTTGTTCCTATGAGGGAACAGCTTGTCTGGAATGAATCAACACATGGAAAGTTAGAGCTGTAGCTGCGAGATGGGTAGGGATAGATTCCTCACACTACTGGTGGACTTCACAAACCTGAAGCTAGACTACCTCCAACTCTGGATTTTTCATGTACAAGAGGCAATTAAAATTTTTTTTGTTTGTTTAAGCCAAAGAGTTGGATTTTCATCATTTAGGGTCCTCATTAATTCAGGAGGCAGCCAGGTCTGTTGTTAGGTAGTCTTAAGGTGAGAATTTCCCTATTCCTATCAAGATAAAATCTGTACCCTTGTCTTTATTCTAATTTTGTCTATGGAATAATGTCTTATGGGTGTTACTAGACATGAATCTAGACTGCAACTACCTCAAGGAAGACAATGCATTAGACTCTACACTCTTTGTATTCAGTTATTCAACCAGCCATATAGCCATATCACTAATAGGGAAGGCCTTTTTTGCTATTTGCAAACAAGCATTTCTTTGCAATTAATCTGTAAAGAATACATTATTATTTTGCATTATTTCTCCCCAAGTAAACTCCTTGTTCCACCCTATCCCATTCTCTTTTGAGATGACAACCAGCATATTCTATTGTGTGATGCATTCAGCTTTGTTTCAGATAATATTTTGGTATATTTTCTTCCAGCTTTCTATACATATATTCATTTTTTTAATTAATTAATTTTTAGAGAGGAGAGGGAGAGAGAGAGAGAGAGAGAGAGAGAGAGAGAGAGAGAGGAGAGACAGAGAGAGAAGGGAGGAGGAGCTGGAAGCATCAACTCCCATATGTGCCTTGACCAGGCAAGCCCAGGGTTTCGAACCAGCGACCTCAGCATTTCCAGGTCGACGCTTTATGACACTGTGCCACCACAGGTCAGGCCCATATATTCATTTTTTTTTTTTTTTTTTTTTATTTTTTTTATTTTATTATTTTTTTTAATTTATTCATTTTAGAGAGGAGAGGGAGAGACAGAGAGAGAGAAGGGGGGGAGGAGCTGGAAGCATCAACTCCCATATGTGCCTTGACCAGGCAAGCCCAGGGTTTCGAACCAGCGACCTCAGCATTTCCAGGTCGAGGCTTTATCCACTGCGCCACCACAGGTCAGGCACATATATTCATTTTTTAACACCAAAGTTGAGGTCACATTCTAAATGGCTTTAAGCATTCAACAGCATATTATGAACATTTTTTCTTGTCATATATAACATTATAAACATTATAAACAATATTTATATTGTATATGTAATAAACATACAATTACTAAAAAAGACATTAAGAAGTAAAATTTAAATAGTCTAACTCAGGGGGGTCCCCGAACTACAGCCTGAGGGCCGCATGCGGCCCCCTGAGGCCATTTATCCGTCCCCGCCGCACTTCTGGAAGGGGCACCTCTTTCATTGGTGGTCAGTGTTCTGAGAGTAACTGAACGAGAACGAGGCGCCGTGCAAAGGATTATGTGGCTGCACAATGGAAGACGTCCAAAAGCAGGCCCATAGTTCCCATTGAAATACTGGTCAGTTTGATTTAAATTTACTTGTTCTTTATTTTAAATATTGTATTTGTTCCCGTTTTGTTTTTTTACTTTAAAATAAGATATGTGCAGTGTGCATAGGGATTTGTTCATAGTTTTTTTTTATAGTCCGGCCCTCCAACAGTCTGAGGGACAGTGAACTGGCCCCCTTTGTAAAAAGTTTGGAGACCCCTGGAAAATTTATTTTAGATACACTCCTCTTGTGGAGTATCTAGGTTATTTCCATTGTTTTTTTCCCTATAAACCAGTATTATCCAATAGAACTTCCTGTAGTGATGGAAATATTTATTTCTCTGTTGTTTAATGTGGTAGCCACCAGGTATGTGCGGCAACTGAGCATTTAAATTGTGCTTAGTGTAAATGAAAAACTGTATTTTAAATTTTGTTTAATTTTGATTACTTTAAGGTTTAATAGCAACATGTGGTTAATGGCTACCATATTGGAAAGCAAAGACATAAATAATAGTAGAAATATCTACCTTGTACATAAACTTTGTAGCATCTCTAATTTTTTTCCATAGGATAAATGACTAACCTGTAGAAGTTCTGAGTCATGGGATATTGGTTTAAAACAATGTCTCTGATCTACTGTTAAGTGAGTAAGTAGCCCATGAAGCAATGTGTGTGACATAAATCCATTTCTTTGTTGTTAAGTAAGATAAAAGAAAAGAAAATGACATAGGGATACATACATATGTGCCTGTGTGTGCACAGACACACACAAACAAAATATCTGGAAAGACATAAACCAAAATGTTAACCTGAATGCTGGTATTGTGGGTGATTTTTACTTCCTTTTTTGCATTGACTGATTTTTAAAAAATAAATATGCTCTTTAATAATCAGGAAAAAAAACCCAGTAAAATTCTTATATAGAAAAAAATGGAGTTCATATAAAATAATTCTACATTACTTTGTCTTATGAGATTTTTCTCTTCTGTTTAATTCTCCCTCCTTCATCAGAGATCAGAGTAAAGGGTTATGAAGTATGAAGTCATCCTGCTCAGAGGACATCAAGGATGAATGTTATTTGTAAATTAACTAAACCAAGCAGGAAAATAAAAGACTTTAAAACAACAACAACTTACATGCAAAATCAAAATAGTATCTAAGCTTATTTATAAACTTTCAGGAATCAATGGTTGATAAACTTTTTCTGTGAAAGGCCAGATAGTAAATACTTTTGGCTTTTCAGGCCATATGGTCTCAACTAAAAACTCTTCCATCGGATCACAAAGGCAGCCATAGACACCAAAACAAACATGACTGGTTATGTTCCGATAAAAGTTAAATTACGAACACTGAAATTTGAATTTTACAGTTTTTTCATGTCAGAAAATACTACTCTTCTTTTGCTTCTTTTCAACCATCTGAAAATGTAAAAGCCATTCTTAGCTATACAAAAATAGGTCATGGGCCAGATTTGGTCCATGTGCCATAGTTTACTGGCCCCTATTATAGATAACAAAATCCTGTATTTAAAAGATGCAGAAACCAAGGCATTTGCCTTCATTCACCTGACAGAGCTGGTCTGAGACAGAACTCTGATTCGCTGTCCAGTGCTTTCCTTCTTATCACACACATGCTTCATGAGTTAAAATCAAGACTCTCTTAGCCCTGACCATTCAAGTGCAATTGAAAAAAAAAAAAGTCCAATTTTAATAAAATTTTCTCCATGGATATTATTAAAAAATGTTAGTAAGACAAAATATAACAAATGTGAAATGTGTATACTCAAACTAGTCTATAAAGATCAAAAGTTGAGCCTGACTGGTGATGGTGTGGATAGCATGTCCATCTGGGATGTGGAGGTCCTGGGTTCAAAACTGATGCTTTTGAACTGATGCTTCTCAGCTCTCTCCCTTCCTTTCTCTCTCTCACAAAAAACTATTAAATGTTGAGAACTTCTGGGTTAATTTTATTTGTATGCATTATCAAGCTGGGCAATTCTGGTTACCCAGATGATTCAGGCTATTTTGGTGTAAATTATCAGATTAGCGAAATAATTATTGCCAAATCCCTTACTCACTTTGGACGATAAAAACTAACCACAGTAAAAGCAAAAAGGATAGGACTCTCACCAAGGTAGGAAACACCTTCTTCTGGAGATATTGTGCCATACTTGACCATCATCTTCACAAAGTCAATCAGTGTTTTCATGATAGTAATCAGTGTTTCTTTCTCCTTTGCCTCTTTTTCTATGTAAAAGGACAAAATAATTATAAAAAAAACTAGTGGAGCTTCACCTTCAATGTCAATTTATGAAATACAGTACTTTATTAAAATATTTCCCCCTAAGTTTATACCTAAAACTAATATTTAATCTACAAAAAGCCTTGATTGGGAATACAGGACAATGCACAGGTATACTAAACTTTTCCAGAAATGGACAATTATAACTTCTCCAAGAAGATTTACTTTAATAGAAAACATTTTATTAATGGAATAGATGATACAAACAGTTTAGTGCCTGAGACAATATGAACTCAAAAGGAAAGTTAGAAAATTGTCAACTCAACAACAATTCTCTACTCAGGTTGTACATTTTTGAGGGCTTGGTTAATGAAAACAAACTGTTCTTGTTTTCATTAACCAAGCATAATATTTTAAATAAGAACATACATGTATCTTTATTTTTTAAATATAAGGTTTATTATTAACAGTAGTATATATTACTTTCTATATTTTATTTGAAAGAATATACATATACTGTAGAAATATTCCAATAGTACAAAAGTAAATATAGTCAAAGTAACATTCTGTTCCTCCTCCCAACTCTTACTCCCTATAGATAACTACTAGTAAGAGTTCCTTGGGAACACTTCCTACTTGACATACTGTTTTGCATCTTGATTCAACAAGATAGCCAGTGACTCCATAGGAGTTCAATAGACATATTAATTCCAAGACTAGAACATCTATTTCCATTTTTGAAGAAGAGGAAAACTAAGATGCTAGAGGAGAGCTCATTTTCCCCATTCTTTTAGCTGCTATGAAGTATTTTCTCTCATACTTCTAGCCTTTTCCCCACCTTTCCATCCTTCCCACCCATGAAATTAGTAGCTAATAGACATTAGTTTACATTTCTCTACCAATGTGGATTGGAACTATTTCTTCTTTCCGCTCCCCTGGATCAGTGGAAGGCAGAGACTTGAGAAAAGCACCTGATCTGCAGACTCAAACTACCCCTTGGATTGGCTGTTTCAAGAGCTAGAGTGATGGGGCAGGAGCGAGTAAGTCCACCATGGTCTCTCAGAGTGAGCTACATTCCACAACCCAGTCTTTATCACTGTCACAGATAGTCTGGGTATCTATCTGCTTTATTATTTCTCAATTGGTTCACACCTTGGGTGAGAAAAATGGATACTACCAAAGACCTCAGTGTAAGTATTTAAATTAAAAGTCTATCAAAATAAAGGCAATGCAGAATGAGGTAAAAGAAACTAGATTAAAAATAAACAAAATAAGGAACATGTCATACAGTGGAATCTTTAGAATACCGTAAAAGTTAAAGGTTGTGAGAGAGGAAAGGCAGGAGAGGCGGTGCGGGGAGAGACCTGGGAAAAAGGGCTGGTAAATAACTCAGCCATCCATCCTGTTATTTGCTCAAAGCCGTATCTATATAAATATTTGGTATCATGCTGATGTTCTTCACTGACAAAAAGTGAGTCACCAGGATAACAGAGGTTCTGAGTTGGGCATCTGCCAACCAATGGCGCAAAATGGCTCAGAATGGACCTTCAAGATTACAAACCCTGAGACACCAGCAGAGGGGCTGGTGCCATGTGGCCAGTGTCTGGAATTGAAGGACAAAGGATGTCCTCTAGTAATGAAAGCTCAACTCTCAGGTTACTTCTTGGGGGAATATTGTTACAATTACAGAAACTTTTATCACAACTGTTCAATCTGGGACTGAATATTTGAATAGGGAGAGGAAAAGCCATTATGACGCTGCGGGGCAGTTGTCTGGATGATAAGGACAACAGAAAATTTGCCCAATACTATCCTCTTCACAGATCAACCAAAAATAAACATGAACTGAAATCTTCAGTTAACTTATTTTGGTACACATATAAAAAAAGAGATCAAGACACATTAAGGACTTTGTTTTTAAAAAACAAATTGCGCCTGACCAGGCTGTGGTGCAGTAGAAAGAGTGTTGGACTAGGATGCCGAGGACCCAGGTTCGAAACCCCGAGGTTGCCAGCTTGGTCATGGGCTCATTCGGCTTGCAGGGGTCCTCAAACTTTTTACACAGGGGGCCAGTTCACTGTCCCTCAGACCGTTGGAGGGCCGCCACATACAGTGCTCCTCTCACTGACCACCAATGAAAGAGGTGCCCCTTCCGGAAGTGTGACGGGGGCTGGGTAAATGGCCTCAGGGGGCCACATGCAGCTCGCGGGCCATAGTTTGGGGACGCCTGGTTGAGCATTAGCTCACCAGCTTGAGCGCCGGATTGCTGGCTTGAGCATGGGATTACAGAATGACCCCATGGTCACTGGCTTGAGCAGAAGGGTTTCTGGCTTGAGCAAGGGGTCACTCACTCTGCAGTAGCACCCTGGTCAAGGCACATATCAGAAAGCAGTCAGTGAACAACTAAGGTGCTGCAGCAAAGACTTGATGCTTCTCAATCTCTCTGCCTTCCTGTCTGTCTATCCCTAACTGTCCCTTTCTGTCTCTCTGTCACACACACACACACACACACACAAAAATCCCTTTCCAAGTGTGTTTTGTGCTCCTGACTTCCTTTAGTCTGATGTTATTTCGCTGTAACTCATTTGAAGACTGAATTTGAAAATGTCTAAAAAAAAAAATTCAGAATCATTTTTAAAATAATCAATTATGTTCTACACACTGTTCCCACTAAGAGAAGAAAATAAACAAAGCCTTTAAAAAACATTTGCAATAAGAGTTGAGGCTGAGCTGCATCCGGCTGGGACACTGATTCATCTATACACCTGCACAAGGTTCACTCCGGGACCATGAGTGCAGCTCGTGTTCCATAACTGTGTGTTGAACAAATAAATGAGCCCTCTGCTAACAAGAAGATGAAATTGTCCAGAAACTCCACCTTTCCTGATTACCCTTTCCTAAATATTTCCATGACTATTATACTTTGTTTTTTTTTAGAAAAAATTTGATATGAACTATTGTCCCCAAGGCCACACTATACGTCATTGAGGATTGCATTTGGAAACTGAAAACAGGAAGAAAAAAAAACCACCCACACATTTCCTGGAATTACTGTTTTGGTTTGGTTCCACAGGGTCAGAAAAACAGTTCTTACCTGAATCAATACTTTTCAATAGTGCATAGAAGTTTGGGAAATATTGGAGTTCCTCAAAGTTGTCTTCACTGTAGGTTTTAGTTCTCCTTTCTAAGCCATTTGTCAAGGTTAAGGTGTTAGATACTGTTTCATCATTTTCTCCATTAGCGAAGCCATCTTGAGTTGCTGCCAGTGAAGTCTCCAGTGGGAATAAAAAAATCAATAAAATATAAACACTTTGTTAGCACTCATGGCACTCCAGCTTAATTATTTTACTCTGTTTGTGCCCTTGACTGTGAAGTACAGGACTACCTCCTCCTTTGCCTGCTTCCACAGGATCAAACCCTGTTCTAGGCATGAGGGTGGCCATCTAGTCACATAGAAAAGTCATTAAGACATAGAGACCAAAGACTCTGGATCTTGGAATTTCTGGGTTTCTACTCCAGCAGAGTTCCCCTCCATTGATTCTCATGTGTCTCCTGGTAAAACTGCTTTCACCAAGAAGGGGAGCTTTGAGTTCACAGACTCTACCAAGAAAGATGGTGCAAGGAATAGGAAAGCTTGTTAAAATACCTAACACAAGCAGAGCAGTCACACCCTGGAGATTTCTGGGTGACATTTTAAGGGCTGTCTATAAGAGAGCACAAGACTCTTTTTCCTAGATCTGATCCATGTGCAGGGTTCCTCATGTTAATAATCCATTTAGTGAAATAGACAGAAATGTATGAGCTTCTTTTACTTCTTCTTCTTCCTTTTCTTCCATTCAATCCATCAGTAGCCCTTTTGGTCCTACTTTTTAAATTTATCCCTAATTCATACATTTCTCTCTTTCTCTCTACCCAACTCTAGTCCAAGTTGCCTTCATTTCTTGCCTTCTAACTGGTACACAGCCCACCTCCAATCTATTCTGAACACTGCATTTTCACATTTGTAGCCAGAGTTGTCTTTTTAAAAAACTGATCGTGTAACTCCTTTATTTATACTCCTTTAATGTTTTTCCATTGTTGTTATAAAGATCAGAATCCATGCCTGGCTCATAAGGCCCTGCCTGGTCTGGGCTGGGTCTCCCTCCCCAGTCTCATCTCTCATTGCTCTCTGTGTGCCAGCCACATGGGGCTTGCTTTAGTTGCTTGGATACTCCACACATCCTTATTTACATGCTGCCTCTCATGCGCACAAGCTAACTTCTACTCAGCCTTCGGTTTCCAACTCAAGTCACTTCTTTGACCCTAACTCCAGGACAGGTTCTCTTTTTTATAAGGACTCATAGAACCATGTTTCTCTCCTCAGAGCACTTAGTGCAATTGTACTTAAAATACAAGACTATTTGAAGACCATCTACCTCTTCCATTAGATCTTAAGCTTCTTGGGAGCAGGAATTATGTCTTTTGAAATGAACATTTTAAAAAAAAAGAAAAATTAAATGAGCATTGTATCCCCAGTGCTTTGATATATAGTTAGTATCTCAATATTTATTACAAGAATATTATATTTACATTTTACTAGCATTGATGCATTTAGATAACACGAGTGAACAGGTGGAGAACCTGGACATTTTAGAGATGGGGAATAAGGAGTACATAATTGGAGTGAAAATAGTTATGTCAGTGTCTGTTCAAATTGGTAAGCTTGAGTGAAAGTTATAAGTTCTTTGATAAAGTTAGAATTTTTTTTTTTTTTTTTTTTTTTGTATTTTTCTGAAGCTGGAAATGGGGAGAGACAGTCAGACAGACTCCCGCATGCGCCCGACCGGGATCCACCCGGCACACCCACCAGGGGCCACGCTCTGCCCACCAGGGGGCGATGCTCTGCCCCTCCAGGGCGTCGCTCTGCCCAGACCAAAGCCACTCTAGCGCCTGGGGCAGAGTCCAAGGAGCCATCCCCAGCGCCTGGGCCATCCTTGCTCCAATGGAGCCTTGGCTGTGGGAGGGGAAGAGAGAGACAGAGAGGAAGGAGGGGGGGTGTGAAGAAGCAAATGGGCACTTCTCCTATGTGCCCTGGTCGGGAATCGAACCCGGGTCCCCCGCACGCCAGGCCAACGCTCTACCGCTGAGCCAACTGGCCAGGGCTAGAAATTTTTTATAGTAAGTAGATTTTCAAAAAATGTTTTGAAAGATGACATCTTTTGAACTTTGGGGGCATAGGATATCCACAATGCACAGAAGTTGGGTACCAAAAGAGCTGTAAAATGTTTAATTTCAGTATACTGAAATTATACAAATAGTTGTTATGTGAAATAATCATTTTATATAATATAGTATTATTATACTGTGGGGTATAAGATGAAATCTTTACTCTGTGATATATCACATGTATTTCTAAATTATTTTCAAACTAGAGTTCATTTATATCTTTTAACTTATTGGTTTTCATATTTAAGTGGGCTAAAAATTTCACATACCCCAAACCCTTTTGGCAACACATGAGGTAGCAATTATATACAGATTGTATTAATTATATTCAAATGTGAGCATACATATGCACACACACTCATGTACATGTCCGTGCACACACGGCGCATTCAGGTACGTTCACATATACATACCACTTTCTCTGGTATATTTCCAGCCTGACTCTCAGTCTTGCTTGTGGGTTTACTGGGGTTCTCCTCATAACTGTTGGCTTCCTTAGATATTAATTTTTGTAAAACCTCTGCCACTTCATCTTCCAATGTGTGTGCCTGGCTTTCTGTGATCTGTTATAAAGAGTCAAAACATGTATAACTGTTATTCTCACTTTTATAGTAAAAAGAAAAATCTAGACTAAACTCTGTAGTTGAACACATTTTTAGAAGACAAGAAAATCTTCTGATCTCTCTTCTGGACTATGCTTGTTTATGCCTCCATCCGTGCTGGTCCTCACAGGGACTGACCAGCCTCCTGGCAGAAGACTCTTTGGGCTCACTGCACAAGTAGTAGGTCTATCTGTTGCAACCCACAAAACACTTACTTTAAGACACATCTTGAGGATCATTTCTCAGCCCTCAGCTGTCATGGTCAGGTAACCCTGGAAACCTGCAAATTTAGCCCCTTTCTAAAGCCTGCCAGGGCTGTGAAGGGCTGCGAGCCAAGCTGAGGCAGGGGCAAATTGGGTTGCTTGGGTTTCCCAAATACTGTGTGACTCCATTCATGTTACTGCTTTCTCACCTCACATGTCTTTCACTTAAGTTAGTTAAATCCTAACCATCCTTTTAAGCTCACTTCAAACACCTCCTTCTCTGAAGCATTTCCTTATAACTCCACTGTATATAATTTGTCCTCTGGCAAACTGAACTGATCTTATAGTTCTTACACAGCTTCCACGATATGTATGTGTGTACTTGTCTAAGCCCTCTGACAGACTATACATTTCTGGAGGGCAAGTATGGTGCCTTACTTGTCTTAGAAAACTGTGGTGCCTGAATAAATAAAATATACTGCTCACAAAAATTACAGGATATTTCAAAATGAATATGAAGTGATAAAATATCCCCTAATTTTTGTGAACAGTGTAGATGCATGATAAACACTTGGCTACTTGAATCAAACGGCTTGGCTTCTTTTTTTTTTTTTTTTTTTTTTTCATTTTTCTGAAGCTGGAAACAGGGAGAGACAGTCAGACAGACTCCCGCATGCGCCCGACCGGGATCCACCCGGCACGCCCACCAGGGGCGACGCTCTGCCCACCAGGGGGCGATGCTCTGCCCATCCTGGGCGTCGCCATGTTGCGACCAGAGCCACTCTAGCGCCTGAGGCAGAGGCCAAGGAGCCATCCCCAGCGCCCGGGCCATCTTTGCTCCAATGGAGCCTTGGCTGCGGGAGGGGAAGAGAGAGACAGAGGAAAGCGCGGCGGAGGGGTGGAGAAGCAAATGGGCGCTTCTCCTGTGTGCCCTGGCCGGGAATCGAACCCGGGTCCTCCGCACGCTAGGCCGACGCTCTACCGCTGAGCCAACCGGTCAGGGCTACGGCTTGGCTTCTTAACATATCCCAAACCTTACTAAAAAGTTGGTTTATTCTCTTGCGTGTGACTCACTAGGCCAAGATTCAGGAGTTTAGAAACAATCTTGTCAAATACTCCTCTGTCGTTTTCCTCATAAATCCTGGTAGCAATTTTCTGCACAATGTCTTCGGCGGTTAAAGGAGTTCCGTCCAGCTGATGAAGGCCATCAGGATCATCTAGACAGAGCAATCACGAGTACACATCACGTCGAGAACATAGATCAATTTCTCGGATCATATTAGATTTCTAATCAATACCATGCTCTTGTACACTTAGATATATTTGCAATATGTTTATAGTCGTGCTTGATTCACATAAACTCTTGGTTTGAAATAAAACCAGACTTCAAGTGAAGAACCTAGGATGACAATGAAAATTCTGAAAGCCTCTTACGTGATTATAACAGGCAGGAAAATCTGAAGTCAACAAAAAGCCCTGTCTATTTTTTATTATCGCTAATAATACAAACAATATTATACTTTTTATTTGTATAGTATGTCATATTGTTTAAAGCACCCTTCTATATATCTATATATCATATAGTGATATTCCATTTCCACGCGAGGAGTAGATTAGCAGTATGCATACATGCACTTCATTTGCAGGCAAATTCCTGGCCGAGGGTGAAGGAACTTGCCTCACAACCAGAATCAGAGATTGTGTACTGAAGATTGTATGACTAACCTAGAATAAACATTTACTTCTAAGTGAACATATGCCAGAGTGCCTTTATATAAAGCAGTTTAATATGACAAGCCTCTTTCTCCAGAGAATAGGGAACTTATTTTATGTGCCTGGAATTGAAACTTTTAACATGTGATGACAGATTTGCACAAAGCAGTATGTAAATCTATGTAAATCTCTGCAGAGAGGATTGCAAATATATCTGCTTGGCTCTCCTGGGAATACTTTGGGCAGCATTACTTCAGGGAAGAGGGATGCAGTAGGGTTGGTGACAAGGAAGCATTGCACCTCATCCACAGAGAACTCCCAGGAGTCAATCAGTCCTTTCAAGCCTTACTGCATGGAGCAGTATATTCATATGTGCAAGTTTACGAGGCACTTGACTCCCCTTGTCACCTCTAGGCAGATTGGAAAGATCAGAATTTTAGCCCCAGTATATGTCTTGCTATCTATATAGCCTTGGATGGCTGTAGCGGCATATATGAGTATCTATTTCATGGGATTGTGAGGATAAAATGAAATAAGATGTAAAAGCGCCTTTTTAATTGCAAAAGCATTATGGGAAAGTTAATATAGCATTATTATGACAGTGGATTTGTACCTAAAATAAAAGAACTGCAGTTATCTTCTAGAGAAAATAAACATTGAATCCCTGGCCAAATTCTGCCCAAATAATTCTGACCATATTCACTTAAAGAAGGAAGAACCTAGTATTTCTATTCTGATTCTGCCTTTTCCCCCCTTGGCTTCTGGGGATGCGAACAAGAAATTTTGTCCATGAACTTTCTTCCAGATTCTATGGTGATGGAAGTATATGCAGCCTCAGACAGACTGTTTTCTTGTTGTTTGTTAAGAAACTGAGGAAAATGAATAGAGTGATGATGTGCAGAGGACTAGAAGTTTCCCGGCACTATGTCGGGTTGCTTAGCTGCCGATCACCCATGAACTCTGATTCCTTTGAGCCCTGGGAACCAGAGTGACTGACGAACACAAAGCCCTGACAAAATTCCGTAAAATCAGTTCCCTCTTGTCTGACTGAAAATTGGGTTCATCATCATTTTACTTTTTCAGGAGCAGATACTCATTATCAGTTAGGTGTGATTTTTTCCATTTGCGGGTTGCAGGTCAGATCCTTAGGAACAGGTGGAGTGGAAATTGCCCAGATCTATGCAGAGGTGGAAGAATTTTCTTCCTTTCCCACTTAACCCTCAGGATTTAAAAAAAGGAAGACTATTCTATTTGTTGCTGGCTGGAGCTACCAATAATCTTCCTTTCTCAGATATCAGGGGATAAGTGGGAAGGGAAAGAAACAACCAGATGACTGCTTTTCAGTTCGTTTACATCTAACAGGGAGAACATTAGCAACGCTGAAGACATGGCCAGTTTCCTCTGCTTCACTGCTGTCTTGTCTTGGACCAGGAACTTAGGCCTCCCCTAGCAGAGCTTTGCCAGATGCGGTTAAAAACTGAGCACCTAGGCCTTGTTCCTTACCTTCCACTGATTTCCCCTGGATAAAATGGACAGAATTTCTGTCTAAAATGCAGAATTTCTGTCTAAGATGGACAGATTTCTTAGAATGACTTCTCTAACACTCATGAAGAGTTACTTCACCCTCTTGTACAGACCATCAGGAGGAAGCCAAACATGAGTTCACATTTATAACTTTTTTTAAGCTGCTATAACAGTCTAAGGGGATGTAAAAGGGCTATGTTCTGTGTGCTCACGTTTTTCCCAGTTGTGTTTTGAATCTGCAGCATCTAATACAGCACTTGACATTGATTTGCTCAATACATTTTTCTTTTTTTTACAGAGACAGAGAGTGAATCAGAGAGAGGGATAGACAGGGACAGACAGACAGGAATGGAGAGATGAGAAGCATCAATCATTTGTTTTTCGTTGCAACACCTTAGTTGTTCATTGATTGCTTTCTCATATGTGCCTTGACTGTGGGCCTTCAGCAGACCGAGTAACCCCTTGCTCAAGCCAGTGACCTTGGGCTCAAGCTGGTGGGCTTTTGCTCAAACCAGACAAGCCCGCGCTCAAGCTGGCGACCTCGGGGTCTCGAACCTGGGTCCTTCTGCATCCCAGTCTGACGCTCTATCCACTGCACCACCGCCTGGTCAGGCTGCTCAATACATTTTAATGAGTGTCTTAATATGAACCAGAACTGAAAATAGAGTGATGAGTAGTTTAGGCATGGCCCCTAACTGCACAAACCTTATTGTCTAGTTCATGGTGTGATATAGATTACTTGCTCAATAAACATTTGTTTGGTGAATGTACACAGGAGCCTGAAAGCACTACTTCATTAAAAAAAAACAACAAACTTGGCAAAATCCTTAATCACACATACTGCAGAACACACTGCCAAGGAGAACTGATGGGCCCTATAACAAAGCCCATCTGGAGGTTTCCTAAAGATGTGAAAACACCCTGCAGAGTTAGGTTCCCTTGCCCCACTGCCTTTCTGGGATGTTAGTGTGCACGCCTTTGAGTTCTAGTCACCTTGGTGGAATCGAATGCTCGTGCTCCAGGATTTCCAGGGTATGAGAGGAGACCAGCAATTCACTCACAAGTCATTTCTCTCTAAAAATCTTCTCTGTGATCTCAAGTGGATTTCAAATGACTCCTAAGGGAAACCTAGAGCCATTAGGACTAACACTTGGTAGTTAGGAAAACCCATCTGTGATGGTAATAAAATTTTGAGTAATTTAAAAATAAGTTGCTCAAGTTAGTGATCAGATTACAAATAGAGCTGTGCCTCTGCCCGAATGTATAACATTCAGTGAAACAAGCATTAGACCATTTTTTATTTTATTAAATCAAATGGTCAGTTCAAAGTTGTTGAATCATTTTTGTATGCAGCTGTGCCCAATGTCTACATCTAGCCAAAATATTTTAAACTAAAGTGTAGAATTCAAGAAAAAAAATTTCCCAAGTTATATAAATATGTCAAAATATAAACCATCTTTGCCACCCTATTACATGCACAACATACTTCTGAAATCTCCTTGGGCTGTAATACCCTGTAAAAGTAAATTTTAATTGCCAGTTGTTTTCTGGTAGAGATAATTGACATAATTCTCTTATGGTCATGGAGCAGAACAAGGACATGTAAGAAAACCTGCATTCACTTCCTAAGTACTGTATTCAAGATAGAAAACAATCTCTTCCTCGATGCCTAAGTAAATAGTTCATTTATTCTCTCATATATTCTTTTATTTGTTCATTCACTCATTTATCAATTCATGCAATAAATTCATGACCATCCAGACACTGGGCTTACAATGTCTCTGTTCTTATAAAGGTTTTCAGTTCCGTTTAGGAGAAAGAAATAAATTGTTAGTCACACTTAGGAGCGTAAAATTACAAACTGCGTTAAAGTGTCAGTTTGTAAGAAGGAAAGAAACAAGGCTTTTATCAGATCACATGTGCAAGGTAAACTTAGAAAAGTAGAGGAGAACCAGTCTATGCAGGACTGTAGAAGTTATGTTAAGGATTCTGGTTTTTATCCCAAGAGAAATGGTAATCTATCAATGGGTTTTCCGCAAAAGAGTAACATGTTTGTGTGTTGAAAAGATCACTCTGGCTGCTACATGAAGAATAGTTGGAGAACGGAAGAGTGGATGCTGGAAGATCCATTAGAAGATTTTGCTGAGTTCAAGTAAAGACCTGATTAGAGATTAGTGATTAGAAATAGAGAAAAAAAAATTGACAGATACAGGAAGTGAAACTGATATTATTGGTGGATTACAATTTGGGAGGTGAAGAAAAAGAGAAATAGTTTTATTTCTAGATTTCTGTCTTGAAAAATTGCATAAGTAGTAGTGTCTTTCTTAGAGAAAGATCACTCTATGAGGATTAGGTTGTAAGGTATAGAGAAATTATAAGATTAATCTTGGCCATGTTAAGTTTGAGGTGCTTCTGAGACTTCTAAGGAAAGATATTAAGTAAATAGACAAATATATGTATCTACACATCTATATATAGACATATGTATGTATGTATGTATGTATGTATTTAGCTATCTGTAGCTCAGGAAAGTCTAAGCTACTGATATGTATATCAGGCTACAGATGACCTAGGGAGAAAGGTTATAGCTAGAAATAGAACCCTGAAAAGGAGGTAATGGGTATTTCACCTTAGGGACAGGGATATTTTATTGCTTTAATTATTTGAGAATTATAACATTTTGTTGGTACTAATAGTCAAAATAGTAACTGCTAAGTATTAAATAGTATAAAATATAGACAGAAGATTTAATTTTTTTCAAGTATCAGTAAAGTGACCTTTAAAGAAAAAAAACTGGGCTTCTCTGGGGTTTGGACTATGTCAGTAAATTTGGGCTTTATTGCAATTTTGGACCTGACTAATAGAGGATTTAAGAGATATATTTTAAAATATAAGACTTTCTCCTAACCCATAATGGGAAACTCCAAATTAAAGAAAGTAAAGTAGTAAAATGTTTTTCTTCATTTACCTTGAAATTTATGGTCCAGTCCACTCTTAGTAGAATCATAATCATCGATCAGTCTTCGATTCTTGGTTGAATCAACATCTTCCATGTTCAATTTATTATCATATGAGGAGCTTTTTATGGATTGTCTTTCTTTCTCAATTTTTTCCTTTTCTGTTATTGCCTTTACCAGGTTCAAGTTATCAACAAAGGAATAATTGCTTTCACCTGGCTTGTTTTCTGGAAGAGAAGCCCCCAAACCCAAAACATCCATTTTAGTTAAGATTCTCATAGCCTACATCACTTAAATTAACATCAATATAGTTTCTTTTTTACCTGGAGGGTATGTTTTTTTAATCGTGTCTGCTTCTGCTTCAGCAATCTGTGAAATAAACAGGGGATAGACCAGGTTATATTTTATTTTATTGAATTTATTGGGGTGATACTGGTTGACAAAATTATACAGATTTTAGGTGCACAATTCTACCATACATCATCTGTACACTGTATTATTGTGTGTTCACCACTCCAAATCAAGTCTCCATCTATCACCATTTATCCTCCCTCTACCCTCTTCCTTTCCCTATTCCCCCTTTCTGGCAATTACCACACTGCTGTCCCTGTCCTTGAGTTTTTTCCTTCTCTCTCTTGCGTGTGCTCTCTCCCTTTTTTTTTTATTCAATCCCTCCACCATCCCCCAGTAGACCAAGTTTTAAATCACTGCTCTACCACTTACCAAATATGACAGCTAAATGAGTCAATCTCCACGGGATTTAGCTTTCTTGTTTGAAAAATGTAGATAATTTCTATCTCAAAGCATTGTCATATGGGTTAAATGAGATAAAAATAAAGGGCAGATGGTCTATAAGTATTAATCTCCTCTTACAATATTGGTGAAAAATAAATCTCTGATAAATTAAACAAATTTACAATAGAGTAGATTTGATATGGACTTTACTAGGTTATTATATAGTCAGCTTTATGTATTATACAGATATTACATAGATATTACTGAAATTATATTTCCTATCCTAGTTTCTGTCAATTTATTATTAATCTACTAAAGTTTGTGAATTCAAAATGGCTAAAATGTCATAGCATAAATTATATTAAATTATAGTTATAATAACTAAATTAAATTGATATAGCATTTATACTTTTATTTTTTACCTACCTGTTCATTTAGAGGTCTTTCTGCACTTAATTCTCTATTATGCACTGATTTGTCTAGAATAAACACACAAACAGAAATTTAATTGTTCTTTTGAAAGAATATATCTTTTGTGAAGTTAAAATATTCATAAAAGAAAAACAATTATTGGGAGACACATTTGGGTAACAGTGAAACAAAAATATATATTAACAAAGATTATCAAGATTGTACAACAACAATGACCATCATGTTGCCTTGCTTATTATCCTGCTGTATTTCATGAGTTAATAGAACTTTTTTTTTCTGACCAGAAACTAATATATACTTCTAACACTTGGCTTAACAGCTGTTTCAACTAGACAGAGCATAATTTGTAATGGTATTATTAGCACATTAAAAGCTCTTTTATCATACACTGAGCTGGTAGGAATAGAGTATCTGAGTAGGATTGTAAGACAACTAAGAAAAACAAAATAAAACAAAACCCCAAGCCACTTTATTAGGCAGAAAAGTCACCCTCTCCCAATTTTAAAAGAAAATATTTAAAATCAACCTAGGTTATTCCTCTACCATATAAAAAGTGTCGGGGGGGGGGGAGGAACCTGTCTCTAAAAATTCGAACTGATTTCTCTGTCAATATGCACGGATATGATCTGATCAGAAAATGAGGCAAGGTGATTTTACAGCTCATGTATTATTCCAACATTGACCTTCTCGTGGTGAATAAAAGGGAGGCGGGAAGGAAAGTGTTTACATACCTTGGCTGCTTTCCGGTTTGGGGAAAGCTTGAATTGGGCTGCTGTGGACCACCAACACCAGAATCCAAGTGCCGGTCCAAAGGAGCCCCATTTTTCCACTCTTGGCTTCAGAAACAGCCTGGCGTCAGGCTCCCGGAGCTGTAGTTTTTGTTATGAATGAAAAAGAAGAGTAAAAACAGGAAGAGCGAGGAGGGTGGGTACGGGAAGGAAGAGTGGTGGGAACCCAGCGGCGGGCGGAGCTTGACGCGGCTCTGCGTGAAAGGATTAGAAAGGTTTAAGGCGCTAGGGAGTCAGGTCCTCAGGTGGAGGAGAGCGCTGTCCGCCCGTGGGTGCTGAAGTTGCTGTGACGCGGAGCCGGCGGATCGGGGCGTCGCCGTACTCTCTCTCCTCGAGAGGAAGTGAGGACGGAAGCGCATGCTCCCTGTAAGCCAGAGGCGGGAAAGGATGGCGTCAGTGACTCCAGCGCTACTCCAATCCCCTGGGAAAGGAAGGGGGAGGGGTGACAGATGGTCTGCTAGCGTATTCTCTGTGCCGCAGTCTGAGGGCTTCTCCTGTGCTCAGGGTCACCTGGATTGCCGTAAACGTGGGCATCATTGTCGTAACTCCCCAAATAAACACTACTTCAAGGACCAAATGCTTTCTCTGTCCGTGTACCTTTCAAGAAAAACTACATAACCTCCGTTAAGGGCTTTGCTCTGGGATTATTCTGGGTTATCTGCTCCAGAACCCCTTCTTTCCATTCCACCTTTTGTTGAAAGGTAGAAATAATCTTCAGAAAAGCCCTAAGGGCCTTTTGTGATTTGGGTTGACATATCAAGGGTCCTTTGATGATCTTTGTGTCTCAGTTCTGTAGAACCTTTTAAATTGGGATATTCCAGCAACATTCTTTCAAATAGATTACTGCAACACACTCTCACTCTGAAACAGAACTAAAACAATCACTGCCTGTTTCCTTAGGAGTGAATGTTCTCATCAGTCCTGGGTAGGTGAGCAACAAGGGCCAGTTTTATTCTAAAATTTCCCATTCCCACTAAGGAGGACAACTACACCTTCCCCACCATCACTACGAAAAACTAAACAACAACCACAATAACAGAAGAGCTGCACTTCTGTAAACTTCTTCCTCAGGACTCAATTATGCTTAAAAGCCTGGTTCTTTCAGGGGTCTTTGAAGAAAGGAGATAGTAATGAAAAGCATTTTTCATCATAATTAGGTCAAGAAGGTGCTTCTAATATTCTGAGAATATTCTCAGAAATTTAAGATTAATGTATAAAAGACTTTTAAAGATGAAAGTAAGCAACACTAATGTGAGCAGGGTGCTGCGTAAGCTCTTTAGTCTCTGATTTTTAAACAGAGCTTGGACCCTTTCCTTTGGACTGCAGCATGCTGAGAACCAGTCTGAATAATGACAAAAGAGAAGGAGTCAGCACAATCAGGCCTTTGATTTCTGCACCCATGATTTTAAAGGAGCAAGTTAGTCATTGAGTACCTAAAAACAAACAAACAAACAAGCTGACAGACAAATCTCTCTTCTTCTGGAGGTTTTTAAGTTTGGAAGTCACTCAAATACTTCCTTTAAGAATCTAAAGAGTATTTTTACTCTAACAGTTACTTTAAAACAAATAGTTGTTTCTTGGCAGGGATAACACAGCATTATTATTCCAGTATACTGTGTTAAAAAAATTTAGATCACAGTTTAAAATCCCAGCTGAGTTAAGAGTAAATTTCCTTTATCCTCTTCTTTAAAACAGAGATGGCAGGTTCTGTGTACCTTACAATGTTATTGTGAAGTTCAAATGGATACATGTTTAGATCAAGTAATTCTCTCTCTCTCTCCTTATATATAATATTATATATATAAGGAGAGAGAGAGAGAGGGAAATAGGCAGGAAGGGAAGGAGATGAGAAGCATCAGCTTGTAGTTGCAGCACTTGAGTTGTTCACTGATTGCTTTCTCATATGTGCCTTGATGGGGTGGGGGGGGGCAGGGAATGGCTCCAGCTGAGCCAGTGACCCCTTGCTCAAGCCAGCGAGCTTGGTCTTCAAGCCAGCAACCATGGGGTCATGTATATGATCCCCTGCTTAAGCTGGCCACCCCGCACTCAAGCCAGATGAGCCTGCACTCAAACAGGTGACCTCAGGGTTTTGAACCTGGGTCCTCAGCATCCCAGGTTGATGTTCTATCCACTGCGTCACTGCTTAGTCAGGCTACATCAAGTACACAATTCTGATGCCAGGAATATCTTGATATAGCCTAAAAAATAAGTCCTGAAATGGTTTCAGCTTTTAAGAAACATTACCAAATATGTGAAATAGCCATTACTGACTCTAAATCTCTATTGCTGACCTAATCCTTCAGCCTTGCTTCATTCTTTGTCCTGTTCCTAACTCACCTCTCCCCTCTGCAGTAGGGAGAGGCTCAGGATGGAACGATGGCTATTGAGGACACCGTTTTGCTTGCCAACAATAAAAAAGGTATTTAACTTTTTCTGTCATTTGAACTCAAAGTGACTGGGTTAAATAGACACTAAATCTAGGAATATATTATGTTTCTGATCAAAATGAGTTAATTGGAAGGTGTGAGTTAGTACACATCCTCAGTCTTTAAAATGTTTTGCTGAACTTAGTATGGGTCTATCAATGGAGTAATTCTAAATTTTATTTATTCACTCATTCATGCAACAGATGTTTATTGAGTAGTTGAAATGTACAAGATATTTAGACAATTTCTGTATATACAAAAACAACTAAGATATGATCACTAGTCCTATAGTTTAATAGAGAGAAAGGACTGTGATTATAACAATAACAACCACGACTATTTACTGAATGGGTTTCATGTGCTACACATTGATCTCATATAAATATAAATGAACAAATAAGCACAAGGGTGTGTTATATGTCCTCTGTTGTACATATGTGTGGAGTTCAGGTGAGGTGCTAATAATGAAATGAATGGTCAGGAAAGATTTCAAAGAAAAGATGCCTATTTTCTTAATAATAAAAAGATTAAAATATTTAATTATTGTGTGCAAGCACACTATAAAGTTGAATAATATAAAAACAAGTGTTGAAATTATAACACAAGTGTCATTGACTCTGGTCAGATGATCATAAAATAGACAACATACAATGCCCAGTGAGTTGACTGTTGCTTATATAGGCATCAGCACACACAGGGATGCTGATGACTATTGTTTGCTCATTCACTCATAAAGATGCCTTTTGAGCTGAGACTTGAAGATATATTTGAAGGATGCTTTTATTTATTATGGAAAATATTATTATGTCAATTATTATTATTGCATATTTTATTATAAAAATTTTCAAACACAAAGTAGAGAAACTATTGAAATATACTCTCATGAATCCATTACCCAACCTCAATAATCATTAACTCATGGCAATTCTTTTTCTTTTATATTTCTAACCACTTTGCACCCCCAGTGGATATTTACCCATAAAAATCCAAGACTTCATATCACTTCATCCATAAGTATGTCAGTATATTTACCTACAAGATAAGGATTCTTTTTTCCCCAACATTATTGTAATATCTTTATCATACCTCATAATAATAATAATAATAATAATACTATCTTAGTATCATCAGATGTCCAGTCAGAGTTCAAATTTTCCAACTTGCCTTATAAATATTTTTACAGTTGGTTTGCTTGGACCAGGAGTCAAATAAGGCCATGCATTGCATTTGGTAGGCATGTGAAAGACACATATGAATGTAAAACGTTAAAGGCAGATATTGCCAGATTTTCTTTGACTTCCCCAGACAAATTAGTTGTTTCATCACAATACTGTAGACACTTCCAAAATAGCATGTATCCTATTGTGCTGCCTCTGGTACATGTTTCTTGTCTTCATATTTCAAAAATAAGCAATGTACATCAAAGGGAAAATCTGAAATACAGATGAACAAAGAGGAAAAAAATCATCTACCAGAGATAACCACTGCAATATATAATATGCAGTACTGTAATATGTACTGCAAAATACTGTAATATGTACTTTTGGTGCATGTATTATTTTCTAAGAAATTATTTTATACATATATCTATAAAATTGTATCTATCACTGTAATTGTCTGCTTACATATCTTGCTATCTATCCCACTAAACTGTGAGCTCTTTCAGGGAAAGAATCTTGTCTTACTCATCTTTTATTTCTCAGCCCTTCTTACAGCATCTGGAAATCCATTTGCTTAAATCAATGAAGTGACAGGAGCTTGTCTGTTTACCTTTGGTCTCCAAATGCTGAAATTATTTTGGCTGTCTCACACTGGAGAATCATGACAGTCTTGCAGTGCCAGGAGTGGCTAGCTCCTTAGAGAGCTATTAGCTGCTCTGCCAGTGATTCTCTACTGGAATGCCTTATTATCAGGGCTCAGTCCTTTACATACATATTTTTGCCAAGAAGGCATGTTTTTAGGAAGGACTACTGTCTGAGGTTGGGTTCCCCAGGAAGCAAATCCTGAAACGGAGATTACCATGCAGAGAATTTATTAGGGTGTTCTTGAACCAACAACTATGGAAGGGAAAGAATGGGAAAGATGTAGGATTTGCAGAGGGGGAAGATAAGTTGGAACATAGTTTCAGTGGAAACTTCAGCCAATCTGTCCTGTGTTGGGGCTAGAGGTTTAGGCATTTATACTCTTGCATGTATCAGTCATTGGGTATGTAAGCATTCCCAGGAAGAGGTCACAACCTTGGATGAAGTGGTTCTTTTTTTTTTCTTTCCTTTTTTTTTTTTACCAATACAGAGAGAGTCAGCGAGAGGGATAGATAGGGACAGACATACAGGAATGGAGAGAGATGAGAAGCATCAATCATCAATTTTTCGTTGCAACATCAATCATCAACGTTGCAACACCTTAGTTGTTCATTGATTGCTTTCTCATATGTGTCTTGACCGTGGGCCTTCAGCAGACCAAGTAACCCCTTGCTCGAGCCAGCGAACTTGGGTCCAAGCTGGTGAGCTTTTGCTCAAACCAGATAAACCCGTGCTCAAGCTGGCGAGCTCGGTGTCTTGAACCTGGGTCCTCCGCATCCCAGCCCAATGTTCTATCCACTGCACCACTACCTGGTCATGTGGATGCAGTGGTTCTTTTCAGCACCTGGGGGAATAAGTCCTTTGGTCCAGAAGTGAGATCTCAGCAGTGTATTCTAAAGTTCAGCACATATAATCCGACCCCCTTATTTAAAGTTGTAACCCCTGCACCTGCATTCTTCCTCCTCTTCCCTGCCTTATATTTCTCCATTGCACTTATCAGCTAACATACCATACCATTCATTTATTGATTTTATTTTTATCTCTTTCCCTGACTAGATTGTGAGATTTTTGTGGACAGAGATTTTTGTCTTTATACTTTTTTCATTGCTGTATTTTGAGCATCTAGAATAATCTCTGACATATAGTAAGTACTCAACACAAATTGATGTCTAAAATATGCTGGGGGGGAAATTAGATGTAGTTAGATAAATAGAAAAATATAATTGGCCATTAGTTGATAATTATTGAAACTAGGCAATGAGTACCCAGAAATTCAATATATTATTCTCTCAAATCTTGTATGCCCTTGAAATTCTTCATAATAAAAGTCTTTAAATAAAGGCGTATTTTAAATTTACTACCCTTGCCTGACCAGGCGGTGGCACAGTGGATAGAGTGTCGGACTGGAGATGTGGAAGACCCAGGTTCAAGACCCCGAGGTTGCCAGCTTGAGTGCAGGTTCATCTGGTTTGAGCAAAAGCTCACCAGCTTGGACCCAGGGTCACTGGTTCGAGCAAGGGGTTACTCAGTCTGCTGAAGGCCCGCGGTCAAGGCACATATGAGAAAGCAATCAATGAACAACTAAGGTGTCGCAATGAAAGACTGATGATTTAGCGTGCGGAGGACCCGGGTTCGATTCCCGGCCAGGGCACACAGGAGAAGCGCCCATTTGCTTCTCCACCCCTCCACCGCGCTTTCCTCTCTGTCTCTCTCTTCCCCTCCCGCAGCCAAGGCTCCATTGGAGCAAAGATGGCCCGGGCGCTGGGGATGGCTCTGTGGCCTCTGCCCCAGGCGCTAGAGTGGCTCTGTTCGCAACATGGCGACGCCCAGGATGGGCAGATTATTGCCCCCTGGTGGGCAGAGCGTCGCCCCTGGTGGGCGTGCCGGGTGGATCCCGGTCGGGCGCATGCAGGAGTCTGTCTGACTGTCTCTCCCCGTTTCCAGCTTCAGAAAAATGAAAAAAAAAAAAAAAAGAAAGACTGATGATTGATGCTTCTCATCTCTCTCCGTTCTCGTCTGTCTGTCTCTGTCTATCCCTCTCTCTGACTCTCTTTCTGTCTCTGTAAAAAAAAAAAAAATTTACTACTCTCAAGTGGAGAGAGTAATAAGAGAGGCTGTTTTTCTTCTTTTTCTCCCAAAGGTATTCTGAAAATACAATTAAACATCTTCCTCAGTGGAACAGAAAATCAATATCTTTGCTCTGGTGCTCCAAAACTGTCCTCCAGCCATCCCAAGAGGCATGCTCTGCTTCCGTAGGGTCCCCCAAGTCACTGAGCCCCTGTAGGGTTAATGGTGCAATTTTAGTTTTCTTCTCTCAGGATGCCAATATTTTACAGACATTCGAGAATTAGGTCAACATTTTTTTTTTTTTTTTTTGCTAGACACTGCATAGATACAATTAGACAGGACTAATGCATTCTGAGAAACTAAGAGTGATTATCGTGCTTCCCCTCTTGTCAGTCATGGAACAGTGGATAGAAGGCGGCTGTGTGAGAGTGCTTACCCCTCTCCAAAGTGGAGGGTGAGTTTACCCACCACGTGGAGGAGAGAGGAGAAAGGAGCAGTAATCTCTTTTCTGCTGCTCTTCCCCAAACAAAGACCGGACATGATATTGCTTCTAACCTTAATTCCTTCCACTCGCCTTGAGGCCCCTGAGTTCTAGCTACAGTGGCCTCTGCTGCTCCTGACATGGCCAGACACGCCCTTGAGTTGGCGCCTTTACAGTGACCTCCTCCTCTGCCTGTAACAGTCTCCACATGGCTCATTCCCTCACCTTGTCAAGCCTTAGCTTAAATGTCACCTTCTCAGTGATGAATTATTTAAAATTGCACCCACTTCTACCACCCCTGTACTCCCAATCCCATTACATTGCTTTAGTTTTCTATTATTCCTTGCCACTTACTCTTGCAAATATATAATTTATCTATTTCTTCTTTTCGGGGAGGCAGTCAGACGGACTCCCGCATGCGCCCGACCGGGATCCACCTGGCACGCCCACCAGGGGGCGATGCTCTGCCCATCTGGGGCATCGCTCTGTTGCGACCAGAGCCACTCTAGCGCCTGAGGCAGAGGCCACAGAGCCATCCTCAGCACCCGGGCCATCTTTGCTCCAATGTATCCTTGGCTGTGGGAGGGGAAGAGAGAGGCAGAGAGGAAGGAGAGGGGGAGGGGTGGAGAAGCAGATGGGCGCTTCTCTTGTGTGCCCTGGCCGGGAATCGAACCCGGGACTCCTACATGCCAGGCTGACACTCTACCACTGAGCCAACCAGCCAGGGCCTCTTTCTTCTTTTTTTAAAGACTTTATATATTCATTTTAGGGGAGGTGGAGCAGGAAGCATCAACTCCCATATGCAGAGGAGGATTAAGATCAGTTGAGGCCCTGGGCGCAGAAGAAACTTTTGGGCCCCATAAAAGAAAGAGAAAGACAGGGAAAATAAAAATACATTTTAACCATTGTTGGGCAAATGAATTTGTAAAATTTGTATTTTTTGAGTTTGCTTACTTTTATTGTTAAAAAATGGTGCTGGGCAGCCACCTGTGTGCTTGTCCTCAGAGCAGGGCAGATGATTGCAAATTATAGATTGCATTCCTTCTTGGGAGGGGCCGTTGTTCTGGTAATGCTTGCTGGAGAAAGGGCTTTGTGGCCCAACCCAGTTTTGCAGGGAGAGCAGAGAGAATGCAGAGTGCTGAAGAAGAAGCCAGTTTTTTTGCAGAGCGAAGAGAAAGTGTGCAGATGGGGAACAGAGCTGAGGGGATTTGGGAGCTCCACTGAGACTGGTGGGGGTCTTTGATTCTAGGGGGAACCAGAGAAGATTCTCCTGGTTGTGGCACCAGATAACGCATCAGGGCTTTGGGAGCCCTAAATGAAAGGGAAGTGTTTTCTCTGTTTGCTCATTGGCTGGTGTGAGGCTTTAAAAAAGGAATAGCCCACCGTTTTTTGGCTCCATTGTTTATTTACCATCTGCCATAATGTGAACCTGCATGGCCACGACGGCGGTGGTCACTGGCCATACACTCCAGTTTATACTTTAAAACAACCAGAGTGATCTTATAAAAATGTGAGTCTGATCACAGGTAAGGGTGGCAGTGGGGCGAAGCAGCACGGAAGGTGCAGCGCCCTGTGCCTAGTCACAGCCAGAAGCCCTATTGCCACTGTAAGGTATTTTTCCCCACCGAGAAGGAATGAGGGGGGCTCAGAGCCACAAAGTGTGGAATAACAAAAGGCTTTATTAAGTACAGAGCGCATCCCGCCCAGCGAGGTTCCCTGGCCCCGAGGAGAGAAAAATGGAGGAGATGGAGGCCAGGGAAGTCGCAAGGATTAAACCGCCTGGGAGATATTTGAAGGGTCCCTCTAGGGAAGTTGAGCTAATATGACGTGGTGAAATCTCACTGGCTGGCAGACAGTCGCTTTTTTCCAAAGGGTTCCTGTGAAGCTTCTTTTGGCGCACTTGGTTGTGGGCGGTCCTAGCCAAAGTTCGCGGGTCTGGGTTCCTTATGGGACCATCCCCCATTATCCACCAACCTTACAGCCACCCATGGCTGGAGAGCTACACAAGAAAGCTGCTTGACAGGAGTTGTAGCCTTCAGTAAAAGATGAAGCCAAGAAAATAAATCGGACCACTTTTCTCCCTTCCTCTCATCTCCACCCAGTGCCCGCTGTGGCTGAACTCAGCCAGAAACCAGAGGTAGGGGAGCCACTGATGCAGTCCTTAGAAGTCAGCCTCCCTGGGCACAGGGAGGATTTGGATTTGGATGGAGGGAGAATATTGAAAATACCCAGTTTTTATCTTCTTTCATGCTGTTTATATCATTCCTAGAATATGACAAGTTTTCCCTCAACTCAGGACTTTTTTTTTTACTTGCTCTTCCTTTTGCCTAGAGTGCTCCTTCACATAGCTAGCTCCTTCTCATCCTGGTACAGGTCCCTTCCTCAGACAGGTGTTCCCTGATCAGTGTCCTGTCTGGAAGAAATCAGCTGTAGCTGGGGTTCAAAACAAACAAATTAATAAAAAATTAAAAAAGAGAGAAAGAATTACCAAACATTTTTCCAAGAGATAGTTTAATAAATGAAGAAATATAAATAATTTTTAGAATTTCTGAATTTCATAAAAAAGATGTTATCAACTTCTACAGTGTACAAGAAAATGACAGCCCAAATATTACTGAATTTTGTATTGCATTTCATAAAACATTGTTCTTTTTAAAATAAAGGTAATTTAAAAAATATACAGTGTGTCCATAAAGTCATGGTGCACTTTTGACCGGTCAAAGAAAAGCAACAAAAGACGATAGAAATGTGAAATCTGCACCAAATAAAAGGAAAACTCTCCCAGTTTCATACCTATTCAGTGCAGTTCGATGTGGGCTCATGCACAAATTTTTTAGGGTTCCTTAGGTAGCTGTCCCGTATAGCCTCTACAGACTTGTCACTGACTGATGGCCTACCAAAACAGGGTTTCTCCACCAAACTGCCAGTTTCCTTCAACTGCTTATCCCACCAAGTAATGTTATTCCTATGTGGCGGTGCTTCGTTATAAATGTGCCGATATTCACGTTGCACTTTGGTCACAGATTCGAATTTAGCAAGCCACAGAACACACTGAACTTTCCTCTGTACCATCCACATCTCGACTGGCATGGCCGTGGGCTGCTCCGCTGTATACACGGTGTTACGTCATCATCTGCATGTGTGCACATGCTGCCACATCATCCTACAGAAACTGGGAGGGTTTTCCTTTTATTTGGTGCAGATTTCACATTTCTATCGTCTTTTTTTGCTTTCCTGTGACCGGTCAAAAGTGCACCATGACTTACTGACACACTGTATAACTACGTATCTAATTTCTATACCTATGTGTAACTTTTCACACACATAAATTCACAAGCCAGGAAAAATCCTTTATTATATTATGATCCCTACATTGGGATCACAAAAGATGATAATTTTAACCATATGTAAAAGTTAAAAAAGCATTATATTTTTGAAATTCTAACAGAGGTCAACAGACAGCAGTACGAAAAAGGGAATTTGTTATGAATTTCCTGACATACTGATCAAGTGTTTTCTAGTCCAGTTGCCTCTCTTGTTCTCTCCACTCAAAGATGTCCATCTCATTTCTGGTTTCTTATCATTCATATGATCTGGGAAGCAGAGGCACATGGTCAGATGATCTCAACTGTTAGTTGTAAATGATAAATGAATGGCTTTTTTACCCTACTTCTATTCGAGCCACTGCTCTGTTACTGAAAGACAGACTTACTGTGAAGTCAATGAAATATACTTAAGCTTATAGAAGCCTCTTCCAAGGACCAGAGAAAATACCTAGCTCTTGTTCACATATCCATAAACTTTTGTAAAATATGAAATGTCTTTAAAATACAATTGGTTGAGATCTTTGCCTTTGCACTACCAACTTTGTATCAAACTTCCCATCACATTGATGGATATTTATGGAAGTCAAATAAAGGAAAGTTGAGTTGAGGATTCATTGAATTTAGTGAAATATTTTAAGTGATTCATAGTCACTTCCATGTAAAGTTATTTCTAGTCTGCCCAATATAGGATCCAGGAACACACCTACTGCCAGCTGGGCCAACTGATCTGGTGTTCTGACCTGAAGGTGCAGGGACAGAAGTCCTGTCACAATGTAAATGTGTCCTACAGCTTCTGGCACCAAAGCATGTCAGTAGTGGATGAGAAACAAAGTCATCGGTATGATGGAGTGACTTGGGGATGATCAATGCTGCTGAAAGTACAACCTGAAGAGCATGCACATAGAGTCAACCCTTCAATTAAAAGGCGAAGATGATCAGACTGGGTGAAAAAAAGCAACCTAACTATATGCTGCTCAGAAGATACATGCTTTAAATATAAAGACATAAAAAGGTTGGCCCTGACAGGGTAGCCAGTTGGTTAGAGCGTTGTTCCCATATGCCAAGCTTATGGGTTTGATTCCTGGTCAGGGCACATAAAGAATCAACTAACGCCTGACTGGGCGGTGGCGCAGTGGATAGAGCGTCGGACTGGAATGTGGAAGACCCAGGTTCAAGACCCCGAGGTCGCCAGCTTGAGTGCAGGCTCATCTGGTTTGAGCAAAGCTCACCAGCTTGAACCCAAGGTGGCTGTCTCAAGCAAGGGGTTACTCAGTCTGCTGAAGGCCCGCGGTCAAGGCACATATGAGAAAGCAATCAGTGAACAATTAAAGTGTTGCAACGCGCAACGAAAAACGAATGATTGATGCTTCTCATCTCTCCGTTCCTGTCTGTCTGTCCCTGTCTATCCCTCTCTCTGACTCTCTCTCTGTCTCTGTAAAAAAAAAAAAAAAAAAAAAGAATCAACTAACATGTGCATAAATAAGTGGAACAACAATTTTCTCTCTCATTCCTTTCTCTCTAAAATCAATCATAATAATAAAAAGACATAGAAAAATTGAAAGTAAAAAGATAGAACCACACTGAGCCAGAGCTGACACTCAGAAGTGTAAAATTATAAATGGAATATTCAACCTGACCAGGTTGTGGCACAATGGGCAGAGTGCCAGCTTGGGACTCTGAGGACCCAGGTTTGAGACCCCAAGGTCACTGGCTTGAGCGCAGGCTCATCCAGCTTGAGCATGGGATCATAGACATGACCCCATAGTGGTTGGCTTGAACTCAAAGGCCACTGGCTTGAAGCCCAAGGTTGCTTGCTTGATCAAGTGTCACTGGCTCAGCTGGAGACCTTTCCCCCCCATCTAGGCACATATGAAAAAACAATCAATGAACAACTAAGGTATTGCAACTATGAGCTGATGCTCCTCCTCATCGCTCTCCTTTCCTGTCTGTCTGTCTCTTTCTTTTGCTTAAATGAATAAATAAATGGAAAATTCAGTTCTCCATATCTAGTCAAAATGGAAGCTCTCTTTTTCATAATATATTTGCTAATGCTACATAAACAGTTTTACATATATACCTTTTTTCCTTACACAATAGATTTTTATTAGAATCCCTGTGTTTGTGAGGCATAAAATAAATCTGTAGCAGTACTAAGAGTGTATGTGTGCATGTGTATGAAAATGTATGTGTCATGTATCACAATCAAAAATAAAAAACAAGTTTTGATCATCATGCCATAGGAAAGATTGACTGCTCCTTCTATTTTCTCTATAGAAATTGATACTATAAAATTAATGTCACGTTCCCTGGCTGGATAGCTCAGTTGATTGGAGCGTTGTTCTGGAGCATGGAGGTTGTACCGAGGTTGCTGGTTTGATTCCCCGGTCAGGGCACATACAGGAACAGCTAGCTCCATGTTTCTGTCTCTCTTTCTCCCTTCTTCTCTCTCTCAAAAAAAAAAAAATTTAATATCATGTGAAAAACTTGAAGCCCATAAATATGCAGAAGAAAGAGTATTACAGGTATGTCAGGCAGTTAATGAAAATGTTATGTATTTTTTAAAATTTTATAGTGTTTTTGGTATTTGTTAGCTTTTCTAAATGTGTAATTTTCTATGATTTCTTTGCTCATTCAAGTAATTATTCACCTTTTGGTATACAACAATACTACAATTTCATATTGTTATTCTTTTTTTTGAAAAGAGGGCCTCAAACATTTAAAAAGTTTTAGGTGCCACCTCCCCAAACCGGTTCCCTCCCTGCCCATATGCCTATCAATGAACTGTATGTACATTTAAATTAAACAAGTCAGACTGATTTTTTACTCGAAACATGTAATTAAACAGCTTTAACAGTTGAAAAGACTGTGTCACTCTGAGCATTCAGCTTAGCACAATTCCTCTGAGAGGCTGAAAATATTGTCTTTCCTGTAGACTTGCAAATACGAAATTCTTTGCACTAATTGTTGAAGCCATGTCCAGAGTCTTCCTACACTTCCTACACTTCCTACACTAATAAAATCTATTGTGTACAATCAGATGTTGTACTCATCTGATGTGATGAAAGCAGACAGTGGACAGTAACAAGGGTACAGCAGGTTTCTCACCTGCATTCATACTCAGAATGAATATGGAAGCTAAGTAGGTTCATGTTACCCCTCTTTCTCTCATTTGCCCAAAGTTGGTTTCATATTTTCTTTTCTTTTCTTTTTTTTTTTTTTTACAGAGACAGAGAATGAGTCAGAGAGAGGGACAGGCAGAGACAGACAGGAACAGATAGAGATGAGAAGCATCAATCATTAGTTTTTCATTGCGTGTTGCAACACCTTAGTTGTTCATTGATTGCTCTCTCATATGCGCCTTGACTGCGGGCCTTCAGCAGACCGAGTAACCCCTTGCTGGAGCCAGCGACCTTGGATTCAAGCTGGTGGGCTTTTTGCTCAAACCAGATGAGCCCGCGCTCAAGCTGGCGAGCTCGGGGTCTCGAACCTGGGTCCTCTGCATCCCAGTCCGACGCTCTATTCACTGCGCCACCACCTGGTCAGGCTATTTTCATATTTTTTAAACAAGTTTTTATTTTATTTTTTTACAGAGACAGAGAGAGAGTTAGAGAGAGGGATAGACAGGGACAGATAGATAGATGAGAAGCATCAATCATTAGTTTTTTGTTGTGCGTTGCAACACCTTAGTTGTTCATTGATTGCCTTCTCATATGTGCCTTGACCACGGGCCTTCAGCAGACCGAGTAACCCCTTGCTTGAGCCAGCGACCTTGGGTCCAAGCTGGTGAGCTTTTGCTCAAACCAGATGAGCCCACGCTCAAGCTGGCGACCTTGGGGTCTTGAACCTGGGTCCTCCGCATCCCAGTCCGACGCTCTATCCACTGTGCCACCGCCTGGTCAGGCTTCATACTTTTTAAAGTATGAGAGCCTTGAGCCTGACCTGTGGCAGCACAGTGGGTAAACCCTCGACCTGGAATGCTGAGGTCTCTGGTTTGAAAACTCAGGCTTGTCTGGTCAAGGCACATATGGGAGTTGATGCTTCCTGCTCCTCTTCCCTGCCTTTCTCTCCTCTCTCTAAAATCAATAAATAAAATCTTTAAAAAAATAAATAAATAAAAGTGTGACAATCTTGGAAATAGAAAACCCATTGTTAGAGCACAGAAATCCTTCCTTTTTAGGGTTTTTTTTTTGTTTTTTTTTACAGAGAGAGAATCACAGGGACAGACAGACAGAAACAGAGAGATGAGAAGCATCAATCACCAGTTTTTCGTTGTGCATTGTGACACCTTAGTTGTTCATTGATTGCTTTCTCATATGTGCCTTGACTGCGGGCCTTCAGCAGACTGAGCAACCCCTTGCTCGAGCCAGCAACCCTGGGTCCAAGCTGGTGAGCTTTTGCTCAAACCAGATGAGCCCGCGCTCAAGCTGGCGACCTCGGGGTCTCGAACCTGGGTTTTTGGCATCCCAGTCCGATGCTCTATCCACTGTGCCACTGCCTGGTCAGGCGAAATCCTTTCTTTTTAAAAATTACTTTTTAGGTCTTGGCCAGTTGGCTCAGTGGTAGAGCATTGGCCTGGCATGCAGGAGTCCCGGGTTCGATTCCTGGCCAGAGCACACAGGAGAAGCACCCATCTGCTTCTCCACCCCTCCCCCTCTCCTTCCTCTCTGTCTCTCTCTTCCCCTCCTGCAGCCAAGGCTCCATTGGAGCAAAGTTGGCCTGGGCGCTGAGGATGGCTCTATGGCCTCTGCCTCAGGCGCTAGAATGGCTCTGGTTGCAACAGAGACGCCCCAGATGGACAGAGCACCGCCCCCTGGTGGGCATGCCGGGTGAATTCCGGTCGGGCGCATGCAGGAGTCTGTCTGACTGCCTCCCTGTTTTCAACTTCAGAAAAATACAAAAAAAAAATAAAAATTATATTTTAAAGATATGGAATGATTCATGAATTTGCATGTCATCCTAGCACAGGGGCCGTGTTAATGTTCCCCTGCAGTGCTCCAGTTTTAGTGTATGTGCTGCCAAAACGAGCACCAGAAATTCGTCCTATTTAAAATGAAACATTAGAAGATCAGTCTGTAGGGTGGCAAGGGATCGGAGTAGACTCAGCTGGCCTCTCTGTCATTTGCATTTCAGATTTCCCTGGGGATCTCTCAGATTTAGAGGCCCACTTCCTTCTGAAAGCTTTAAATGTGCATAGGAACCCCTGTGTGTTTTGGTTAAGAGCTAGGAGTATGGGCACTGGAGGGAGAACCGTGGAGACCCAGCTCTGCCACTCACTAACTGGAAGACCATTGGCAGATGCCCTAAACTCTCTCCACTGCTCTTCATTCAATATTTAACAAAGGATTGTTTATATTTGTATTTATATCTATATATTAATGAGCAAATACTGGAAATACTAAACAAGACAGATGAGGCTTCTGCCTGTATGGTGCTTCCATTTTAGGGGTGATACAAATAATATCTCAGTAAATGTACAGTAGACTGGTGCCCTTCCTAGATTGCCACTCCCCCTTCACTGGGAACTGCCTTGCCCAAGTGTGCACCCCCTCTGTGGGGTTGGTCCATGGCCAATGACTAGGTCATGTGAACATGCAAAGGCCTGGCCCCCTTATCTCAATTTTGGACAAGTCTCAAGAGCGCTCTTAGCTCCAGAGCTCTGATAGGCTTGGCTGAGGCCTCCTCAGCGTTGCAGCCAGCTTCTCCCTCAACCCAAAGCTGCCTTCTTCTCTCTCTTTTTTCTTTTTTTTTTTTTTTAAATTAATTTAGTGATTTTAAGGAGAGAAAGGGAGAGAGAAAGAGAGAGAAACATTGATATGTTGTTTCACTCATTCATGCATTCATTGGTTGATTCTTTAAGTGCCCTGACTGGGGATCAAACCCACATATGGGGATGATGCTCTAACCAACTAAGTTACCTGGCCAGGGCTTGCCTTCTTCTCTTCTTTATAGTCCCCGATAAACCTTCTCCACACAACTGTACACTAGAGCTTGTTTTCAGAGAATTTGAACTAAAACAATAAAATACATCAGATAGAAAAATATAGATTGTGATAAGTGAAGGAAAACCCCAGGGGCTTAAGTTGAGCCCAGAGGGTTAACTCAGACAGTTGCTCATATTTATGTGAGCCAGGGAGGAAAGATGAAACCCCAAAGGGGTGATGTGGTAGAGAACAGGGAAAACCACTTTAATTAACTCTCTGGGATAATCACTTTTAACCACCTCTCTTAGAAATAAGTCTTTTTAACATTTTAATACATTTTATTTCAATATATTAACTTTCAGTGTGATTAATGCTAGGAGGAAATAGAAGTTAATTTCATGCACCGTTTAATTACAACTATAACAATACGCTTAGAGAAAGAAGGATCAGAAAGGAATATAATATATTAACGGGTTACATGAGTAAAAATATGTGACTTCTTTCCTCTATTTAAAAAAAATGTCTGCAACTTAATATTTTAATGAGAAAAATTAACGTTAGCTTTTTAAAAGAAGCTATTTGTTGAAGCAACCCCTTAAGAAAAGTTCTAGAATTACCATACCTCTGTACTGACCTAGTGAGTATCTGCTGAAACAATCCTACCTTTTTCCATTCATGTGACATTGGACATCACTTTATGGGATTGTGTTTACATGGAAAGTACTCTTGAAATAAGAGAAGGTACTTATTTCTTCCCGGATATCATTTAGAAACGTTTAGGAAATACTGCCACCGTGTGGATGGTAGAATTTATTTTGAGTGCCTGTTGCTTTGATTCCATGTAAGAAGACTAGCAAAGGGTATATGTACATTTCTGGGGCTTGGGTTGAAACAGGAGGGTTAACTCAGAGTGTTGCTCATGTATATGTGAGCCAAGGAGGAAAGATGAAATCCCAAGTAGGCGGGAAGTTAAAGTAGAAATCTTCAAGAGACTGAATTGCGCATCTGGTACACAAGTAATAATACATCCTGAATAATCATGGACGTGCAAAGTTTTAACGTTGCTGTGTATCATGTTTTCTTTTTTCATAATCAGAAAAAACAAGATTGTGAGTGTCCAATTATTGAAGATGAATTGAATAAATAATGATACACCTCTACAATTAAGTACTTACTCTTTGACCTTTAAAGTGATACTGATGCCTGACCTGTGGTGGCACAGTGGATAAAGTGTCGACCTGGAAATGCTGAGGTTGCCAGTTCGAAACCCTGGGCTTGCCTGGTCAAGGCACATATGGGAGTTGATGCTTCCTGCTCCTCCCCCCTTCTCTCTCTATCTCTCTCCTCTCTCTCTCTCTCCCTCTCTTCTAAAATGAATAAATAAAAAAATAATAAAATAATAAAGTGATACTGAAAATGTGTAGTGACAAAGAATGATGCTTATCATATGCAGTTGACACTTGAACAATGTGAAGGTTAAGGATGCCAAGCTTGCACACTCAAAAACCTGTGTGTAATTTTTGATTCCCCCCAAATTTATGGTATCTGAGGGAGATTGGTTAAAGGACCCCCTGCAGCCTGACCAGGCAGTGGCACAGTGGATGGAGCGTCAGACTGGGATGCGGAGGACCCAGGTTCGAGACCCCGAGGTCGCCAGCTTGAGTGTGGGCTCATCTGGTTTGAGCAAAAGCTCACCAGCTTGGACCCCAAAAAAAGTCACTGGCTGGAGCAAGGGGTTGCTCCATCTGCTGAAGGCCCATGGTCAAGGCACATATGAGAAAGCAATCAATGAACAACTAAGGTGTCGCAACGAAAAACTAATGATTGATGCTTCTCATCTCTCTCCATTCCTGTCTGTCTGTCCCTATCTATCCCTCTCTCTGACTCTCTCTGTCTCTGTAAAAAACAAAAAAACAAAAAACTCCCAAAAAACAAAAATAAAGGACCCCCTGCAGAAACCGAAATCCTTGGTTGCTCAGGTCCTTATATATGGTGTAGAACAATGCATACAGTCGGCCCTTTGCATCCCTGGAGTCTCGACAATGGATCAAAAAGACTGTTTCATGTGTGGTTGATTGACTCTTCTGATATGAAATCCAGGAATATAGTGGGCTGACTGTACATTTACTGAAAAAAAATCTACATATAAGTACACTTGTGTAGTTCAAACCCATGTTATTCAAGGGTCAAATGTATTTTTTAGTAAAAAATGCAGATCACAAAGTAGCATGTATCACACACAGCTATAACACTACAAGGCTATACATCAAAATGTTAATAATAGTAATAATAATTTACACATATTTAGTGATTACTATGTGCCAGGCAGATTAAAATAGCTATGTTGGGTCCATTGACTCCTCTTTTCTCCAACATAGTCTTTCTAATGCTTCCCTTTCCTTCCATCCCTTGCCTCTCCTGGACCTCTTTAGCAGGCTGGTCATGCATATATAGTCCAGAAGAATGGTTTTAAATACATGAACTAAAACACATTGCATTGAACAAGGAAAAATTACATATGAAACAGTTTAAAATAACTAAAAAACAAATTTGTGATATAGTAATATGTATGTATAGTATAGATATATTATATAGTATAGTAATATATATCTATATATTTTATTAATGCATACATAATCTATAGTAGAAAGTATAGTAATAATTTCTATGTAGAGATATTAATAAAAAATGTTTCAAGATAATTGCAGCAACTGTGATATGATATGAAATATTTGTCACACAACATAATCAGCAGTTCAAATGCTATAGAAATGTTTACCTGAAACCGATATACTTATTGATCAATTCACCGCATTAAATTTAATTTTTAAATTAAAAACAAATTTTTAAAAAAGAATTATTTGTGATTTCTGTTGGTGAAAATGTCACTGTGTTTTGTAGGCTATATTCATAATTGAATTAAATATTAAATTGCAGTTAAAACTTAGTGATAATATATATATATATATTTTATCTATCCATAAGACATTGGTTAAAGAACCCCTGTCCTTCAGTCTATTAAGCAGCCAACCGTCAGATCATGTCATTCCCTTTTCAAACCCTTTAAACTGCTTTCTATCTCACTTAAAATCCTTACGCCAAGAAGGTTTGGCCCATACGTCCTTTCTGCTCTCACTTCCTGCCATCTTCTACCAGTCTCCGCTTGCTCACTGCCTTGCAGCCATACTGCCTTCTGGACAGTTCTTTGAACACAAGTCAACCGAAGTCCTGATCTTTGCTATTGCCATTTTCTTTCCCAGAACATTCTTTCCTTAGATATTGGCAGGACTTGCTGCCTTATATCAGAGGTCAATATTTTCCATAAATGGACAGGTAGTAAATATTTTAGGTTTTGTGGGCCATATCATCTCTGTGGCAACGACTCAACTCTACTGTGAGAGTGCCAAAGCAACCATTGACAATGCATAAATGAATGGGTGTGATGCATGTCACTAAACCTTTATTTCTGGACAGTGAATTTTTTTAATTGTTCTTTTTCTTTTTTGAGAGAAAGAGAGAGAAAGGAGAGAGATGAGAAGTATCAACTTGCAGGTGCTTCACTTTAGTTGTTCATTGATTGCTTCTCAGTGTGCCTTGACATGGGGCTCACCAAGCCAGTTACCCCTTGCTCAAGTCTGTGACCTTGGGCTGCAAGCCAGCGACTTTAGGATCATGTCGATGGTCCTGTGCTCAAGCTAGCAAGCTCACACTCAAAATGGTGACCTTGACATTTCAAACCGGAGAGCTCAGTGTCCTGGGTTAATGCTCTATCCACTGTGCCACCACCAGTCAGGCTAAACACTGAAATTTGAATTGCATATAATTTCCACATTACAAAATTATTTTCTGTCAAAAATTTTTTTTTTGCATTTTGATGATGTTAATTAGCTCCCTTGTCAGCTACCCTAGCCATCTACAAATTTGACAACTTTATTATTTTTTAGTTTTTTTAGTGAGAGAGACAGAGACAGGAAGGGAGAGAGATGAGAAGTATCAGCTCGTAGTTGTGGCACTTTAGTTGTTCAATGACTGTTTCTTATACATGGCTTGATGGGGGGCTCCAGCCACACCAGTGACCCCTTGCTCAAGCCAGTGACCTTGGGCTCAGGTCAATGACCTTGGACTTCAAGACAGTGACCTTTGGGCTCAAGCCAGTGACCATGGGGCCATGCCTATAATCCCACACTTAAGCGAGCAACCTATGATTAAGCTGGTGAGCCTGCACTCAAACCAGATGAGCTTCCACTCAAGCTGGTGACCTCAGGGTTCTGAACCTGGGTCCTGAGCATTCCAGGTTGACGCTCCATCCATTGTGCTACCACTTGGTCAGGCAAATTTGACAATGTTAATAACATCTTCTTCCAAACCTTCAGAGTAAGGCAAAGAGGGGGACTGACTTCACATGACTCCTCCAGGTGGCTGGAGAACCATCAACCCACCCTTATGGGTTAAATTCTGTAGGTGATGCTTTAGATGAAGGTAACAGGGAAGTCCTCTACACTAGAACTGGGAGAAGAAGGAAGGTGGCACTTCAGATAATTTAACTAAATATCAACAGCTGAGACAGTCAGAGCATATTCTTAAAGAGGAAAATGCCTAAAATTAATATGTCTAAAGAGAAGATGTGTCAATCATAAGGCTCTAGAATCAGTTGTGGAGAAACGAAGGAGAATCTCTGAGCCAGTATTGGCCTAACTCACCCAGCCTAACGTCAAGTCTCCTGACAGAATATCTCTGTTGAGAGTTGGCTATTTGAATCATGTAACAAATTCCCTTTATTGTTGGATTCCAGACTCATACAGACACTTTCTGAAGATTTAGCTTCCCATGTAATGAATCCACGAGGAGAACACATACTGGTCAGATTGACTCCACTGTCTGGGCCACCAGCCTGTCACATTTCTCACTGAAAATTAATAAAATGGTGTCTGTTCCAATAAATGTATGTTCATCAACAAAGTATATAAATTCCCAAATTCATGCATTGGAGAACTGCTTAGCAGTAAAAATATAACGAATAGACAAAAGGCACTTAAAAAATCACCACAGACAAGGACACAATGCACAGAGGCTTGTTTCCCCAACTGTGGCAAACTGGAACCAAGGGATACACCTTCCTGTCTGTGAGACAAATTTAGGAGAAATACAGGACCCACCACAAGATGAAATGAAAACAAAACAAAGCAGAAGTGAGCAAAAACAAAACAATCCCAATCTGAAGCCAAAAGCAAGGCCCCTGCCTGCTGTGAGGACTGACTCTCACATAAGAAGCCTGGCATTAAGCATTCCAATCACATGCTTTATTAAGTGAAGTTCTATCACTATAAAAGATATACAGTGTTTAAAGAAAAGATATAGAGTGTTTGCCTGAGAGGGCTCAGTGATATGGACACCTTTTCTGCTGATCTAATTAGGAGGCAAGAACTAGATTACAGTTTTAGTATAACTTTCTATTCAATTCTCCAAACACATGAGGCAAAGGGGAAATGCCAATTTTTGAGCACTTGGTTCATAATAAATGTTCAATAAATGGTCCTTTGGTTACTTTTAGTGATACAGATGTATTTGTTAGGTGAAATTTAATACTTTTTTGAATTATTATTATTAAATTTTATCTGAAACACTTATATAGCACTTACTCTGTGCTAAGCAGTGTTCTAGGTGTTTTATATGTGTTAATTTATTTCTTTTTTTGTGACAGAGTCAGAGAGAGAGAGACAGAGAGAGGGAGAGATAGGGACAGACAGAAAGGGAGAAAGATGAGAAGCATCAACTCTTTGTTGTAGCTCCTTAGTTGTTTATTGATTGCTTTCTCATATGTGCTTTGACTGGGGGGCTACAGCAGAGCAAGTGACCCTTTGCTCAAGCCAGAGACCATGGGGTCATGTCTATGATCCCAAGCTCAAGCCAGCAACCCTGCGCTCAAGCTGGTGAGCATGTGCTCAAGCCAGTGTCCTTAGGTTTCAAACCTGGGTTCTCTGCGTCTCAGTCCAACTCTCTATCCACTACGCCACTGCCTTGTCAGGCAATTTATTTAATTCTTACAATAACTCATCATATAGGTGCTACTATTGCCCCCATTTTACAGACTAGAGAACTAGGGTGTGGCAAAGTTAATTTGCTCAAGATCAAGTAACCGGCAAATGGTAGGTAGACCTAGGTTTTGAACCTAATATGTTTCACTAGTCTTTGTGTTACTTGTCTAAATACCAGGGGAACCTTACATGAGCCTACTCAAAGACAATCTCTAAGAGTAGGACCCATATAATCTTAGATTTTAACTGGCTCTCTAGCTGATGTTTCTGCAATGGACTGACATGAAGGAACCAGAGCCCCAGGTTCCTCTTGCTTCCTATTGCCACTGTTGCTCAGGCAACTATCATGACATAGTTGTTGCCTGAGCGTGTGCATCAATTCTTTACAATGGGTTTCAGAAGTTTGGAGAAAATCCCAGAGTCAATAATGAAACAGTATTGTAGCAATTCTGCAACACTAATGCTTTTGATGGCACAGAGAATGATATGGTGGGGGAAAACCCAACACTGACAATTCTGAGTTGAAGAGTGATTTGGAAGAGTTGAAGTCTGAATAAAAGTGAGTTTTAGAAAATTCTCACTCGTTAATTTTACTTATATTTTCTTTTTGGGTGTATGCCCAAGAGAGATAAATTTGATAAAAACAAAGAGATCTTTCAATAAATTAAAATACCCTTAGTAAGAAGAAAGCAATGTGTCAGTTTAATTGGCAGTTTTTGTTTTTTCCTTGTAGTCAATAAAATAACCATAATCTTAAAATCAGTGTCATCTTAGATGACATGAAATAAAAAAAAATTTATCTAATCTTTCAGAATTACCCTTTTGTTTCTGATAAATAAATGAGAGATCCAGATTCCTTCTCAGTAAACTTGGATTTTCACTTGGAAAGAAACCAAAACAGTGAATTACAAAGTGAAAAGAAATGCCATGAACACAGAGGACTAGATAGGAGAGTCTAGAATACGTCTTCATCTCCATCCCTTTCTTCTACATAATTTCAATTTGGTCGAGGTGTTTAAGATGGAGCTGGGACAGGGGAAATTGAAGGTAGAAGTAACACAGGCGTACCTCGGAGATATTGTGGGTTTGGTTCCAGACTGCTGCAATTATGTGAGTCATAATGTTTTTGCTGGTGGAGGGTCTTGCCTTCAATTTGTAAAAAAAAAAAAAAAAAGGAAAAAGAAAACAAAGAAAAAGCAGCATCTGTGAAGTGTAATAAAATAAAGCTCCATAAAATGAGGTAGGCATGAAACTGGTCCTCCACCCACCATGAATCAACTGAAGGTCTCTGTGTCCCAATTTTCTATTCTCAGCTCAGAGAGGAACCTGATTGGCTCTGCCAGCCAGTCTATATGTTTGTTCTTATTTGAGTAGGCATATAACCTTGATCCAACCAGCTGGCTGCAAGCCTTTGTGGCGACCAGGTGGAACAAACGCGGTCAGTTCGGTTTTCCTTTATAGCAGAAAAGGTAGATGGAGACATTTTTGCAGAAAGGTGTATGACTTGGATTGGCAACCCAAAGTGGGTCTATTACATTTGTCATAATTAATTATTTACCTGTAGTTCTTAATACCATTATTGTAGTGTCTGTGACTGTGTGGTTTTGTATTTTTTCTACTTCATTGGACTCTCAGCTCCTAGAAGCCAAGATTTTAGTATTGTATGACCTCAATGTACTCTGTTTCCTCATTTATATAAAGGAGTTCAGAAAAAAGCATATAGGTAGTTAGGTAGTTGCAAACATTAAAGATAATGTACTCTCTATTACTATAAATATTATCTCAGCTTCTTCAGTCTTCCTGTTCCCCATATGCCTATAATGAGTGGCTCCCAAACACTTTTTTGTGTATGTGGTTGAACTGAATTATCAGTAGGTAAGTCTTGAGTGGGTTTTACCTTAGGGATGTATGGAATCACTTCTCTCCTAGGAATAATTCTAATTGTTCCCCTCTCCTAATTCTGTCTTACTTATAAATGTCACAAATTAATCTTCCTAAACTACATCACATATATTGTAGAAAAATATTTGTTTACATACCTTTAATATGTACTAAATAGGTCCCTGAAATCAGAGAAGATATTTTTCTGCCTTTGTATTATGTCTGTAGCCCCAGAATCTTCTTGGTGTCTAGCAAGAGAAACTTAGTATTGAACCAGTATTTAAAAATCTAGTTTTGAGCTCATATTCTAGCAGAATTTTACACAGATATCCAAACTATAATGGTTCAAGAAATATTGTCCAAGACATGGAAGTGGTCAAAATAAATTATTGGATGTCTTTTAGTGGAGTGTTTGGTATTAGCTAGAAGAAATTTATGAATTATCTGATTCTATTTGATTGATTTCTAGTTTATTTTAAAACTCTGTGACAGTAGAAGTTAAATTTTAGAAAACTGATAGAAATACAAATAATTCATGCTCATAACAATGCAAATAAACTTTGTCAGATAGAGAACATAAATCTCTGTAAGTCAAATTCTCATTTGAACTAGTTTTAACATCTTCCTAGTTTTCTTTCTTTCTTTCTTCCTTTCTTTCTTTCTTTCTTTCTTTCTTTCTTTCTTTCTTTCTTTCTTTCTTTTTGCTGAACTACTCTGCTTAACATCTTATTGGTTTTCTCATTAATGAGTGAATTGAATAAAATCTGTGGCAAAATTTCATTTTATATTTGTATGGGTATATCACTTTGAACTCTGAAAAAGTATACTTTAATAGAAACAATGTGATCCTTTAATGCAGGGGACCCCAAACTTTTTACACAGGGGCCAGTTCACTGTCCCTCAGACCATTGAAGGGCCGGACTATATAAAAAACTACGAACAAATCCCTATGCACACTGCACATATCTTATTTTAAAGTAAAAAAACAAAACGGGAACAAATACAATATTTAAAATAAAGAACAAGTAAACTTAAATCAACAAACTGACCAGTATTTCAATGGGAACTATGGGCCTGCTTTTGGCTAATGAGATGGTCAATGTCCACCAATGAAAGAGATGCCCCTTCCAGAAGTGTGACGGGGCTGGATAAATGGCCCCAAGGGGCCACATGTGGCCCGCGGGCCGTAGTTTGGGGACCCCTGCTTTAATGGATGCAAAAGGATTTGTAGAAACACAAGGTGGGATCAATTTATTTGATATCACAGGGAAGGGAAGATTTCACTTAAGATGTGATATTTTAAGCTGGGGTTTTAAGAAAGAGTTGAATTGAGAAAGGGAAGAAAAATACTACAGATACTGGAAAGAAAAAAAAAAGATACTGGAGATGTGGTGGGTCTGTCTTTTTGTCCACCAATGCTTAAAAGGAATATAAGTCTGAGAACTACACTGGCTCCATACCAACCACTTTTCAAAGGTGATGAGATCTTGGGGTTAGGTTGCCTGACACTGTTTTAGGACTATATCAGCTCTAAGATCAAAACCTAGTAGAGTCTCTGAACCCTTTACGTATCCCAACATATACTCTTGGTAGGCTTATTCAGAATATAAAGAAACCACTGAAATGTTCATGTTTAAAACCAATTTAGATATGGTATTAGCACTGCTGTTTGAAATTTTGTACATTTGTGAAAAGTGTTGTATTTTAAAAATAGTGAAACATTCTATAAGCCACTTATCTTCACACTTAAAATTTAATTCTGCAATAGGAAAACTGTCATAGGTTACAAAATACTAATCATGAGCACAATTTCCTAGTTTCTATTTATTTATTTATTTATTAATTTTTAACTGAAAGGCAGGGAGGCAGAAAGACTCCCGTATGCGCCCTGACTGAGATCTACCCAACAAGTTCCCAAGGTGCAGTTCTCTGCCCATCTGGGAGCCATTGCTCTGTTACTTAGCAACCGAGCTATTTAAGTACCTCAGGTGAGACCATGGTGCTATCCTCATTGCCTGTGGCCAACTTGCTCGAATGAGCCATGGCTATCGTGTTGTAAAGTACTGTACCTTAATCCATGGGTTACATAGAGACACCAGGCAGGTTACATAAGAAATTTGAGGAGTTTATTAATTAGCTGGTGTAAGGCCAGTAGCGGTGGCCACCATCACAGCTGCCTGGCCAGTGCAGGTTCACATTAGATTTGAACAGTCAGTAATGAAACAACATAGCCAAAAACTGGTGGGCCATTATCTTTAATCCTAGCTTGCACCCGGCGGGCAAGTAAAAACACACACTGGGCTCCAAAACCCACTCATTCGGTGCTCACAAAGCTACTGACTTATCCGAGTTTTTTAGAATCAAAGGTTTCTAGCTCACCAGCCTTATTCATCTCTGTTCCCCATCTTCTTTTCCTGCACAAACTCTGCACTAACTGGCTTCTCCTTTAGCACTCTGCCATCTTGGCTGCCTCTCCTACCTCCTCCATGTGGCCTTTCTCTGCTCTTCCCTCTAATGCTAATCTCAGGAACCCAGAGACAGCAAGATCCCAATCTGCCCCCACTTTATAGTGTAGAAACCAAAACATTTAATCCAGCGATTCTCAACCTGTGGGTCGCGACCCCAGCGGGGGTTGAACGACCAAAACACAGGGGTCGCCTAAAGCCATCGGAAATGGCTTTAGCCGCTGAGAAGCCGAGCTACTGTCTGCAGCAGCGCTATTCAGCTTGAATGCACGCCGTTATGGACCTGCGTTCCAAACTGAATGCCTGCGGTCATGCGCAGACATGATTGCATCATCCCTCCGGGGCCTAAGGGGTGGGGGAAGTGGGGGGGGCAGGGAATGCTCCACAGTCCATAGCAGCGCATTACATGTGTCCTGGCTTGCTGACATCATCAGTGAGTGGGTGCAGCAAGCGCTGGAGGACAGAAGCCTAGGAGGCAAGGAGGCAAGAGGCGGAGAGCCAAGAGAGCCTGCAAGACAGCCTGCTGGTGTATAAAAGGTTAATAATGTAAAAACAGTACACAGACCATACACACAATACTGTGTAAGTGTAAGGTGCTTTGTGTGTAATCATTACACAGTACACAAAGCAGCTTACACTTACACAAAGCACCATACATTTACACAGTGTGAACTACATCAGTCTTATACTATAAGAGACCACTATAAGATGTAGTTCACACTGTTCCCCAATGTATAATTATCTCCCATATCTCCCACTATTTTCCCATATTCTGAATGAGGAAACTGCTGAAATCAGCGGTTCTGGCATTGAATCCGCCTGCTATTGATTTCATTGGGAGTGCGGCGGATTTTGTGGAAGAGAGCTCCCGAGAATCTCAGGTTACCACAGAATCCTCCGTAGCCTCCTTTTGATTTCAATAAGAGGCGGAGAAATGACAGTTTCCGACACATTTCTTCCTCTCCTATTCAAGTCAATGGGAGGCCACAGCAGATTCCGCTCAAATATAGAGCATGTTGAGGAATCTGCTGTGCGGATTCTGCAGTGTAAAAGATCTGCCTCCTATAGAAGTCTATTGGGGGTGGCGGATTCCACCTTTGGAATTTTTCTGCTCTAGGAAAAGTTCTAGCGTGGAAAAAATTCAGCAACATGCTCTATATTTGAGCGGACTCTGCTGCGGCCTCCCATTGACTTGAATAGGAGAGGAAGAAATGTGTTGGAACTGCATTTCTGCCGTACAGGGGATCTCTCTTCTGAGGAATCCACGGATCTCCCATTGAAATAAATGAGATGTGGATTCCACTGCAGAAACCGCTGCTTTATAGTGTGAAAGAGCCCTGAAAGATACCATGCTGTGCAGAAACTGCAGTGTATCCTATGATGTAGTTCACACTGTTCTATATAGAAAACTTGCCACTAATCTGGAAAAAACAGATCCATTAGTTAAGCAGCTATTTACGGAATGGTAGCCCCAATACACTAGGTAAGGAGGTCCATTAGTAATAAATATTTCTCAATATATAATTAAATATTGTTTTTGTGATTAATCACTATGTTTAAATTATGTTTGATTTGTAGCAATGAGAATACATAATGCATATCAGGTATTTACATTCCGAATCATAACTGTAGCAAAATTACAGTTATGAAGTTGCCACCAAAATTATTTTTTGGTTTGGGGTCACTGCAACATGAGGAACTGTATTGCGGGGTCATGGCATTAGAAAGGTTGAGAACCACTGTTCTAGACTGATTGTTTTAAATTCCACTCCTGGAAGAGGACGAAACTACAACTTGGTTAGTTTATTAAGTTTTGGTTTGGTGATATGACTTAGCAAGTGACTGTTTGTGAGTTAGTTGTTTCTTTCTTCTTCTTCTTTTTTATTTGGAAGTGAATATACTCTCAAGGTTTTATTGACACATAATAAAACAAAATATGAAGCCTAAAACTGGATCACTTGACTCTTTCTCTTCTTATCTCCTCCCAGTTCAAAATGCTTGCATTTTGGAATAGCCAGCGATCTCTTAAGTTGCAGCTGGGCTCAATGCATCCAAGCCTCAGCACAGACTTCTTTGTAGTTTTAGCATTTTTGCAAAACAATGGCTTAGTCTGCCCACCATAGCCACTCTTCCTGTCATTACACTGCTTTCCATGTGCATACAGAGAATCCTTGCCCTTCTTGCACTGTGTTATTTTGTGGAGACAATGCTTGCCATACTTCTTACAGAAAGTCTGGTGGGTTTTAGGAAAAACTCATCATATTTGTGAGAGTGCTATTGGCACAGAAAGTTGTTTCTTTTTTCTTTTCTTTTTATTTTTTTTAAGTGATAGGAGGGGAGTTAGTGAGACAGGCTCCTGCATGCACCCCAACTGGGATCCACTTGGCAACCCCCATCTGGGGCCATTGTTTAATTCAACCAAGCTATCCTCAGCGCCTAGGGCCAATACTCAAACAAATCGAGCCACTGGTAAGAGAAGAGGGAGAGAGGGGAAAAAGGGAGAGAAAGAGACAGGAATATTGATCTGTTCCTGTATATGCCCTGACCAAGAATTGAACCGGCAACCTCTATGCTTTAGGACAATGCTCTACCCAACCAAACTATCCTTGGGGCAAACTGTATTGCAGAGGAAATCATACATGTAAGTTATTTTCCCCGCTGAGAAAGAAAGAAGGGCGTAGCCATGAAGTGTGGAATAGCAAAAGCTTTATATAGTAGAGCATATCCCGGACGAGGTTCTCTGGTCTCTGGTTCTCTGGGCCAGAGAAGTCACACTGCCTCCCCTGTTTGGGGGTAATTTATAACGTTGGTAGGGTGATCGGGTTGATATAATATGGCGAAATTTCATTGGCTGACAGACAGTAGTTCTTTTTTAAAGGGCTCCGGGCAGTTTCTTTTGTGACCTTCCCCCATTGCCAACTGACCTCACAATACAGACAGTAGATCTCAATATTTATTTTTTTAGATTTTATTTTTTTATTTTTTATAAAGAAAGAAGAGAGAGAGAGAAAGGCATGGGGGAAGAGCAGGAAGCAGCAACTCATAGCTGCTTCTCATATGTGCCTTGACCAGACAAGCCCAGGGTTTCAAACTGGCGACCTCAGCATTCCAGGTGGACACTCTATGTACTGCACCACCATAGGTCAGGCTCTACTCTTTAAAAAAACACAACAAACCTTAATATATCTTGAATATTTATTTGTTCATGAACAATTTTTAAAATCTTGCTTTATATGTGGTCACAATAATATTCCTATACAAATATGCTTGCAACATTTAGAACTAGATTAAAAGGAAAATCAAATAAGAACTTCAGGTTTTTTTTGTCAACCTAATCCATGTGTGCACCCGCCCTCCACCAGGCACATGCATACCTCTCACTACCATCACCATCGGAGCAAGACCTCTTAAACTTTCTTTCTTGTTTATGTCCCAGAAAATGAATTCTTTCATACAGGAAGGGGTATCATGAGGAGGTGCTGATTCCTGCCCCTTTTCACTTCTCTTCAGGGGTGTGATGTTAGGGAATCCAGTCCTCTGACCATGTCAGTCCATCCCTAAGAGTGCTGCATAGTACTTTTGGTGATCTCAATACCATATTGCCTGGCATTAACATAACTGATTTTTCTCTCAACAACCAGAAGAACATAGTGTTAAGAATTGAAATTCAACTGAGTAAATTTGGAGATTTAATTGGCTTCATTAAGTGATTGGACAGCATGAACTGGGCGGCATCTAATCTAGCAACTAGAGGGTGCTCCAAGGGGTTGTACAAAATGGAAAGTTTTTAAAGGAATAAGAGAGGGGCAAAGAAGTTATTAACAAAAGAAAAGAAAGGATTATTTTGGGGCAGGACATCAGGCAGGGTTCTTCTTATTGTGCAAATTCCTTCTTCTTTCTATAGGTGGTGGTGGTAGTGGAGAATGAAGAGGGCCCAAGGAACAGATTACCTTTCTGGTGCTTGACCAGGTTGACTAAGTTTATGTTTCTGGGAAAGGTTGAAACTACAATTAGATCAGTTACTAAATCTAGATTTGGTATCATGGGCTTTTTAGTACAAGCAACACCATTTTGGGCCTGTGGTTTCTCTCTCTCTCTCCCTCCCCCCCCCTTTTTTTTTAGTAAGAGAGAGAGAAAAGAAGAGAGATGAGAAGGATCAACTTGTAGTTGCTTTACTTTAGTTGTTCATTGATTGCTTCTCATACGTACCTTGACTGGTGGGGAGGTGCTTAGTCCAAGCCAGTGACCCCTTGCTCAAGTCAGTAATCTTGAGATTCAAGCCAGCGACCTTTGGGCTCAAGCCAGCAACCACAGGATCATTTCTTTTTATTTATTTATTATTTATTTTTTTGGTATTTTTTGTATTTTTTCAAAGTTAGAAGCAGGAAGGCAGTCAGACAGACTCCCGTATGCGCCCAACTGGGATCCACCTGGCATGCCCACCAGGAGGCAATGCTCTGCCCATCTGGGGTGTTGCTCCTTTGTGGCCGGAGCCATTCTAGCACCTGAGGTGGAGGCCCTGGAGCCATCCTCAGCACCTGGACCAACTTTGCTCCAGTGGAGCCTTGGCTGCAGGAGGGGAAGAGAAAGACAGAGAGAAAGGAGAGGGGGAAGGGTGGAGAAGCAGATGGGTGCTTCTACTGAGTGTCCTGGCTGGGATTCGAACCTGGGACTTCCACACGTCGGGCGCTCTACTGCTGAGCCAAGCAGCCAGGGCTACGGGATCATTTCAATATCCCATGCTCAAGCTGTCAACCCCATGCTCAAGCTGGTGAATCTGCACTTAAGGCAGTAAACTCAAGTATTCAAAGTAGGGACCTCAGCATCTTAGGTCAATACTCTATCTGCTGTGCCATCACCGGTCAGGCAGTTTTTCTTTTTAACAATAGTAAATTCATTATATTCTCTAAGTGTAAGACTAGATTAATTTATTATTCCCTATTGAAAATTTTATTTTTTTCATCTACCATGCCAGAAAAACTAATTGCTTTCTCTAGAAGAATAAAATGGTCTGTTTACTACTTAGCAGGCCATATTTAGCTTTGGTAACTGTTAAGAGAAAACCACAAGGTTTTGGGCAATTTGCTCATGGATAGAGCATTGGCCCAGCATGTGGATGTTCTGTTTTCTCTTGTGGTCAGGGCACACAAAAGAGGTGACCATCTGCTTCTCTACCCCTCCACCTTACCTTTTTCTCTCTCTTCCTCTGATGCAGCCAGTGGCTTGATTGGTTTGAGCATCGGCCTCAGGTGCTGAGGATAGCTCGGCTGATTTGAGCATTGGCCCCAGATGGGGTTGCCAGGTGAATCCTGGTCGGGGTGCATGCAGGAGTCTGCCTCTCTGCCTCCTTGCCTCTCACTTAATAAAACAAAAACAAAAAACAAACAAACAAACTGATATATGTTGTATAAATAGAAATTCTCTCATATGTATTTGATATTGTGGCTTGCTTTTTAGTTGCTAATACCAAGATGCTAGAACCAGTATTTGTAAGGTGACCAACTTTTGTGTGTGTGTGTGTGTGTGTGTGTGTGTGTGTGTGTGGCAGAGACAGAGTCAGAGAGAGGAACATATAGGGACAGACAGACAGGAAGGGAGAGAGATGAGAAACATCAATTCTTCGTTGTGGCTCCTTAGTTGTTCATTGATTGATTTCTCATATATGTGTTGACGGGGGGGCTACAGCAGACCGAGTGACCTTTTGCTTGAGCCAGCGACCTTGGGCTCAAGCTGGTGAGCCTTCCTCAAACCAGATGAGCCCGCATTCAATGGCGACCTCGGGGTCTTGAACCTGGGTCCTCCACATCCCAGTCCGATGCTCTATCCACTGCGCCACCACTTGGTCAGGCAGTGACCAACTTTTTTACAATGAAAAGGAGGACAAAAATAAATCGAAGAAAACAATATCATAAATAAAAGAAGCATTTTATTCATTGCAACAATAATACTATAAATGATAAATGCATAATAAAAACATTTGTAATATTTTATGAGTACTTTTCCATTGAATGAATACTTTTTGTCAATGTATCATCTTGTAACAATATATTGGAAATATCTGAAGAAATATCCTTCATATTGAATTTTAGGGCAAGTGCTGCAGCTAGAGTATCAACATTCAATCTCGATTTCTCACTTGTCAAAAATCATTAGCAATTGAATAAATTCTTTCAACTGATGCATCAGTTCCAGGGCAGCACAATGTAAATTGAACAAGAATAAATAAATTTTCACATGGAGTATGTTCATTTTTTTTTTTAAAGATTTTATTTATTTATTATGGGGGGGTGGGGGAGGAGCAGGAAGCATCAACTCCCATATGTGCCTTGACCAGGCAAGCCCAGGGTTTTGAACCGGCAACCTCAGCGTTTCCAAGTTGATGCTTTATCCACTGCGCAACCACAGGTCAGGCGGAATATGTTCATTTTTGAAATGGCTGAATATTTCCACCCATCTTTTATCAGTTTCAACGTGTTCATTTTCCCATTGTATTAATTTTTTAGAATTTAAATATACATTCAGTCTTCTAATTTCTTCAAAGAGACAATTGTCGTCTGTTTTGATGTTTGGCATTTCTTTAGATAAAAACTCAAGGCAAGATTCAATACCTGTTCAGTATACTTGCGGTGTAGTAAAAAATCACCATTGAAAACTTTTATTTCCCATGATGTTTGTTTCAGACCATTCTTCGAAATATTGAAAACATGTCTGGTAAAAATTCTGCACTTCTTTGATAAACTTTTCTGTTATGCCCAGGTTTGATTCCTCTAAGTTTGACAATTTTCTTTTTATAATTAAAGGAAGAAAATTTTCTTCAAAACAAGATTTATATTGAAGGATAAAGTCATTCAAAATAAGACTAACTTCTGTAGCTGAAATGTGTTCACCTTCAATCTTTTGAATCGTTTTGTGAAAAATAGATGCTTGATTATGTACAAAATACATTAATATCTCAGATATTTTATTATTGAAAAATGATTCCAGGATTTTAGGACATTTGTCTAAACTTAAAAAATATGAATGGAGAGGCTCAAATAATTGTAGAACATGCTCTATAGCAGGTGTTAGAGCAGGGGTTGGGAACCTTTTTGGCTGAGAGAGCCATGAACGCCACATATTTTAAAATGTAACTCCATGAGAGCCATACAATGACCCATTACATTATGCATTATCCAATATAAATATGGTGTTGTCCCGGAGGACAGCTGTGATTGGCTCCAGCCACCCACAACCATGAACATGAGCAGTAGGATATGAATGGATTGCAATACATGAGAATGTTTTACATATATATATATATATATATATATATTTATTTATTTTGTATTTTTGTGAAGCTGGAAACGGGGAGAGACAGTCAGACAGACTCCCGCATGCGCCCGACTGGGATCCACCCAGCACGCCCATCAGGGGTGACCGCTCTGCCCACCAGGAGGCAATGCTCTGCCCATCCTGGGCGTCGCTATGTTGCGACCAGAGCCACTCTAGCGCCTGAGGCAGAGGCCACAGAGCCATCCCCAGCGCCTGGGCCATCTTTGCTCCAATGGAGCCTTAGCGGCGGGAGGGGAAGAGAGAGACAGAGAGGAAGGAGAGGGGGAGGGGTGGAGAAGCAGATGGGTGCCTCTCCTGTGTGCCCTGGCCAGGAATCGAACCCGGACTTCTGCACGCCAGGCCGACGCTCTACCACTGAGCCAACCGGCCAGGGCTGTTTTATATTTTTAACGTTATTATTTTTTTAATTAAAGATTTGCTGCCTGACCAGGTGGTGGTGCAGTGGATAGAGCGTCAGACTGGGATGCCGAGGACCCAGGTTCGAGACCCCGAGGTCGCCAGCTTGAGCGCGACCTCATCTGTTTTGAGCAAAAGCTCACCAGCTTTGACTCAAGGTCGCTGGCTCGAGCAAAGGATTACTGGGTCTGCTGAAGGCCCGTGGTCAAGGCACATATGAGAAAGCAATCAATGAACAACTAAGGTGTCACAATGCGCAACGAAAAACTAATGATTGATGCTTCTCATCTCTTCGTTCCTGTCTGTCTGTCCCTGTCTATCCCTCTCTCTGACTTTCTCTGTCTCCTTAAAAAAAAAAAAAAAAGGTATGCATAATTAAAAAAAAAAAAGAGATTTGTCTGCAAGTCAGATGCAGCCATCAAAAGAGCCACATCTGGCTTGCGAGCCATAGGTTCCCAACCCCTGTGTTAGAGCAAGCCATCTAACTTTTGAATATCCTAAAAATTTTTTGTATTCAACATTTACTTCTTTAGAATTTTTTTGTGTGTGACAGAGACAGAGAGAGACAGAGAGAGGAACAGACAGACTGGAAGAGAGAGAGATGAGAGGCATCAATTGCAGCACCTTAGTTTCTCAGTGATTGCTTTCTCATGTGCCTTGACTGGGGGCTACAACTGACTGCGTGACCCCTAGCTCAAGCCAGCGACCTTGGGTTCAAGATGGTGAGCCTTGCTCAAACCAGATGAGCCAGCGCTCAAACTGGCGACCTCGGGGTTTCGAACCTGGTTCCTCCGCGTCCCAGTCTGACACTCTATCCACTGCGCCACCGCCTGGTCAGGCACAAAATTGTTTTAAAGTAGCAACATGAATGGTAAAATGACTAAAATGCAAATAAATTGTAGTTATTATTACTTCTACATCAATTGGCATAGCACATGACGCTGTGTGATTGCATTTGACAAAATATGTGCATTACAACCTATTCCTAGTATTCTCTTTTGGAGTAACTCTTGTAATTTTACATATATATTATTCACCCCTTTGCATCTTTGCTCACCAAAATTTGTATTTGTATTGTCAGCCATTAGCGCAACAACTTTGGATTTTAAATTGTTTACATTTATTACTCTGTATAGATGGTCTGACAAAATTTCAGAAGTTTCGTCCTCAATGGATTCTAAATGTAATATTTTTACTTGAATGCCCTTGGTAACATTAAAATATCTTACTATTATTGGATACAATTTAATTTCATTATGATTTTTTTTTCTTTTTGTATTTTTTTTTTTTTTTTTGTATTTTTCCAAAGCTGGAAACGGAGAGACAGACAGACTCCCGCATGTGCCCGACCAGGATCCACCCGGCACGCCCACCAGGGGGCGACGCTCTGCCCACCAGGGGGCAATGTTCTGCCCCTCCGGGGCGTCGCTCTGTTGCGACCAGAGCCACTCTAGCGCTGGGGCAGAGGCCAAGGAGCCATCCCCAGCGCCCGGGCCATCTTTGCTCCAATGGAACCTCCGCTGCAGGAGGGGAAGAGAGAGACAGAGAGGAAGGAGAGGGGGAGGGTGGAGAAGCAGATGGGCGCTTCTCCTGTGTGCCCTGGCCGGGAATCGAACCCGGGACTTCTGCACGCCAGGCAGACGCTTTACCACTGAGCCAACCGGCCAGGGCCTAATTTCATTATGATTTGATGCATCAGATAAAATTGTTACAAATGCTGCAGTTTCCAAGACCTCTGTATTTTGTCACAGTAATTTTTAAATACTGATTTCAAAATAGCCTCGCATTTTGTCCTGGCACATAAAAATTTTGCGTTGTGAAACTTTTTCAATAATTTAGTTGTACAATCCATACTACAAAAACTTTGTGAATTATGGTAGGAAATGCAAATGTTCCCTCCATTGCAGTCAACTGTTTTTCATCTTCAGAATAATTTGAAGTTTTAAAAAAACTTGTTACTTTACAACAGGAAGCTGATGCATCTAATGATTGCTTATGTTTGTTGGTGGTGAAGTGTTTCATTATTGCTGCTCTGCTCCCAACTGCAATACAAAATTCTCTGCTGCAAATATTGCAGAGAATAATGGTATCTTTCTCTGATATGAGGAATGGAAATTCCTTTTTCAACTTATCGTTGAAATGGCATTTTCTCTTTTTTGATTTTTCCATCCCTTAAATGAAATTAAAAATTAAAAATAAAGTACAGAGCTACATGAATGATGCAAGCACATTAGGAACTGAAAATGTTACATCATGGTAGGTGAATTTTCCGGAAGCTAAATTAACAAAACTAAATATCAAACAAAACCACTAATTTGGAGTGATATTCGAGTGTATTTATCATTTTCTAATTTAAAAAAGTCTGTTTTATGCAACATTTAATCAAAATGCATTATTAATAGATATGGCTTGAGGTTGGATTTCTACTTTAAAAATTAAATTTTGGGAAAATACTTGTAAATAAAATTATACATATTTGGAAATTATTAAATAAATAATGAATTAATAAAATGTGAATTGTGCTTACCTGTCTATGATTGAATATTCACTGAAAAAGAAATAATTGTGAGTCTACAATGTTGTGTGTGTTGTGTGCTCGGTATATCGCGCGCTCTCTCAAGGTCTCCCGGGCAGAGCGCATTGGTCTCATAATCGCGTCTCGCTGCACTGTACTGATCCCCGATGAATCATCATGTCAAACACAAACACGTCACATCACACACAATGGATCAACTTCACATTGATCGAAATTGGACATCTACAGATTAGTCTTCCAATATATTGTAAAAAAGGAGGACATGTAGGAGGACACTTTTCGAGGGAGGAAAGAACTTACAAAAGAAGGATTGTCCTTCCTAAAGGAGGGCGATTGGTCACCTTAGTATTTGCCTTCATGGTACTTCACGCATAGTACAGGGCTTCATTTGCCCATCATTTTGTGTGTGTTGTTGTAGTGTGCTATATTTCCACTATATGTTTCTTTTAACTATGAGATTTAGTACCTCTTTATTCATGGTTAATAGTATATAATTAAATACATAGAAACTGTGATTTCCTAGAGCCCAATATATTGTACATAGTATATTATATTAACACAAGCATATAATACTTTCCTCCACAAAACCACTGTAAAATCAATTAAACATTTTCAGAGATACAAATAAATGCATGTATAATGAAAATTACTTTTTATCCCATAAATTTTTCTTGCAGAATTGGGTATTCTCAAATTCAAATTTTGTATGTCAGCAAATAAGATACATACTACAATTTAGGCACTGGGGAAACAGGAAAATAAAATACTGGTCCTGACTTGAAATTTCTGAAACCCAAGTAGAAGAGAACAGACAAATTGCTATGAGATATGTGTGTTTAAACAGGAGGAAGCCTCAAGGTATTTGGGGGTAGACAAATGGATGGCCAGTAGCTGTGGCCACCATCACAGCCACCTGGTCTGTGCAGGTTGATTTAGATAGATTGTAATGAAACAACAGAACCAAGAACTGGTGGGCCATTACCTTTTATTCTAGACTTGTACCAGCCAACGAATAAAAACAAACACTCGGGCACCAAGACCCACTCATTCAGCACTCACAAAGCTACTGACACATCTGGGTTTTCCTAGAATTAAAGGCCCCACCAGCCTTATTCTCCTCTGTTTATCATATCCTTCTCTTTACACAAACTCTGCACAAACTGGCTTCTCCTTCAGCATTCTGCCATCTTGGCTGCCTGCTCTCTCTGCAACAACATGGTCTCTTCTCTCAATATGACCTCCTAGATCCTCCTATGAAAACTTTTTGGTGAGACAATCCCTCCTCCAGCACACATTAGCATAACCAAGCTCCTTCCCAAGCAGAAAGGTAACTAGCCATATCACCTGGGCAGTGCCATTTTTAACAATAAAAGTGAACAAAACCAGAAAATACAGATTTTACAAACTTATTTGCCCAACAACAAAGAAGGCTTTAATGAACAGGTGACTTTTAAAGTAAACTGTGGTTTGCCAGGTCAAAAAGAGGATTTATATTATGATGGCTAATTTGATTTGCTCAAGGGCTCATTAAAAAGGAGAAGGGGAGGGGAAAGGCAGGAAGAAGAGGGGGAGGGAAAAGGAAGAAGGGAGAGGGAAAAAAGAAGAAGAAGAGGAAGAGGAGAAAGAGGAGAAAGAGGAGGAAGAAGAGGAGGAAGAGGAGAACTAGGAAGAGGAAGAGGAGGAAGAAGGGCATTTCAGACAGAGAAAAGAGCATGAACCAAGACAAGAAAGCATAAGAGAACTGTTAGTCAAATAAGTTTGTAAATATGATATATATGTTTGCTTGCTTATAGTTTGCATTGGATGTGGGAGACAGGCTGTAGGCTGGCAAGGTCCTTATAATCGAAGGCTTGGTTTTAAGACTAAGCTTTTCCCACTCTTTTTTTTTTTTTTTTTTTTTTAACAGGGACAGAGAGAGTTAGAGAGAGGGATAGACAGAACAGAGAGAGATGAGAAGCATCAATCATTAGTTTTTCATTGTGACACCTTAGTTGTTCATTGATTGCTTTCTCATATGTGCCTTGACCATGGGCCTTCAGCAGACCAAGTTACCCCTTGCTTGAGCCAGTGACCTTGGGTCCAAGCTGGTGAGCTTTTTTTTTTTTTTTTTTTTTTTTTTTTCCCATTTTTCCGAAGCTGGAAACGGGGAGGCAGTCAGACAGACTCCTGCATGCGCCCGAAGGGGGTCCACCCGGCATGCCCACCAGGGGGCGATGCTCTGCCCCTCTGGGGCGTTGCTCTGTCGCATCCAGAGCCATTCTAGTGCCTGAGGCAGAGGCCACAGAGCCATCCTCAGCGCCGGGCCATCTCTGCTCCAATGGAGCCTCGGCTGCGGGAGGGGAAGAGAGAGACAGAAAGGAGAGGGGGAGGGGTGGAGAAGCAGATGGGCGCTTTTCCTGTGTGCCCTGGCCGGGAATTGAATCCAGGACTCCCGCACACCAGGCTGACGCTCTGCCACTGAGCCAACCGGCCAGGGCCTGGTGAGCTTTTTTTTTTTTGCTCAAGCCAGTTGAGCCCGCGCTCAAGCTGGCGACCTTAGGGTCTCGAACCTGGGTCCTTCCACATCCCAGTCCGATGCTCTATCCACTGCGCCACCGCCTGGTCAGGCTCCCACTCTTTTAATACTAAGATCTTCTCAAAACTGAGCTTTTCCCCACACCCCCTGACTGTTGCATGATGTAGGGTGGTGCACTCTTACAAGGAATCCCATTTATGCCTCAGATGAGTGGCTTTGTATCAGAGACTTCCTTATTTGTATATTGGCTTAAAGGCTTTAATTTCTACACTATAAAATGAGGCAGACTGGGGCATTCTCGCTCAGATCCTGCCATCACCATTGCAGAGGAGAGGCAGCCAAGATGGTGGAGTGAAGGAGAAGCCAGTTTGTGCATAGTCTGTACAGAGAGAAGATGGGGAACAGAAGTGAATAAGGCTGGTGAGGTATAAACCTTTGATTCCAGGAATACTCGGATGAGTCAGTGGCTTTTGGAGCCCTGAATGGAAAGGGAAGTGTTTTCTCAATATGTGTATTTCTCGCCTGATGGGTGCAAGCTAGGATTAAAGGTAATGGCCCACCAGTTCTTGGCTCCGTTGTTTCATTACCGTCTGTCTGAATCAAATTGCGAAACTGCATGGGCCAGGCGGCTCTGATGGTGGCTGTGGCTCCTGGCTTTCAAGAGCACAGCATGCTCTGGAAACAGCAAATAACTCAGTGGGGTTAGAGCAGTGGTCCTCAACCTTTGTTGGGCCACGGACCAGTTTAATGTCAGAAAATATTTTCACAGACTGGCCTTTAGGGTGGGACGGATAAATGTATCATGTGACTGAGACAAGTGTCAAGAGTGAGTCTGACGAATGTAACAGAGGGAATCTGGTCATTTTTAAAAAATAAAACATCGTTCAGACTTAAATATAAATAAAATGGAAATAATGTAAGTTATATATTCTTTCTCTGTGGACTGGTACCAAATGGCCCATGGACCGCTACTAGTTCGCGGCCCGGGGGTTGGGGACCACTGGGTTAGAGCATAGTGTCTTCAAGGGAACAGCTTCAGATGAAAAGATTAGACAAACTAGAATGAACAGGTTTGTCAATCAAGATAAGGAGTTCAGATTTTAACCTGTAGGGAGTGCGGATTTTAAGCAGAGGAAAATTTTTCCTTTAAAAGACTTCTCTGGTGCTGGCCAGTTAGCTAAGTGGGTTAGAGAGTTGATCTTGATAAGCCAAGGTCGCAGGTTTGATCACCAGTCAGGGCACATATGAGAAGCAACCAATGACTACTAAATGGAACAACTAGATGGAACAAGGATTTCATGCTTCTCTCTCTCTCTCTCTCTATCTCATATCAATGGTAAAATAAAAAAAATTCAACCAATAAATGCGTAAATAAATGGAACAACAGATTGATGTTTCCCTTTCTCTCCTCCCACTCTCTAAAATAAATAAATAAAGAAATAAAAATGTTTTTGTTTTTTTTTGGCTGCATTGTGGTGGATGTACTGGAGAGGCAAACTAGTTAGGAGGCTATTATGGTAATTAAATGACAAATGATGAGATCTGAAATAAAGGCAAATGGCAGTGGGGATGAGGGGTATGAATTAGGGACTTTGAAAATGAATCCTGAGATATGGGCAAGAGAGAAAGAAGCCAACAGTGGTTCTGTGGTTTCTAGGCTGGCTGACTAGGGGAACAGTTAAGCCACTAAATGAAAAGGAAAATGCCCTAGCTCATCAGGATTATTTTTGACTCCTTCTCCTTTCCACGGAACAGATTACCAATTCCTGCGAAACCTTTGCCTCCAATCTTCCCCACCCTCCTCACTGTGCTGCAAAGTCATCTTCTTCTTCTTCTTCTTCTTCTTCTTCTTCTTCTTCTTCTTCTTCTTCTTCTTCTTCTTTTTTTTTTTACAGAGAGAGGGATAGACAGACCAGACAGACATAAATGGAGAGATGAGAAGCATCAATCATTAGTTATTCGTTGCGCATTGCAACACCTTAGTTGTTCATTGATTGCTTTCTCATATGTGCCTTGACCGTGGGGCTACAGCAGACCGAGTAACCCCTTGCTCGAGCCAGCGACCTTGGGTCCAAGCTGGTGAGTTTTGCTCAAACCTGATGAGCTCACGCTCAAGTTGGCGACCTCAGGGTCTCGAACCTGGGTCTTCCGCATCCCAGTCTGACGCTCTATCCACTGAGCCACCACCTGTTCAGGCCAAAGTCATCTTCTTGAAGCAGTTTATGAAAGAACCCACCCTCCTCCCAAGCAGAATGAAATCTAAGCTTCTTAGTGGAGCATTAAAAACTCTACCTCCAAAATCAAAACAAAACAAATCAAAAATAAAAACAAAAACAAACAAAAAGACTCTACCGTCAGGCAGGCCACAAGCTACCTCTTGGATACCTGTATCTCCTTAATCATTTCTTTTCCCTACCTCAAACATCAATCTTAGTTCCTCTGACACATCCTTGTCAAAAATACTCTTCCTTTTCCGTTATGAATAGACTTTTGGGTCTCAATCACAACACTTGGCGTTCTGCCTAATTTTATAGATAGTTGTGCCTTCCTATCTTTTCTACTTTTTTTCCCCTCTTTATTTCTTTGTACTACTGACTTATATATAATATAGGATAAAAAAATTTGTGATGAATTGACCTGGAGTAGGGATCCGATCCTTGTGTCATTACTCAAAGTTTAGCAGTCTTGCCTGACCAGGTGGTGGTGCAGTGGATAGAGCGTTGGACTGGGATGCAGAGGACCCAAGTTCAAGACCCTGAGGTTGCCAGCTTGAGCGCGAGATCATCTGGTTTGAGCAAAAGCTCACCAGGTTGGACCCAAGGTCGCTGGCTTGAGCAAGGGGTTACTCGGTCTGCTGAAGGCCAGCGGTCAAGGCACATATGAGAAAGCAATCAATGAACAACTAAGGTCTCGCAAGGAAAAACTGATGATTGATGCTTCTCATCTCTTTCTGTCCCTGTCTATTCCTCTCTCTGACTCTCTCTCTGTCCCTGAAAAAAAAAAAAGTTTAGTAGTCTGGAAAAACCAGGAGATTCTGCGAATCCATGGCACCACGCATGAAAAAATGAATCTACTCTAGAGGAATCAGTTGTCTCTAGGGGGCTTTTACTAGAACAAGGCTGACAAAAAGTGGGGGCAAAATAATTTGCTGTCAAGGTAGTATGGCACCTCCGGTTTCACGACACCTTTAATTGTTTATATAAAATAAAATATCTTATGCAATGTACTTTGAAAAAGCTCTTAGGGATCTAAGATTTCCCGGGGTGGAATTTCCCGGTGACGGAAGTCTTCTTGAGTCAACTGCACTGACCATCACCCAGTGCACTTGTGAGTGGATTAAACAGCAAAACACGCCCGGCGGTGTTTCCCCAGAGTTGGACAGCTGCCTGGCCCAGAACGGCCTTCCGCCCGCCCTCGTCCAGCTCCCGCCCCCAGCGGCTGCTGCCGGAGGCGCCGAGGGAACTCCCGCACGTCTGCGCGCGCAATCCCGGGCCGAGGATCCGCACGGCGCGCGCAATTGCCCTGGAAACCAGTGCGCGCGCACGCGCAAACGTGGGGCTGGGAAGGAGGGCTGAGCTAAAAGCTCAGGGGCAGGAGGAGGGGTTACCTTTTCCCTGACCGTCGCGCCCATCTTCCTCGGGCGGAGCGTCAATTCCAGCACGCGCCCGGCCCGCGCGCTCCCCCAGGCGCTCCCCCGCCTCACATGCACCGGTGTCCTCCTCCCGCATTTGTGCGCCGGTGCAGCAGACAGTGGGAGCATCCGGGCATTTCCGCACCCGAGCGGCGATCCGGGCGGCGTCGGCGGTTGAGGAGCTCCCATGGCAGGGACGAGGCGGGGGCGAGGGAAAGGGGAGTGAGGCGATAAGCCGGAGCCGCCGCGCAAGACGCTCTCGCGGTCGGAGGAGGGCCAGGCGCGGGGCTCGTCGAGCTTTTCGTGCATTCTCCTGGCCAGCCCCGGCCCCGGACATGCATCTGCATCAGGTCCTCACCGGTGCTGTCAACCCTGGAGACAACTGCTACTCCGTGGGCAGCGTCGGGGATGTCCCCTTCACGGTGAGTGGCGGCCGGGAGCCCGTGGGGAGAGACCGGGGTCCGGACCCGGGGGCCGAAGCCCCTTTCCCCGGGCCCACGCTCCCCCGGGGGCCACGAGAGGTTGGCGGGCCCCACCCGCTCTCCCTCTGCAGCCCAATTAAGGGGATGGGGTGTGGGCCTGGGAGTCCTGAGGAGGGTGTAGGTAATTACCCGTCAGGGGAAAGGATTAGGAATCCACCCTCCTGTCCACCCTCAGCAGACAGGTCTCGGGGTAGCTAGACGGGAAGGTTCCTTTTCTAGGGAGCTCCCGGGTCTGCGGTGGAGGAAGATGGTTGCAACCGCTGAAACCCCAGAGTTCCCGTTTTGCACCTGCTCTGGGCGTGGAGGCCAAGAGACTTACTTGGTCTTGTCTCGGAGCGTGGAGGCGATACTACTGCGCTTGGCTCCCCTTGGGCGCTCTGTTAGGGCAGCAAGGAGAGACGTTGGAGCCTGGGGCTTTAAACCCGATCCGAGACTCTCTCGCCCGATATGCGGAACCTTAATTCCCACTAGAAAATAGAAAAATTCTTTCTCTGCCCCTGAAAAATTTAGAATGGATGGGTTCGCGTGACAGTGGCCTGGAGGGCTCTTATTTATCACGAGATCAGTTTGGTAACCTTCCTAGGTAATATTTTAATCCGTTCGCAAGGTAGACTAGTTTGTCCTTAAGCTAAGGCAATGTGAAATTTTATGGCACTGCTTTTCTTGTTTGTGCGAGTAAAGAGTGTGTAAACAGTAATGTGTTAGAATCTCTTTAAAATCTAAATGAAAAGGTACGTTTCTCGAGGAGCATGGATGGATCAGTCCTTTTTGCGAATGGGATGTTCTTATAGCTAATTCAAACTGAGCTCTAGAGCTTTCATCCCTAGACTCCCATGGATTGGCGTGAGTTCCTTTTTTTTTGTATTAAATTTATACATGGTCCTCTTTAGAAAGAACTGTAGGCAGTGAGACCTCGATTAAATATACATTGTTATTGATACCATCTGCTTGATAAAATTGGAAATAGCATAATGGTATGCTTCTTAGACAAGGGAAACACTCTGATCTGATGTCTGCTTTCTAACGGTTTGTTTTTAAGGCTGCAGAAATCAGAAAAGCTCCAGCAAAACTGCAGAATCATGTAGCACAGTGCATTCTGGAACAGAATTCATCTGTCATTGTGATACATTAAAAATAACTATAAGATTGCTTTTTGGCCATTTTAATTTTTAAATGTAATTAACTTGGCTTTGTTCCAGTTGAGATTGAACCCTTTGAAAATATAATTTGCCTGACTTACATTGTTACACCTTTCTCTATCAATGCTGTCATCTGTGTTTTGTGTACAAGTGATCTAAAAGGTCCATATAGTACTGAGCTTGGATTTCAATTCTGTAGAGACTGTTTGAGGCGTAGAGAATAAAATTTTCTTCTCCCTCAATTGTGTAGGTGGGAAAGAAGTTCTTCAGGGTTAGAGGAGCAGATGTTAGGGCAGGGGTTGGGAACCTGTGGCTCGCAAGCCAGATGTGGCTCTTTTGATGGCTGCATCTGGCTCGCAGACAAATCTTTAATAAAAAAAATAATAACGTTAAAAATATAAAACATTCTCATGTATTACAATCCATTCATTTCCTACCACTCATGTTCATGGTTGTGGGTGGCTGGAGCCAATCACAGCTGTCCTTTGGGACAACACTAAATTTTTATTGGATAATGTGTAACGTACACGGGTCGTTGTATGGCTCTCACAGAATTACATTTTAAAATATGTGGTGTTCATGACTCTCTCAGCCAAAAAGGTTCCCGACCCCTGGGTTAGGGGGTATTTCAACACTGTTGTGGCGGTAGTTTTCTGTTTTCATCTAAATTGGATCTGTGTCTCACTGTGGGCTGGTATATAGTACTCAGGTGGATTCAGATGCAGTCTGGGAAAGCCAATGCAAGAACTATGAGTGCTGGTTATGCTGGAGGCCACCCATTACCAGGTCCTTGGAATCATTTTCGGATCTTTTGCCACCTCCCTAATTCAAACCTGTCACCAAGTCTAGCTGTGTGCAGTGTTTATCAGATTTTCCCTTTCCATGTCCTTAATTACCACCTTATTATAGAACCTAATTTGTATTATTTAATATGAGAACTTCCAAACTGGTTTTCCTGACAGTCATCTGATCACTTCAGTTCATCCTTCACTCAGCTGCTGAGATAATTTTCTTCCAGTACCATTTCACCATTTCACAATATGCAGTTGTTTTTTATAGCTGTATTATGAAATTTAAACTAGTCAGATAATCTGCCATCTTTACATTAAATTATATATGCTTCTCGTTTTGCCTTACTATTATAGATATACTGATCTTCTTACTCTAGCCTACATTTTTATGGTGCAACAAGAGAATCCTGACCTTTTTTTTACAATTTTTTTTATTGATTTTTATGGGCCCAGCACGCTTCCGCTGCGCTACTCTGCTAGCGGCTATAAGTTTTTCGTTGCGACACCTTAGTTGTTCATTGATTGCTCTCCCATATGTGTCTTGACCGTGGGCCTTCAGCAGACCGAGTAACCCCCTCGCTCAAGCCAGCAACCTTGGGTTCAAGCTGGTGAGCTTTTGCTCAAACCAGATGAACCAGCGCTCAAGCTGGCGACCTCGGGGTCTCGAACCTGGGTCCTTCCATATCCCAGTCTGACGCTCTATCCACTGTGCCACCGCCTGGTCAGGCCTTATTGATTTTTAGAGGGAGGTAGGAGGAGGAGCAGGAAGCATCAACTCGTAGTTGCTTGCTGTATGTGCCTTGACTAGGCAAGCCCGGGGTTTTGAACTATCAACTTAAGCGTTCCAGGTTGACACTTTACCCACTACGCCACCACAGGTCAGGGGAATCCTGACTTTTTAATTTCCCAAATATGACTCAGAAAATTACCTGGGCCCTGGCCGGTTGGCTCAGCAGTAGAGCGTCGGCCTGGCGTGTGGGGGACCCGGGTTCGATTCCCAGTCAGGGCACATAGGAGAAGCGCCCATTTGCTTCTCCATCCCCCCCCCCTCCTTCCTCTCTGTCTCTCTCTTCCCCTCCCGCAGCGAGGCTCCATTGGAGCAAAGATGGCCAGGGCGCTGGGGATGGCTCCTTGGCCTCTGCCCCAGGCGCTAGAGTGGTTCTGGTCGTGGCAGAGCGACGCCCGGAGGGGCAGAGCATCGCCCCCTGGTGGGCGTGCCGGGTGGATCCTGGTCGGGTGCATGCGGGAATCTGTCTGACTGTCTCTCCCCGTTTCCAGCTTAAGAAAAATACAAAAAGAAAAAAAAAGAAAAGAAAAAAAGAAAATTACCTGGCTTAGGAGGCCTGCTTGTAACACTGATTTCTCATTTAATATCTTAGTTTTGAGTGCACCGGTCCAGTCATAATTTTGCCTTGAACTAGAAATGACCTTTTGGACTCTGAAAGAACAGATTTACTTTAAAAGAAAGGAGAACAAGCTGTTTTTAAGTACTCTAGAATTAACTAACAAGTATTTGAATGCCTATATCAGTATGGTAAAAATTAAAAAAATTTAACGGTAAAACTCCTTTACATAGAACGTGCCATAACAATCAGATGGAAAACCTTTCGTTCTGGGTCAGATGGCTAAAAATGGGGCCAGCCAGGACTGAAATGAAAGTCTTGTGATCTGGTCTGGTGGGCTTTTTTCTGTTGTGTTTCTTTTCCATTGGAGTTATTGCTCTGAAGGGTGGGAAAGGGTGGTGGTGGTGGTGGTGATGGTGGTGGTGTGTGGCGTGTGGTCAAGATGGGCCATTGTAGAATGGAAGACTGTCTTGTAGTTAGCCAGTGGTTCTTAGCTAATGATATCCTGAGGACCTTTTCAAAATAGGGTAGATCATTTCTTTAGGAGTCTCTAAACAGATGGTTTTTGAAAAGCAATTGTTCTAAGTGGATGTTGAAGAGTTTATGACATCATAATTGGAAAACAGTGTTATATATACTGCTCAGAAAAATTAGGGGATATTTCAAAATGAATATGAGCAATAAAAATAGCATTTGTTTTTATTTGATTAAACAAGATCAGAAAAGCAAACGACAAGTCAAAGAAAGTTGTTCGATTATACAAATGAGATGCAAAACCAACTTTTATTTCATTAGTAAAAATGCACTATACAAAAGGCTGAAAGTACTGGAGTACCTGCCTGTTTCCTGATCCCCTGATTTTTGTGAGCAGTGTATATTGTGTTGTGCTTGGTGGGTGGTGGGTAGTGTGATGAATGATTGCTTGGTTATGTCACTGTGGCCCAATATGTGCTGTGTTGAAATGGTGGTGCAGTTTATAGTGGACAGTCTTAGTGACTATGTATAGCAGGGGTCCCCAAACTACGGCCCGCGGGCCACATGCGGCCCCCTGAGGCCATTTATCCGGCCCCCACCGCACTTCTGGAAGGGGTACCTGTTTTATTGGTGGTCAGTGAGAGGAGCATAGTTCCCATTGAAATACTGGTCAGTTTGTTGATTTAAATTTACTTGTTCTTTATTTTAAATATTGTATTTGTTCCCGTTTTGTTTTTTTACTTAAAAATAAGATATGTGCAGTGTGCATAGGGATTTGTTCATAGTTTTTTTTATAGTCCGGCCCTCCAACGGTCTGAGGGACAGAGAACTGGCCCCCTATGTAAAAAGTTTGGGGACCCCTGATGTATAGTTTTTGTGCTAACATATGAGTTATGGTGGTTTTCACTTGTGCTTTGACAGCAGGTTTTTTTAAAACAATTGTGATTTTATAAATATAGTTGTATATATCACCTTTTGATCATTCTGTTATATTCAGTGTAGATCTAAGTTCTGGAAAAACTGTTATCCTGAAAAAGTCAGGTCCCAGATAGTCCAAGGAGACAATGATCTGTATGAGCTTTGTTGTGTTGTATTTTCTTTTTTTTTTTTTTTTAGTGAGAGAGACAGAGACAGGGAGAGAGACTGACAGGGACAAATAGACAGGAAGAGAGAGAGATGAGAAGCATCAGTTTTTTGTTGTGGCACCTTAGTTGTTCATTGATTGCTTTCTCATATGTGCCTTGACTGAGGGGCTCCAGCTAAGCCAATGACTCTTCGCTCAAGCCAGAGACCTTGGTCTCAAGTCAGTGACCTTGGGCTTTAAGCCAGTGAGCAACCTTTGGACTCAAGCTAGTGATCATGAGGTCATGTCTGTGATCCCATGCTCAAGCCAGCGATCCTATGCTCAAGCTGGTGAGCTCAGGGTTTCAAACCTGGATCCTCAGCATCTGAGACCAACTCTCTAACTATAGACATTCTTACAGATAAGTGAATGTTAACGCTTAATGCAGCAGATAGTGTAGAGTTCTCATTTATGTTATTATTTTCCTGAAAAATAGTCCTTAAATACTATTTTGTCTTTTTTGTAAGCATGAAATTTTAATTAAAAATAATGGTACATGATGATTATTAATCTTTTTTTATTTTCCTTTTATTTTTAAGTGAGAGAAGGGAAGATAGAGAGACTCCCACATGCACCCCGACCAGGATCTACCTAGCAGCCTTCATCATGGACAGATGCTTGAATAAACTAAGTTACCCTTAGAGCCTGAGGCCACTGCTCAGACCAACTGAGCTATCCTCAGCATCCAGAGCTGATGCAAAACCAGTTAAGCCACTGACAGCAAGAGGAGAAAAGGGAGAGAAGGGGGAAAGGGAGAGGAAGAGAAGCTGATGGTCGCTTCTCATGTGTGCCCTGATGAGGGATGGAACCTGGGACTTCAGCATGGCCAGGCTGGGACTGAGCCAACCAGACAGGGCCATGATTATTAATCTAATTTAAAATTTTTTAACATCTGGCCTTAAGGGGTGCTGATTGTATTTTCAGGCAGATAGGCGCAGTTGATGTTATTCCAATAGGGGTAGTTGATATTGTTCTAATATGATATGAAATTAGCACATCAATCAATCAAAGTTTATAAAAATTAGTTCCACTCTCAGGGAACTTATGATATACTGGCAGAGATAAAAGAAGATGTACAGAATTATATTGTAAGGCAGATGAAAGAGATCTCATGTCATTGGGAAGATCAAAGATTTCACACAATATTGACATTTAGAAAGACAGTGGTATTAGGTCTTCCTGGGTGGCAAGGATGACAAAAGCCAAGTAATGGTGTGATATAAAGGATAAATTCCATTATAAAAGTGATTAAAATAAAACAGAACTTCTTTATTAAATAGCAGACACTCTTAGAATGTTGAAAAATATAATCTGTAAACATTATTCATAGTTGTTTTAGGAAAACATACCTGTATTCTGGTATTTCTTGACTTTTGTTGGTGGTGTTTTTTTCTTAGAGTCACCAAGTTAGTAATGAATGAAAAGACTTTAAAAGTTAGAAGATAATGTTGTATGACCTCTTTTTCTGGCATTTAGATATATTTTAATTCTATCATAGTATAATATCCCAGTCTTAGAATTATGGTAACTCCAAACTTTGAAAATGATCAGCCTCTTTATACATTTAGGAAATATTTGTTGAACACATAGGAGTGCAAGGCTCTGTGAAGATGAAAAAAAAGAAGGAACAAAAAAATTTAGTCCTGATTTCAGTGAATTTATTAAAGAAATGTAAGAACCTGGTAGTCATTAGAATTAAGACATGTACTTAATTAACCACAGCAGGCAAGCTGTGTGGTATTGTGAGGTATTTAAATTCTGGTGGGAATTCAAGAAGCATAATAGATTCCTTTCAGCAGGGAAATTGAGGAGAGATAGACAGAAAAGTGCTTCTGTACTGGCTGGTTATCAATAGGTTTAACAACTCTCACACCTATTGATAGCCTTTGCTGAGAGTAAAGGGGTAGACGGAAGTCAAGAATTTAGAATGGGCTAGAGTTCAAAGAGAAATTGGCCCATTTTTCTTGGAGAGTAGCTTCTTATTTATATTGACATATTTTATCGTTTGTGGGCTTGTTTGGTGTTAGCCTGTAGGTGTCCAGGGTGGAACAAAAGTAGATTTATAGTTCTGAGTACTAAAACAGAGTTTATTCTTGTATTATTTATTGATTTTCCGTAGGAACAACTGTAAACTTACTTTTGCCCTACTGTGTGTGTGAGGTTATATGAATTCTTTCTTTATTTTAAAGAACTCTTTCTTGGGGTGTGGGGGGAGTTGGGAAGGCAGAGAGGACCTCACTTAGCTTGGCCCCAGTTGCTTTTTTATGGCTAATAAACTGTTTTTAATTTTTATATGTACCCCAAATATAGGCTCTCACAGATACTGTCAAGTTTCATCTTCTCTCCATGGCCTGAGAATGAGTATCTCAATAAAGCACAGGTTTACACCAAAAAAAGAACCTTTTATGTTATTTATTTATTTGAGAAAGAGAGAGAGAGATTTGTTGTTCCACTTATACATTTTTTAGCTGATTTTTCTGTGTGCCCTGAACAGGAATGAACCTGCAACCTTGGCCTGTCAGGAGGATTCTCTAACCCAGTGGTTTTCAACTGCTGGTCTGTGGACTGGTGCGTCTGCAATTTCTGGCGGACCCGTGGACCGGCAGTTGAAAGCCACTGCACTCAGCTGTCTGGCCAGGGCTATAAATTCTTTCATATGTTCTCATGTAGGTTGTTAATTAGCTTTTCTCCTTATAGTGAGAAGATGCCTAGCAGCTACCCAGAAACCCTGATATAGTCTCAAATAATGCCTCCCTAGAAATGGGAGGTCAGAGACCAACTACTTAATATGACCTTGGCTAAATTACTTAAACTTCTTTAGGTTTTTCATCTATAAAATCAGGTTCTTAAATTAGATTCTCTTTTTAAGTAATCAGACCTCAAAAGAGGATTATATTGACTTTTTAAAAGATTACCAAGGAGCAAGAGAGAAAATGGACCAGAGACCAGAAACACAAAGTGCTTGTAGTGAAGGTGTTAAGTCTGGAGGCTGTTGTGTACTTCCCCTCCACTTGTATGTACAAGACTGTTGGCCAGACTTGACAGGGAGCCTGAACTCCTTTCTGGCTCAGGGAATAAGCCACAGAGAGAGTTTATGAAGTAGTGGGTCCTTGGGCTCACAGTTGAGAAGGAGGCGCTTGTTTATTATGACTGTATCCTCAGCATCTGGTTACTGCTGGTTGCTTGGGATTGTCACATGCAGAATGGAGTGGAAGATGGGGCCTGTGTAATGGTGTTCAGGTTCTCCAACCCCTAAATATTTACTCCTGTACTTTCTGTTCTTAAGATTTGGGGTATTTGAAAGATGGCTTTATAAATTATAATCAGTATATTAATTCGGATCTTGGGAAATTTTTAGAACAAATCAGAGTTCTCAGTATTTAATCATCGAAAAGAACACAGGGTGTTGGGTTACAACCACAGTGGCAGAGTGGAAAAAGAAGTCATGCCTGACCAATTTAATTTCCTTCTATGATAGAAAGCATAGCAGTATTTAAAAAGGGATAATGGAGAATCTCTGTAATTCAGATTTAGTAAGGCTCTTCTAACTTGTATTTTATTTTTTAAAACAAGTTTGGAAGCCTAATATTTTAATAGGAGTTTTAGAATTTTCAACCTTTTTGAGTTTATGGAACCCCTTTGCGTTATATTTTTGCTCTGGAACCCTGATTCATGATGTAACAGGATTGGACCTATTATTGAGAAAGCAGGTGCAGATTAGATTATCCAGGTGGTAAGACTGTATTTTCTTTTACTTAGATATTGTTTATGTAGCCTTAAGACTTGATGTATACATGTGAAACCAATTGCCTGTACTTTTTATTCTCAAGCCATCTCATTTCATGATTGCTAAGGGCTCCTTGAACACTCTCCTTTTCCCTCATCCTAATACCTAAAAAAATATGATGGTTATCTTATATTTCTCTGATAGAGAAGTTAGTACATATAAAGAGGTCAGTGAATAGAGCGAGACTCCTTTAAACAATGTACTATATGATTAGTTTTTTTTCTATATGATAATTTGGTGGGATGATTAGAAAGCCATAAATAATATCCTCTTAGATTATCGTTGGAGATATGTTCCTTTTAGGCCACTTCCTCTAAAAATTGAGCCCTCCCAGGAGTATAACATTTAATTTAATTTATCCTAAGTCATGATATTTTCTTTTTTTTTTTTTGTATTTTTCTGAAGCTGGAAACGGGGAGAGACAGTCAGACAGACTCCTGCGTGCGCCCGACCGGGATCCACCCCGGCATGCCTACCAGGGGGTGACGCTCTGCCCACCAGGGGGCGATGCTCTGCCCCTCCAGGGCGTCGCTCTGTCGAGACCAGAGCCACTCCAGCGCCTGGGGCAGAGGCCAAGGAGCCATCCCCAGCGCCCGGGCCATCTTTGCTCCAATGGAGCCTTGGCTGCGGGAGGGGAAGAGAGAGACAGAGAGGAAGGAGAGGGGGAGGGGTGGAGAAGCAGATGGGCGCTTCTCCTGTGTGCCCTGGCCGGGAATCGAACCCGGGCCTTCTGCACGCCAGGCCGACGCTCTACCACTGAGCCAACCGGCCAGGGCCTTATGGCAGTCGGCTCTTAACAGGTCTACTTGCTTTGTCTGCTTTGATGTTATCCTCCTTCAGTTTGTTCTCAACATAGTAGCCAGAATGATTAACAGAATGATTCTGTTAAAATACAGTATTACATGCAACTTAATGTTAATGACAGGGACACATTTTGAGAAATATATCATTTGTGATTTTGTCATTGTGCCATCATATATTTATACAGACCTAGATGGTCTAGCCTGCAAAACACTTAGTTTATATGGTGTAGTGGCTACAAACCCATACGACATGCTACTATAGAAAACAGGAGATTAAATCAAGCACAAGAGTAAATGGTGCAGCTGAGAGGTGGTAAATGCAAAAGAGGATGTCAACATAAAGATAGAGGCTGTTGCCAGCATAACATGGCAAAATGTTTTAAACAAAATTTTTATAAGTAGAAAGACTATATTCTAAAATAACAATAAAAAGTATAGTAAATATATAAACCAGTAGCATAGTTGTTTATTATTATTATTTGTACTATATGTAATTGTACATGCTACACTATTATACAACTGACAGTGCAGTAGGTCTGTTTATACCAGCATCACTATAAGCATGGCTCCAACATCACTAGGCTATAGGAATTTTTTAGCTTAATTATTATTTTTTAAATTAATTTTTAAAGTTTATTCATGTTAGAGTATGGAGAGAGAGAGAAGGGGGTGGCGCAGGAAGCATCAACTCCCATATGTGCCTTGGCTGGGCAAGCCTGGGGCTTTGAACCAGTGACCTCAGCATTCCAGGTGATGCTTTATCCACTGCGCCACCACAGGTCAGGTGAATTTCTTAGCTTAATTATAACCTTACAGGACCACTGTCATATATTCAGTCTATCGTTTACTGAAATGTATGTGTCTCATGACTAAATCAAATCTTGTTAGTTCCTTGTTTAAAACTTTCAAATTCTATTTTTTCCAGTCAGAAAAAAGACCCACATGCTTTTAGTGCCCTTTACTGATGTTTCTTTAGTACCTAGAACAAAAATATATTGGGTATAAAAAAGTACCCAGTAAGTTAATAAAGGTAAAGGGCACTTAGTGTAATACAAAGTATTCTTATGGTAAACATAGTGACCACGATTTTTATTTTATTTTTTTTATTTTGAGAGTATGTTTATTACAACCGAGGATAGTAAAGCAAGGAAGGGCCTAGGATAGAGGAAGCAACAGTAGGGAGACTAGGTGGGGCTGCTTTGGCTCTTGAAACTTTATGGGGAAAGAACTAAGCCAAAGTGGGGCTGTCAGCTCACTGGAAGGTCAGAGAAAAGGGGCCTTGGAAACTGGCTCAGCCAGTTAGCCCCAATGGAACTGGTGCTTTCCATTACTCTGGTTGGAAGTCTTGTGCAGTCTCTTAGAAATTAGGAGAAAGAAAATTCACTTGAAAAGGATATTTGAGTGGTTGTACCTCAAAGAGGACATGCCCATAGTGACCACTTTTATAAGGCTATTTTTTGTAATACCTGTTGATGGGTTGATGGCATCAGTCCTTATTTATTTATTTATTTGAGAGGAAGGGAGATAGAGAGACAGACTCCTGGGAGTGCCCCAACCAGGATCCACCTGGCAACCTTCATCTGGGACCAATGCTCAAATCAATTGAGCTATCCTTAGCACCTGAGGCCGATGATCAGATCCACTCTGACCAACCGAGCTATCCTCAGCACCTGGGGCCATGCTTGAACCAATTGATCCACTGGCTGTGGGATGGGAAGAGAGAGAGAAGGAAGAGAGGGCAGGGAAGAGAGGCAGATGGTCACTTCTCCTGTGTGTCCTGACTAGGGATTGAATCCAGGACATCTGCACACAAAGCTTACACTCTCTTCACTCAACCATCTGTACAGGGCCAAGTTTATATTTTAGATAAATGAATTTTATAGGATGGGTGCAGAGATAGCTGATATAATACAATCTAGGTGTAAAGCTTTGCTTTTCTGGTTTAATTCAAGGATGGAATATATATATTAATGTATTGAAAGGAATTGACACACTCCCTGCCCATCAAGTGGTTCTTAAATTTTCCTCAGTTATGATTTTGAAAGACTTTAATGCATAAAAGAATTGAAGATTAACCAAATACCTGGGGTGTAGTGATTCTGTATTTTAAGCGTTACATGTTGTGGGGCGGAAGGGAGTAAAGAGGGACACATATACGGTGATGGAAAATGATTTTACTTTGGGTGATGGGTATACAACATAATCAACAGTTCAGATGTTATAGAAATGTTTACCTGAAACCTATGTACTCTGATTCATCAGTGTTACTCCATTAATTTTCTAAATAAATATAAAATACATAGAAAAAAGAAAGTACATGTTTTAACAGTCAGCTAAGTTGGGCCTGGAATTGAAAATTAAGGAGCCTGACCAAGACATGTTTGAGGCGATTTTCCCACTTGGTAGTAAACTGAATTCAGCCAAAGGAGTATTAGTATTAGTGTAATATCTACATTTTAAAAAATTCACAATTCAAACTGTTTATATATGGAAGATAAAAAGGAAAGTGAAAAGGAAAGTTTCCATTTCCCAGTAGAATTTTGATTAACGTAACTTCCTGGTTATGGTTTTCTTTTCTTTTTATTTTAGTGTGAGGAGGAGAGGCAGAGAGACAGACTCCTGCATGTGCCTTGGCTGGGATCCACCCAGCAAGCCCACTAGGGGGCAGGGCTCTGCCCATCTGGGCCCATTGCTCCATGGCGACTGGAGCTATTTTTTAGCACCTGAGGTGAGGCCATGGAACCATCCTCAGCACCCAAGGCTAACTTGCTCAAGCCAATTGAGCTATGGCTGAGGGAGGAGAATAGAGAGAGAGAGAGAAGGGGGAGGGATGGAGAAGCAGATGGATGCTTCTCCTGTGTGTCCTGACTGAGAATCAAACCTGGGACTTTCGTACACTGGGCCAACGCTTTACCACTGAGCCAACTGGCCAGGGCCTGGTTATCTTTTATTCAAAAATATTTGAGTGCCTAGGCATTGCGTATACCTTTGAGGCAAACCAGCTATTAAATGTGCACAAGAAGACATGGTGTATGTTATAAGCTCTAAACTGGTTAAATTGGGGGACATCCACCAAAGTGATGGCTTTGGTTATAGGATAATTGAACTGTAGCTCTTCTTTTGGGCAGTATTTAATAGTGCCATTTGTATATGATTGGTATATAGAAACAAGACAATTTGTTATTTTGAAGTAGTAGGATTAATTTCCATCTTTATGTTAAATTGGTACATGAAATGAAATGTTTTACAATTTAGATCTACTAAAGGAATTTTATGTCTAGGAACTGAAGGAAACCTGTGGCAGAATTAAAACTAGGACTCAAGCCTTCCAGTCCTTTTCTCTTTTTCTTTCTTTAAAAAAACAACAACTCATTGATTGATTTTAGAGGGTAGCGTACAGGAAACATTAAGTCATAGTTGTATGTGCCTCAACTAGGCAAGCCTGGAGTTTCGAACTGGCAACCTCAGTGTTCCAGGTTGATGTTCCATCCACTGCACCACCACAGGTCAGGATCCTAGTCCTTTTTTCATCCTTAAAATTTATAAAGTAACATATGCCACTGTAGATAATTTGAAACATGTAGAAGAAAGATAAATCTGTTAGGGTGCAATCCAGAGAAAAATCCCTTTTAACATTTGGTAAATTGGACCGAGGGCACATGGAGGTGGCTTGTATTACTGATTTGAGAATGTTTATTTGTACTTTTTTCCTTAATGAATTTTGGGCTGTTATTTTTCTGAGAATTTATTCTTTTGCATAAATTTCCAAATTCATTAGTGTAAAGTTGTCCACAGTAACCTCTTATCTTTTTAAGGTCTGCAGCATCTGTTGTGTTGCTTCTTTTCTCATTACTGCTGTTGGTTATTTGTGCTCTCTCATTTTCTTCAGTAGACGTTTATCAACTTTATTCATCTTTTAAAATAACCTCCTTCTAACTTTACTGTTCTCTATATTATATATTTATTTTCTATTTCATGAACTGTTATTATTATTTTTTAATATGGAATGCCTCATGAATTTGCATGTCATCCTTGCACAGGGGCTGTGCTAATCTTCTCTGTATTGTTCCAATTCTAGTACATGTGTTGCTGAAGCAAGCACATGACCTCTTATTTTTAATTCATTATTTTCTTATTTAGATTAATTTTGCTGTTTTCCTCCAAACTTATTGAGATAAATGCTTAGCTCATTCCAGTCTTTCTTTGTGTGCATTTATGGATGTTTTACATATTTAGAACCTACTACTATATCTGCATACTACAAAGCTATATTTTAAATCCCTAACTCATAAATAATTTAGAAGTATGTTTCTACCCTAGAAATTACAGCATGTGTTCTTTAGTTACCATGTGATTTATCAGTTTGATGAGGCTTTATAGTCTTTCCAGACAATATAAGAACCCTTTGCATTGTTTTTTATCCTCTTCCTGATTATTATCTATCCTTCTGTGATGTTTGCCTATATTTATAAACACTGTAAGACATTATTATTTTACATAGTCAATGCTTTTTGTAGATTTACCTACATATTTACTGTGACTTTGCTCTTCATTCCTTCCTACATCTCTCACATTCCATTTAGGATCATTTTCTTCTTAGAGAACCTAGAAATTTTTTGGGGGTGGATCTGTTGGCGTTTGAATGTCACTTTTTTTTTTTTTTTTGTATTTTTCTGAAGTTGGAAACGGGGAGGCAGTCAGACAGACTCCCACATGCGCCCGACCGGGATCCACCCGGTATGCCCACCAGGGGGCGATGCTCTACCCATCTGGGGCGTCGCTCTGTTGCGACCAGAGCCATTCTAGCACCTGAGGCAGAAGCCATGGAGCCATCCTCAGTGCCCGGGCCATCTCTGCTCCAATGGAGCCTCAGCTGCGGGAGGGGAAGAGAGAGACAGAGAGGAAGGAGAGAGGGAGGGTGGAGAAGCAGATGGGTGCTTCTCTTGTGTGCCCTGGCTGGGAATTGAACCCGGGACTCCTGCACGCCAGGCCTACACTCTACCACTGAGCCAACCGGCCAGGGCCAAATGTCACTTTTTGTTTGTTTGAAAATGTCTTTATTTTGTTTTATTCTTGAAAGACATTTTTGCTGAGTCAAGGATGGCAGTATTTTCTTTTTAGCATCTTGATGGTATCAGTCTTTTGTTTTCTGGCCTTTAACTGCTTCTGTTGTGAAGTCAGTTGCTAGTCTACTACTTTCTTTTTAATTGAATTTATTGGGGTGACAGTTGTCTAACAAAATTATACAGGTTTCAGGCTCACAATTCCACAACACATCATCTGTATACTATAATGTTTATTCACCACCCCACATAGCCTGTTACTTCTTTAAAAGTTGTATATTGTTCTCTTGCTGCTCTTAAGATTTTTTCTTTGTCTTTCAGAAGTTTATGTTGTGTTCTTTTTTCAGTCCTGTTTGGGATTTTTTGAAATCTTTAAATCTGTGAATTGATATAATTCATCAAATCTGGAAAATTTTCAGCTAGTATCTATACAGCTATTGCCTCTGTCTCATTGGCCTCATGAGACTAGTATTGTCATGCATTCAATAATGACATTTCGTCATTGATGGACTGCTTATATGAAGGTAGTCCCATAAGTTTATAATGGAGCTGAAAAATTCCTATTGTCTTGTGATGTGGTAGCTGTTTTTTTTTTTTTTAATTTTTATTCATTTTAGAGAGGAGAGGAGAGAAACAGAAAAGGGAAAGGGAAAGGGGGAGGAGCAGGAAGCATCAACTCCCACATGTCCCTTGACGAGGCAAGCTCAGGGTTTTGAACTGGCAACCTCAGCAGTCTAGGTCGACGCTTTATCTACTGCACCACCACAGGTCAGGCCAGCTGTTCTGTTTGTAGTGCAACACAGTACTTATGTGTTTGTGGTGTTGTTGGTGTAAACAAACTTTCGCTGCCAGTTGTATAGAAGTATAACACATAGAGTTATGTACAGTATACACAATACTTGGTAATGACAATAACTAACTTTGTTATTGGTTTGTATATTTACTATATTGTTTATTGTTATTTTAGAGTGTACTCTTTCTACTTATGTAAAAGGGTTTGTAAATAGGAGGCCGTGCTACACTGGCCGCATTCTGCTATGTCTTGTGTTTACTGCTTCTCTTGATTGTTGCATCATTTTCTCTGTGCTTGATTTAATCTGTGTTGTTTTGTGCAGTCACATGTGTGCAGGTTTGTAGTCTAGGAGCAAAAGGCTAAGCCATACAGCCTAGGTGTGTAGCAGGCTGTGCCATCTAGGTTTATGTAAGTGTACTCTATTATTTGCACAATGGTAAAACCACCTAATGACGCATTCTCAGAACGTATCCCTGTCCTTAAGCTCATATGACTGTATATTAAACATGTACCAGACTTAATTACTCTATTTCTGTGTCTAATATTGTCTCTTCTGTATTTTGGTTTTATCCTTCTCTGCAGTGTTCTGGAAGGTTTCTTCTAATCCAGGGATCAGGAACCTATGGCTCGCGAGCCAGATGTGGCTCCCCCCCCAAAGATGTGGCTCTTTTGATGGCTGCATCTGGCTCGCAGACAAATCTTTATTAAAAAAAATAACATTAAAAATATAAAACATTCTCATGTATTACAATCCATTTCCTACTGCTCATGTTCATGGTTGCGGGTGGCTAGAGCCAATCACAGCTGTCCTCCAGGACAACACCAAATTTTTATTGGATGATGTGTAACATACAACGGGTTGTTGTATAGCTCTCACGAAATTACATTTTAAAATATGTGGCGTTCATGACTCTCTCAGCCAAAAAGGTTCCTGACCCCTGTTCTAATCCATTTGCTAATCCTTCATTCTTGTTTAATTTGCACTATTGTATTATTGCACTGACTAGTGCTAGGCTTTGTTTTTTGTTTTTGTGGATGCCTTTTAGGTTGAGAATGTTTTCTTCAGTTTATTTTTTTGCAGAAAGTTTTTTATCATGAAGAGACCTTGAATATTGTCAAAAGTTTTTCCTTCATCAGTTGATATGGTCATGTGTTTTTTCTTCTTTAGACTGTTAATGTGGTAGGTTACATTGATTTTTGCAAATTGAATTACCTTTGTATTACTTGTATCAGCCCCTCTTGGTTATGGTGTGTATTATCTTTTTTACATGTGCGTGGATTTAATTTGCTTATATTTTTATTGAGCATTTTTGCATCTGTGTTCATTAAGGATATTGATTCATGGTTTTTCCCCCCTTTTGTTTAATTTGGTTTCAGTATTATTGTAATAATTGGTTTTAAAAAAGGAGTTTGGAAGTGTTTCTTTTCTGTTTTCTGTTAAGGATCATGTAGAATTGGTATCATTTATCCTGTAAATGTTAGTAGAATTTGCCAATGAAACCATCTGGGCCTGGAGTTTTTCAGAACGTTTTTAACTACACATTTTGATGACTTTCATAGTTAAAGGACTATATAGGTAATGTATTTCATCTCCTGTATGATTTTGTAGTTTCTGTTTTGGAGGAATTAATCTTTTCCAAAAATTTTATTTATTTATTTATTTATTTTAGAGAGAGGAGAGAGATAGAGAAGGGGGCAGTGGAGCGGGAAACATCAACTCATAGTTGCTTCTCGTATATGCCTTGACCAGGCAAACCGGGGGTCTTGAACTGTTGACCTCAGCATTCCAGTTGGATGCTTTATCCATTGTGCCACCACAGGTCAGGCAAAATTAATCTTTTCTTTTTTTTTAATCTGTATATTCTGTTTTTTATTTTTCTTACAGAGACAGAGAGTCAGAGAGAGGGATAGATAGGGACAGACAGACAGGAATGGAGAGAGATGAGAAGCATCAATCCATCAGTTTTTCATTGCAACACCTTAGTTGTTCATTGATTGCTTTCTCATATCTGCCTTGACCATGGGGCTACAGCAGACAACCCCTTGCTCAAGCCAGTGACCTTGGGTCCAAGCTGGTGAGTTGTTTTTTTTTTTCTCTCAAACCAGATGAGCCCACACTCAAGCTGGCGACCTCGGGGTCTCAAACCTGCGTCCTCTGCATCCTAGTCCGACTCTCTATCCACTTTGCCACTGCCTGGTCAGGCTTGTGAGTTCTTTATATATTTTGGATATTAACACTTTATCTGAGCTGTTGTTTGCAAATATCATCTCCTATAAATTCTCACAAAAATTAGAGGATATTTTATAGCTTCATATTTATTTTTGAAATATCTCCTATTTTTTGTGAGCAGTATAGTTGGCTTTCTGTTTTTTTTTTTTTCTTCTGAAGTTGGAAACGGGGAGGCAGTCAGACAGACTCCCACATGCGCTTGACCGTGATCCACCCAGCATGCCCACCAGGGGGCGATGCTCTGCCCATCTGGGGCGTTGCTCTGTTGCAACCAGGGCCATTCTAGCACCTGAGGCAGAGGCCATGGAGCCATCCTCAGTGCCCGGGCCATCTCTGCTCCAATGGAGCCTTGGCTGCGGGAGGGGAAGAGAGAGAGAGGAAGGAGAGGGGGAGGGGTGGAGAAGCAGATGGGTGCTTCTCCTGTGTGCCCTGGCCGGGAATTGAACCCGAGACTCCTGCATACCAGGCTGATGCTCTACCACTGAGCCAACTGGCCAGGGCCTGGCTGTCTGTTTTGTTGTCAGTTTCTTTTGCTCTGCAGAAGCTTCTTAGTTTGATATAGTCCTAATTGAGACTCATGGACATAGATAAGAATGCAGTGGTTACTAGGGGTAGGAGGGTGTGGGGGAGGGGGAGGGGGACTGGTGTGCCAGTATAAAGAGGGATGAATATAAGGTGATGGAGGATGGTTTGACTTTGGGTGATGGGTATACAATGTAATTGACTATCCAAATGATGTGGAGATGTTTACCCCAAATCTGTGTACTTTTGTTGATCAGTGTCAACCTGTTAAATTTAATTTTATAAAAAAACCCCAAAAGATGGAAGCCTAGATTACTGATTTGTAAGTGTTCACATATATACTTTGAGCATTTTTATACTAGCCACTTTAATGTTTTTGATAATTTCAGCATCTGTGCAGGCCAGCCTATAGCTTTTGAATTATGAAATTCTTGGCTTTTGGAGTCAAATGTTAACCTTGGTCCAGTCAGTTGTTGGCAAGTGAACGTTGGTCATGTGGTCTGCCACGGCTGTCCTTTTGGAAGGACTGGGTGGAGCAGTTTTGCCTAGAAACATATGTAAGATGGACAGTATACTTGACATACTAAAGCATAATTTTTCTAGAATGGGATGTTCAGGTGGTTCCCATTTTAAAAATTATTTTAAATAATGCTGCAATAAATATTTTAGTACCAGTTGTAAAGTTTGTTTGAATGTCTGAATGATTTTTTAAGCTAGAAACCTAGAAATAGACTTAATGAATCAAAGTACTTAAATCTCTTTATAGTCTCTTAATTCATATTACCAAGTTGTTTTACAGAAAATCCATATGGTTTTATACTTGAGTGTATGAGAGTGACATGTGCACCATACTCTTCTTGCTCATTGCTTTTTGGCATTCTTTATTTAAGGCTGAAAAACTACATTTGGCTATCTGGTGCTCCAAAGCATTACTCTCTCGAGGTATGTATTCTGGGTCCCAAAGGATCACAGATGACGTTAGTCCTGTGTCTCTATTATACATCCCATTTTGCTAGCTTTCCACCTACATCCTCATTGCAGGCCAATTTTGCATTTTCTTTGAAGTCCTGCTCTGAATATCCCATCTTTGTACCAGTTTTGGTTCCAGTCAAGGCAAAGGACAGATGAACTAGAGTTAAAAACAAGATTTACTTCAGGATACATGATGCATCATTAAGGAAGGGCAATTGGGTTTCAGAGTGATTGGAACTAAAAAGTTGATAGAATCAAGACTGCCTTTCCTTGTGGATTTTATAATACTTCTTTTCTCAGAAGCTTGTTCTTATTTTTGTATACATTAAATTTTCAAGCTGGTGGTTTCAATGTCAAACTACAGCTGGGTGTTTTTGGTTTTTTTTTGAGAGAGGATGAGAAGCATCAATTCATAGTTGCTTTCACTTTAGTTGTACGTTGACTCCTTCGATAGAGGCGAGAGAGAGTGAGAAGCACCAACTTGTAGTTTAATTGTGTATTTTTTTTTTTTTTTTGTATTTTTCTGAAGCTGGAAATGGGGAGGCAGTCAGACAGACTCCCGCATGCGCCCCACCGGGATCCACCCGGCACGCCCACCAGGGGGCGATGCTCTGCCCATCTGGGGCGTGGCTCTGTTGCGACCAGAGCCACTCTAGCGCCTGGGGCAGAGGCCAAGGAGCCATCCCCAGCGCCCGGGCCATCTTTGCTCCAATGGAGCCTCGACTGCTGGAGGGGAAGAGAGAGACAGAGAGGAAGGAGGAGGGGGGGTGGAGAAGCAGATGGGCGCCTCTCCTGTGTGCCCTGGCCAGGAATCGAACCCTGGACTTCCGCACACCAGGCCGACACTCTACCACTGAGCCAACCGGCCGGGGCCTTAATTGTGTATTGATTGCATCTTGTATGTGCCTTGATCAGGGCCAACCAGTGTCCCTTTGCTCAAGCCAGTGACCTTTGGGCTCAAGCTAGTGAGCTGTGAGATCATGTGTGGATAATCCTCCTGCTCAGAGCCAGTGACCTCAGGGCTTCGAACCAGCAACCTCAGAGTTCTGGGTCAACGCTTTATCTGCTGCATCACCACTGGTGAGGCTGCACATATTTTTTTTTTTTTTTTTTTTGCCTTTTTTTTTTAAGTGAGAGTAGGGGAGATAGTGAGACAGAGTTCTGCATGCGCCCTGACTGGGATCTACCTGGCAACCCTCGTCTGGGGCTGATGCTAGAATCAGTTGAGCTATTTTTAGTGCCCTGCCAAGGCTGGAACTAGTTGAACCACTGGCTGCAGGAGGGGGAGAAAGAAGAGGGAGCAGGAGTGAGACAGAAGCAGATGGTTGCTTCTCTTGTGTGCCCTGACTGGGAATCGAACCAAGGATGTCTGTATGCTGGGCCAATCTTCTATCCCCTGAGCCAACTGGCCAGGGCCAAGCACATGGTTTTTAATGGCTGCCTTATCCCTGACTATATATGACTTCAGCTCAACTCATCTTGCTAACTGTTGTTGTTTTGGTTTAAATTCCCTGGAGTGGACTTGGGTTGGCATAGCTCATCTTTTCCCAGCTGGCTGTTAGCCACTGGTCATTATTCTGGGCCATCGTGGTGTCCTGTCAGCTGTAGGTAAGGGATAGAGTCACAAAATAAAAAACACTAAGTTGAGCTCTATGTAAAATAGTGCACACTGTGTCATTTATAATTTTATCAGGACTTTTTGAAGCAAATTTGTGCAAACTTATTAGAATTACAGCTTAAAAGTTGAAAGGGGTCTCAGAAGTGATCTAGTCATAATCTTTCATTTGACTGGTAAAGGAAACATCCAAAGAGAGATTATGAGTTGCCCATTGTTATAGTCACTGTTAGCACCACTAGATTTTCAGTAATGTATTTTTTTCCATTATATGTACTATATTGAAAGTTTAATTACAGGTCCTGGCCAGTTGGCTCAGCAGTAGAGCATCAGTCTGGCATGTGGAAGTCCTGGGTTTGATTCCTGGTCAGGACACACAGGAGAAGTGACCATCTGCTTCTCCACCCTCCCCCTTCTCCTTCTCTCTTTGTCTCTCTCCCCCATCTCCAGCAGCCATTGCTCATTTGAGCAAGTTGGCCCCGGGCGCTGAGGATAGCACCATGGCCTCCCCTCAGGTACTCAAGTAGCTCGGTTGCTGAGCAACGGAGCAATGGGCAAAGATGGGCAGAGTATTGCCCCAGAGGGGGCCTGCCAGGTGGATCCTGGTCTGGAAGCATGTGGGAGTCTCTCTGCCTCCCCACCTCTCACTTAATAAAAAAAAAAAAGAAAAAGTTTAATTATAGTTTAATAGTGATCTATTTGGGAAATATTTTTTTAACACTATCAGGACCATATCCGTCTAAATATTAACAGTTTAAATTAAAAATAATTTTTTTATTATTAGTTTTTAGAGAGAGGAGAGAGAGAGAGAAAGTAGGGGAAAGTAGGAAGCATCAACTCATAGTAGTTGCTTCCTGTATGTGCCTTCACTGGGCAAGCCCAGGGTTTTGAACCAACAACCTCAGCATTCCAAGTCAGTGCTTTATCCACTGTGCCACCACAGCTCGCGCAACACTTAGTTTAAGTGATTTTCTGGAAATGTTCAGTAGTTACAAAATAATTGGAAGTTGTCATAAACATATATTAATATTGGCCCTGGCCGGTTGGCTCAGTGGTAGAGTGTCGGCCTGGCGTGCAGGAGTCCCAGGTTCGGTTCCTGGCCAGGGCACACAGGAGAAGCGCCCATCTGCTTCTCCACCCCTCCCCCTCTCCTTCCTCTCTGTCTCTCTCTTCCCCTCCAGCAGCCAAGGCTCCATTGGAGCAAAGATGGCCTGGGTGCTGAGGATGGCTCCTTGGCCTCTGCCTCAGGCACTAGAATGGCTCTGGTTGCAACAGAGCAACTCCCCAGATGGGCAGATCATTGCTCCCTGGTGGGCATGCCGGGTGGATCCCGGTTGGACGCATGCAGGAGTCTGTCTGACTGCCTCCCCGTTTCCAACTTCAGAAAAATACAACCCCCCCACCAAAACCCCATATATTAATATTGCTATATGTTAATAATATACTATTAACTTTAAAATTCTTTTAAATGTAAAATATATTAAGAACCAACTAAGAATCAAAATACTGGGTTCCTTATTTTCTCTCTTTTTAGTAATTTAATTTCTTTAAAGTAGCCATTTTATTTTATTTTTTAAAGGTCCTATTCATTTTAGAGAGAGAGAGAATGGGGGGAGAAGCTGGAAGCATTAACTCCCATACGTGCCTTGAACAGGCAAGCTCAGGGTTTTGAAACGGCGACCTCAGCATTCCAGGTTGACACTTTATTCACTGTGCCACCACAGGTCAGGCTAAAGTAGCCATTTTAAAAAGTAGTATTTTACTTTATTATTCTCTATGAGGCAAATTTTTGTACACTTGAAGCTTTAGAGAACAAATTAGAGGCTGAAAGGCGCCTCTAGGTTTTCTACATGCTAGCCAGTCCATGGGGCTCATTTTTATTTTACCAGTACTACTATGATTTCCTGTAGAAAATTTTGATAATTAATACTTCGTATGGTTTATTCTCAGAACTGACATAATGTATTTATAAGAGAGATGATTTTTGGTTTCTACTCCCAGACCTACCTTAATGGGAACGAGAATGTAGGCCAACTGGAATACAGAGCTGGTTTTGTAATGGTTAATTAGAGCAAATTAATTATTACAGATTTCTCTTTGCAAGGTCTCATTTTATTTTTAAATGATACTAGCATGAGTAATTTTTTTTTATTTTTACGTGAGAGGAGGGGAGATAGACAGATTCCCTCCTGTGCCCCACTGGCATCCACCCAGCAACCCCTGTCTGGGGCCAATGCTCAAATCAACTGAGCTATCCTCCGTGCCCGGGGCCAACGCTTGAACCAGTGGAGCCACTGGCAACAAGAGGGGAAGAGAGAGAGAAGGAGTAGAGGGAGAGGGAGAGAAGCAGATGGTTGCTTCTCATGTGTGCCCTGACCAGGGATTGAACCTGGAATGTTCACTTGCCGGATTGACGCTCTATCCACTCAGCTAACCAGCCAGGGCCACATGAGTAAATTAAAAAAAAACCATTCTTTCTTCAAGGATATAGAAATAGGATTAGTCTGGAGTACAGGTGGCTTTGTTTTTCTTAGTATTTAGAAGTTGTTATAGCTCCATTTTGTTAGTAAGTTATCCAAATTGGCTAGTGTTTGACTAATAAATGTTTATTTTTAAATTTAAAGTTTTAATTTTTTTTTTTTTTTTTTGTGAGAGAGAGAGACAGACAGGGCCAGACAGGAAGGGAAAGAGATGAGAAGCATCAATTTGTAGTTGCAGTGCCTTTGTTATTAATTGTGCCTTGACTGGGGGGTTGGAGGGCTCTAGCTGAGCCAGTGACCTTGGGCTTCAAGCCAGTGATCTTGGGCTTCAAGCCAGCAATCTTTGGTCTCAAGCCAGTGACCATGGGGTCGTTTCTGTGATCCCATGCTCAAGCCAACGACCCCGCCCTCAAGCTGGATGAGTCCATGCTCAAGCTGGCAAGGTCGGGGTTTCGAACCTGGGTCCTCCACATCCTAGTCTGATACTCTATCCATTGTGCTACTGCCTGATCAGGCTATAAGTAGTCTCTTAATTTTTCAAGTGATGTGAGTTGTTTTCTAAAAGGAACAGTCCCCTTGGTTACGACACAAGTAGTCATTATTAGGTAATTTCTAACATTGCTCCACTTAGGTAAATTTTTTTGCTGTAAGATTTTTGAATATTATGTATTTAGTTTCTAATTTATTTAGTTTGGTCATTCAGCATTCTTGATTGGACTTTAGGCTATTAGAATTAATCATATCAGTAAACTGTGTTTTTAGTCATGTGGAAAGGAGAACTACTTATTCAGCTACCCTCTGTGCCTTTTTCTAACTGTAGTATAGACATATGTGAATGACAGGAGGCTTATTTATTTTGGGGGGTGATGGTGATAGCAGTAGTCGATAATGGTAAGGGTTTAGCTTTCTTTTCTTTCTTTTCCAAGTGAGAGGAGAGGAGATAGACTACTGCATGCGCCCTGATTGGATCCACTTGGAAACCCCCATCTGGGGTCTACACTCTGTCCATCTGGGGCCATGCTTGTAACAAAGCTATTTTTAGTGCCTTAGGCAGAGGCTTTATGGAGCCATCCTCACATCTGGGGCTGATACACTCAATCGAGCCATGGCTGTGGAAGGAGAAGAGAGAGGTTGAGAGAGACAGACAGAAGGAGGAGGGGGAGGGGTGGAGAAGCAGATGGTCGCTTCTCCTGTGTGTCTTGACCACTGGGAATTAAACCCAGGACATCCACATGCTCTGCCAATGCTCTACCACCGAGCCAACTGACCAGGGCTGGGTTTGACTTTGTGTAGAAACTTGTAGAAAGACAACTTGTTAAATATATATGACAAAAGATACATTCAATAAATAATGTAGAAGAAGAATAAGACTAAAGACCCAGTTGAAAATGGACCAATAATATGAGCAGTTTGCAGAGAAATAACTATAAATGGCTGATAAATACATGAAAAGACGCTCAATATTCCTTCTAATAAAATACAAAGAAAAACAGGGAATTGATAGGTTTTGTTGGACTGGAAAGATTAAAACATTTAACGATGATTAGTTTTAGTGGAAAAGTGAAGTAGGTACTTTTATACCCAAGATAAGTATCTTTTTGGAGGCCAATTTGCAGTTAAATTTTAGTCACTGACCCAGCAAATTATGTTTTAGGATTTATCCTATGGGTATACTTGCACACATATGCCTAGTATATTATTATTATTATTATTTTTTTTTTTTGAGAGAGAGAGAGAGAGAGACAGGAAGGGAGAGAAATGAGAAGCATCAACTCATAGTTGTGGCATTTTTAGTTGTTCATTAATTGCTTCTCATACGACCCTTGACTGGGTTGGGGGACTCCAGCTAAGCCAGTGACCCCTTGCTCAAGCCAGCGACCTTGGGGTCATGTCTGTGATCCCATGCTCAGGCTGGTGAACACATACTTAAGCTGATGAGCCCACACTGAAGCTAATGCCCTTGCAGTTTTGAACCTGGGTCTTCAGCATACTAGGTTGTCTCTCTATCCACTGTGCTGCTGCTTGGTCAGGCTATAAATAATTATTATTTATTGATTTTAGCAAGAGAGAAAGGGAGAGGAGGAAGGGAGAGAGATAGGAATATCAATCTGTTCCTGTATGTACCCTGGGAATTGAACCGGCAACCTCTGTGCTTTAGGACCACACTCTAACCCACCAAGATATCTGGCCAGGGCCATAATATATTTTAAACATAGATGTTCATTGAAGCATTCTTTTGTTTGTTTCAATGGTAAAAGACTAGAAACAACCTAAATTAGTTATGACAAAGCCACAAAATGGAATACTATGCAATAATTAAGAAGAATGAAGTAATTCCTTCTTTGCTAATAAGGACGGTTTTCAAGATGTATTATTTTTTGGTGAGAGAAAGAGAGAAGAAGGGAGAGACATGAAGTGAGATAGATGAGAAGCATCAACTGGTAGTTATGTCACTTTAGTTGTTCATTGTTTGCTTCTCATACGTTCCTTGACTGGATGGCTCAAGCCAAGCCAATTACCCCTTGCTCAAGCCTGTGACCTTGGGATCTTGTTGATGATTGCACACTTAAGTTGGCGACCCTGTGCTCAAGCTGGCAAGCCCGTGCTCAAACCAGATGACCCTGTGCTCAAGCTAGTGACCTCAGGGTCTCGGACCTGGGACAGTGTCCCAGGTTGATGCTCTATCCACTGTGCCACCACCAGTCAGGCTCAAGATATATTGTTAATTAAGTGGGAAAAAGTTGCAGAATTGTGTATAGCATAATCCCTTCATGTTGCAAAAAGATTTATACGTAGATACACTTGTGTGTACACTGAACATTTTAGGAAGTTTTATTTTTTATTTATTTTATTTTTTAATTTTTCTGAAGTGAGAAGAGGGGAGGCAGAGAGACAGACTCCCGCATGCGTCCGACCGGGATCCACCCAGCAAGCCCACTAGGAGGCAATGCTCTGCCCATCTGGGTCATTGCTCCATGCAACTGGAGCCATTTTAGTGCCTGAGGTGGAGGCCATGGAGCCATCCTCAGCACCTGGGCTAACTTTGCTCCAGTGGAGCCTTGGCTGCTAGAGGGAAAGAGAGAGACACAGAGAAAGGAGAGGGAGAAGGGTGGAGAAGCAGATGGGCGCTTCTCCTGAGTGTCCTGACCAGGAATCAAACCCGGGACTTCCACATGCTGGGCCAACACTCTATTGCTGAGGCCAGAGCCCATAGGTAAGTTTTAAATGATTGTTCCTTGGGAATGAAAAGAGGTGGTCAAGGATAAGAAGGTGGTTTAATTTTTCTATTTAGTTTTTAAATATAGTACACGTGTTATTTTCTTTATAAAAAAATCTTGTTAATTGAAAACATTAAAATTAGACATTTAAAATGGTTTATTTACCTTATGGATGGCTTTAATTGATAATTAATATTTGAAAGTTGTAGCCTAATAAGGAAACCTATTTGTGCACTTTAGAAGTTAATTTTTAATTCTGAGAGCATCATAGCAGTTAATATTTTGATTAGGTGACTAAAATGAAGAGAGGGAAGGGATGTTTGCTTAGAAAATTTTTGTTAATCTGTGCTTTGTGTTCTTGGTTGTAGGATTTTTTATTGCCCCTTTAATAGTGTTTTCTCAAAGATGAGTTGGTACAACCAAGTAACTATCAAAGCCCTGTCTTCTCTTTAGTGTTTTGTTTGTGAATAGAGCAAAGATTACAGCAAAAATGAAGAATTTAAATGAATTTATATAATTAACTAGTGAGAAGAACAAAAATAACAGTATAAAGAAACCTGTATTTGCACCCCATGTTGGGGTTCATATTTACCTTATAACTTAGAACTTTAATTAAATCGTATGAACTTTTATTTTCTTATATTTTTATTAAAGTGGGATTAATAACCAACTTCTAAGATTATTGCAGTCTGAAATTAGGAATGCATAGTACAATAAACACCTCTTTTCAGTAATTATTTTTTTTAACTCTTAACATATGCCTTCATTTGTAGAAGAATGAACACATTTACATGAATCAAAACTCATTCTCAGGGAAAGGTGGGAGTTTAATAGTAACATTCTTAGTGTAGAATATTCTTGCTAACACTACACTTTGTCAACGTAGATCAGGGGTAGTCAACCTTTTTTTGTTTTATTTATTAATTTTTTATAGAGACAGAGAGAGGGACAGACAGGCAGGAATGGAGAGAGATGAGAAGCATCAATTATTAGTTCCTCATGGCGACACCTTAGTTGTTCACTGATTGCCTTCTCATATGTGCCTTGACCATGGGGCTACAGCAGGCCGAGTAACCCCTTGCTCGAGCCAGCGACCTTGGGTCCAAGCTGGTGAGCTTTGCTCAAACCAGATGAGCTCGCACTCAAGCTGGAGACCTTGGGGTCTTGAACCTGGGTCCTCTGCATCCCAGTCTGATGCTCTATCCACTGTGCTGTCCGGTCAGGCAACCTTTTTTTTTTTTTTTTTTTTTTGTATTTTTCTGAAGCTGGAAACGGGGAGAGACAGTCAGACAGACTCCCGCATGCGCCTGACCAGGATCCACCCGGCATGCCCACCAGGGGGCGATGCTCTGCTCCTCCGGGGCGTCGCTCTGCCGCGACCAGAGCCACTCTAGCGCCTGGGGCAGAGGCCAAGGAGCCATCCCCAGCGCCCGGGCCATCTTTGCTCCAGTGGAGCCTTGGCTGCGGGAGAGGAAGAGAGAGACAGAGAGGAAGGAGGGGGTGGGGGTGGAGAAGCAAATGGGCGCTTCTCCTATGTGCCCTGGCCGGGAATCGAACCTGGGTCCCCCGCACGCCAGGCCGACGCTCTACCGCTGAGCCAACCGGCCAGGGCCTCAGGCAACCTTTTTATACCTACCTCCCACTTTTGTATCTCTGTTAGTAGTAAAATTTTCTAACTGCCCACTGGTTCCACAGTAATGGTGATTTATAAAGTAGGGAAGTAACTTTACTTTATAAAATTTATAAAGCAGAGTTATAGCAAGTTAAAGCATGTAATAATAATTACTTACCAAGTACTTTATGTCATATTTTTGCTAAGTTTGGCAGAATAAAATCTTTATAAAACAACTTACTATAGTTAAATCTATCTTTTTATTTATACTTTGGTTGCTCCGCTACTGCCACCATGAACGCTGGAACGCCCGCTAGTGGGCGGTAGGGACCAGGTTGATTACCACTGATGCAGCTAAACCTTTCGACATATTTGATACCACCTGATTCATCAGTGCTTTTTCTTTTAAATTTAGACACATCTCTTAGCAGCTGTCAGTGACCTCAAACTTTGACCCTGTAACTACCAGGATGTTAAATATTCAGCTACTACTTAGAAAATGCCAATATAATTATACCGATTTAATTAATCTCTTTGTATTCTTTATCTAATAGGAAAGGTCATGTTTCTTTAAGATTTAAAAAAAGATTTTATTTCTGCCTGGCCCGTGGTGGTGCAGTGGATAAAGCCTTGACCCGGAATGCTGAAGTCACAGTTCAAAATCCTGGGCTTGCCTTGTCAAGGCACATACGACAAACACTCAATGACCAATTAAAGTGAAGCAGCTATGAGTTGATAATTCTCACTTACCCCACCCCCTCTCTCTGTAAAACCAATAAATAAAATCTTTAAAAAAGTATTTTTTTTCTTTACACTTTGTCTAAGATTTAAAGGAAATTTGATAAATTAGAACTGTGTCTGTAGAATATGAATATTTACTTTTCTGAAAGTAATATAGTCAAGACAATTATATATAAAACTATAGAGAAGACAATGAGTGTGTTACGCCTTTTTGGATGCACTTAATTATTGTTCACAATAACATTAAACACTGTAGAGAAGGCAACAATATGTTATTAAGATAATGATAGTATATATGTTAATTCAGAGTGCTTTATGAATTTAGAAAATATTTAATTTTTTTCATCAAGTGTAACATTTTAATGAGAAAAAAAAAGAGAGTTACTTTGTTTTTCAGCCTCAACTACTTGGCAAGGCTCTTCTAATGAAGTTTTGGATATCACAGCTAAAAACAGAAGAGTCGTAGTAGTAACAAATATTCTAGTTTTTAGCTCCTGTATAATTATTGTGGGATAATATGACACACTTCGTCTAAGGAAGAGATTGTTTTAGACAAACTAAGGAGATGTGGACCCAGGGAAAATAAATACATTCGTGTGACTTTAAATATAATTTCCAGGAATTCAGAGACCTTCTGAGACCATCTGTGACTTCTTTATTATCACAAGGACAGCTCAGTCCTTCTGTAATAGAAATCCTTGCACATGAATGGAAGAAAAGGGTATTTTATCCCCTCTTTTCTTGGGCTTTATCTATGTGTTTGGTCCCAACCTCCTTGACTTTGAGATAAAATGTTTTATAGGTCAGTACTATTGTAAGTGCAAGACACTGTTGCCTGACCAGGCAGGCGGTGGCGCAGTGGATAGAGTGTCAGACTGGAATGTGGAGGACCCAGGTTCAAGACCCCTAGGTCGCCAGCTTGAGTGTGGGCTCATCTGGCTTGAGCAAAAAGCTCACCAGCTTGGACCCAAGGTCGCTGGCTCGAGCAAGGGGTTACTTGGTCTGCTGAAGGCCCACGGTCAAGGCACATATGAGAAAGCAATCAATGAACAACTAAGGTGTTGCAATGAAAAACTGATGATTGATGCTTTTCATTTCTCTCCATTCCTGTCTCTCTGTCCCTATCTATCCCTCTCTCTGTTCCTGAAAAAGAAAAAAAGACACTGTTGTTTTGTGCAGTGGCACAGGGGCAGTTCTACTAGGAACCCAAAAGTGCACAGCCTGCTTAAGGGATTCCATTTGCTCCAGAAAAGGTGTGTTTGGTGCCCTTTTTTCTGCTTCCTTGTAATGAACCTGTGGCCTCTTTCCCACATGTGGAGTAGTTTAACTCAGCTAAGTTAGAGATATTTCATTTACCTGGTACAAAGGAGCCCACATCCCATACTCTCTGGGGTCATTTTAGTATTTGCTTGTAGTCTCAGTGAGCACTCTCTTCCTCCTGAACTATTAATTCTTTCTCTGGTTAAACTAAATTCTGGAAAAGGAGGATGGAACAAATTTGATTTTGACCAAAAATTGAGACAGTGGTAATCTCTTGAGGAATTATAGATTTTGTATAAACTTTCACAGTACTGGTCTTGACTGAGTGCTTACTCTGGCTGTGGTAAATAACTTAGGATACAAAGATGAACATGGGCCTTCTAGCCCTAATAAAACATCTAATTGAATAGAAGTGTTGCAATGGGAAGAGCAAGGGCAAATGAAGCAAATGAATCCTCACTCACGTTAACTTGGGCTTAAAACATTTTTCTCCATCTTTAAAAGGAGCCCTGTGAAGATACAATGTTATTAAAGACCGTGGCAGACTTTCTGTCATAATAGGTATTCAGTAACTGTTAGACTGAATAATCAGCCAAAATCTCTTTCCTGTTGTAGCTACTGTCATCCTTGGCTGAATTATTAGGTTATGTCAGCTTATCTGAACTCCATGTTCTTTGGCCAAGGTTCTAAGTACTTAAGCTTCTGGAGCCAGACATTAGGAAGACTTTGAATCATTTGCTTGTTATTCTGTTACTTATTGAGGGCTGCTTATGTGCGAGGTGCTAGGACTACAATGGTAAACAAGGACATGTTCCTTGTTCTGATGGATCTTTCAGTATTGGGAACCAGACGGGCATTAAACACATGTTGGTATAGATCATTAAAATCTTACGAGCCTTCAGTTATAGAATGCATGTGATTCAGTATTGACTAATTATGAGTTCTCTGTTCTTCCACACTTGGGTTATTTGTGCCTTAGACTTTCTAGAGAAGGTAAAGAATAATGATATTATTCCTTTGTACTTTTATAAGTTCTTAGTGTTCAGTAGTTTGGGGGTTCTGTTCTAGTTGTGACCATGGTTATTATCTAAAATGGCAGGCATTGCCTAAGTATAGTTCAATAGGAAACCAGTATCAGACATAATTGTTCCATTATGATAGTAATTACTAGTTTGATAAGGGATCTGAGACCATTTTAGACCATTGGTTTCTAAACTTCTTTTTTGAGAGAGAGAGAGACAGGAACATCAAGCTGCTCTTGAATGTGCCCTGACCTGGGTATTGAAATGGCAACCTCTGCTCTGGGACGATGCTCCAGCCAACCAAGCTATTTGGTCAGGGCTTAATTTTTATTGCTTTTTTAGTGAGACAGAGAGAGGAAGAGAGAGAGAGGGGTCGGGGAAGGAAAGCATTTGTTATTCCACTCAGTCATACATCTTTTGGTTGCTTCTGGTGTGTGCTCTGACTGGGGATCGAACCTGCAACCTTGTTTCCAGCCGTCGCTCCTAATGGACTGAGTTAACCAACCAGCCAGGGCGGTCTCTAAACTTATAGTAGCTGCATAGTATTGCAGTGTATAGTTACTTATTTAACTACCCTATTGATGAATGGTATGGTTATTTTCAGTTTTTGCTGCTATAAATAGTGAGACACTGAATATCCTGTGTATTTTTTGGTAAACTTTTTAAAGTGTGCTTGTAGAGTAAAATAGGGATTTACTTGATCAAAGGGTATATATATTGTATTTAAATTTTGATATATATATATATATATATTTGCCAGATTCTTTTATGCATGAAGATTCTGATTTAGTAAGTTTGGGGTGGGACCAAACAATTAATGTATTATTATAATAAGTTCTGTAAGTGATTTTGATGCAGGCAGGTTTGAGAACTATTGCAAGATCAGAAAAATGGCAAGATTCCTTATAGGTAAGAAGTATGGTACATGTCCTCTGGAAAAGATCTGGCAATTATGAATATCTAGGGAAGAGTAAACATCCTTTTTAATGACTGAGCAGTGAGAGCCTATTTGTCCTTAGTAGCAGTTGCTAGAGATGGCCCACCTTTAGTGAAGCAAGTGTACTAATAATTATCTGGAATACTTTGTGTCTTTTCACAAGTAATGTTGGGAAAGATCATAGGAATTGTAAGGACCTGAGTTTGAACATCTTCCGCTTCACTGTGTGATCCTGGGACAATCAGTGAACTTGACTTTTTTTTTTTTTTTGGTATTTCTCTGAAGCTGGAAACGGGGAGAGACAGTCAGACAGACTCCCGCATGCGCCCGACCGGGATCCACCGGCACGCCCACCAGGGGGCGACGCTCTGCCCCTCTGGGGCGTCGCTCTGTCGCAACCAGAGCCACTCTAGCGCCTGGGGCAGAGGCCAAGGAGCCATTCCCAGCACCCGGGCCATCTCTGCTCCAATGGAGCCTTGGCTGCTGGAGGGGAAGAGAGAGACAGAGAGGAAGGAGAGGGGTAGGGGTGGAGAAGCAGATGGGCGCGTCTCCTGTGTGCCCTGGCCGGGAATTGAACCCGGGACTTCTGCACGCCAGGCCGATGCTGTACCACTGAGCCAACCGGCCAGGGCAGTGAACTTGACTTTTTAAAAAAATTAAAAAAAATTTATTGTGTTGATATGATTTCAAGTATCCCACTCAATATAACACCCTCTACCCACCGCATTATGTCCCCCCATACCCCATTCAAAGTCTCTTTCCAACTCCATTTCACTCCCTTTGTCTCCCACCCCCTTTTCCCTCTGGGAATTGTTACCCAGTTGTCTGTATCTATGTGTTATGCATATAAAATTTAGCTAATCCTTTCACCTTATTTGATTCCATCCCCTCTTCCCCTTCCCTCTGACACTGTCCACTTGCTTCCTGTGACCCTGCCCCTGTTTCTTTTTTGTTCCAGTTTATTGTGTTCATTAGATTCCACATATAAGTGAGATCATATGATATTTGTCTTTCTCTGCCTGGCTTATTTTACTTAGCATAATACTCTCCAGGTCCATCCATGCTGTTGCAAAAGATAAGATTTTCTTCTTTTTCACTGCCATGTAGTATTCCATCGTGTAAATGTAACATAGCTTTTTTATCCACTTGTCCACTGACAGGCACTTGGGCTATTTCCAGATGTTGGCTCTTATAAACAATGCTGCAATGAACTTGACTCTTTATACAATAATATTGGTCATATCTTCCAAATATGTTGTAAAGATTAAACCAGGGGTAATATTACATTTATTGAGGAACCTCTGTCTTCTGATAGTATTTTGTGTATACCTCTGTTATGGCAGTTTGTTATTTGGTTGTGATTGGTGAGTCACTTGGTCATCTTCCCATTTGATATACTGGGACCACGTGTTGCGGCTTTGTATTCCCAGCCTCCAGCCCAGGCCTGGGACATCATGTACTGTTTCTTTTCTTAATTGAATGATGTATTTTAAGCACTATGCAACTAGATTTTCTATTTTAATTTTCACAATTATCCTAAAAGATAAGTATTAGTTCTTCTATTTTACCACAAGGAAAAATGCTCAGAGAGCTTAAGTAACTTGCTTCAGATCACAGTACGTACTACATAATGATGACACACCCTGCTTCTGAAATTCCAAACTAGATAAAGTCTATGCGCTTTCCATCAATCCGCTTTACTGAGATAATGCTATAAAGTAGTTTGGAAATTGTGAAATGTTGTTCAAGGGTAAGGTTATTTTGATAATATAGTTTTAAAGATTAACATAATGATTGATATAAACATTTTTTCTGCCTATCTAGTCAGTATTTTTTTTTAGCGCAGCTTTTTTTGGTGTGTGTAACAGAGAGAGAGAGGGACAGACAGGCAGAAAGGGAGAGAGATGAGAAGCATGAGTTCTTCATTGCGACTCCTTAGTTGTTCATTGATTGCTTTCTCAAATGTGCCTTGACTGGGGGGCTACAGCAGAGTGAGTGACCCCTTGCTCAAGCCCACTAGTTACCTTGGGCTTCAAGCCAGTGACCTTTAGGCTCAAGCCAGCGACCATGGGGTCATGTCTATGATCCTATAGAACCTGTGCTCAAGCTGGATGAGCCTGTGCTCAAGCCGGTGACCTCAGGGTTTTGAACCTGGGTCCTCTTTGTCCCAGTCTGACACTATCCACTGTGCTACCGCCTAGTCAGGCTGAGCTCAGCTTTCTTAAATGCATGGTATAGCACAGGGGTTGGGAACCTATGGCTTGCGAGCCAGATGTGGCTCTTTTTTTTTTTTTTTTCATTTTTCTGAAGCTGGAAACAGGGAGAGACAGTCAGACAGACTCCCGCATGCGCCCGACTGGGATCCACCCGGCACACCCACCAGGGGCGACGCTCTGCCCACCAGGGGGCGATGCTCTGCCCATCCTGGGCGTCGCCATATTGCGACCAGAGCCACTCTAGCGCCTGAGGCAGAGGCCACAGAGCCATCCCCAGCGCCCGGGCCATCTTTGCTCCAATGGAGCCTCGGCTGCGGGAGGGGAAGAGAGAGACAGAGAGGAAAGCGCGGCGGAGGGGTGGAGAAGCAAATGGGTGCTTCTCCTGTGTGCCCTGGCCGGGAATCAAACCCGGGTCCTCCGCACGCTAGGCCGATGCTCTACCGCTGAGCCAACCGGCCAGGGCTCAGATGTGGCTCTTTTGATGGCTGTATCTGGCTCACAGACAAATCTTTAATAAAAAAAATAATAACGTTAAAAACATAAAACATTTTCATGTGTTACAATCCATTCATTTCCTACCGTTCATGTTCATGGTTGCAGGTGGCTGGAGCCAATCACAGCTGTCCTCCGGGACAATACCAATTTTTTTTTTTTTTTTTTTTTTTTTTTTACAGAGACACAGAGAGAGTCAGAGAGAGGGATAGATAGGGACAGACAGACAGGAATGGAGAGAGATGAGAAGCATCATTCATCACTTTATTGTTGCGACACCTTGTTCATTGATTGCTTTCTCATATGTGCCTTGACTGCAGGCCTTCAGCAGACTGACTAATCCCTTGCTCAAACCAGCGACCTTGGGTCCAAGCTGGTGAGCTTTTGCTCAAACCAGATGAGCCTGCTCTCAAGCTGGTGACCTTGGGGTCTCGAACCTGGGTCTTCTACATCCCAGTCCAATGCTCTATCCACTGCACCACTGCCTGGTCAGGCACAACACCAAAAAAAATTTATTTATTTATTTTTTACCAAATTTTTATTAGATAATGAGTAATGTACACAAGTTGTTGTATGGCTCTCATGGAATTACATTTTAAAATATGTGGCGTTCATGGCTGTCTCAGCCAAAAAGGTTCCCGACCCCTGGTATAGCAAATACGCCTTGTGTATAAGAATGTAAGTGGTGTTTACTCCTCTAAGTGATTTCCCCCTATATTTCCCTTGCTTAAACTTTTTTGTTTTTATTTTGGTGAACTTCTGATAATTTGTAAATTTTTTTTTTTAAACTTTATTTATTTATATTTTACAGAGACAGTGAGTCAGAGAGAGGGATAGACAGGGACGGAGAGAGATGAGAAGCATCAATCATTCGTTTTTTGTTGCATGTTGCAACACCTTAGTTGTTCATTGATTGCTTTCTTATATGTGCCTTGACTGCGGGCCTTCAGCAGACCGAGTAACCTCTTGCTGGAGCCAGTGACCTTGGGTTCAAGCTGGTGGGCTTTTGCTCAAACCAGATGAGCCCAAGCTCAAGCTGGCAACCTCGGGGTCTCGAACCTGGGTCCTCTGCATCCCAGTCCAACGCTCTATCCACTGTGCCACCACCTGGTCAGGCTGAAAATTTGTAAATATGAGTTGAGATGGTTCGTAGTAGTTACAGCAGAATTTTGGCAGCATTGCAAGTTTTAGTAGCCAGTAGAAGTAGTGTTATCTTTCTATCTGCTCTCAATCTTTATTTCCTTCTTTCATTAGCAGCCGTATTTGGACCTCTTTAGGGCATAGGTCACTGACTTAGCTGTTCGGATATGTTGGCCCTGATTATTGGATATCTATATTTTGTAGGACATGACCATATTGTTTAAGGGTATAGATATAGTGAGAAAAAATATTACCTCATAAATTTTATATATATGTTGCTTTTTTTTTTTAAATTTTTTTATTTCTCCGAAGCTGGAAATAGGGAGGCAGCCAGACAGACTCCCGCATGCGCCTGACTGGGATCCACCTGGCATGCCCACCAGGGGGCGATGCTCTGCCCCTCTGCGGCGTCGCTCTGTTGCGACCAGAGCCACTCTAGCGCCTGAGGCAGAGGCCACAGAGCCATCCCCAGCGCCTGGGCCATCCCTGCTCAAATGGAGCCTCGCTGCGGGAGGGGAAGAGAGAGACAGAGAGGAAGGAGAGGGAGAGGGGTGGAGAAGCAAATGGGCGCCTTTCCTGTGTGCCCTGGCTGGGAATCGAACCTGGGACTCCTGCACGCCAGGCCGACGCTCTACTGCTGAGTCAACTGGCCAGGGCCTATATGTTGCTTTTAATGGCCTTTTTCACTTGCGAATTAGATTATTAGGTTGTTTGGAATATTTTTAATCATGAGTTGAGTTTAGAAGAAAAAAAATTTCCCACTCTCTATCCCTTATGTCATAAAATTCACAGTTTCAAAAACAGTAATAGTATACACCAAGAAGTGTGGCAGTAGGAAGAAATATGTGGTTATTTACTCATAGTTATGTTGAATGAGAATTTTCCAGGAACTTAATTTTGTGTTCTATTTTATTTTCCAGTCATATTTACCAACATTTTATATAAATCTAATTTATTTTAACCTTTTGTGTATGTGTGTGAAACCACTTTGGGTTGTGTTCCTCTCTTTCTCATGCCTGGTAAGGCTGAGAGGAGGGGACAGGAAGGCTGCATCATGGATTCACTTTGTTGAGAAAAGGCTATAACTATAAAGCACTTTGGAAATTGTGAAATGTTGTTCACCACTAGGCAGGGAGTTGATGAGTTTAAGTTTGGTCTTCGCCTTGGTGCATGTAACTGTCTTGGGGGTTTATGTCTGTTTAGCTCTTTAAGCCATGTGGAATTGTGTTGAAAATGCGTTATTGACTTTATTAAGGTGGCATTGGTTCGCAAAACCATACAGGTTTAAGTGTAACTCAATAAAACATCATCTGCACACTGCATTGTGCACCCGTTGCCCCAAGCAAAATCTCTTTCTGTCCCCATTCCCCTCCTTCCCTTGCCCACCTCCACTTATGCCCGACCCTCTTTCCCTCTGGCTGTCACCACACTGTTGTCTGTGTCTATGTGTGTTATGTATGTATTTTTCCTTAGTCCCTTCACCTTCTTTCATCCAGTGCCCCAGCCCCCATTCTTTCTGATAGCTGTCAGTCTGTTCTATGTGTCCATGTCTCTGTTTCTATTTTGTTCATCAGTTTATTTTGTTCATTAGATTCCACATGTAAGTGAGATCTTATGGTATTTATTTATTTATTTGTATTTTTCTGAAGCTGGAAACGGGGAGAGACAGTCAGATAGACTCCCACATGCGCCTGACCGGGATCCACCTGGCACGCCCACCAGGGGCGACGCTCTGCCCACCAGGTGGCGATGCTCTGCCCCTCCGGGGCGTCGCTCTGCAGCGACCAGAGCCACTCTAGCGCCTGGGGCAGAGGCCAAGGAGCCATCCCCAGTGCCCGGGCCATCTTTGCTCCAATGGAGCCTTGGCTGTGGGAGGAGAAGAGAGAGACAGAGAGGAAGGAAGGGAGGGGGGTGGAGAGGCAAATGGGCGCTTCTCCTATGTGCCCTGGCCAGGAATTGAACCCAGGTCCCCCGCACGCCAGGCCGACGCTCTACTGCTGAGCCAACCAGCCAGGGCCGATATTTATTTATTTTTGACTGGCTTATTTCACTTAGCACAATAATCTTCAGGTTCATCCATGTTGTCACAAAGGTAAAATTTCCTTTTTTTCTGGCTGAGTAATATTCCATTGTGTAAATGTATCACAGCTTTTTTATCCACTTAGTTACTGATAGACATTTGGGCTGTTTCCACATTTTCCTATTGTAAATGACACTACAGTGAACATAGCGTTCATATATACTACTCACAAACATTAGATAGCTTCATATTCATTTTTGAAATATCCCCTAATGTTTGTGAACAGTATATTCTTTTGAATAGTATTTCACATTTCTTGGGATATATGCCCAGAAGTGGGGTTGCTGGGTCATAAGGCAGTTTCATTTTTAATTTTTTGAGGAAACTCCACACTGTTTTCAGAGTATCTGCACCAGTCTGCATTCCCATCAGTGAGTGAGGTTTCCTTTTCTCCACATCCACACCAGCACTTGTTGTTTGTTGATTTATTGATGAGAGCCATTCTGACAGGTGTGGAGTAATATCTCATTGTGAGTTTAATCTGAATTTCTCTGATAATTAGTGATATTGTGATACTTTTCTGTTATCCATTTGTATGTCCTCTGTGGAGAAGTCTATTCAGATCCTTTGTCTATTTTCTAATTGGGTTATTTGTCTTTCCTGTGTTAAATAGTATAAGTTTATTATATATTTTGAAATTAACCCCTTATCAGATGTATCATTGGCAAATATGTTCTCCCATTATGTGGATTCCCTTTTCATTTTATTGATGGTTTCTTTTGCTGTGTAAAAGCTTTTTAGTTTGGTGTAATCCCATTTCTTTATTTTTTCCGTTGTTTCCCTTGCCCGAGAAGATAATCAGCAAAAATATTGCTATGAGAAATGACTGTGATTTTACTATGTTTTCTTCTAGGATTTTTATGGTCTTGTGACTTAAATTTAAGTCTTTTATCCATTTTTAATTTGTTAATGTGTATGGTGTAAGTTGGTGGTCTAATTTAATTTTTTTGCAAGTACCCTTCCAATTTTCCTAACACAAGGAAGAGACTGTCTTTACTCCTTTGTATGCTCTTGCTTCCTTTGTTAAATATGAATGACCATAAAGGTGTGGGTTTATTTCTGGACTCTCTGTCCTGTTTCACTGATCTGTATGCCTGTTCTTATATTAGTACCAGGCTCTTTTAATTACAGTGGCCTTGTAGTATAGTTTGATATCAGATATTTTGCTACCTCCATCTTTGTTCTTTTTTCTCAAGTTTGCTGAGGCTATTTGCATTCTTTTTTTGGTTCCATATTAATTTTTGGAATATTTGTTCTAGATCTGTGAAATACACCATTGGTATTTTTTTTTCCTCTTTTTTACAGAGACAGAGAGTGAGTCAGAGAGAAGGATAGACAGGGACAGACAGACAAGAACGGAGAGAGATGAGAAGCATCAATCATTAGTTTTTCATTGCGTGTTGCAACACCTTAGTTGTTCATTGATTGCTTTCTCATATGTACTTGACTGTGGGCCTTCAGCAGACTGAGTAACCCCTTGCTGGAGCCGGCGACCTTGGGTTCAAGCTGGTGGGCTTTTGCTCAAACCAGATGAGCCCGCGCTCAAGCTGGTGACCTCGGGGTCTCGAACCTGGGTCCTCTGCATCCCAGTCCAACGTTCTATCCACTGCGCCACCGCCTGGTCAGGCCACCATTGGGTTTTTTTTTTTTTTTTCTGTATTTTTCTGAAGCCAGAAACGGGGAGAGACAGTCAGACAGACTCCCGCATGCGCTCGACCGGGATCCACCCGGCACGCCCACCAGGGGGCGATGCTCTGCCCACCAGGGGGCGATGCTCTGCCCCTTCGGGGCGTTGCTGTGTTGCGACCAGAGCCACTCTAGCGCCTGGGGCAGAGGCCAAGGAGCCATCCTCAGCACCCGGGCCGTCTTTGCTCCAATGGAGCCTTGGCTGCTGGAGGGGAAGAGAGAGACAGAGAGGAAGGAGAGGGGGAGGGGTGGAGAAGCAGATGGGCGCCTCTCCTGTGTGCCCTGGCCGGGAATTGAACCCGGGACTTCTGCACGCCAGGCCGACGCTCTACAACTGAGCCAGCTGGCCAGGGCCACCATTGGTATTTTTAATTTTAATTTTTTTTTTACTGAGAGAGAGAGAGACGGACAGGGACAGACAGATGGGAGAGGAGAGAGATGAGAAGCATCAACTCATAGTTGCGGCACCTTAGTTGTTCATTGATTGCTTTCTTATATGTGCCTTGCCCTGGGGGCTCCAGCCAATCCAGTGACCCCTTGTTCAATTCAGTGACCTTGAGCTCAAGCCAGCGACCTTGGACTTCAAGCTAGCGACCTTTGGGTTCAAGCCTTTGACTATGGAGTCATGTCTAGGATCCCACACTCAAGCTGGTGACCCTGTGTTCAAGTTGGTGAGACCATGCTCAAGCCGGCAGCCTCGGGGTTTCAAACCTGGGTCCTCAGTGTTCCAGGACAGTGCTTTATCCACTGTGCTACTGCCTGGTTAGGCAGCCATTGGTATTTTTTTAAAAATTTATTTATTCTAGAGAGGAGAAAGAGAGAGAGAGAAGGAGGGAGGAACAGGAAGCCTCAACCCATAGTAGTTGCTTCATGTATGTGCCCTGACAGGGCAAGCCTGGGGTGTTGAACAGGCAATCTCAGCATTCCAGGTCAATGCCTATCCACTGTGCCATCACTGGTCAGGCAGTAATTTAATTATGTTGAATCTATATATTGCTTTGGGTAGCATGGATGTTTTGTTTGTTTATTTGTTTACATATTTATTTATTTAATTCAGTGAGAGGAGGGGAGGCAGAGAGACAGACTCCATGCGCCTCGACAGAGATCCACCTGGAAAGCCCACTAGGGGGCCATGCTCTCTGTCCATTTAGGGCTTGCTCTGTTGCTCGGCAACTGAGCTCTTCTTAGCACCTGAAGCGGAGGCCATGGAGCCATACTCAGTGCCTGAGGCCAACTTGCTCCATTGGAGCCATGGCTGTGGGAGGGAAAGAGAGAGAGAGGAAGAGGGGGAGGTGTGGAGAAGCAGATGGGTGCTTCTCCTGTGTGCCCTGACCAGGAATTGAACCCAGGACATCCACATGCCAGGCTGACAGTCTACCACTGAGCCAACTGGCCAGGGAAGTATGGACATTTTTTGTGTGTGACAGCAACAGAGAGAGGGACAGGTAGGGACAGACCGGAAGGGAGAGAGATGAGAAGCATCAATTCTTCGTTGCAGCACCATAGTTGTTTATTGATTGCTTTCTCATATGTGCCTTGACCGGGGGGCTACAGCAGACCAAGTGACCCCTTGCTCAAGCCAGTGACTTTGGGTTCAAGCTGGTGAGCCTTGCTCAAACCAGATGAGCCCATGCTCAAGCTGGCGACCTCAGGGTTTTGAACTTGAGTCGTCCATGTCCCAGTCTGATGCTCTCTTCACTGTCCCACTGCCCAGTCAGGCAGTATGGATATTTTAATGATGTTAATTCTTAACCCATGAACACAGTATATGCTTTTACTTATTTGTATCTTCCTCAGTTTCTTTTTTCAGTATCCTGTAATTTTCCAAGTACAGATCTTTTACTTCCTTGGTAAATTTATTCCTAGGTACTTTATTTGTTTTATTATTGTTGTTGCAATAGTCAATGGGCTTGTTTTCTTTCTTTTTTTAAAAAAGATTTTATTTATTGATTTTAGAGTTCATAGAGAGAGAGAATGATAGAAGGAGGAATGGGAAGCATCAACTTGTAGTAGTTGCTTCTTGTACATGCCTTGACTGGGCAACCTGGGGTTTCAAACCTGTGACCTCAGCATTCCAGGTCAGTGCTTTATCTACTGTAACACCACAGGTCAGGCTTTTCTTGCTGCTTGTAAGATTCTTCCACTGTTTTTAACCTGTGGCATTTTAATGATGTTGTATCTTGGTGTGGGCCTCTTTGTGTTCATCTTGATTGAGACTTTGTGATCGCTGAACTTGTGTGCTTTTTTTCCCACAAAGTTAGGGAAGTTTTTAGCCATTATTTCTTCAAACAGATTCTCTTTCCCTTGTTTACTGTATTCTTCCTCTTCTTTTTAAAAAAGATTTTATTTATTGATTTAGAGGAGAGAAAGGAAAGAGGGGAGTAGCAGGAAGCATCAACTCATAGTGGTTGCTTTTTGTATGTGCCTTGACTGGGCAAGCCTGGGGTTTCGAGCCAGTGACCTCAGCATTCTAGATCAATGCTTTATCTACTGCACTACCACAAGTCACCTTCTTCTTTTTCTGGTACCCCTATGATGTGGATGTTGTTATACTTGATTTGTCCCAGAGGTCCCCTAGATTTCCTTATTTTAAAATTTTTCTTCTCTTTTTGATTCTTTGCTTGGGTGCTTACTATTAATCTTGTTCTCTAATAACTGATTTGATCCTCTGCTTTACTTACCCTGCTGTTAATTCCTTCTAATATATTCAGATATTGAATTCTTCATTTTGGATTGGTTCTTTTTTAATGGTTTCTCTGTTCTTTTTAGTGCTTACTTATCTCTTTGTGTAAGTCAGGGGTCCCCAAACTACGGCCTGCGGGCCACATGCGGCCCCCTGAGGCCATTTATCCGGCCCCTGCCGCACTTCTGGAAGGGGCACCTCTTTCATTGGTGGTCAGTGAGAGGAGCATAGTTCCCATTTAAATACTGGTCAGTTTGTTGATTTAAATTTACTTGTTCTTTATTTTAAATATTGTATTTGTTCCCGTTTTGTTTTTTTTTAAATAAGATATGTGCAGTGTGCATAGGGATTTGTTCATAGTTTTTTTTATAGTCCGGCCCTCCAACGGTCTGAGGGACAGTGAGCTGGCCCCCTGTGTAAAAAGTTTGGGGACCCCTGGTGTAAGTTCTCACTGAGATAATTTATTCTTCCCCTAAGATCCTTGAGCATCCTTACAACCATTGTTTTAAACTCTGTATGTTGTTTTTTGGTTGCTTTCATTTTCTGGCAATTTCTCATGTTTGTTCATATGGAGAAAATTTCTTTGTTTCCACATTTTGTCTGCCTTTTTGTGTTTGTGTATTAGGCAGATCTCTGCTATGACCCTCAAGCTTAGGTGCCTGTGGGTCTCATTGTTGCAATCTTCTTCTTCTTCTTCTTCTTCTTCTTCTTTTTTTTTTACAGAGACAGAGAGAGAGTCAGAGAGAGGGATAGACAGGGACAGACAGTCAGGAACGGAGAGATGGGAAGCATCAATCATTAGTTTTTTGTTACGCATTGCGACACCTTAGTTGTCATTGATTGCTTTCTCATATGTGCCTTGACTGCGGGCCTTCAGCAGACCGAGTAACCCCTTGCTCAAGCCAGCGACCTTGGGTCCAAGCTGGTGAGCTTTTGCTCAAACCAGATGAGCCCGCACTCAAGCTGGTGACCTCGGGGTCTCGAACCTGGGTCCTCGGTATCCCAGTCTGACACTCTATCCACTGTGCCACTGCCTGGTCAGGCTGTTCCAATCTTCTTGATCACCTGAGTTAGGTGCTTCAGAAATGATTCATATATGGGTAATGTGCCCTCTTCTATTGTAGTTGAGTCTTGAATGCTGTTGGACCGTTTGTGGTTAGTGTTAACTGTCAGGCTGGCTGAGTATAAGGACAGACCTCATTCACCATGTATGAGTTGCTGTTCAGGGGCTGCCCTCCTGAGACAGAGTTGTTCCTGGCTAGGTCTGTGTTTTCTGAAGTCCCCCTTTGGCTGTGCCATTTGTATGGGTGGTTGAATTGAGCTCTGGTGTGGGGTTTTTTGGTTTTTTGGTTTTTTTGCAAGAGAGAGAGACAGACAGGAAGGGAGAGATGAGAAGTATCAACTCATAGCTGTGGCACTTTTAGTTGTTCATTGATTGCTTCTCATGTGAGCCTTCACTGGGTGCTCCAGCTAAGCCAGTGACCTTGGGCTCAAGCTAGTGACCTTGGGCTTCAAGCTAGTGACCTTGGGCTTCAAGCCAGATGAATCTGTGCTCAAGCTACTGGCCTCAGAGTTTCAAACCTGGGACCTCAGCATCCCAGGGCAGCCTTCTATCCATTGCACCACCACCCATCAGGTGAGCTCTGGTGTGGTTTGAAGAAGCCCACCACTGGGTATATTGGTTTTGGTTCTCCTTGGCCAAAGCTCTGGTGCAGGTTGATGACAGACACGGTGTGTAACCAGCCTTGGGCTACCTATCTGTAGCTACCTTGCTGCTGAATATTTGTGGTTATGTCTACTTGGCTTGGGTGTGTGTGGGAGGGTCCAGGTGTATACTGGGCTCAGCTTCCTGAAACTCTCAGCTGGGGACATATCAATAAAAGTCCGACTCTCCCTGAGGTTGGTGTCTACCTGTTGGTTATTCCACAACCCTCTGAAGTGTCCTGAGCTCCCTCCAGAGTTTTATGAAGAAGGGTTGTAGAGTGGGCTCAAGCTGTCTGTTCCCATTGATCCTTCCAGATGGCTCAAGCTTGATAGGGTGGGGCGACTGAGTTGGGAGAACGGGGCTAGTGGGTTCCCTACTTGAGGGCAGTGTGGTCAGGCACTCAGTGGGGAGAATCTGGTCTGTACCTCAGAGCCCATACAACTCAGTCTCTGCTAAAGTCTCCAGCTGTAGCTCCCCTAGGAGGAACACACCACAGGTTCAGATTGGGTGCAGCCAGATGTTCCCCCTGCAGAAGCAAGCTCAGCAGGATGGGGCCACTGGGACTTGGGCAAAGACATCAAGAAAGCCTTCCATTGGGGGTGGCACTGGCTCGGCCACAGGAGAGGGGAGGACCGCACTCTTCTCCTTTGCTCTGTAGCCATGCCTGCTCAAACCCCAGACTGGAGCCTCTGAGGGGAGATGCACTCCGAATGTTCCAGCTCTGAGTGGAGCCACCTTACCCCCATGGAACTGACCCCAGCCGGTCAGGGTTAATGGGACGTATAAAAGTAGATCAAGGTAGTCTTTTGTTGTGAGGTGGCACTGGCCCACGGGAGGGTAGCAAGCTACACATCTTCCCTTAGCTCCGCAGCTGTGCGGCCAGTGACCCCGATGAGGCCTCAGCCAGATGTCCTAGTTCCAGACCACTCCCTTCCCTGCGGAACTGAGCCCAGCAGGACAAGGCCAGCAGGACTTGGAGCAAGAGATCAAGGCAGCCCTCCACTGAGGGTGGCCGTGGCTCTTGGAAGGGAAATGAACTGCATGCCTCACCCTGTCTTTGTAGCCGTGCCACCAGAAACCTAAGAGGAGGCTCCAGAGGGGTCATGCTGAAGGTCCCAGCTCTGAGTTCAACAGGTCAGGGCCAGTGGGATTTGGGAATGCAGCTCAAGGAAGCCCCTCACTGGGGGTGGCACAGGCCCGTGGGAGGGGAGCAAGCTACACATCTTCCTTTAGCTCCACAGCTGTGCAGCCAGAGACCCTGAAAAGGGAGTATTCTGTTGGGCATGCCTGCAGAACCCACAGGAGGTGGGAAAAATTTACCCCCATTCTGAAACCACACTGTTCAATGATCATCAGAGTTTGCCTTAAGTTTCTAGAGAAAAAACACACCACAGGTCCCTTTTGGGTGCAGCCAACAGTCCTTTCTGCCGGACTCGAACTTGGCAAGGTAGTGTTGCCAGTATTTGGAGGACCAGGTTAGCTCACTGCCAGCATATGCTGTAAGTGTAGGAGAGCCTGATTTTGGGAAATGGCGCTTGAGGGTGGTGTGTGTTGACTCAGGACCAAGACCTCAGTAGCCGACCTTCCAGATCTCTCCCTAGAGCCATGCCACCCAGATCTCTTCTCTTTATGGCTTTCATATGCCCGGAATTGCCTTCCCTCTACCAGAGCCCCAGGTGAGTGGAGTGCCCAAGAGTGGGCTCCTGTACACTGGCCGTTTAGGAGAGCCCCTGGAATTCTAGCAGACTCCCTCCTCTTTTCAACAGATACAGTCCTTGCTGATTTTTACTGCCCGATGCTATGTAGGCTTCTCTTCCCGGCCCTTGTGCTCTAGTTTGGGGGGGTTTCTTTGGGACTGAGACCCCATGTTTCTCAAGGGGGATCTTTGCAGCTGAGATCCCTCCAGGTTTTCAGCCACCGCACCTGGGTGCAGGGGCCAGCCTTCTTCATGTCTCCTCCCTTCTTACCAGTCTCTGTGTAGTTTTTTAAAATGAATCCTTGGATATAATTCTTTTGTTCAGCTGTCCTTCAGGTAGTCATTGCTCTGTAAGTTAGCTGTAAATGCAGTTTGGTGCCAGGAGGAGGTGTCTGTATCTTCCACCTATTCTATGGCCATCTTGGATCCTGGCCCCACCCCCCATCTGATTTCTATCTTTCTTAAGCTTGCTTTGAACCCTGGGAACACAGTTACAGCCTTCAATGTCTTATTACTTTCAGATGAAGGTTTTATTTTTTAGGGTTTACTGAGATGAGCTTTGGCTCTCTAAACAGAATGATTTATGACCTGCAGGATAGAGGCTGTAGTGTTTCAGAACTGAAAGAAACCTTTTCCTGTTAGTAACAGTTGTTGAATGGTAATTCATGGAGTGTTATTACCCCATTTTTTATGTGACTTTTAACATTCTTTTTTGGAAATTGATATTAAAATTGTTACATTAACTATTTCTGTAAAATGTGTCAAAGTATACATTACTATGGCAACAAAATCTAAGCTTAACTATTATATATATAATAATTCAAAAGTTACATATCTTACATAAACTTTTTTTTTTTTTTAGGCATATGGATCAGGCTGTGATATTGTTATTTTGGCAAGTGACTTTGAATGTGTGCAGATCATTCCTGGTGCTAAGCATGGAAACATCCAAGTCAGCTGTGTGGAGTGTTCTAACCAACATGGAAGAGTAAGGGATTTAATTACTTTATTAAATAGCTTTTAATATATTTAACAATCTCAGAATATTCTTATCTTTTTTTACAAGGTTTGCCTACAATTTTCTATAAATGTACCTTGCTTAGGTGGCTATTCTAGGAGGGGGCAGAAGTGATTGGTTGTATAGGAATTTTAAAGAGTGATTAAGTTGATGATGTGATAATTAACTGTTCTACAGATATATTCTGTCATGAAAGATCTGTAGGCCTCACAATCCTGTGGGCACTGATATTCTGCCAGTTAATAATTCTAGCAGCTATTACAGTAAACCAATAGGGAAGTAAACTTTCTCCGTCTAGTACCCCTTATCTCCCAAATTACAATAACAGTAAAGTTTTATCAAATTTAGCAAGTTGTTAGTGTCTAGTATAATATTTGTCACTTTATAAAGTTTCTATTAATTTAATAAAAGTTTATTTGTTGAGTGAAGAATCTTAAAATCCATTCTTTCAGACTTTAAAAGAGGGTTTGTTTTGAAATAGTTAAAATTTCACCACATGTATCCTTTCTCCAAAATTGCAAGCATAATGTACATCAAATTTTGGTTATATGTAAACTAAATAGAGCATATTGTATACTCTAGCAATTCAGTAAGGCTAATAGCAGAGTTGAATGGCTCTACAAGCGTATGAAAATGAGATTTTTTTGCTATAATAATTGTAATAATTTAAACAGTCTTAGTGTTCTAGAAATTTTTCTTTACTGAGTAATAAATTTTATCAAGGATATGTTAAATCATAATATTCATGGTGATAAATAGTAATCATGCAAACTTATGTTAAATAATAAATTATGCCATTTCTACTGTCTCACTCTGCTGCTGGTATCAAGCTTTAGTATTTGTGTAAACGTACTGTAATATGACAATCCAGTGATACAGTTGACCTAATATTGCACACTGGATTTCCTATCGTTTTCTGATATTTGTTTATTGCTTTTCTGATTTTTTTTCTCATTGTTTTCCTTAAGCTAGCATTGTTTACTTTTTAGGGAACATTGAAAGTGTCAAATTTCTTTCATTACTTTTTTATTACTCATCTCCTTAGGGACAACAGGGTAGCTTTAAACCTACCTAGAGATGGACAATAGTTGTCGGAGATTAATTTTAGTAAATTATTTAGGTGATGATAATCACAATAAACATTATCTGCGAGCAAAGTTTTAAAAAAGTATGTAAGACGTTGGTGTTTCTACTTTTTCTTACCTGGTTGAAAGTAAAGAAGGCAAAATTGTGACATCTTTGATGTATTATGTTTTATTTCCTTTATCCCCAGTCCTTGTGATACTCTCACATTTACTTATTTATTTAATTTATTTTTCTTCTTTTCCAACTGGGAGGAGGGGAGATAGAGAGACAGACTCCTGCACGTGCCCCAACTGAGATCCACCTGGCAACCCCTGTCTAGGGCCAGTGCTCTGCCCATCTGAAGCCATGCTCTCAACTGAACTACTTTTAGTGCCTGAGGCAGAGTCTCCACGGAGCCATCCTCAGCTCCCAGGGAATATGCACTCCAACCAATCACTGGTTGAGCCATCGCTACTGGGGTGGGGAGAGAAGGGAGGGAGGGGTGAAGAAGCAGTTGGTTATTTCTCCTGTGTGCTCTGACTGGGAATTGAACCTGGGACATCCATATGCCGGGCCAACACTCTACCACTGAGCCAACCTGCCAGGGCCTTTCACATTTATAACCTGTGTTAGTCATCTATAATCATTCACTCATTCATTGACATATTGAAGTGATCATTCATAACCCTTTTTGTCCCTAAGTATTACCTCAGCCAGGCATTTTAAGTAGCTTCCTCCCACCATTGTGGATTAAAAGCTGTTTCTTGGAAAGAATGTCATATATTAAGTAACAGTTAAAATCACTTTCTGGCATGAGAGTAGCCTGAAAATACAGTAGACCTTTTGGCTGGCCTTAATATATATACATAATTTAGTTTTATGAGTTAACTGATAGGTCCAGATGTGTCAGAAGGGATGGTTTTTGGTCTGTTCCCTGTAGTTGATTTCCTCTTGTCAAAAGGAGGATGAACTGGGAAATGGCTTCAAGGAATTATTGGAAAGCAGGCTCTGGTAGTTTCTAGGAACAGAGGGATTTATATCCCTTCATAGCAGGTATATGACCTAGAGCAGAGTCCTCCCGGTCCCCAAATTCATAGCTAGCTAAGTCCACTGCAGATGTCTGTAGCAACTCTTTCTCCTGCAGTTGCAGCTGATATCTCTCTGATTTCTTAGTCCATTTCTGTATTCCTTCTAGCTGGTTTTCCCAGTTGGTATTTTGTTTGATGTTATCATTAATGTCATTTTATTTGATATATTTTTAATACCTGTTACTTTTTGATGTCTTTTGCTACTTCTCATGGTTTTTATATTATATTTACTTAACTATAAAGTTTTTGACAGATGTACCATTGAAATGTGTTTTTGTTAATAAAGTTATTTCTATCTTGACAAGATAAAAATTCTTGTAGAAAGCAATGATTTCTTTGAATAGGTCAGCCTTGTATTTGATATGTGCAATAAAGCCTACTGAATTTATGGTAAGAGAGAAGAGTTTCTTAAGTTCAGTACTCTTCCAGTTATGTTTATGGAAAGGAATAAACCACGAATACTGTATTGGGGTTGTATTATACGTAATTAGTTTATACATTATTGTGAAAACAAGGTTATCTTTGTTTTTTCTTTTCCTAAATATTAATGCTTTGTCTATTCTTTTTTTAGATTGCAGCTTCGTATGGTAATGCTGTTTGTATTTTTGAGCCCTTGGGTGTAAATTCTCATAAGAGAAATTGTGTAAGTATTAAATGATAGTAGAAAACTTTAAGAATTAAGTTTAGAATGAAGTGATAGCGAGAAAGAGCTCCTTAAGGGTTAGTGCTGAAGGTGGTCTGGAATATCAATGTGAAGTTAGTCTGATGCTTTGGGGTAAGACCTTTTATATGCACTAGGAATATATCCCTATGCTTTGTAGAAAGTTAGTTTTCTGGAATATTGCTAATTGAAATTTACCTTGTTAATTGGGATGTACCCAAGTTGAACTACTGTTATCTCTTGTCTAGATTACTAGTCTCTGTTTTCTATCCTTCTCTCTATCCTTCTCTGTTCTCAACAGAGCAGATTATGATAGTTCTCTGCTTAAAATTCTACAATGGCTTCATATTGCCCTCAGATTCAAAGTCAGAAAGCCTTAAAATGGATTGCTGCTTTTCTTCCCCCCAGCACCCACTTACTACTAGTACTCACAGCTCATCTCTTACTATTCTGTTCTCTCTGATATCATTCCAGCCACGCTGGTGTTTTTACTGTTCTTAGAACAGTTATTCTCCTATCTTAGGGCCTTTGCATTGCTTGTTCTTTGTCTGGAATATTCTTTCTCTAGATAGCTCTAGGGCCAGCTCCTGCAGATAACAGGAGCTGGCCCTAGAGTTTAAGTTTTTGCTAATAATACCTTCTCAATGGGTTCTACCTTGACTACCCTTTTAAAGATTGTCACTTGCATTTACCACCTTTATTCTAACCTCCATCTTCTATTTTTAATACTTTTGTGTAGTGCTTATCTTGTTTACTTATTTATTGTTTACTGTTTAGAATGTAAGCTCCATGGGGGTAGGGGGCTGGGCTTAGTTTTTGTTTTTTGTTCACTGATGCAACCCTAGAATCCAGATACTTTAGAACAGGGGTTGGGAACCTATGGCTCGCGAGCCAGATCTGGCTCTTTTGATGGCTGCATCTGGCTCGCAGACAAATCTTTAATAAAAAAAATAATAACATTAAAAATATAAAACATTCTCATGTATTACAATCCATTCAATTCCTACTGCTCATATTCATGGTTGCAGGTGGCTGGAGCCAATCACAGCTGTCCTCCAGGACAACACCAAATTTTTATTGGATAATGCATAATGTATTGTATACATGGGTCATTGTATGGCTCTCATGGAATTACATTTTAAAATATGTGGCGTTTATGGCTCTCTCAGCCAAAAAGGTTCCCGACCTCTGCTTTAGAATGTATCTGGAGCATCAGAGTCTCATAAATATTTGTTGAATGGAGTTAGGAGCTTAGGTAAATTCACTTAGCAGCTCAGTAGTCTATTAAGGTTCATTCTGTGTGCTGTATTACTTAATATTCAGAAAATCTCATATTATTAGGATTATTAACCCCTTTAAAAACCACTACATGAATTAGAACTCCATCATTACTCAGTCAAAACTGCCAATGTACAATTGAATTCCAAGAGTATATATTTACCAGTAATTTTTAATAGTATATATTCTTAAGTACATTAAAAGAAGTGGTTTTGATATTTCATTAAATGTACATATTTGAATTTCTTTTTGAACTTCTAAAAAATACCATTTAAAATATTAGTCTTTCCCTATGATAATGGATAATAAATTTTAGAGTGTGTTAAATAAGAGTCACCTAGAGCAGTGGTCCCCAACCTTTTTTGGACCATGGACCGGTTTAATGTCAGAAAATATTTTCACGGACCGGCCTTTAGGGTGGGACGGATACATGTATCAGGTGACCGAGACAAGCATCAAGAGTATGTCTTAGATAGATATAACAGAGGGAATCTGGTTACTTTAAAAAATAAAACATCGTTCAGACTTAAATATAAATAAAACGGAAATAATGTAAGTTATTTATTCTTTTTCTGTGGACTGGTACCAAATGGCCCATGGACCAGTACCAGTCCGCGGCCCGGGGGTTGGGACCACTGACCTAGAGTACTTACTAAAAATTCAAATTCCAGGCCTCACTGTCTAAATTTCTGCTATGTATTTGGTTCACAGATTATATTCCAAGAAATACTAAAGGAAAGAGTATATTGGGAGGTTAATCATTTTAGAAATTATTTAATAATTACTTTGAAATACACTTGTTCAACAGTATTTAAAATACAATTGTGACTGTGGTAGAAAAAAAACATTTTCCGTGAATAAAAAATATAAAATTAGTTTTGGATAATAAAATTCAAGTTGCAGTTATAATCTAAAATTCTGCTTCTGCCAGTCAAATCTTGAGTAAAATATTTAATTGTTAAATATACTAAAAATATTGTAAAGAGAGAAGGAATTACCATTTATTAATATTGTTGTCCATGCAGTTAATGTATAATTTGCCTAAGGTCACATAGCTTTACATTGCAGAATACTTCCACAAAAGGTCATTTTATATTTATCTACTACAAAGAAATATCTAAACTTCTTTTTACCTAGAACCTATATTTCATGGTAAAGGCCTTTGACTTTTAACCTTTAAATCTTCTCTCTACCTTTTAGAATGAAAATAATAGGGAAAAAGGATGGAAATTATTTAAATAAATATAGGTCAGGTTTGTGGATTTTATATATTAAATAAATATAATATAGGTCAGGTTTGTGGATTTTATATATTAGATAATTCAAATTTTTTGACTTTTTGGGAGGTCTATCTAGTTTTATTTTAGGCATTGCACTTCTTTCTAAGGTGAATTTATTTTTGTAAACATTTTTGGAATATCTGCATACTAACCATTCATTACAGCACAAAAGACATAATTTCTGCCCTAGAGGAGTTGTGATGTCATAGGAGAATCAGACATATGAACAAATAATAATTTAGTGTGACCAATGTTATAATGATATATGAGTGCTGCTAGGATGTCAGAAAAGGCTTCACAGCAGAGGTGACGATTTAGCTAGATCTTGATGTAAGCATAGGAATTGGCAGTTGAAGAGAGGATTGGATATTTTAAGTGTAAGAATGTGTTTGTAGGTATGGAAGAAGGCCTGACAGAACATGCTTTGTTTGGGCATGGCGAGCAACTAGATATGGTAGGATAAAAAGTAAGTGGAACCTTTGGAAGTTTTCTGTTTAAAACAGTATTTTGAAAATAATAGTGAAATATTTACATCTTTGTTTTAGATCATAAGGTCTTAAGTTGAAGAAAATGATGAAATGGTAGTGTTTGTGGATATTATTTTAAAAATATACCTTTTTCTTTCTCTTTATGTTTCAGCAACTCAAGTGTCAGTGGCTTAAAACTGGGCAATTTTTTTTGAGTTCTGTGACATACAATTTAGCATGGGACCCTCAAGGTATTCAGTGATTATATTTAAAAATTATGAAAAGTAAATAATTTGTTTTAAATGTATGATTACAATGTGATATAGTCTCATAATAAAAATGACCAATAGTATTTATGTTTTTGCTAGTGTGAATGAGTATACTTTTTTCTTCTTGGTATAAACTGCTTCATACAGTGCTAAATTTATTTATTATTAGTTCTGGCCTCCCCCTTACCCCCGTCTTTGAATATTTATTTTAAAAACAGTGATGATTTGTTCCTTTAGTGAACATGTGCTGCATTTTACCCTTAACTGTATTTATTAAAAAGGAAAGTAAGAAATTAAACAGGATCAAAAACAAAACAAAACCTATCTTGTGTTGTTATTTGTACTTCAGGAAGTTACTGTCTTTAATTTTGAAAAATTAGAAATCTCTAATGATAATGGCCTTTGTCGCTGTTTATGTTCACAGTTAATGAGGGTGAATTTTATATATCAATAGAAAAACAAATGTCATTAATTTTTAATTACACCTTACATCTTGATATTTCTTGGTATTTCTTGGGCTTTTTTTTTTATTCTTCTGCTTTTTCTTTTTTAAAGGTTAACCTGATACATAATAGCTCTTCACCAGTAAAGCAGTTTTTTATTTTCAGTTTTCTCCCAATAACTACTCTTTATTGTTTAGTGAATTCTTACAACTTTTAAATGGATATACTGCAAGTGTTGTGCAATATTATTTTTCAAAATATAATTTAGAAGACCACATGTATCTTTCTCTAGATAATTTTTGCTTATTCATGAGAACATTCTTTAATTTTCAGATAACAGATTGTTGACAGCAACTGATTCTATTCAGTTGTGGGCTCCTCCAGGAGATGACATTCTGGAAGAAGAGGAAGAAATTGATAATAAAATTCCTCTTGTTTTAAACGATTGGAAATGCATCTGGCAGTGCAAGTTAGTGTCTAACTCTTTTGTCATGTTTATTAATTTAAAAAAAGTTCCTAAAGTATGTGTATGTTCCCTTTCACAGTCATCTTAATATCCTGTCACAATCATCGTTATTTTTCTAAATTACCATTGCATTTAGAAGCCTATAGAGTAGAATTTTTCTAACAAGAACTCATTATCATATCATCCTTCAATCTATGCTATAGTTGATTAAGAAAAGGACAAAATATTTTATAGTATAACCTCAGGACTGGGGTTGACAGGGTTGGTACATAGGAATTACTCCTTAATGGAAGAGACGTGATTGTGGTAGGAGAGAAAGATGTGAAAGTTGCCAGCCACTTTTTTAAGTAGATGGATGGCTGAACTATCAACAATATGCATTATGTGAAGGGGACCAATTAGCCAAGGAAGATGATGAGCTTAGTTATTAACATGCTATATATATTTAGGATGTTGGTGGTGGGACTTGTAGGTAGAGATATCATTTATGTTAATTGCACTTCTTTTTGGACACCCAGAGTGACACCATTAGTTTTAATTAATTCGTATTTTTAGGGAGGAGAAATACGTTATTTATTTATTTTTAAAAGTTTTCTTAAGTGAGAAGCGGGGATGCAGAGTGAGAGTCCTGCATGTGCCCCGACTGGGATCAACCAGGCAAGCCCCCTCCCCCGGTGATGCTCTTCCCCATCTGGGGCCATTGCTCTTGCTCAGCAACTGAGCTATTTTAGCGCCTAAGGTGAGGCTATAGAGCCATGGCTGCGGAGTGGAAGAGAGATAGAGAGAAGGGGAGGGGGAAGGGTGGAGAAGCAGATGGTCACTTCTCCTGTGTGCCCTAAGAATCGAATCTGGGACGTCCATATGACAGGCCAACACTCTACCACTGAACCAGCCCACCAGAGCTGAAATACTTTATTTTTAGAGAGTTAAAAATACTCTAGTTCTGATGATGTTAAAAATATTATTTTAACCGTTTATATATAGTTTTCCAGATTTCAAAAATGTTAACTCTTTAATTTTTTTTATTTTTAGAACTTCAGTGTCTGTACATTTGATGGAATGGTCCCCTGATGGTGAATATTTTGCTACTGCTGGAAAGGTAAAAGGACCAAAAAAAACATAAAAGAAACAGAACAAAAATGTTCCTATTTTTCTTTTTAGTTTTCTCATCTGTAAAATTAGGATAATATTACTCTGCAAAGGTGGCCTGAGGAATAGTGATAGATTTGTAAACGATCAGGTATGCTTCCCATAGGCAGTAGGCACTTAGGAAATAATGGCTTTTATTCTTCTTCTTATATAACCTTTTAGAAAAAGTCTGTTTTAAAAAATTAATTTTGTTTTGAAAATAGTGCATGTCCATAATTTAAAAGTAAAACAGAGTCACAATGAAAAGAATCACTCCCGTCTTCCTGGAGGCAGTTATTTGTCAAACTGTGTGTTTTGGTACTTCCTCTCATATTCCTAAACAACTTGCTTTTGCTCTCATTTCCTGGTTCTTCTTTCTTTATTTTTATGTATCACCTCTTGCCTTCCTCCTAAGGCAGCTGAGACTTCAGTTTTCTAGCTGATCATTCCAAACCTATCTTTACTTCTAACACATATACATATTCATTTCCCTTTTTCCCATCTACTGATCTAGGTATCTCATAATTTTGCATATATCAGTATGTATTGTTTGCATTATTGATTATGCAGAATATTCTTCACAGAATAATTACTTTGGTGTTTATAATTACTTTGTTTTATTATTTGCTTAGTTTTCTATGTACCTAATTCATCTCCTAAACCTCTGACAGTTTTTGTATCTTCTCATTATAATCCCAAAGAGGAGGTATCTTGGAGATGTGTGTTCTCTTTGTTCCAGCCTGGCTTAGTTCTCTCCAAGTCTAAGGTAGAGCTGTGATTTTGGGATTTACTTTTAGCAGTCTCCGGAAATTGTCTTTGATTATTTCCTTGGTTGAATTTCCTGTTTCTTAGTGTCATTTATCTTCCTCTTTCCTTATTTTGTGGGAATATCCTCTAGTAGATTCCTTATAAATGTTGAATGTGAAAAAATGCATTGAGGCCTTATAAATCTGAACAAAAATTTCTTCTGTTTTATGCTTGATTTGGCTGGGCAGAGAATTGGGTTGAAAATATCTTTTGCCCAGAATTTTTTAAGTCATAGTTCTATTGCCTTTTTTAGCTTCTAATGTTGCCATTCAAGGAGTAAAATGCCATTATGACTATATTTCCCCATCTTCAGCTTATAAAGGCTTTAAGAATCTTCAGATTTATCCCCAATGTTCTGAAATTTCATGATGATGTCATGGTGTAGGAAGTCATCTATAAATATTTTAGTGTGTATCTCTGTGGGATAAAGACTTTTATGTGTAGGTAATTTGGTGGGCCTGTTTAATTGGAAAACTCATATCCTTTAGTTCAGGGAGATTACTTTTTTATTTTTATTTTTTTGTATTTTTTTCCGAAGTTAGAAGCGGGGAGGCAGTCAGACAGACTCCCGCATGTGCCCGACCGGGATCCACCTGGCATGCCCACCAGGGGCGATGCTCTCAGCCCATCTGGGCATTGCTCCCTTGCGACCAGAGCCATTCTAGCGCCTGAGGCAGAGGCCACAGAGCCATCCACAGTGCCTGGGCCAACTTTGCTCCAATGGAGCCTCAGCTGCGGGAGGGGAAGAGAGAGACAGAGAGGAAGGAGAGGGGGAAGGGTGGAGAAGCAGATGGGCGCTTCTCCTGTGTGCCCTGACTAGGAATTGAACCTGGGGCTTCCACACGCCAGGCTGATGCTCTACCGCTGAGCCAACTGGCCAGGGTAGGGAGATTATATTACTTCTTTTGTGTTGTTCTTTTCCTTTCATGTTGTCTTTTGTCTCTTTCTGGTTCTCCTTTTGTTTAGATGTGGATCCTCTGTACTGATCCTTCCTTTTTCCTCATCTCTTTTTCTATCTTTTCATTTTTTTAATTAAAAAAAAAAAATTTCAGGCCCTGGTTGGGCCGTTCAGTAGATAGAGCGTGGTCCTGGTATGCTGAGGTTCCTGGTTTGATCCCCAGTTAGGGCACATACAAGAAGCACCCAATGAATGCACAACTAAATGGAATAACTAAGTGGAAAAATTAGTTGATGCCTCTCTCTCTCTCTCTGCTCCTTCTTCCACCCTCTCCCCTTCCTCCCATCCCCACCCCATCTCAAATCAATGGAATAATAAAAAAACCCCAATATTTTTTAAATTTCTATATGTCTTTGTTTAATTTTGGGGTGTATTTTTCCAGCTTAAACTCTGGAATAATTATTTCTTGCTATTAATTTTTAAATTTCAAGAGTTTTTTCCTTATTCTAGGATTACTTTTTTTTTTCACCTTACCTACAGTAAAAAAACCCAACAGTTTGAATTGTTTATATATAATATTATACATATAAAACATATATAATATATATAATTGTTATATATCATGTTATATAACATAATATATGTAAAAGTTATATATAATTTTACATATGTGCAGGACTTTTAGGTATATTTAAATGAGAAAAATAGAGAAAACCACATCTTCCCAGAAGTGTTAAGTCCATAATTCTTTTTTTTTATTGATTTTAATTTATTGTGTTTACATAGATTCTAGTGTTGCCCTGAATGCATCTCCCCCTCCCCCTATTCCCCTCAACATCTACCTTGTCCCCCTCCACATAGCGCCTTCCCCCCTTCCCTTCAGGTTTATCCCATCCTATCATCCCCTTTTTCTCTGTCCTCTTTTTCTCTGGTCCCTTTGATCTCTTCTCTGTCTCAGTTCTGTTGCTCAGTTGACATTGTTCATTGGATTCCTCAAATGAGTGAGGTGATATGATATTTTTCTTTTTCTTCCTGGCTTATTTCACTTAGTGTAATAGTTTCCAGGTCCATCCATGTTGTTACAAAAGGTAAGATTTCCTTCTTCCTCAGGGCTGCATAATATTCTATTGTGTATATGTACCACAGCTTTTTAATCCACTCCTCCACTGACGGACACTTGGGCTGTTTCCAGATCTTCACTATTGTGAACAATGCTGCCGTAAACATGGAGGTGCATTTCTCCTTTTGAAACAGTGCTATGGTGCTCTTGGGGTATATTCTTAAAAGTGGGATAGCTGGGCCAAAAGGCAGTTTGATTTTTAATTTTTTGAGGAATCTCCATACTGTTTTCCACAGTGGCTGCACCAGTCTGCATTCCCACCAGCAGTGCAGGAGGGTTCCCTTTTCTCCACATCCTTGCCAGCACTTATGCTGTGTTGTTTTCTGGATGAGCGCCATTCTGACTGGTGTGAGGTGATATCTCATTGTGGTTTTAATTTTCATTTCTCTAATGATTAGTGATATGGAACATTTTTTCATATGCCTATTGGCCATCTGTATGTCCTCTTTGTAGAAGGGTCTATTCATTTCTTTTGCCCATTTTTTGATTGGATTGTTTACGTTCCTGGTGTTGAGTTTTACAAGTTCTTTATAAATTTTGGTTATTAACCCCTTATCAGATGTGTTGTCGAATATGTTCTCCCATTGTGTAGTTTGTCTTTTTATTCTGTTCTTATTGTCTTTTTTTTTGTTCTTATTGTCTTTAGCTGTGCAAAAGCTTTTTCATTTGATATAATTCCATTTGTTTATTCTGTCTCTTATTTTACTTGCCCGTGGAGATTAATCAGCAAATATATTGCTGCAAAAGATGTCAGAGAGCTTACTGCCTATGTTTTCTTCTAAGATGTTTATGGTTTCATGACTTACATTTAAGTCTTTTATCCATTTTGAGTTTATTTCTGTGAATAGTATAAGTTGGTGGTCTAGTTTCATTTTTTTGCAGGTAGCTGTTCAATTTTCCCAACACCATTTGTTAAAGAGGCTGTCTTTACTTCATTGTATGCTCTTATCTCCTTTGTCAAATATCGGTTGTCCATAAAGGTGTGGGTTTATTTCTGGGTTCTCTGTTCTGTTCCATTGATCTATATGCCTGTTCTTATGCCAGTACCAGGCTGTTTTGAGTACAATGGCCTTGTAATATGACTTGATATCAGGAAGTGTGATACCTCCCACTTTATTCTTCCTTTTCAAGATTGCTGAGGCTATTCGTGTTCTCTTTTGGTTCCATATATATTTTTGGAATATGTGTTCTATATCTTTGAAGTATGTCATTGGCATTGCATTGAATTTATAAATTGTTTTGAGTAATATAGACATTTTAATGATGTTTATTCTTCCTAACCGTGAGCACGGTATATGCTTACACTTGTTTATATCTTCCTTGATTTCTTTTCTTTCCTTTTTTTTTTTTTGTATTTTTTATAGTTGGAAACAGGGAGGCAGTCAGACAGACTCTTGCATGCGCCCAACCGGGATCCACCGGCATGCTCACCAGGGGGCGATGCTCTGCCCATCTGGGGCGTTGCTCTGTTGCAACCAGAGCCATTCTAGCACCTGAGGCAGAGGCCATAGAGCCATCCCCAGCGCCCGAGCCAACTTTGCTCCAATGGAGCCTTGGTTGTGGGAGGGGAAGAGAGAGACAGAGAGGAAGGAGAGGGGGAGGGGTGGAGAAGCAGATGGGCGCTTCTCCTGTGTGCCCTGGCCGGGAATTAAACGCGGGACTCCTGCATGCCAGGCCGACGCTCTACCGCTGAGCCAACCGGCCAGAGCCTTCCTTGATTTCTTTTATCAATGTTTTATAATTTTCCAAGTACAAGTCTTTAATCTACTTGGTTAAATTTACTCCTAGGTACTTTATGTTTTTGATTGCAATAGTGAAGGGGATTGTTTCCTTAATTTCTCTTTCTGACAGTTCATTGTTGGTGTATAAAAATTAATACTCCAATTTCTGAGTATTAATTTTATATCCTGCCACCTTGCTGAATTCATTTATCAGGTCCAGTAGTTTTTTGACTGAGACTTTAGGGCTTTCTATATACAATATCATATCATCTGCAAATAATGATAGTTTTACCTCTTCTTTTCCAATTTGGATGCCTTTTATTTCTTCTACTTGTCTGATTGCTGTGGCTAGGACTTCCAGAACTATGTTGAATTAGAGTGGTGAAAGGGGGCACCCCTGCCTTGTTTCTGATCTTCAGGGGATTGCTTTTAATTTTTGCCCATTGAGTATGATGCTGGCTGTGGATTTGTCATAGATGGCCTTTATCGTGTTGAGGTATGTTCCCTGTATTTCCACTGTGCTGAGGGTTTTAATCATGAATGGGTGCTGGGTTTTATCAAATGCTTTTTCTGTATCTATTGAAATTATCATATGGTTTTTCTCCTTCCTTTTGTTCATGTGATGAATTGCATTGATTGATTTGCAAATATTGTACCAGCCTTGCCTCTTCAGAATAAATCCCACTTGATCATGGTGTATGATTTTTTTCATATATTGTTGGATCCAGTTTGATAATATTTTGTTGAGGATTTTAGCATCTAAATTCATCAGGGATATTGGCCTATAGTTTTCTTTCTTTGTGTTGTCTTTGCCTGGTTTTTAAATCAGAATTATGCTCGCCTCATAAAAGGTACTTGAAAGTCTTGCTTCCTCTTGAATTTTTTGAAATAGCTTGAAAAGGATGGGAGTTAGTTCTTCTTTGAATATTTGGTAGAATTCACTTGTGAAGCCATCAGGCCAAGGACTTTTGTTTGTTGGGAGTTTTTAATAACTGTTTTGATCTCATTTGTTGTCATTCAAATTTTCTGATTCTTCCAGATTGATTTTTAAAGATTATATGTTTCAAGGAATTTGTCCATTTCATCTAGGTTGTCTAATTTTTTGGCATACAGTTCTTCATGGTATTTTCTTAAAATCCTTTGTATTTCTGTTATGTCATTTGTTATTTCTCCTGTCTCATTTCTAATTTTATTTATTTGAGTCCTCTCTCTTTCTTTCTTGGTGAGTTTGGTTAAAGTTTCATCTATCTTGTTTACCCTTTCAAAGAACCAGCTCCTGGTTTCATTGATCCTCTGTATTATTTCTTTAGCCTCTATGTCATTTATTTCCACTCTGATCTTTATAATTTCCTTCCTTCTAATACCTCTGGGCTTTACTTGCTGTTCTTTTACTAGTTCTTTTAGATGCAGGGTTAAGTTGTTTATTTGAGCTTTTTCTAGCTTCTTAAGGTATGCCTGTAATGGTATCAACTTCCCTCTCAGTACTGCTTTTGCTGTGTCCCATAAATTTTGAGTTGTTATTCTCATTGTTAACCCATTCATTATTTAATAACATGCTATTTAGTTCTCAAGTGTTTGAGTATTTTTCAGTTTTCTGTTGTGGTTGATTTCTAGTTTTATGCCATTGTGATCAGAGAAAATGTTTAATATGATTTCAATCTCCTTAAATTTGTTGAGACCGCTTTGTGCCTAACATGTGGTCTATCCTAGAGAATGTACCATGAGCACTTGAAAAGAATGTATATTCTGCTGCTTTAGGGTGAAAGGTTCTGAAGATATTTATTAAATCGAGTTGATATAGTGTGTCCTTTAACTCTGCTGTTTCTTTGTTAATTTTCTTTCTTGAAGATCTATCTAGTGATCTTAGTGGGGTATTGAAATTCCCTACTATTATAGTATTGCTGTTGATCTTGCCCTTTATATTCATCAAAGTCTGTTTATATATTTAGGTGCTCCTAAATTAGGTGCATAGATATTTATAATGGTTATATCTTCCTGTTGGATTGCTCCCTTTATCATTATGTACTCACCTTCTTTATCTCTTACTATAGCCTTTGTTTTGAAGTCCATTTTGTCTGATATAAGTATTGTTACCCCAGCTTTGTTTTTCATTTCCATTTGCATGAAATATTTTTTCCATAATTTTACCTTCAGTCTATATGCATCTTTTGTTTTAAGGTATGTCTCTTGTAGATAGCATATGTATAGGTCCTGTTTTCTTATCCATGCAGCTACCCTATGTCTTATGATTGGATCATTTAATCCATTTACATTTAAGGTTATTATTGATATGTAGTTTATTTCCATTTTATTCTTTTTTTTTATAAATTTTTATTAATGTTAATGGAATGACATTAATAATTCAGGGTACATATATTCAAAGAAAACATGTCTAGGTTATCTTGTCATTAAATTATGTTGCATACCCCTCACCCAGAGTCAGATTGTCCTCCGTCACCCTCTATCTAGTTATCTCTGTGCCCCTCCCCCTCCCCCTAACTCTCTCCCTCCCTCCCTCCTGCTTCCTCCCTCCCCCCACCCCTGGTAACCACCACTCTCTTGTCCATGTCTCTTAGTCTCGTTTTTATGTTCCACCAGTGTATGGAATCATGTAGTTCTTGTTTTTTTCTGATTTACTTATTTCACTCCGTATAATGTTATCAAGATCCCACCATTTTGCTGTAAATGATCTGATGTCATCATTTCTTATGGCTGAGTAGTATTCCATAGTGTATATGTGCCACATCTTCTTTATCCAGTCTTCTATTGAAGGGCTTTTTGGTTGTTTCCATGTCTTGGCCACTGTGAACAGTGCTGCAATGAACATGGGGCTACATGTGTCTTTACGTATCAATGATTCTGAGGTTTTGGGGTATATACCCAGTAGAGGGATTGCTGGGTCATAAGGTAGTTCTATTTGCAGTTTTTTGAGGAACCACCATACTTTCTTCCATAATGGTTGTACTACTTTACATTCCCACCAACAGTGTATGAGGGTTCCTTTTTCTCCACAGCCTCTCCAACATTTGCTATTACCCATCTTGTTGATAATAGCTAATCTAACAGGGGTGAGGTGGTATCTCATTGTAGTTTTGATTTGCATTTCTCTAATAACTAATGAAGCTGAGCATCTTTTCATATATCTGTTGGCCATTTGTATTTCTTCGTGGGAGAAGTGTCTGTTCATGTCCTCTTCCCATTTTTTTATTGGATTGTTTGTTTGTTTGTTGTTGAGTTTTATGAGTTCTTTGTAAATTTTGAATATTAGGCCCTTATCTGAGCTGTTGTTTGAAAATATCAGTTCCCAATTAGTTGGCTGTCTGTTTATTTTGATATCAGTTTCTCTTGCTGAGCAAAAACTTTTTATTCTGATGTAGTCCCATTCATTTATCTTTGCCTTCACTTCTCTTGCCATTGGAGTCAAGTTCATAAAATGTTCTTTAAAACCCAGGTCCATGAGTTTAGTACCTATGTCTTCTTCTATGTTCTTTATTGTTTCAGATCTTATATTTAGGTCTTTGATCCATTTTGAATTAATTTTAGTACATGGGGACAGGCTGTAGTTGAGTTTCATTCTTTTGCATGTGGCTTTCCAGTTTTCCCAACACCATTTGTTGAAGAGGCTTTCTTTTCTCCATTTTGTGTTGTTGGCCCCTTTATCAAAGATTATTTGACCATATATATGTGGTTTTATTTCTGGGCTTTCTATTCTGTTCCATTGGTCTGAGTGTCTATTTTTCTGCCAATACCATACAGTTTTGATTATTGTGGCCCTATAATATAGTTTAAAGTCAGGTATTGTAATCCCCCCAGCTTCATTCTTTTTCCTTAGGATTGCTTTGGCTATTTGGGGTTTTTTATAGTTCCATATAAATCTTATGATTTTTTGTTCCATTTCTTTAAAAAATGTCATAGGAATTTTGATGGGAATTGCATTAAATTTATATATTACTTTGGGTAATATGGCCATTTTGATTATATTTATTCTTCCTATCCAAGAACAAGGAATATTTTTCCATCTCATTGTGTCTTTTTCTATTTCTCTTAGCAATGCCTTGTAGTTTTCATTATATAGGTCCTTTACATTCTTTGTTATGTTTATTCCTAGGTATTTTATTTTTTTTGTTGCAATCGTGAAGGTGATTATTTTTTTGAGTTCGTTTTCTAATATTTCATTGTTGGCATATAGAAAGGCTATGGACTTTTGTATGTTAATTTTGTATCCTGCGACCTTACTGTATTGGTTTATTGTTTCTAGTAATCTTTTTGTGGAGTCCTTTGGGTTTTTGATGTATAGGATCATATCATCAGCAAAAAGTGATACCTTTACTTCTTCTTTTCCGATATGGATGCCTTTTATTTCTTTGTCTTGTCTGATTGCTCTGGCCAGAACTTCTAGCACCACGTTAAATAAGAGTGGAGAGAGTGGACAACCCTGTCGTGTTCCTGATTTAAGGTGGAAAGTCCTCAGTTTTACGCCATTTAATATGATGTTGGCTGATGGTTTATCATATATGGCCTTTATCATGTTGAGATATTTTCCTTCTATACCCATTTTGTTGAGAGTCTTAAACATAAAATTGTGTTGTATTTTATCGAAAGCCTTTTCTACATCTATTGATAAGATCATGTGGTTTTTGTTCTTTGTTTTGTTGATATGGTGTATTACGTTAACCGTTTTGCGTATGTTGAACCATCCTTGAGATTCTGGGATGAATCCCACTTGATCATGATGTATTATTTTTTTAATATGTTGTTGTATTCGATTTGCCAGTATTTTGTTTAGTATTTTAGCATCTGTATTCATTAGAGATATTGGTCTGTAGTTTTCTTTCATTGTGCCATCCTTGCCTGGTTTTGGTATGAGGGTTATGTTGGCCTCATAAAATGTGTTTGGGAGTATTGCTTCTTCTTCAATTTTTTGGAAGACTTTGAGTAGAATAGGAACCAAGTCTTCTTTGAATGTTTGATAGAATTCACTAGTATAACCGTCTGGGCCTGGACTTTTATTTTTGGGGAGGTTTTTAATAGTTTTTTCTATTTCCTCCCTGCTGATTGGTCTGTTTAGGCTTTCTGCTTCTTCATGACTCAGTTTAGGAAGGTTGTATTGTTCTAGGAATTTATCCATTTCTTCTATATTGTTGTATTTGGTGGCATATAGTTTTTCATAGTATTCTACAATAATTCTTTGTATATCTATGATGTCTGTGGTGATTTCTTCTCTTTCATTTTGGATTTTATTTATTTGAGTCCTGTGTCTTTTTTCCTTGGTGAGTCTTGCCAAGGATTTGTCGATTTTGTTGATCTTTTCAAAGAACCAGCTCCTTGTTTTATTGATTTTTTCTATAGTTTTTCTGTTCTCTATTTTGTTTATTTCTGCTCTGATTTTTATTATCTCCTTTCTTCGGCTGGTTTTGGGTTGTCTTTGTTCTTCTTTTTCTAGCTCCTTAAGGTGTGAAGTTAAGTGGTTTACTTCGGCTCTCTCTTGTTTGTTCATATAGGCCTCAAGTGATATGAACTTTCCTCTTATTACTGCTTTTGCTGCATCCCAGAGATTCTGATATGTCGTATTTTCATTTTCATTTGTCTGTATATATCTTTTGATCTCTGCACTTATTTCTTCTTTGACCCATTCATTTTTTAGAAGTATGTTGTTTAGTTTCCACAATTTTGTGGGTTTTCCCCCCTCTTTTTTACAGTTGAATTCTAGTTTCAAGGCTTTATGATCAGAGAATATGCTTGGTACAATTTCAATTTTTCTAAATTTGCTGATATTGTCTTTGTGGCCCAACATATGGTCAATTCTTGAGAATGTTCCATGTACACTAGAGAAAAATGTATACTCTGTCGCTTTGGGATGAAGTGTCCTGTAGATGTCTATCATATCCAGGTGTTCTAGTATTTTGTTTAAGGCCACTATATCTTTATTGATTCTCTGTTTGGATGACCGATCTAGAGCCGTCAGCGGTGTATTGAGGTCTCCAAGTATTAATTGTATTTTTGTCAGTTTTTGTTTTAAGGTCAATAAGTAGCTGTCTTATATATTTTGGTGCTCCTTGGTTTGGTGCATATATATTAAGGATTGTTATGTCTTCTTGATTCAGTGTCCCCTTAATCATTATGAAATGACCATTTTTGTCTCTGAGTACTTTTTCTGTCTTGTAGTCAGCATTATCAGATATGAGTATTGCTACACCTGCTTTGTTTTTGGGTGTTGTTTGCTTGGAGTATTGTTTTCCAGCCTTTCACTTTGAATTTGTTTTTATCCTTGTTGCTTAGATGAGTTTCTTGTAGGCAGCATACAGTTGGATTTTCTTTTTTAATCCATTCTGCTACTGTGTCTTTTTATTGGTAAGTTTAATCCATTTACATTTAGTGTAATTATTGACACTTGTGGGTTCCCTATTGCCATTTTATAAATTGCTTTCTGTTAGTTTTGTATCTTGTTTGATTCTTCTCTTTTGTTTTTCTATTGTTTGTTTTTGTTTGTTTGTATTCCATACTTCTTTCTTCTGTTGCTACCTTTTTTAAGTCAAGTGTTTTTGTGGTGGTTTTTTCAAGGGTGGTTACCATTAAGTAATGAAAAGGGTACCTACCATATTCATTGTAGTACCCTTTCTTATGAGTATTTCTGCGCTTCATCGTCCTTTGCTACTGTTAATCTTCATCTTTTCTCCCCTTTTTTTTCTTTTGTTGTCACAGTTTAAGTTTGGTTTTATTGTTTTCTTGGTGGAGCTGTTACTTGTGGTTTTGTTTTCTTTTGTTCTTTGAATCTGGTTGGAAAACCCCCTTTAGTATTTCCTGGAGTGGGGGCTTTCTGATGATAAATTTTCTCATCTTTTCTGTATTTGTGAATGTTTTTATATCTCCTTCGTACTTGAAGGATAGCTTTGATGGGTATAGTATTCTTGGCTGAAAGTTCCTCTCTTTCAGGGCTTTGAATATTGGGGTCCACTCTCTTCTAGCTTATAGAATTTCTGCTGAGAAATCTGATGATAATCTAATAGGTCTTCCTTTATATGTTGTATTCTTCTTTTCCCTGGCTGCCTTGAGAATTTTTTCTTTGTCATTGGTTTGTGTCATCTTCATTATGATGTGCCTTGGAGTGGGTTTGTTGAGGTTAAGAAAACTCGGTGTTCTGTTTGCTTCTTGAATTTGAGGCTTTAGTTCTTTCCACAGGCTTGGGAAGTTCTCATCTATTATTTGTTTGAGTATATTCTCCATTCCATTTTCTTTCTCTTCTCCCTCTGATATACCTATTATTCTTATGTTATTCTTTCTGATGGAGTCAGACAATTCCTGTAGGGCTTTCTCGTTTTTTATTATTTTTGAGTCTCTTTCTTCTTCTCTCTGTTGTGCCTCAAGTTGCTTGTCTTCTATTTCACTAATCCTATCTTCTGTCTGGGCTGTTCTATTAGCTAAGCTTGTTATCTCGTTTTTCAGTTCGTGAATTGAGTTTTTCATTTCTGTTTGATTTGTTTTTATAGTTTCAATTTCCTTGGTAATATATTCTTTGTGATTGTTGAGTTGTTTTCTGATTTCCCTAAATTGCCTTTCTGTGTTTTCTTGTATATCTCTGAGTATTTTTAAGATTTCTATTTTAAATTCTCTGTCATTTGGCTCCAAGGCTTACAATATGTTAAATCTTTTCTCCATAGATTTTCCCACATCTATTTGTGTTACCTCTCTATCTTTTGTATCCATAATAATCGATTTCCTTTTTCTTATTGGCATCTGAAGGTGGTCTTGTTGATAGTGTTAATTAGAATTAATAAAGAATAAAAAGGGGGGGAAAAAAAAGGGAAAACACTCCACACACAAAAAAAGTAATAATTTATTATTTCCCCCTTTTTTCTTTCTTCTCCTCCCCTCCTCTCACCTCTTTAGGGAAATATTGTGATGACCTGTGAATTATATTATGCTAAATGGAACAAAAACTGCCTATAACGGAGGGCCTGATTTGGAGTGAAGAGTTCAAGGGGCAAAAAAGGGAGTAGGGACCTACTAAATGTAAAAAAAAAAAAAAAAGGGAGAATATCTTAGACAAGCATAAAATGATTTGCTTTTAAGTGATGGTCGACTAAGAGATATAATGAGAGGGATAAGAGGGAAACAGAAAAAAGGAGAAAAAAATAATAATATTTAAAGAAGAAAAAAATAAAAATAATAAGTAAAAATCTGTTGTATTAAGTGGAGCGAAGACTAAATACAATGGAGACTTTGGGTTGGGAGGAATGCTAGGGAGTTAAAAAGCAATGTAAAACGTACCCAAAATGCCACAAAAACAAACTAATAAAGGAAAACCAAGAACAAAAGCAGAAAAGGAAATAAAAAAAAAAGAACAAACAACAACAAAAAAACAAAAAAACTTGAGTCCCAAATTAAATAATTTGTTCGTGATTGAGGATTAAATGGGAGGAAAAGTAAAAGGAGAAAAGAAGAAACGAATAGAAAGGAAAAAATAAGAAAAAGAGAGAAACGAAGGAAGAAAAAAAGGAAAGGGAAAAAACAACAACAAAAAAAACAAAAAGAAAACAAAAGGGGAGAGAGTGAGAGTTAAGGGTTTTGGAGTGTAACCCTAAAGAAGAGTAAGGATGAAGCAAAGAAATAAAATGTAACACTCATGGGTAGTGTAGTTCAAGAAAAGGGTAGCATAAGATGGGCAGAGAATAAAAGGACCGAGGTGGAGGAAATACAAATAATAATAAAGGCAATAAGAAAGAAGAAAGAAACAACAACAACGAAGAATTAATGGAACAAGTTATAAAGACTGGATTTTTCTTGATTTTGAGAGGTTAACTTCTTCCTTTTTCTTTTCTCTCCCTCTTCCTGGTCGGTGACTCTGTACCCCAGATTCTGCCCCTGTGTCACGCTTAGGTAGGGATTTGCAGTTGATGGGATTCTATGGCAATGTCATATAATTGGCTTTAGTCTCGCTGGTAGTCAAGGCTTGTTGGCATTTGCAGAGTCCAACAATGAGAGAGTTTGCTTTCCTGGAGTCTCTCCCCTAGTCTCCCCTTCCTGAATTAGCAGCCTGGTGATCCAGCTATGAGGCTGCCACTGCTTTTGTCTGGGGAGTAAGAGGCTCAAAGAGCTGGGAAATCCCCACTCTATGCTCACTCAGCGCAAGGCTCTGGGTAAGGCTCTGGCAGTCAGAGCCTCCAGTGTAATCAGGCGGGGCTGGGAGTCAGTTGTTGTCAAGGTGACTGTTCAGCGCCTACCATTCAGTTGGACCACTCAACCCAGGCTTTCCACACTTTGTAGCCTGTTTTGGCTGGGAAGAAGATGCACTATTCGCTGCTTGCTGTATAGATCTTAATATCTGCCAAGTCCCTCTTGTTAGGTATATCCCTGAATATGGAGGCTCTGTCAATCAGAAGTTGCCCCTGCCCCTTTAGCGAAAGGCACTGAAAAATATTATGCCTCTTGTCTTGGATCGCTGAACTGGGAGAGATCTTATCAATTAGAGCCCTGTGGGTGCGCAGATTTCGTGGGTTAAGCTAATTTCAGTGATTGGATCCACAGCTATGCTCCAGAGAGTATTTCAGGCTGCCTGCGCGCCCCTCCCCCAACGCTTGAATGGCTGGGTGAGGTGCCCCGCCCACGGAGAGAATCTCCCGACTAGGAAAGACAGGTTTGGCGCCCCTCCCGGACTGCGGCACGGGGGCGCGCGCGGCTTCTCAGTGCACGCCAGTGGCCGGGACTCCCCGGACCGCGGCACAGGGCGCGCGTGCGGCTTCTTAGTGCACTCCGGTGGCCAGGACTCTCCGGACCGTGGCGTGGGCAGCTGCACGTATGGGTTGACTCACCACAGGCGTATTCCCTCCTTGGCAACAGTCCTTTCACTTTCAGTGTGTGTGTGGAACTCCGGGATGCTCCGAGGATAAATTTTTCTGTTTCTAGTTGATAAATTTGTTGAGATTTTGGGGAGATCTGTCGGATGCGCTGCTCTCGGCGCCATTTCCGTGACGTCCGCTTCTGGGTTTTTTTCCCCATTTTATTCTTTAAAGCTGTATTCCTCCTTTGCTATATTCTTTCCCCCCTTTGATCTGTTTACAACAGGCCCCTTAACATTTCTTGCAGCATTGGTTTGGTTGTAATGAATTTCTTGAGGTTTTTTTTTTTTTTTTTTGTCTGGGAAGCTTTTTATTTCTCCTTCAATTTTTTTTTTTTTTGTATTTTTCTGAAGTTGGAAATGGGGAGGCAGTCAGACAGACTCCTGCATGCACCCAACTGGGATCCACTTGACATGCCCACCAGGGGGCAATGCTCTGCCCATCTGGGGCGTTGCTCTGTTGCAACTAGAGCCATTCTAGCGCCTGAGGCAGAGGCCATAGAGCAGCGGTTCTCAACCTGTGGGTCGCGACCCCGGCGGGGGTCGAACGACCAAAACACAGGGGTCGCCTAAAGCCATCGGAAAATACATATTTATTATACAATACATTTTAAAATAAAATATGTATTTCTGATGGTTTTAGGCGATCCCTGTGTTTTGGTCATTCGACCCCCGCTGTGGTCGTGACCCACAGGTTGAGAACTGATGCCATAGAGCCATCCTCAGCGTCTGGGCCAACTCTGCTCCAATGGAGCCTTGGCTGCGGGAGGGGAAGAGAGAGACAGAGAGGAGAGGGGGAGGGGTGGAGAAGCAGATGGGCGCTTCTCCTGTGTGCCCTGGCTGGGAATCAAACCCAGGACTCTTGCACACCAGGCCGACGCTCTACCACTGAGCCAACCGGCCAGGGCTCTCCTTCAATTTTAAACGATAGCTTTGCTGGATAAAGAAGTCTTGGTTGTAGGCTCTTGTTCTTCATTACTTTGAATATTTCTTGCCATTCCCTTCTGGCCTCAAGTGTTTCTGTTGAGAAGTTGGATGCCATCCTTATGGGGGCTCCTTTTTAGGTAATAGCCTCTTTTTCTCTTGCAGCTTTTAATATTTTCTCTTTATCTCTTAGCTTTGGTATTTTAATTATGATGTGTCTAGGTGTGGATTTCTTTGGGTTTCTCTTTAGTGGAATTCTCTGTGCTCCTTGAACTTTTGTGACTTTTTCCTGCATCAGTTTAGGGACGTTTCCAGCTATGATATGATTGAACAAAGTCTCTATCCCTTGTTCTTTCTCTTCTCCTTCAGGAACCCCGATGATGCAGATGTTATTTCTCTTCATGTTGTCACAGAGCTCTCTTAGAGTTTCCTCAGACTTTTTGAGACTCTTTTCCTTTTGCTGCTCTGCTTCCATGCTTTTGTTTATCTTGTCCTCTAACTCGCTGATTCAATCCTCAGCTTTATCCATCCTGCTTTTAATTCCTTTCATTGTGGTCTTCATTTCTGATATTGTGTTTGTCATTTCTGACTGATTCTTTTTTATTATTTCAATGTTCTTTTTTATACTTGCTATCTATTTAGGTGTTTGTTATGTCCATCTGTTGTTGTTCTAAGATCTTTGAGCATCCTAACAATCATTATTTTAAACTCTGCATTCAGTAATTTGGTTATATCTGACTCATTCAAGTCCTTTTTTGAGGATTTCTCTTGATTCATTTGGGTTACATTTCTCTGCCTTCCCATTCTGTCTGTGTATAAGAAGGGTGTGGCTACAGGAGTTCAATGGGTGTGGCCTCTGTTCCGTAGATGTGGTCTGTCTGTAGGCCTACCACTCCCTCTGCAGCTGCCTCAGGTGTTAGGGTATGGGCATTGCTGGCACTGTCCTGCTGCAGCTGTCACTGTGATTTCTGCCTCTCCTCCACAGGAGGGGCTGTGTTCACGTGCCTGGGCTGCAAGCCCTGGCAGGCTTCGGCCTTCTCCCTGCCCTAGTGGGTGGGGCTGCAAGCCTTGGCACCTCGGGCAAGGCTGCGCACCTATGCTCAGCTGTGGGATTCCCCCTATTCCCCAGCTTTCACCCCGCCCCCCTATGGCAGAGCTTTGCTCACTTGTTGGGCCACAAGCCCGGCTCCATGCTTAGCCGAGTGTCTCTGCTGTTCCCAGCCTTTTCTTTCCCTTCGGGCAGGATTGCAGTTGCAACCACTCTTTCTTGCCTGGCCCTGCATCCAGGCCGGACTGCTTTCGTGTGCCCCTTCCACCCCTGCTGGGCTAGACTGAGGTCACACTGGGTCTCAGTTGTGGCTTCCTGGTTTCCACCCCTGCTGATGAGACTGCGCTTCCTCGTTCCACCACTGCCCGCCCTCCAGCAAGTCCTCAGCAGTGTGGGTGGGGGCAATGGAGCTCAGATCCTAACACTCAATACTGTATTCCTGATGGCTTTCTCCTTCTAAGCAACTCTGCTCTGAGTGCCGTGGGAGAGCTTGTTTGGCTTGTGTCCTGCTTCCCTTTGCTGGTTTTGCTGGTTCCAGGGAAAATATTCACTTTAGGTTTGTGGGTGACTCAGCCCAGGGGTTAGGGTGGCTGTCCCTCAAAGTGTTTCTCCCTGTGCCTCCTAGATTACACTCTCTTCCTGCTACTCTGGTCCTCTCATCTCTCCCTGTTCCCCAGAGCCCTGGGTGGGTGGTTGTGAAAGAGGTTTTCTGTGTGGTCTCTTTAAGACGAATCCTGGGACTGAGAAATCTGTCTCTTTCTCACAGACAGTATCCTGACTTGTTTCACAGCTAAATACTGTCCATATGCTTCTTCTAGGCTCTGATGCTGCAGGCTAGGGCTTTGTTCCTGGTGCTCAGGACCCTCCCCTCTCCACTAAACTCACTTCCCACCACACTAGTGTCTCTGGGCTGCAGTTCATGCCTGGGAGCTGGGCAGCCTTCTCCGCATTTCCACTCTTCCTACCAGTCTCAGTGTGGCTTCTTCAGTGTTCCTTGGTTAAAGAGTCCTCTTAGTTTAGTCCAAAGTTGGTTTTTCCAGATGATGGTTCTTAAAATTAAGTTGTAATCCACTTTGGTTCTAGGAGGTGGAAGTTGGTATGTCCGCCTACTCCATCGCCATCTTGCCGCCCCCTAGGAGTACTCCTTTTTAAACTATAAATACTTCATGAATATACAAGATATAACAATTAAATACACATGAATTCATTACCCAATTTGAGACAAAAAACATAATACTAATTGGCTCTTTATCTTCCTGCTTGCATTGCCTCCTTCCCTTCCCATCCAGGCTACCAGAATCCTTAATTTTATGTTTTATTTTATTATTTTTTTATAGTGTCACATGTATGAATTCTCAAATAATATAATGTTTAGTTTTACATAGTTTTGTATTTATAAAATGATATAGTTATTAAAATACAGATTCAAGATATTAAAAATGTGTGATAATAGATATCATGTACTTTTAGTATAGTCGATAACAAAAAATTACATTTAAAATCATGAATTAAAGTGAATTTGTATTGTTGTTATAGAATTAAAAGTTTTATATTACTCTTTATAATTATAAGGTGAGGATAGATTTTCTAAGAACACCAGGATTTATCCAAGGCTTTTGAGTTCATCTCTAGTTGTAGAACATTCAACTTTTTTTGGCTGAATACTTACTTGGTACAGAAGCAGTTGCTCAACAATTGATGACAGTACAAACAGAGGGAATGTACAACTTTACAAAAAAAAAAAAACTGCAATCATGTGTAGTAGTTCAGCAGTAAATTAGTAATAACTCACAATTTCAGAGTAGTGAGGAGTATGCAAAGTATTTTGAGATAGCTGAAGAACCATAATATAAATACTGTCATCTGTGATTTTTATTTTAGACAAAGTCACATGTACTGCTCATATTACTTTGGTTTGCTTATATCATAACTAAAGTTTAGCATTTAATTCATAATTAGCAGTTATGAAAATAGGAAAGTAATTGTTTTTTCCCCCACTAAAATTCATGGTAATTTTGGGTATTAGTTTTCTTGATTTCTGAAGAAGTAGATCCCAAAACAAGAATTTGAATATAAATAATAAATATGGGGAATGATCACAAGGAAATATACTGGATTTGAGGTTGCAAAGTGAAGGTGCTTAGTAAAGAGTATGTTATCATGCAGGTGATTAATAAGCTTAAATCTCTGGATAACTCTGGGAGCCAGTGTTCTTTACAAACATCATGTTCTTTTTTTTTTTTTTTTTTTTGTATTTTTCTGAAGCTGGAAACGGGGAGAGACAGTCAGACAGACTCCAGCATGTGCCCGACCGGGATCCACCCGGCACACCCACCAGGGGCAACGCTCGCTCTGCCCACCAGGGGGCGATGCTCTGCCCCTCTGGGGTGTCGCTTTGCCGCGACCAGAGCCACTCTAGCGCCTGGGGCAGAGGCCAAGGAGCCATCCCCAGCGCCCGGGCCATCTTTGTTCCAATGGAGCCTTGGCTGCGGGAGGGGAAGAGAGAGACAGAGAGGAAGGAGGGGGTGGGGGGTGGAGAAGCAAATGGACGCTTCTCCTATGTGCCCTGGCCGGGAATCGAACCCGGGTCCCCCGCACGCCAGGCCGACGCTCTTCCGCTGAGCCAACTGGCCAGGACCACAACATCATGTTCTTAACACATATTCTCCACCCATGTTAATCATTGGTTGAGGGCTGGTGAGGGCAGGGGGTTAATTCTCAGTACTCACACAGCTCCTAGAATACTTCATTCAGGGAGATGTAGATGCTGTTAGTTGGAATTAAAATGCTAAGGCATGAGAGTATATAGTTGATGTATTTTATATATTGAATTCTGTCCACTGGCGCTTTGGGTCAGAAGATCTCAGGTAAAGAGCCTCTGGTCTCTGGATATTTTTATTTTTTTAATGATTTGAGAGAGTGAGAGAGAAAGAGAGGGAAGGGAGAGATGAGAAGCATCAACTTGTACTTGATTCACTTTAGTTCATTGATTGCCTCTCATAAATGCCTTAACAGGGGGCTTAAACCAAGCCAGAGATCCCTTGCTCAAGCCAGCGACCTTGGGCTTTACGCCAGCAACTTTGGGCTCCAGCTAGCGACTTTGGGATCATGTCAATGATCCCATGCTCAAGCCAGTGACCCCGTGCTCAAGCTGAAAAGCCCAGGCTCAACTCATATGTGCACGGAAACCTCGAGTTTCTGAACCAGAGACCTCAGGGTTTTGAACCCGGGACCTCAGTGTCCCAGGTTGATGCTCTGTCCATTGCACCACCACAGGTCAGATGTACCTTTTATTTTTTACCTTTCACATTTTTGTCTAAAATCCATGCAGAATAATTTTTAGGTGTGGTTTAAAGAATAGATAAAGTTTCGGCCTGACCTGTGGTGGCGCATGGATAAAGCGTCAACCTGGAAATGCTGAGGTCGCCAGTTCGAAACCCTGGGCTTGCCTGGTCAAGGCACATTTGGGAGTTGATGCTTCCAGCTCCTCCCCCCTTCTCTCTCTCTGTGTCTCCTCTCTCTCTCTCTCCCTCTTCTCTCTAAAATGAATAATAATAAAAAAAGAATAGATAAAGTTTCATTTTTACTATCTGGATATTCAGTTGTCCAACACAATTTATTGAAAAAGCCTCTTCTTTCTCCACTGCTCTGTATGACCACTTTTGTCCTAAAATCAGGTGCTCATATTGTGTGGGTCTGTGTCTGAGTTCTTTTCTTTAGTCCATTGGTCTTTCCTTGTACCAATGTGTCACCTGTCTTAATTGCTATAGCTTTGAAATTATCTTGCTGTTTGCTAGAGGAAGCCCTCCATATTGTTTTTCTTCTTTAAAATCATCTATTCTTGGCCTTCTGTATTTCTGTATTAATCTTAGAAATAAGCTTGAAAATTTTACAAAACAAATGAAATAACCCCTTGTGATATTAATTAGTATTGCATTGACACTATAGATCAGTTTGGGGAGAAGTGATTCTTTTCTAAGATTTTATTTATTGATTTTACAAAGAGGAGGGGGGGAGTGAGAAGTATCAACTCATAGTTGCTTCATTTTAGTTGTTCATTGATTGCTTGTTGTTTGTGCTTTTACCAGGCAAGGCTAGGATTTCAAACTGGTGACCTCAGCATTCCAGGTCAATACTCTGTCTCCTGGCCACTACAGGCAAGGAGAAGTGATATTTTATAATTGAGTCTTCCCATCAATGAACGTGACATAGTTCTTTCATTTATTTTAGATCTTTTTATTTTTCTCAGTAGTGTTTTATCATTTTCTGTTTTCTAGAGAGAGAGACAGATAGGGACAGACAGAAGAGATGAGAAGATGAGAAACATCTAGAAGACAGAGAGATGAGAAACATCAACTCATAGTTGCGGTACCTTGTTGTTCATTGATTGGTTTCTCATATGTGTCCTGGGGGGCTCTAGCTGAGCCAGAGGCCCTTTACTCAAGCCAGCAACATTGGGCTCAAGCCAGTGACTATAGGTCATACCTATGACACTATGCTCAATCTGATGAGCCAATGCTCAAGCCGGCGATCTGGGGTTTCTAACCTGGGTCCTAAGCATCCCAGGTCGACGCCCTCTCCACTGTGCCACCACCTGGTCAGGCTGTGCGGTTTAATTTAATTTAATTTTTTTTTAAGTTAGAAGAGGGGAGATAATGAAGCAGAATCCCTCATGTGCCCCAGCTGAGATCCACCTGGCAACCTCATTTGGGGCTGATGCTCGAGTACTATTTTTAGCACCTGAGGCTCACATGCTCAGACCAACCAAGCTATCCTCAGTGCCTGGGGCCATGCTTGAACCAGTGAGTCACTGGCTGCTGGAGTGAAAGAGGGAGAGAAGGAGAGAGGTGGAGAAGCAGATGGTTGCTACTCTTATGTGCCCGGACAGGGAGTTGAACCTGGGATGTCTGTATGGTGGTCCGATGCTCTGTGTCCAGGCTGTGGGGTTTAATTTTTCTTTTTGTAATTTTATTTATTTATTTATTATGGGTTTTTTAAATTAATTTTTAAAATTTATTGTGTTAGCATGGATTCAAGTGTACCACTCAATATAACACCCTCACCCCCCAACCATGGCCCGCCATTATACCCCTTTTGTCCTCCTCCCCTTAACTCTCTTCCCCCCTTCCCTCTGGGATTTGCTGTCCTGTTATCTGTATCTATGTGTTATGTATGTATAATTTCACTAATCCCTTCACCTTCTCTGATCCCATCCCCTCATTCCCCTTCCCTCTGACAGCTGTCCCTCTGCTCCCTGTGACCCCACCTCTGTCTCTATTCCTTTCCTTAGTTCACCATATTCATTAGATTCCACATATAAGTGAAATCATACGATATTTTTCTTTCTCTGCCTGGCTTATTTCACTTAGTATAATAATCTCCAGGTCAATCCATGCCATTGCAAAGGTAAGATTTCCTTCTTTTTCATGGCTGCGTAGTATTCCATTGTGTATATGTACCACAGCCTTTTTTTTTTTAATTTTTTTTAAATTTTTATTTATAGAGAGAGGGATAGATAGGGACTGACAGACAGGAACGGAGAGAGATGAGAAGCATCAATCATCAGTTTTTCGTTGCGACACCTTAGCTGTTCATTGATTGCTTTCTCATATGTGCCTTGACCGTGAGGTTACAGCAGACCGAGTAACCCCTTGCTCGAGCCAGCGACCTTGGGTCCAAGCTGGTGAGCTTTTTGCTCAAGCCAGATGAGCCCACGCTCAAGCTGGCGACCTCGGGGTCTCGAACCTGGGTCCTTCTGCATCCCAGTCCAATGCTCTATCCACTGCGCCACCACCTGGTCAGGCTGTACCACAGCTTTTTTATTCACTTGTCCACTGACAGACACTTGGGCTATTTCCAGATCTTGGCTCTTGGAAACAATGCTGCAATAAACATGGGGGTGCATATCTTCTTTTGAATCAGTGTTTTGGGAGTCTTAGGATATATTCCTAAACGTGGGATAGCTGGGTCAAAAGGCAGTTCCATTATTAATTTTTTGAGGAAACTCCATAGTGTTTTCCACAGTGGCTGCACCAGTCTGCATTCCCACCAGCACAGCAGTGCAGGACGGTTCCCTTTTCTCCCCACCCTAGTCAGCACTTATTCTGTGTTGATTTGTTAATGAGCGCTCCATTCTGACAGGTGTGAGGTGGTATCTCATTGTAGCTTTAATTGCATTTCTCTGATGATTAGTGAGGTTTAGCATTTTTTCATATGTCTATTGGGCCTCTGTATGTCCTCTTTGGAGAAGTGTCTATTCCAGGGGTCCCCAGACTTTTTACACAGGGGGCCAGTTCACTGTCCCTCAGACCATTGGAGGGCCAGACTATAAAAAAAACTATGAACAAATCCCTATGCACACTGCACAGATCTTATTTTAAAGTAAAAAAACAAACAAAACGGGAACAAATACAATATTTAAAATAAAGAACAAGTAAATTTAAATCAACCAACTGACCAGTATTTCAATGGGAACTATGCTCCTCTCACTGACCACCAATGAAAGAGGTGCCCCTTCTGGAAGTGCGGCGGGGGCCAGATAAATAGCCTCAGGGGGCCGCATGTGGCCCGCGGGCCGTAGTTTGGGAACCCCTGGTCTATTCAGTTCCTTTGCCCATTTTTTAATTGGATTGTTTACCTTCCTGGTGTTGAGTTTTACAAGTTCTTTATAAATTTTGGTTATTAACCCCTTATCAGATGTTTTGGCGAATATGTTTTCCCATTGTGTGAGTTGTCTTTTTATTCTGTTCTTATTGTCTTTAGCTGTGCAAAAGCTTTTTAGTTTGATATAGTCCCATTTGTTTATTTTGTCCTTTATTTCACTTGCCCGTGGAGATATATCAGCAAAAATATTGCTACGAGAGATATCGGAGGGTTTACTGCCTATGTTTTCTTCCAAGATGTTTATGGTTTCGTGACTTACGTTTAAGTCTTTTATCCATTTTATTTTTGTGAATGGTGTAAGTTGGTTGTCTAGTTTTATTTTTTTGCATGTACCTGTCCAGTTTCCCAACACTATTTATTAAAGAGACTGTTTTTACTCTACTGTATGAAATGTTAATTGACCATAATTGCATGGATTTATTTCTAGGTTCTCTGTTCTGTTCTATTGATCTGTATACCTGTTCTTAGGCCACTACCAAGCTGTTTTGATTATAATGACCTTATAGTATTACTTGATATCAGGAAATGTGACACCTTCCACTTTATTCTTTATTTTCAAGATTGCTGAGGCTATTCGGGTTCTTTTTTGGTTCCATATAAATTTTTAGAATATTTGTTCTAGACCTGTGATGTGTGCCATTGGTATTTTAGTGGGAATTCCATTGAATCTATAGATTGCTTTGGATAGTATAGACTTTTTTTTTTTTTTTGTATTTTTCTGAAGCTGGAAACGGGGAGAGACAGTCAGACAGACTCCCGCACGCGCCCGACCGGGATCCACCCGGCACGCCCACCAGGGGCGATGCTCTGCCCCTCCGGGGCGTCGCTCTGCCACGACCAGAGCCACTCTAGCGCCTGGGGCAGAGGCCAAGGAGCCATCCCCAGCGCCCGGGCCATCTTTGCTCCAATGGAGCCTTGGCTGCGGGAGGGGAAGAGAGAGACAGAGAAGAAGGAGGGAGTGGGGGGTGGAGAAGCAAATGGGCGCTTCTCCTATGTGCCCTGGCTGGGGATCGAACCCGGGTCCCCTGCACGCCAGGCCGACGCTCTACTGCTGAGCCAACCAGCCAGAGCCAGTATAGACATTTTAATGATGTTAAGTTTTCCTATCCATGAACACAGTGTATGCTTCAACTTGTTTATATTATTCCTGATTTCTTTTTTCAATCTCTTATAATTTTCTGAGTACAAATCTTTTACCTCCTTGGTTAAATTTATTCCTAGGTACTTTATTTTTTGTCATTGTTTCAATAGTGAAGGGGACTGTTTTCTTAATTTGTTGTTCTGCCAGTTTATTGTTGGTGTATAAAAATGCCACTAATTTGATTTATGAATATTAACCTTATATTCTACCACCTTGCCAAATTCATTTATCAGGTCTAGTAGTTTTTTGACTGAGACTTTAGGTTTTGTATATACAGTGTCATGTCATCAGCAAACAATGACAGTTTCACTTCTTTTCAAATTTGGATGCCTTTTATTTCTTCTTATCTGATTGCTGTGGCTAGGATTTCCAGAACTATGTTGAATAAGAGTGGTGAAAGGGGGCACCCCTGCCTTTTTCCTGATCTTAAGGGGATTGCTTTTAATTTTTGCCTACTGATATGATGTTGGCTTTCAGTTTGTCATATATGGCCTTTATTATGTTGAGGTATGTTCCCTGTATTCTCAGTTTGCTTAGAGTTTTTATTATAAATGGGTGCTGGATTTTATCAAATGGTTTTTCTGCATCTATTGATATAATCATATAAATTTTATCCTTCATTTTGTTTATAAATCACATTTATTGACTTGTGAATATTGTACCAGCCTTGCTTCCCTGGAATAAATCCCACTTGATCATGATGTATATGATCTTTTTAATGTATTGCTGGATCCGGTTTGCTAATATTTTGTTGAGAATTTTAGCATCTATGTTCACCAGGGATATTGGCCTATATTTTCTTTCTTTGTAGTGTCTTTATCTCATTTTGGATTGAGGATAATGCTTGTCTCATAAAATGACCTTGAAAGTCTTCCCTCTTGAATTTTTTGGAATAGCTTGAGAAGGCTAGGTGCTAGTTCTTCGAATGTTTGATAAAATTTGCCTATGAAGCCATCCCATTCAGGATTTTGTTTGCTGGGAGTTGTGTTTTTTTGTTGTTGTTTTTTTTACAGAGACAGAGAGAGTCAGAAAGAGGGATAGATAGGGACAGACAGACAGGAACAGAGAGAGATGAGAAGCATCAATCATCAGTTTTTCATTTTGACACCTTGGTTGTTCATTGATTGCTTTCTCATATGTGCCTTGATCGCAGACCTTCAGCAGATTGAGTAACCCCTTGCTCTAGCCAGTGACCTTGGGTTCAAGCTGGTGAGCTTTTGCTCAAGCCAGATGAGCTCGTGCTCAAGCTGGTAACCTCGGGGTCTCGAACCGGGGTCCTCCAGATCACAGTCTGATCCTCTATCCACTGCGCCATTGTGTGGTCAGGCGGGAGTTTTTTGATAACTGTTTCAATTTCATTTGTTGTAATCATTCTCTTTGGGTTTTCTGTGTCTTCCTGATTGAGTTTTGGAAGATTATATGTTTCTAGGAATTTATCCATTTTGCCTAGGTTGTCTAATTTTTTGGCATATAGATCTTCATAGCATTTTCTTACAATCCTTTGTATTTATGTGGTGTCAGTTACTTCTCCACTTTTATTTCTGATTTTATTTGAGTCCTCTCTCTTTTTTTCTTGATGAGTCTGGTTAAAGGTTCATCAATCTTGTTTACCTTTTCAAAGAACTAGCTCTTGGTTTCATTGATCTTGATCTTTTGTATTTTTTTTAGCCTCTATGTCATTTATTTGAGCTCTAATCTTTATTATTTCCTTTCTTCTACTTCTTCTGGGATTTATTTGTTGTTCTTTTAGGTGCAGGGTTAGGTTGTTTATTTGAGCTTTTTCTTCTTAAGGTATGCCTGTGATGCTATGAACTTCCCTCTCAAGACTGCTTTTGCTGTGTCCCATAGATTTTGGATTGTTGTACATTCATTATCATTTATTTCAAGGAAATTTTTTATTTCTTCCTTGAACTCATTGTTTGCCCATTTTTTATTTAATATCATGCTATTTAGCCTCCAAGTGTTTGAATGTTTTTCAGTTTTTTATTGTAGTTGATTTCTAGTTTTATGTTGTAATTAGAGAAAGATGCTTGATATATAATTTCAGTCTTCTTAAATTTATTGAGACTTGTTTTGTGTCCTAACATGTGGTCTGTCCTAGAAAATGTACCATGAGCACTTGAAAAGAATATCTATTCTGCTGATTTGAGGTGAAAGGTTCTGAAGATAACAATTACGGTAAATCCAGTTGATCTAGTGCAGAGGTCTCAAACTCGCGGCCCGCGGAACAATTTTTTGCGGCCCGCAGACTAATCCACGAACTACAGTTTCTGGTCGTTTTGTGACACAGAAAAGTGTTGCGTAACAGTTGCCTTTTGTAGACCTAGTGCGGCCCGCCGAATGGCTGTGATCTTGCTCTGCGGCCCACATGCTGAGTTGAGTTTGAGACCCCTGATCTAGTGTGTCACGTAGGCTGCTGTTTCTTTGTTAATTTTCTGTATGAAGGATCTATTTATTGATGTTAGTGGGGTATAGAAATTGCCTACTGTTATAGTTTTGCTTTCGCTCTCGCCCTTTATTTCCATCAAAATCTGCTTTATATATTTAGGTGCTCCTATATTAGGTGCATAAATATTTACAATGGTTATATCCTCCTGTTGGATTGCTCCCTTTATCATTATGTAGTGACCTTCTTTATCCCTTTAGCTTTTGTTTTAAAGGCTATTTTATCAAAGGTAAGTATTGCTACTCCAGCTTTTTTTTCATTTTCATTTGTATGAAATATTTTTTTTCCATCACTTCACTTTCAGTCTATGTGTATCTTTTATTTTGAGGTGGGTCTCTTGTAGACAGCATATGTAGAGGTCCTGTTTTCTTATCCATGCAGCTACCCTGTGTCTTTTGATTGGAGCATTTAATCCATTACATTTGAGGTTATTGATATGTACCTATTTATTGCTATTTTATTCTTTAAATCTACAATCCTCTTTCTCTCAATTTCTTTTTCTTTGCTCTTTTTACAACAGGCCCCTTAACATTTCTTGTAGCATTGGTTTGGTTGTAGTGAACTCCTTGAGGTTTTTTTTTTTTTTGGTCTAGGAAGCTTTTATTTTTTCTTCCATTTTTAAATGATAGCCTTGCTAGATAAAGTAGTCTTGGTTATAGGTTCTTGTTTTGTGCCACTTTGAAAATTCCTTGCCAATCCCTTCTGGCCTCAAGTGTTTCTGTTGAGAAGGCGGATGTCATCCTTATGGGGGCTCCTCTGTAGGTAATTCACTGCTTTTCTCTTGCAGCTTTTAGTATTCTTTTTTGTCTCTTAATTTTGGCATTTTAATTATGATGTGTCTTGGTGTAGGCTTCCTTGGGTTCCTGTTTAATGGGACTCTTTCTGCTTCTTGAACTTGTGTGACTTTTCCTTCATCAATTTAGGGAAATTTTCAGCTATGATTTCTTTAGACAGGTTCTCTATCACTTGTTCATTCTTTTCTCCTTCAGGAACCCCTGTGACATGGATGTGGTTTTTCTTCATGTTGTCACAGAGGTCTCTTCGAGTTTTTTAGTCTTTTTGTACCTCTCTTCATTTTGTTGCCCTGTTTCAGTGGTTTTGTATATGTTGTCCTCTAAATTGCTGATTTGATCCTCTGCTTCATACAGCCTGCTCTTGATTCCTTCTAATAAAGTCTTCATTTCTGATATTCTATTTGTCCTTTCGGACTGGTTCTTTTTTATGATTTCAGTGTCCTTTTTGATGATTGCTATCTCTTTAAGTTCTCATTGTGACCATCCATTGTTGTTCTATGATCCTTGAGCATCTTAAAAATCATTATTTTAAACTCTGAGTCTGGTAGTTTGGTTACTTCCATTTCATTTAATTCTTTTTCTGGGGATTTCTCTCATTGATTCATTTGGATTGTATTTCTTTGCCCATTTTGTCTTTTTATTAGGTAGCGCTGTCTGACTTTGAAATTTGTTGTGGTATCTTTATGAGGAAGATGAGCTCAGTGGTACTGACCTCCAGGCCATCTGATTTCTTTGCTCTAGCAATGGTTCTTGAGAGTAGTATTTACCCTTCTGTTGATGTGAGAATTGAATGCAGTTGGTCCTTTCGTGGGTGTGGTTATCCCTTCAGTCTGGCTGGCTCTAACGGTCAACCTTGATCATGTATATTAGACACTGTGCAGTGTCTGTCCTGTTGGGCTGGCTTATTTATTCTCCGCAGTGTCTGGTGCCTGCTGGACTTTTCCTTTGGCTGTGATGCTTCTGTAGCTAGCTGAGTCTAGTGTTGGTGTTATTTGCTGCCCACTACTGGTTGTGTTGGTTCTAGGTCTTCATGGTTTCGTGCCAGCCATTGTTTGTAAGCTGCTGTGGGCTACTTGTCTGGAGCTACTGCTCTGTTTGCTGTTTGTGTCCAGCATTTCCTGTGCCTGGGTAATGTAGGAGGGGCCAATATGTAAATAAGAATTCGCTTCCTCGTGCTTAGAGATGACAACAGCTCTGTAAAAGCCCCAAGCTGTGTAAGATTTGCCTCCACTTTTCAGCTGCTCCACTTCCTCTTGCAGCTCTCACAGAGTCTTCTGTAGAAAGACTGTGGTGTGGGCTCAGACTGGCCTCATCCATCCAACCCATCTACAGGTTGCAAGCTTGGTGGGTTAGGGCAGCTGAGGTTGGGAATACAATGTTAGTGGGACCCCTACTTCAGGGGTCTCTTGGTCAGGAGCTCAGTACAGGGAAAGTGGCCCCTATTCCAGAGCCTAATCCCTCAGCCACTGCTAGATACTCAAATTTTATTTCTCCTCAGCAAGGTGAGCAGCAGTTTTAGATTGAGTGGGGCCAAAAGTCCCCTCTGCAGAAGTTCTTCCAGCTGGTGAGACCCTGGTCTCAGGGAGGAAGACTGAGAGAGTCCTCCCCTGGGGATGACTGCATCCCTCCAGAAAGTGGCTAAGCCCCTTGACCAGACCCAACAGTAGGCTTGTGGGGACCCATACTTTGAATGTCCATGCTCCAAGCCTCTCTCCCTTCCCCCAGTGGAATCTAGCCCAGTGGGGCAGGATATCCAGGGTGGCCTGTCCAGCACACATGAGCTGCTGTGCCTATGCTGACCACAGAAAGCAGAACTCTCCTCAGCTGGGCCAGCTGTGAGGAGCCCTTTCTTAGGGCTTAGACATGCCACCAGCAAGGGTTGTTAGTTGCTCTCTGCAGCTGGCCACTGGATGTGCCAGCCCTGAGCCCCCGTGGAGGGACCCCGGCGTAGACCAGTGGGTGACACTGCCTGTCTTGGAGCTATGAGAAATCCAGAGTTTGTGGTTGCCTTTGCTGGTCCCAGATGTACCTGGAAATACCAAGTCACACACCTAGGCTGGCTTTTACTCACTCTGAGTCTGGGGGAAGGTCCACAAAAGGCCAAGGTTCCCTGAGTTCTGCTTCCTGCAGCCTCTGTCTGCTGGCTGCTTGTTGGGATCAGCAACTGAAAAACCTCTGGTAGAGTCTAGAGCAGGCGTCCCCAAACTACAGCCCGTGGGCCGCATGAGGCCCCCTGAGGCCATTTATCTGGCCCCCCGCTGCACTTCTGGAAGGGGCATCTCTTTCATTGGTGGTCATTGAGAGGAGCACTGTATGTGGCGGCCCTCCAACAGTCTGAGAGACAGTGAACTGGTTCCCTGTGTAAAAAGTTTGGGGACCCCTGGCTAGAGCCTGGGGAAATTCAGGGATTAGGAATGGTGGTAGGTGTGGCTTGGCTCCAGGTGTCAGTCTGTCCAGACTTTTTCCACAGACCTCAGTAACGTGGGCCCCAGGAGTTTTGTGGGTGTGGCCTCTGAGAACCAGAAGTGTGGTCTGCCCACAGTCTGAACAGTTTCTACTGAGTCTCCTGTAAGGTGAAATCACCAGTCATAGACTCAGGAGCATGCGAAGGGAAAGCTCCAGCCTCAACACCAGGAAACTGAGTCACTGATGTGCCCCTGCTTCCTGTCTTCTCAGAACGACCAGGTCTTAATGGGGTGGGGCAGGAGAGACCCCTGAGGACAGGGCAGTTGTTTACCCCAGGCTGATGCCACTCAGAGGGGACTGCTCCACCCAAGAAAGATGGTGACTGCAGTACTGGCGAAGGACTGTCCCAGTAGAGCTTGAGCTCTGTGTCGATCAGGCATCCCCGATTTGACTTCCCCATGCTGTGGGACACTCCTGCTTAACGGCAGGGCTGGCGGCCTCTTCGAGACTACTCTTGATTGGTACCAAGACCAAATGCCATCGGAGGAAAGACACGACTGTTACACAAGTTAGTTGCAAGAATCACACAGGGCCCTGGCCGGTTGGCTCAGTGGTAGAACGTCGGCCTGGCGTGTAGGAGTCCCGGGTTTGATTCCCGGCCAGGGCACACAGGAGAGGCGCCCATCTGCTTCTCCACCCCTCCCCCTCTCCTTCCTCTCTGTCTCTTTCTTCCCCTCCCGCAGCCAAGGCTCCATTGGAGCAAAAGATGGCCCGGGCGCTGGGGAGGCTCCATGGCCTCTGCCCCAGGCGCTAGAGTGGCTCTGGATGCAACAGAGCAATGCCCCGGATGGGCAGAGCATCACCCCTTGGTGGGCATGCCGGGTGGATCTTGGGCGGGCACATGCAGTAGTCTGTCTGACTACCTCCCCATTTCAAGCTTCAGAAAAATACAAAAAAAAAAAAAAGAATCACACAGGAAGTTTATTATAGATCCTATGGTGTGCCTAGGTACAGCTTAATGGGGCCCCGTCATGCTGCTCTCAGCTGTTCTTGGTCAGAGTGGTGTGGAGACAATCCACATTCAACATTGGAGTCTGGACAACTAACTGCAGCTGGGGCCCTCTCAGCTTAAGTACCCTTTCTGGCGTATGCCTTCTAACAGGTATTAATGTATGGGATTATCACATCAAGCCCTCTTTAGGGAGTTCCTCGCAGGGAGCTCTTTCTTTCTAGGTATCATTTGACACACACACTAACTGGGCCCAGCACAGAGGTTGTGGCCTTGACTGTCTTATCTCTACACACTAGATTAGCTCTTGCCCAGAGGGCGTAGCCTTATTTACTTGCCTTAATGGCTTTTAATATTATATCCTAACTTATTTTTCTATATATTTTATATTTCTATATATTTAATTACTATAACATATTACTATAACAATGACTAGGCACAGGAGCTCTGGTGGCCATCCCCCACAGTGTCTCTTCCTGGGTCACAACTTCACACTCGCCTCACATGACTATAGACCTCTCAGCCCTCCCTCTGCTGCAGCTCTGGATAAGTGTCCCTGAACAAGATTTTCTTTACTGGCCTTTTAAGATGGAGCCTGCATCTCCAAGAGCTTCCCTCTCACAGACAGAAACTTCAGCTCTTTTCACCGCTAAATGCTGTGTGAACTCCTCTTATACGCTCTGGGGCTAAGGACCCTCCCCTGTCAGGGTGAACCTCCCTGCAGTGAGAGTCCCTCTGGACCCTCTGCTCACCCTGGGTGCGGGCAGCCCTTTCTGTGTCTCCGCCCTTCCTACGGGTCTCAGTGTGGCTTCTTCTGTGATCCTTGGTTATAGACTCTTCTTCCTTTAGTCCAAAGTTGGTTTTTCAAGATGATTGTTCTTAAATTAAGTTGTAATTCTATTTGGTCCTGGGAGGTGGCAGTTGGAATATCTGCCTACTCTGTTGCCATCTTGGAATCCCCTTGGGTTTAATTTTTTAAATAGTTATAGGGCTATTCAGATTTTATATTTCTTTTTTTATATGTTAGTTTTGGTGAGTTATGTTTATTGAGAATTTGCCAATTTTTTCTAAATTTGCAAATTTATTGACATAAAATTTTACCGAACATCTTATTTTTAAAATATCTGTAATGCATATATGATTTAAAAAAGTTTGATATTGTTTATTTGTGCCTTATATCTTTTTTTCTTGATTTATCTCACTAAGAGTTTATCAATATTGTAAGTCTTTTCAAAGAAATAACTTTTGGTTTGATAGACCTATATATTGTATGTTTGTTTTCTCTTTGCTTTATTTTTGTTTAGTTCTATTTTTTTTTTTTTTTTTAACAGAGACAGAGAGAGAGGGAGTCTCAGAGAGAGGGATAGATAGGGACAGACAGAAACAGAGAGATGAGAAGCATCAATCATCGGTTTTTTGTTGTGGCACTTTAATTGTTCATTGATTGCTTTCTCATATGTGCCTTGACGTGGGGCTTCAGCAGACCGAGTAACCCCTTGCTCAAGCCAGCAACCTTGAGTCCAAGCTGGTGAGCTTTTTTTTTTTTTTTCTCAAACCAGATGAGCCCACACTCAAACTGGTGACCTCGGGGTCTCAAACCTGGGTCCTCTGCATCCCAGTCCGATGCTCTGTCCACTGCACCACTGCCTGGTCAGGCCCCCTACATTCTTTTAGAATAATGTTCAGCCTTTTTTTGTTTGTAGCATATACACTTAACAGTGTAGGTTTCTCTCTAAGTTTAGCTTTATCCCATAAGTTGTTTTTTGTACCATAAGTTTTGATATGTATTCTTTTTATTATTTTAAACATAAATTTTACTAATTTTATTTTGATTTATTTTTTTTATGCATGGGTTGTCCAGAGAATAGATTAGAATTAAGTTTACCTATTTTTAGGGTAGGGTTAGATGGTGCAAGAGTACTTTATTGGTGGTGACAACTTTGATTTTGCATTATTAAGTAAAATTTATAAGTAATATATAGTTAGAATAATAACTACTAACGCTGTAATGATAGCAATTACCAATTATTGAGAGTTATTATATATACCAGAAACTGAGCTTTCAAAAAGCTTATGGAGTAGGCAATACTCTCCCTATTTTATAGAAGGGGAAACTGCTGCTTGAAAAATTCCCAGGGAACACAGAGTTAATAAAAAAGTAGAGCCAAGACTTTTATCCAGGTGTGTTGGATATCAAAGCACCATATAAACTAGCTTTATATTTCTCTGAGACAGTACTTATTGCAAGTACATTTGTGGGGATTCTTTGAGGCCTGTGTGAAGTGTACATTCTTTCAAAATAGGTTTATGTAGCTTGTACCAGGCACCTGGGGCACACCCAGTTCAAACTAAATTCTCAGGTTGGAAGTTGTGCCACACAGAAAGTGTGAGTTTGGGTAGCCTGAGGCCAGTTTTTCAGCTATAATAGCCCAGTGCAGTTGTTTTCCTCTACTCAGAGCTCAGGTACTGATGGACCCTTCCTTACCACAACATCTTTTCCAAGAGGTTTTTCTTATTTTCTTGATTTCATCATTTCATCTAGGGCTAGACCATAGCATTTATTTTTATTTTTTATTTTTGCATTATGCAAGTGCCTCTGATCTGACTTCTCACCTTGCATGGACTCTGTGTGTTCTCTGTAGCTATTTAAAAGTAGTGGAGACAAGGTGATAACAGCAAACTAAGAAGGGGCAGCCAGAGAGTTCATCAAAAGTGTGTGTTGTGCCCTAGAAGTAAAGTAATGAAAGTGTTCAAGGTGGAGAAAGTAACCAAAGCTCTGTGCCACTGGGTATTCGTAGATTCCTATGACAGTCCACTCACCCACTTCAGCATTTGTTTACTATGGATTCTTGTCTGAAAAATAGATGCAATCAGAAGAGCACTTTGGTGAGTTCCCACCTATGTTTGTTCATCTTTCTATGCTTGTGCCTTCCTTTGTGTTGCCATGGAGGAACCAGCTGTGATTTTATACAAGGCCAGTTTCTTCTCTTATGTACTAGATGCCATTTGTTCTTGCTTACACAGGGGCATCACTGTTACACTTGTCTCCTCCCTTCTCAATTAGTTTTCTCCTCTGGGCATCACATTAGCATATGTTATGGACAACTGAATGTTTATGTCCCTTCTAAATTCTTATGTTGAAGCCCTAACCTTCAATGTAATGGTTTTTGGAGGTGGGGCCTTTGGGAGGTAATTAAGATTGGATGTCATGGCCCTGGCCGGTTGGCTCAGCGGTAGAGCATCGGCCTGGCGTGCGGGGGACCCAGGTTCGATTACCGGCCAGGGCACATAGGAGAAGTGCCCATTTGCTTCTCTACCCCTCCCCCCCTTCCTTCCTCTCTGTCTCTCTCTTCCCCTCCCGCAGCCAAGGCTCCATTGGAGCAAAGATGGCCCGGGCGCTGGGGATGGCTCTGGTCGCGGCAGAGCGACGCCCCAGAGGGGCAGAGCGACGCCCCAGAGGGGCAGAGCATCGCTCCCTGGTGGGCAGAGCGTCGCCCCCTGGTGGGCGTGCCGGTTGGATCCTGGTCGGGCGCATGCGGGAGTCTGTCTGACTGTCTCTCCCCGTTTCCAGCTTCAGAAAAATACACACACACTCACACACACACAAAAAAGATTGGATGTCATGAGGGTGGCTTTCATCATAGAAATAGGCCCCTTAAAAGAACAGACACCAAAGAGCTTATTTTCTCTCTACCACATGAAAATGACTTTCTTCAAGCCAGGAGGAGAGCTCTCACCAGAACATGACCATGCTGGTACCCTGACCTCAGATTTCTAGTCTCTGGGAAAATAAATTTCTTTGTTTAAGCCATCTAGTCTATGTTATTTTGTTATGGCAGTTCAAACTGACTAATATAGCATAGCATATCAATATGCTATAATCTTTCTTATTCTAAAGCAAATAGCAACAATAACAAAAACTCTCTCCTGACCTCTCTCAGCTTCTGCCACATTTCCCTGCCCTCCTCATAGCACCTTGAAAGGGCTGCTTATAGTTGTTGTCTCCAAGATTTTCTTTTCATTTTCTGTGGTGCCTACTTACCACCACTCCTCTGAAACGGCCCCCAGTGAGTTCCTGTTGCCGAATCCTGTGGTTAATTCTTATTTAACCTATTAGCATGATTTAACACAGTTGGTTACTTTCTCCACCTTAACACTTTCTTTAGTTTACTTCTAGGGCACAACACACACTTTTGATGAACTCTCTGGCTGCCCCTTCTTAGTTTGCTGTTATCACCTTGTCTCCACTACTTTTAAATGTTGGCGCCTGACCAGGCGGTAGCACAGTGGATAGAGAGTTGGACTGGGACTTGGAGGACCTAGGTTCGAGACCCCAAGGTCGCCAGCTTGAACGCGGGCTCATCTGGTTTGTGCAAGGCTCACAAGCTTGAGCCCAACCAAGGTCGCTGGCTCGAGCAAGGGGTCACTCAGTCTGCTGTAGCCCCCCAGTCAAGGCACATATGAGAAATCAATCAATGAATAACTAAGGAACTGCAACGAAGAATTGATGTTTCTCATCTCTCTCCCTTCCTGTCTGTCTTTCCCTCTCTCTGTCTCTGCCACTAAAAAAAAAAAAAAAAAAAAGAATTTTAAAAAAAATGTTGGCAATGCCCAGGGATTAGTTTTTGGATCTCTACTCTGACCATTTGGATATCCTTGGCAATCTCATCTTATGTCTTCAAATTTGTATGTATTGCCTGTACTTCTCTCTTGACCTCCAGACTTATATACACAGGAATGGGCAAAAGTAGGTTTATAGTTGTGAGTGTGTGAAACAGAGTCTATTCTTGTATTGTTTTCATATGAACAACTGTCTCTTTCTATTTGACAGTACATTTTGTAGGGAAAAGTAATTTGAAATTTTACCTGAAATGAACAACCTTTACTGTTTGGCAAATATGTTTTTGAACATTACCACAAATCTTGAACTGTTCTTGTAAGGCCAGGAGCCACGGCCAGGACCACTATCACAGCAGCCCGGCCCATGCAAGTTCGCATTGGATTCGGACAGTCGGTAAAGAAACAGCGGAGCCAAAAACTGATGGGCCATAGTCTTTAATTCTAGCTTGCACCCGGCGGGCAAGTAAAAATACACACTGGGCTCCAAAACCCAGTCACATTCAGTGCTCACAAAGCTACTGATTTATCCGAGTTTCCTAGAATCAAAGGTTTCTAGCTCACCAGATTTATTCACCTCTGTTCCCCATCTCCTTCCTTATCCCAGATACAAACTCTACACAAACTGGCATCTCACTCAGCACTCCGCCATCTTGGCTGCTTCTCCTGGCCTACTCCACGTGGCCTCCTTCTGCTGCTGGCTCTACTCTCTCCTCTAATCATCCCAGGAACCAAGAAGCCAAGTCCCGTTTTGCCCCCATTTTATAGTGTAGCTTCACAACCTTTAATCCAATATACAAAGTAGGGAAGTCTCCAACCCAAAGTTACCTTCTGAGGCATGATTGGATTGCACCACCCCACATCAAAAAGGGTAGGAAAGGCTTAATCCCAAAACCAAGCCCCAGGCTACAAGGATTCCGCCTGCCTTTAGCCCACCCCAACACACATTAATATCACCTGGGCGACAGCTTCCTCGTGTTATCTTTAACAAAGTGAGCATAATACATTTTATCTGCCCAACAGTTCTACATACAATTTAATAGTGAAGAGGACAGACAACGTTCCTGTCCTTATGGAATTTAACTTGAGAAAAGACAGAAAAAATATCATGTTAATAAGTGCTATCCAGAAAATTAACACAGGATGGTGTAGTAGTGTGACTTGATGTCTGTAAGAGTAGGTGATCTTCAGAGAGATTTTTCTGGAGAAAAGACTTTAAATTGATAACTAAATAATAGAAAGAAGAAGATTGTGTGAAGAGGAAAGTGTACTTTCAGCCAAGGGACATGAAATGCAAATGCTCTGATATAGGAATTAACGGGGCTTGTTAAAGAACAATGGAGAGCTGGAGTATAGTGGCTAGGTTAAAGTTTCAGATGCTTCCAGGTTAAGATGTCATATAGGATAAGATAGGAGTTTCCTGGAGAGGTCAGACTTAGAGATAGGGAATGTGAATTCATTAGCCAAAAGACAGTGTTTAAAGTTATGGGCTGGGTGATATTAACTAGGGAGAAAATGTATGATGGAAAACAGAATGAGGCTCAGGATGAAGTCTGTTGGGCAGATAAAATGTATTATGCTCACTTTGTTAAAAATGGCGCTGCCCACGTGGGGCTGTCGCCCAGGTGATATTAATGTGTGTTGAGGATCGTTGTAGCCTGGGGCTTGGTTTTGGGATTAAGCCTTTCCCACCCTTTTTGATGTGGGGTGGTACAATGCAAACATGCCTCAGAGAAGTGACTTTGTATTAGAGACTTCCCTATTTTGTATATTGGATTAAAGGTTTGGATTTCTACACTATAAAATAGGGGCAGAATGGGAGCTTGGGCTCTCTTGGTTCCTGGGATGATTAGCATGAGAGAGCAGAGGGAGCAGAGCAGAGAGCAGAAAGAGGCCATGTGGCCAGGAGAAGCAGCCAAGATGGCGGATTGCTGAGTGAGATGCCAGTCTGTGCAGAGTTTGTATCTGGGATAAGGAAGGAGATGGGGAACTGAGGAGAATAAGGCTGGTGAGCTAGAAACCTTTGATTCTAGGAAACTTGGATAAATCAGTGGCTTTGTGAGCACTGAAGGTAAGTGGGTGTTGGGCAGATAAAATGTATTATGCTCACTTTGTTAAAGATTACGCTACCCACGAGGAGGCCGTCGCCCAGGTGATATTAATGTGTGTCTCTGTGAGCAGATAGAATCCTTGTAGCCTGGGGCTTGGTTTTGGGATTAAGCCTTTCCCACCCGTTTTGATGTGGGGTGGTACAATCCAATCATGCCTCAGAAGTGACTTTGTATTAGAGATTTCCCTATTTTGTATATTGGATTAGAGGTTGTGAAGCTACAATATAAAATGGGGGTAGACTACACGAGGGCTGGCACTCTTGGTTCCTGAGATTATCATTAGAAGGGAGAGCAGAGGAGAGCAGAGAAAGGCCACGTGGAGGAGGCCAGGAGAAGCGAGGAGAGCAGAGAAAGGCCACGTGGAGAAGCAGCCAAGATGGTGGAGTGCTGAGTGAGATGCCAGTTTGTGTAGAGTTTATATTTGGGATAAGGAAGGAGATGGGGAACAGAGGTGAATAAGTCTGGTGAGCTAGAAACCTTTGATTCTAGGAAACTCGGATAAGTCAGTAGCTTTGTGAGCACTGAATGTGACTGGGTTTTGGAGCCCAGTGTGTATTTTTACTTGCCCGCCGGGTGCAAGCTAGAATTAAAGACTATGGCCCATCAGTTTTTGGCTCCGTTGTTTCTTTACCGACTGTCCGAATCCAATGCGAACCCGCATGGGCCAGGCGGCTGCTGTGATGGCAGCCCTGGCCCTGGCTGCTGGCTTTACAAAGTCCCATAATCCTCAAAAATTAAAAAGTAGAAAAAAGCTGGCAAGAATCATATACAAAGGATGCTGAGAGGAAGGCCCATTAAGAAGGAAAACAGGAAAATGTGATGTTAGAGAAATCAAAAGGTAAAAAATTCAAGGAGAGAATAGTTGTAATTTTGTCAAATGATCTAGAAAACACAGGAGAACAGTTTTATCCTGTGTAGAAAGTGATAGATACATGAATTCCAAACTGCCCTCTTGATGTTCTGCTTATCTGTCAGACCTCACCCTTACTGGACTAATGACCCTGAGACAGAGGAATACCAAAAAGTTGACAACCCGCCCCAAGGAGGGGCTCCGGACATAACAGGACTATTGATTCAACACCCACATGCTCGAAGCCCCCCAAGGAGAAGCATTCCAGACATACCAGGACTTTTGCCTCAGTATCCCCTCAGGCTCTCCCAAACACTACATAACTCGCCCCTAGTCTGTAACCCGTGCTCTTCTCCAGGAGAAGTGCCCGGCAGGGTTCCTTTCTTCCTTTCAATAAAGCCTGTTACTCTGGTCTTTCGGACTCCCATGGATTCCAACAGAAAGGACAAGCCTACCTGCTTGGCATTAATTAAAATATAAACGTAACCACTTTTATGATCATAGGATTCTAGTGATCTTTGAGGTCATAGAAAGAAGCTGAGGTCTTCAAGGGGAAACTTCGCTTCTCTGCCTCTGCTGCCTCTAACCAAGTTTATATCTTTTTGCATCTGGACCCTAACATGAGTCTTTTAACTGGATGTCCGGCAACCATCCTCTAATCCTGTCTTCTCACAGCAGCCAGCGTCACCTGAACATACTGCTCTCCTACTCATAATCCTTTCACGAGTGCTATTTCTCATAATAAAAGACCACAATCCTTACCATGTGTGAGGCTTTCTGCCAATGTGGCTCTCCAGCTCCTTCCCACCTTAATGCCTGCTGATGACCTTTTATTTATTTATCTATTTGTTTGTTTATTTATTGAGACAGTGAGAGACACAGAGAGAGGGACAGATAGGGACAGACAGATAGGAAGGGAGAGAGATGAGAAGCATCAACTCTTTGTTGTGACTCTTTAGTTGTTCGTTAACTGCTTTCTGCTTTCTCATATGGGGGGCGGGGAGCTACCTCTTAGAGCCTGGAAAATGCCAAGCTCTTTACTGCTTTCAGGCTTTTGCACGTGCTAGTCTCTATAGAGAATGCTCATCCTTCCTGATTTTTTGCCTGGTCATCTTACATGTATTTCAACACTCTGTTTAAATATCAATTTTTGAAGGAAACCTCTGACCTTCCGACAATGTCAAGTCTCTTAAATATTCTCATAGTATTTTTTTTAGCACTTATCATCATTATAATTAAAACAATAATTTGCATTTTTATTTACTGTAGTTTTCCCTTCTAGAGTAGAAGCTGTGTGCAAGTAGACAATATATATATATATATATATATATATATATTTTTTTTTTTTTTTTTTCTTTCTTTTTCATTTTTCCGAAGCTGGAAACAGGGAGGCAGTCAGACAGACTCCCGCATGCGCCTGACCAGGATCCACGCGGCACGCCCACCAGGGGGCGATGTTCTGCCCCTCTGGGGCGTCGCTCTGTTGCATCCAGAGCCACTCCAGTGCCTGAGGCAGAAGCCACAGAGCCATCCCCAGCGCCCGGGCCATCTTTGCTCCAATGGAGCCTCAGCTGCAGGAGGGGAAGAGAGAGACAGAGAGGAAGGAGATGGGGAGGGGGGTGGAGAAGCAGATGGACGCTTCTCCTGTGTGCCCTGGCTGGGAATCGAACCCGGGACTCCTGCACGCCAGGCTGACGCTCCACCGCTGAGCCAACCGGCCAGGGCCACAATATATATTTTGTTGTCTTTGTTTCTTCCCTTGTTTCACCGACCTCCCCAGCAGTTTCCACAGTGCCTGTATTCAGTGAATACTATATTGGTTGTTTGAATCATGTGACCATTCTACAGTGCACAGGCAGTCCACCATGATCTATTTGTATGTTATAGAACGATTTTTTCTGAAATGCATTTGAAAGTCACTAAATTTGTTTAGTGAAATTTGACTCTTTAATAAATATGTATCTGGCCCTGGCCGGTTGGCTCAGCGGTAGAGCATAGGCCTGGCGTGCGGGGGACCCGGGTTCGATTCCCGGCCAGGGCACATAGGAGAAGTGCCCATTTGCTTCTCCACCCCCCTCCTTCCTCTCTGTCTCTCTCTTCCCCTCCCGCAGCCAAGGCTCCATTGGAGCAAAGATGGCCCGGGTGCTGGGGATGGCTCCTTAGCCTCTGCCCCAGACGCTAGAGAGGAGCATCGCCCCCTGGTGGGCAGAGCGTTGCCCCTGGTGGGCATGCCGGGTGGATCCGGGTCGGGCGCATGCGGGAGTCTGTCTGACTGTCTCTCCCCGTTTCCAGCTTTGGAAAAATACCAAAAAAAAAAAAAAAAAAAAATATATATATATATATATATGTATATATATATATATATATATGTATGTATCTGGACATGATCAAATGTAATGTAATTACTGGTTCTTATTAAATATGTTGAAATATATGTAATTGGGTTGAATTAAGAATAGTACATTGACACAAATGACAGGATACCTACCCTTCCCTAAATGAAACTGATGGACTGTTAAAATACTTATAGAAAGTATTGTTTATTTTGTAGATTCTTCCCTTTCTGTAATTTCCCTCATGTTCTTCATATTTCTGATGACTTCCACTTGCTTCCCCAGTGTGTGATGTCTGCCTTAGTTGTGTATCACAGCTGGCTGGACTTGGAGACTATTTTAGGATACATGGTCTTTTAAAAAGGTCACTTGGTACTTTAAAAACAATTACTCATGAAAAGTGATCAGTATTCATTGTCTAAACATTTTCTAAATATTTGAACTTTTATTTTTAATGAATCTGAAAGATACTTTTGTAGTTCAAATAGAAATAATGACTAAAAGCACATCCTCTTAAATGAGGCAAATAGATCATAAGTGCCTTAAAAGCAATTCTATTTGTGTACTCCATCTCCCTTCTTTGAACTTTTATTGCACACAAACTTAGCAATTGATTAGAATATTTTCTTCATTGTATTAGTCATGTTTACCTAAGTTTCTTATAGTCAATTTTCCTAAGAGCTAAGTGTTTGATAATTCTTATGGAAAGATAGGAAAGCCTTACTGGGGTAGTACTGTGATTTGAGGGGTTCATAAAGTGTGTTATGGATTTATAAAGCTTATTTCTTCATGTTTTTGTTATGATACTATATCTAATGAAAATTCTCTTGATAAAAAGAACAGAAACTAACTTTGTACTGTTGGTATGTTCCCCTCCACAATATGTTATGCTTCTGTTAATCAAGTCAAGTTTGTCTGACTTGATGAAACAGATGGTAACCAGTCTACCACTAGAAGACATTTCCACCACCTCTGCTCCACACGATAGGGTTTTGGTTCATGTTGTGGGACTCAAACCCAATTACTTGAATGATTTTTAGTATTACAGTTCATTGAGCACTTTCAGTGGTAAGATTCTATGTTTTATAAGTATGGTGAATTAAATTTTTCTTGGGCTTAAAGTTTTATTTATTAAAGTACCCTATTAAAGTATCCCTACAAGATATATGATTACATCTTTGGGTCAAAAATTATTTTGGGAGCAGTTTGCTTGCTAGGTGATAATTTAAATTCTGTTAATAAAGTTTATGTCTGAACACTTTCTGTAACATTTGTTTTTTTTCTAAAATTTGAAAGTGATATAAAGTATTGTTTGCTCCAAAAATGTATTTTCTTTAATAGAGGATTACCCTTTTAAGTAAAAAACAGGGCTTCCTAAGGGCTAGAATGAGAAGAATTTGGGGGGAGAGTGATTTTGTTAGGAAGAAAAGGAGGAGGCTGCAGACTGTTCCCAGAAGCCTTCCCTCCTCTTGAGGATGCTTTTTTGTTCGTAGATTGTGTTTGGTTATTTCAGGATTAGCTTATCAGCCTTTCTCCCTGTTTAAAATGAAAATATCTTTATTTTTCAAAAAACATAATATGTATTTATTACAAAAAACACAGTGAAAGTGAATATCCTTTACTGAAAATGGCCCTACCCCAAATAGAAAAATGGCCACTGTTTTCTATTTAATCTATTGTCTTTCAGACTTTTTGATGCCTTTGTAAGCCAGATAGGTATGTGTGTGTGTACGTACGTACACACACTGCAGTAAGATCTTATTCTTTAAGCTGTTTTCTTCACTTAGTATATCATTTATCGATTGCTGTGTCTATTTATTTGTGTTCTTTTTATTTTTTATTTATTTTTATTTTTAAGTGAGGGGAGAGGAGATAGTGAAGCAGATTCACGCATCCGCCCTACCAGGATCCACTGCCTAAGGCCAATTCTCAAATCAACCAAGCTATTTTTAGCACCTGAGGCTCCCAGGGTGATGCTGTAACCCAGTGGTTCTCAAAATGTGCACCAGGGTGCACTGGTGCGCCCTAGAAGATTTCCAGGTGCGCCCTATGGCATTTCAGAAAAATATGTGCCTGTTGGGGACCAAAAAACCAACAGGGTTTTTGGAGTTTAGATTTTTGGGGGACAGAGGTGTGGGGCTGTAAGCTGACAGTCTGCCCAACCCCTCACCTCATTTGCCTGATTAGGTTGCAAAAGGCTGTTAAGCTGTGGTGCTGGATTATTTACACTACCCCCCATGTTCCCTGGAAAGACTGGAGGCAAGTTTCTTCTATCCTTTGTTTGGTGTAAAGTTAAGATGATATGTATGGTGGGGGATTTCTGCACTCAATTAAGAGTAAAAAGAGAGGAATTCTTCAATGTATTGACAAGGAAATGAGAGTTTGCTTTACAAATATATGCCCAAACATTGAAGAAATCGTTAGGACACATCAGGCTCATGTTTCTCATAAACACAAGAATGAAAATACTTAACACGTTCGTGCCAGGACCTGCCAAATTTACTAAATCTTACTAAGAATGTATTTATATATATAAAAAGATAACTTTTTAAAATTTTTAACCCTTCTTTTCTGCGAATTCTAAAAAGCATAACTCAAAAAATGTAACATAAAAATATTTTTTAATGTCAGAATAAATTTAATTTTGTCATATTTATTTTATTTAATTACCATAAAAGCATGCTTGGACTTGATATTTTTTCTTTAATATTTGACTTAATTATTATAACATATTTCTCAGAAATTTGTATATATTGCGCCTTACAATTATTTGTAGGATTTTAAAAGCTCCCTGACTTCAAAAAGTTTGAGAACCACTGCTGTAACCAGTGGAGCCACTGGCTGCAGGATGGGATGGGAAGAGGGAGAGAAGGGGGAGAGGGAGGAGAAGCAAGATGGTTGCTTCTTCTGTGTGCCCTGACTGAGAATCGAACCCGAGACATCCATATGTAGGGCTGATGCTCTATCCACTGAGAAAATTGGTCAGGGCCAGTATATGTATTTGTATTCTATAGATGATGTAATTTTCCATTATGAATGAATGTACTTTAATTTAACTCTACCAGACAACTATTAATGAACAGCAAAGTCCCAATTTTTCTATTGCTATTAAAAATGTACATTCTTGTAGATTAATCTTGAGCTATTCCCTTTTTATAATTAACTTTATTGAAGTATAATTAATATAAAATATTTTAAAAAAGAATTTATTAATTGATTTACAGAGGGAGGAGAGAGGGGGGTGGCGAGTGAGAAGATCAATACATAGTTGGTTCACTTCAGTTGTTCATTGCTTGCTTATCATATGTGCCTTGACCTGGCAGGCCCAGGGTTTTGAAATGGCAACCTCAGCGCTCCAGGTTGATGCCTATCCACTGTGCCACCACTGGCCAGCATACATGAAATGTATTTTTCTTTTTTTTTTTTTTTGGATTTTTCCAAAGCCAGAAACGGGGAGGCAGTCAGATAGACTCCTGCTGCACCCGACCAGGATCCACCCGGCACGCCCATCAGGGGCAATGCTCTGCCCATCTGGGGCGTCGCTCTGTTGCGACCAGAGCCACTCTAGCGCCTGAGGCAGAGGCCACAGAGCCATCCTCAGTGCCTGGGCCAACTTTGCTCCAGTGGAGCCTTAGCTGCGGGAGGGGAAGAGAGAGACAGAGAGGAAGGAGAGGGGGAGGGGTGGAGAAGCAGATGGGAGTTTCTCCTGTGTGCTCTGGCCGGGAATCGAACCCGGAACTCCTGCACGCCAGGCCGACGCTCTACCACTGAGCCAACCGGCCAGGGCCATGAAATGTATTTTTAAATGTACAGTTCAATGAATTTTGAAAAATTTATAGACCCACATAATCACCACCACTATCATATTATAGGACAGTTCTGTGATCTCAGATAGTTTCTTTTTACCTCTTCCCAATTTACTCTCACTTTCACCCTTTGTGCCAGATAATAACTACTTTGCTTTCTATCATTACTGATTTGATTAGTATTTGCTAGAGTTTTATATAAATGAAATCGTATAGTAAGTACTCGTTTGTGTCTGGCTTCTTGTACTTACTGCAATGGTTTTGAGATTCGTTTATGTTCTGTGTATTAGTCGTTCTTTTATTGCTGAGTTGTATTCCATCATATGGATTATCACAACTGTTTACCCATTTATCTTTTGATGGACATTTGGATTGTTTGGTGTTTTAGGCTAAAATGAATAAAGCTGTTGTGACCAATTTTACTTGGAAGTCTTTGTGTAGATATTTGTTTTTATGTCTCATGAATAAAAAAACGTAGTAGTGGAATTGGTTGTCATATAGTACTTTACAAAAACGTGCCAAGCCCTTCTAAAGTTACATCATTTACATGCCACTAGCAACTGTATAATTTTAGTTGATCTACTTTCTTGCCAACACTTGGTATCATCAACCTTTTTAACATTGGTCATTCTATCAATAATAGTTGTGTAGTGCGTTTTATAGTTTTAGTTTTATAGTTCCCCGGCTTCGAATGATGCTATGCATCTTCTTATTGGCTATTTTTATAATTTCTTTCATAAAATGTTCATTCATCTTTTGCCCAAGAAAAGATTGGGTTAGTTTTGTCATTATTATTGGGTTGTAAGAATTTTTTTTTTGTATTTTGTATAATTGAAAGATCAATGCATTGCAGATGTTTTCTTCCAGTCTGTGACTGGCCTTTTTATTTTTTTGTTTGGCATGTAGAATTTTTCTTTTTTTAAGATTTTATTTGTTGAGTTTTAGAGAGAGAGAGAGAGAAAGAGAAAGGCGGGGTGGAGCAGGAAACACCAACTCATAGTTGCTTCTCATATGTGTCTTTACTGTATGTACTGGGCAAGCCTAGGTTTTGATCCAGCGACCTCAGCATTCCAGGTCAACAATCCATTGTGCCACCATAAGTCAGATGCAGAAGTTTCTAAACAAAATTTTATCGATTCATTGATTTTAGACAGAGAGAGAGGAAGAAGAGGGAGAGAGAGAGAAACATCAATTTGTTGTTCCACTTATTTATGCATTTATTGGTTGACTCTTGTATGTGCCATGACTGGAGATCAAACCTGCAACCTTGGCATATCAAGATGACACTCTAACCAACTGAACTACCTGGCCAGGGCCCAGATAAATTTAATTTTGAAGAGGTTCAAGTTTTTACTTTTTTGTATTAGTCTGTGCTTTTTGTATCCTAGATTTAAGAAACCTTTGTATACCTCAGTCACAAAGATATTATACTATGCTTTCTTTTAGAAGCTTTATAGTTTTGAGCTTTACATTTTGAGGTAGTTTTTTGTATTTGATTTGAAGTAAATTTTTTTTCCAAATGAATAACAAGATACTACAGAGAGATTTTTTTGAAAAGATGCCATTCTCCATTGAATAACCTTCAACTTTGTTGAAAACCAATTTTCCATATGTGTGTGCAACTCTTCTGGCCTTTCTGTTTGGTTTCATTGATCTGTGTACTTATCCTTATGCTAATAATGTGCTGTCTTGATAACTGTAGCTTTATAGTAAGTTTTGAAATTGGGTACTTTAAGTCCTATAACTTTATTCTTCTTTTTCTTTCCCAAACTATCTTTGGTAGTATTGGTCCTTTGATTTACATATAAGTTTTAGTGTACTTGTCAGTTTCAGTGAGAAAGCCTACTGTGATTTTTGATTATGTTTACATTGAGTCTTTATAGATCAGTTTGGGAAGAATTGGCACCAGTATCATTTGATCTCTGGATCCATATTTATTTAGATATTTTTTCTTAGTAATGTTTTTGGTTTTTACTGTACATGTTTTGTACGTAACTCATCAAGTTTATCTTCCTAATGTAAATGAATTTAAACAAATTTACATTCCCAGTTTTTACTGACACAGAGAAATAGAATTTATATTAGAATTTTGATCTTTAGTCTTTTTTTTTTTTTTTTTTTTCATTTTTCCGAAGCTGGAAACAGGGAGGCAGTCAGACAGACTCCCGCATGCGCCCGACCGGGATCCACCCGGCACGCCCATCAGGGGGCGATGTTCTGCCCCTCTGGGGTGTCGCTCTGTTGCATCCAGAGCCATTCTAGCGCCTGAGGCAGAGGCCACAGAACCATCCCCAGCGCCCGGGCCATCTTTGCTCCAGTGGAGCCTCGGCTGCGGGAGGGAAAGAGAGAGACAGAGAGGAAGGAGAGGGGGAGGGGTGGAGAAGCAGATGGGTGCTTCTCCTGTGTGCCCTGGCCGGGAATTGAACCCGGGACTCTTGCACACCAGGCCGACGCTCTACCGCTGAGCCAACTGGCCAGGGCCTGATCTTTAGTCTTATGACCTTGCTTACTTGTTTTAGCTTTTTTTGGTAGATTGCTTAGGATTTTATGAATAAAGATAATTTCACTTCTTTCTTCCTAATAATGCCTTTTATTTTTATTTCCCAATTTGTTTCAAGTTTTAGGACCTCTAATACAGTGTTAAATTGAACTGATGAGAGCAGACATCCTTGTATTGCTCCCATTTTTTTTTTTTTTGTAACAGAAACAGAGAGAGAAAGAGGGACAAACAGGAAGGGAGAGAGTTGAGAAGCATCAATTCTTTGTTGAGGCACCTTAGTTATTTATTTATTGCCTTCTCACATGTGCCTTGACCCGGGGGCTACAGCAGACAGAATGACCCCTTGCTCAAGCCAGTGACCTTGGGGTTTCAAACCTGGGTCCTCCACATCCCACTCCGATGCTTTATCTACTGCGCCACCACCTGGTCAGGCTATTGCTCCTGATTTTATGGGAAAAGCATTCAGTTTTTCACAGTTATGTGTAATTTGTAGATGCAATTGAACAAGTTGAGAATCTTCTTTTCATTCCTAGTTTGCTGAGAACATTTTTTCTCCCATTAATTAATGTTTACTTTTGTCAAGTGCTTTTTCTATATATACATTTGACCCTTGATCAGAATGGGTTTCAACTGCATGGGTTTGCTTACATGTGGATTTTTTCCAATAACTATACAGTCAGCCCTCAGTATCCCAGGGTTTCACATCCACAGATTCAACAAACCACAGATTGAAAACTGTGTATTTTCTTTTCTTTTAAAAACATTTTATTTATTGATTTTAGAGAGAGAAACACAGAGAAAGGGAGGGATGAAGGAGCAGGAAGCATTAACTCATAGTTGCTTCTCATATTGCCTTGACCAGTTAAGCCTAGGGTTTCCAACCAGTGATCTTAGAGCTCCAGGTTGACGCCCTGTCCAGTGGGTCACCACAGGTCAGTCTGTATATTTTCAATCTGCATTTGGGAATCTGCAGGTGCACCTGGAACCAGTACTCCAGGGATAGTGAGGAAAACTGAAGTTTTAGGGGAGTCAAAAGTTATACAGAGGGCCCTGGCCAGGTAGTTCAGTTGGTTAGAGTGTCGTCTAAAAATGCTAAGGTTGCAGGTTTCATTCTGGTCAGGGCAGGTATGGGAAGCAGGCAATGAATGCACAACTATGTGGAACAACAAATGAATGCTTCTCTCTCTCTCTCTCTCTCTCTCTCTCTCTCACTTCTCCTCTTGCTGTCTCTCTAAAATCAATTTAAGCCTGACCAGGCGGTGGCGCAATGGATAGAGCATCAGACTGGGATTCAGAGGACCCAGGTTCGAGACCCCAAGGTCGCCAGCTTGAGCGCGGACTCATCTGGTTTGAGCAAAAGCCCGCCAGCTTGAGCCCAAGGTCACTGGCTCCAGCAAGGGATTACTTGGTCTGTTGAAGGCCTGCGGTCAAGGCACATATGAGAAAGCAATCAATGAACAACTAAGGTGTTGCAACGCGCAATGAAAAACTAATGATTGATGCTTCTCATCTCTCCATCTCTCTCTGTCCCTGTCTATCCCTCTCTCTGACTCACTCTCTGTCTCTGTAAAAAATAAATAAATTAAAAAAAATTTTAAAATCAATTTAAAAAGTGTTAAACACTTTTTTTGTCTGTGAAGGTGGGTGTTGGCACTTTTAACCCCCATATTGTTCAAGGGTCAACTGTATTGAGATAATTGTATAGGTTTTCTTTTTCATTCTGTTAATGTGGTGAATTATAGTGATTATTTTTCAAATGTTAAAGTGCTTTGCTAGAATAAACTCCGCTTGATAATGATTTTTTGAAGTATATTACTGCTGGCTTAGGTTTGCTAATAATTCATTAAAGACATTTCAATCTATGTTCACAATATTCATTTAAAGTTTTCTTATGTCTATGTCTGGTTTTGTACTTCTACAATGGGTCCCTTTCCTCAGTTTTCTGAAACAGTTTCTGTAGGTAGGATTGGTGTTGTTTTTTCCTTAAATGTTTGGTAAAATTCATCACTGAAACCATTTTTAGGTCTAGGATTTAATTGTAGAAACAATTTAACAAAACAAATTTCATTTTATTTTTTAATGAGAAGATCTCAAATTGTGAATTCAACATCTTTAATAGATGTGGAGCTATTCAGGTTTTGTATTTCCTCCTTTGTCAGTTCTCAGAGTCGTCTTAAAAGGAATTTGTCCATTTAACCTGAATTGTTGAATTTATGGGGATAAAATTGTACATAGTATTCTCATTATTCTTTTAACATTTTTAGGATCTGTAGTCATGTTTCCCTCTTTCATTCTTGATAATGGTAATTTGTGGTTTCTTTTTTTTGTAAATATTTTTGATCACTCTAGATAATTATCAATTTTATTGATTTTCAGAGAAAAAAACCTTTTCAATTTGTTGATTTCTCTGTATTTTTTGTATTTTATTTCATTGGTTTCCATTCTTCCTTACATCTACTTCCTGTGGGTTCACTTGGCTCTTTTACTTGCTGCTTCAGGTAGAAGCTTAGACCATTGATTTAAGACTGTTCTTTTTTGACATAAGCACTTAAAGCTATCCATTTCCTTCTAAGTACTAATGTAGCTGCAAGCCCCAAATTTTGCTTTGCTTTAAATTTCTTTCAGTTCAATATATTTTAAAATTTCCCTTGTAATGTAAAAGTGTTTTATTTAGTTTTCAAATAGTTGGGAGTTTTCTAGCTATCTTCCTGTTAATGACTTTTGCTTGACTTCTGTGTGGTTTTTAAGTTTTAGGTGGTAACAGGTGAAAGTGGGGCTGCTTCCTTTGAGGGGGAGGCTGCTGGGAATGGGAAAAGGTGTCAGAGGGCCATCTGCCTGTGGAGTCTCTCTGTCTATACTTAATGACTCCTGGGGAGAGGGTACTGAGGTACCTCAAGGGTTTTTATGGTACGTAGTCTAATACCATTGCCATAGATTGTGCAGAAAATTTGGTCAGATGAAAATGATGCTAAGGTGAAGAAGGTATTTGGAGGAAAGCATCTAGTACATTAATTGGTAAGTTGTTGTCTCAGTGTGAGCACTTAAGGAGACACTATATAATTAAAATATCCAAATAAATGAAACATTATTGGAAACATAAATTACTCAGTATAAATTGAGAATGAATATCAAGGAGGAAAAAACAGAAGTGTTTATCTAGTCCAGATAAAATATTTGTACCCATACACACTTTCAGGAATACTATGTAATTTCATTGTTTCTTAGAGATGGATATTTTTGCTTAAATGATAACATTTTATTATTTTTCTTTTTTTTTTTAATTTTTATTTATTTATTTCAGAGACAGAGCGAGAGTCAGAGAGAGGGATAGACAGGGACAGACAGACAGGAACGGAAAGAGATGAGAAGCATCAATCGTCAGTTTTTCGTTGCAACGCCTTAGTTGTTCATTGATTGCTTTCTCATATGTGCCTTGACCGTGGGCCTTCAGCAGACCGAGTAACCCCTTGCTCAAGTCAGCGACCTTCGGTCCAAGCTGGTGAGATTTTTGCTCAAGCCAGATGAGCCCACGCTCAAGCTGGCAACCTCGGGGTCTCGAACCTGGGTCCTTCCGCATCCCAGTCCAATGCTCTATCCACTGCGCCACCGCCTGGTCAGGCAACATTTTATTATTTTTCTTAAGGCACTTTTTACCACTGAGGATAAAGCACTATAAAGTAGATAGTGTCTGTTAAATAAGGTTCAATTATATAGGCCTCTAACAAAATTGTTACACTAAGTAAAAATGATTAAGTCAGTGCCTATCGTTATACCTCTAAATACTTAAGTGAGCATAGAGGTGATTCCTGACAACTACCTAAATGCCTTCTCATCATTTAGAGTAAAGATCAGAAAACTAAGCCCATGAACTAAGAATGGCTTTGCATTTTTAAAGGGTTGTAAGACAAATCACGAAGAATCTTTGTCAGAGGCTGCGTGGTCCACAAAGGCCAGCTTACTGTCTGGCTCTTTACAGGAAAAGTATGCTGATTCCTGACTTAGAGTAAGAAACAATTCATCCTTGAAAGGGGTTTGTTTCCCCTTTACAGATCTCTTTAAAAAGGAAAGGATGATAACAGTGACTGATAATGTGGCATCTTTCTTATTTATCTTATCCAAGGGATTAGCATCTGGTTTCAGAATCTTTCCTCTATAGTTACCCATGCATATTTAAATGGTGGAATTCGGCTTTGGCCTCTACTTGAAAGCCACCATTATGCAGAGGAGATTGATACCGAGCAAATAGTCCATGTATTTTTCAAGAGTAGTATTCTTTAGAATAATAAATATCATTTTAGATTTGGTTTTGTACTATATACATATAGTACACATTAGTTTTGTAGTAGTGCATATATATAGATCACACATTAGTGTTTTTTATATATACCTTAATTTCTAGAGCCTCTTCAAACCACTTAAATATTGAATTGTGTATGTACTAATTAATTTATACTGACCTGTATATTTCTGCAGGACGATTGTCTTTTGAAAGTCTGGTACCCTATGACTGGATGGAAGTCCTCAATCATACCTCAGGAAGATCATGAGGGGAAAAGGAGAGAAGTGTCTGCCCAGTTTTCCTTTGTTTACTTGGCACATCCTCGAACCGTGACAGGTTTTTCATGGCGTAAAACGAGCAAGTATATGCCCAGGTTAGAAAAATGTATCTTAAGACTTCAGTTTGTATACTTACATGTTTATACAAATAATGAAAACAAAGTTTCTTCTACTGAATTGACATGGTGGCAATTAAGAGCAACTGCCTGGATTCAGATCCTGCTGCTGTCATTGCTAGCCTCATAAACTTTTGACTAAATGTTTGAAGTTCTCTCTGCCTCAGTTTCTCTCTCTGGAGAATGAGGGTAGTAATAGCACTTACCTCAGGGAGTTGTGAGACTAAAATGTGTTAGTGCACCTGAACACTAAGTACAGGCCTTTGTGCATAGGATGTACTCCGGCAGCATTAGCTGGTATTGTTAATAGTAGCAGCAGTAGCTGAAGGTTTTAGGAAGGAAATGTTTGCAAGTAACAGGAAAGCACACATTGAGGGGAAATAAAACAAATAAATCGTGAGTAATACACATGGTGGGAAAGCTTGTCATATACAGTGTGTAAAATGGACAAGTTTTTTTTAGAGCTATAAACAGAACCTTCTCAAAAGATTTATTGTTGTTATAAGTTTTTCCTCATTGTTGCAGCATCTTTTGAAAATATTTAGAAGATTAAATAAACTACAAAACAGCTCATACAAATGATTTCTGTATCATATATACAATTCTATAAAAGCTTGCTTAGAACTCTGTATTCTTTCTTGGGGGAGGGTTATTTCATTTGTTAAATATATCTGAGAACTGGGCCCTGGCCGGTTGGCTCAGCGGTAGAGCGTCGGCCTGGCGTGCGGGGGACCCGGGTTCGATTCCCGGCCAGGGCACATAGGAGAAGCACCCATTTGCTTCTCCACCCCCCCCCCTTCTTCCTCTCTGTCTCTCTCTTCCCCTCCCTCAGCCAAGGCTCCAGTGGAGCAAAGATGGCCCGGGCGCTGGGGATGGCTCCTTGGCCTCTGCCCCAGGCGCTACAGTGGCTCTGGTTGCGGCAGAGTAATGCCCCGGAGGGGCAGAGCATCACCCCCTGGTGGGCAGAGCATCGCCCCTGGTGGGCGTGCTGGGTGGATCCCGGTTGGGCGCATGCGGGAGTCTGTCTGACTGTCTCTCCCCGTTTCCAGCTTCAGAAAAAAAAAAAAAAAAAATCTGAGAACTGTTTACAACTGATGGAAAATACAGCACATATTATAGAAGTGCTCAGTCAATGGTAACATGGGAAATTTTTGCATTTTTAGCATCTAAATAAAAGGTTTATTGTTATTAGCATCTATTGAAAACATAAAATACTTTTACTTTTGACTGACTCAAATTCTATGTAAACTTTTTTTTTTAAGTGAGAGAGGGGAGATAGTGAGACACTCCTGCAAGTGCCCCGACTGGGATCCACCTAGCAACCTGGTCTGAGGCGATGCTCAAGTCAGCTGAACTATTTTTAGTGCTTGAGGCTGGCACTGGGACCAATTGAGCTATCCTCAGTGCCTGGACTGATGCTGGAACTAATGGAGCCACTGGTTGTGGGAGGGGAAGAGGGAAAGAAGGGGGAGAGGGAAAGGGAGAGAAATGGATGGTCACTTTTCCTGTGTGCCCTGACTGGAAATTGAACCTGGGATGTCCATACGTCGGGCCAATGCTCTGTAAATGTTTTTTTTTTTTGTATTTTTTTGTATTTTTTTTAAAAATTTATTCATTTTAGGGGGGGGGGGAGGGAGAGAGAGAGAGAGAGAGAAGGGGAGGAGCAGGAAGCACCAACTCCCATATGTGCCTTGACCAGGCAAGCCAGGGTTTTGAACTGGCAACCTCAGTGTTTCCAGGTTGACGCTTTATCCACTGCGCCACCACAGGTCAGGCCTGTAAATGTTTTTTAAAAGGAAGAATTTTTTTGTTTTTTCATGACCAGGAGTTAAGTCATGTCAGCTGGTTGATGCTGTGACATTTTTGCTTATTTTAACTTAATTGAAATTGATTTATAGTTTGAAATTATATTCTCAAGATGTCCGTTTGTTTATTTGTAATCATCTAGATTATAAGGATGATGTAAATGATGCAACTACTACCCTAAACCATAGAGTTTAATTACTTTTTAAAAATTTTATTAAGTGAGAGGCTGGGAGGCAGAGACAAACTCTTGCCTGTGCCCCAACTGGGACCCACCCAGCAAGCCCTCTACCAGGCATGCTCTGCCTGTCTGGGCCTCTGCTCCATTGCTCAGCAACTGAGCTATTTTAGCACCTGAGGCGAGGCTATGGAGCCATCCTAGGCCCCCGGGGCCAACTTCGCTTGAACTTTGAGCCATGGCTTGAAGGGAAGGGAAGAGAGAGAGAGAGATTGTGGTGGGGGGGGGAAGGAGTGAAGAAGCAGATGGTTGCTGCTTCTGTGTGCCCTGACTAGGAATCAAACCCAGGACATCCACATGCTGGGCTGACGCTCTACCACTGAGCCAACCACCCAGGATGGAGTTTAATTACTTTTAATAATCTTTTACTATGGTCTTTCTGTAATTTGAAATGATTAGGTTTTCATATGCTTTTTGTTTGTTATGTGTAGAAGATACTAATATTTCTCCAGCCTCATTTTCAAGCAGCACATTTATAATCTGGCATTAATTTCATTTTCCTTTGACAAGACCATTTCCTAATTTGTGTGATGTTCACAGGTAATACTGTGTATGATTTTAGGCTCTTTAATTGAGCACTCTTTTTTTTAAAGCAATTGAAAGCATACTGTACTGTCATTTAGCTTACAGTTCAAGGTGTGATTTTAGTGAATTAAGGTGAATGTCAGGGATATATCGGTTGTTCCTATTTTATGGTAACTGATTGTAGCCCTATATCCAACTTCCCACCTTACAAATATGAGCAGGTAGTAAATGGGGTTTGATGAAAGTGTGTAATAGTGGAAATCCATTCCATTATTAGAAAAATAGTTACACATAGGTCATACATTTAGTTTTGCGCTGATGTCATTTTATATGTGAAGAACCAAAATATCAATAGCCTTTAATGAATTGATGGTGTTGATATTCCAGGTAACTTTTATTTCTCTTTCTCATTAGAGGTTCTGTCTGTAATGTGTTGTTAACGTCATGCCATGATGGTGTCTGCCGGCTCTGGGCAGAAACATTGTTACCAGAAGACTGTCTTTTGGGAGAGCAGATTTGTGAGACTACCACGTCCAGCATTGCCAGCAACCTCACTCATGCTGGAAAGCACCAAGACAGAATACAGCATGCCCTTGAGGTACTGTATTATCTAAGATAGGAAATGAATTTTGAAGATATGTGTATCTGGTGGGAATTTATAAACTAAGATGCAGATAATGTACAGAGTACATGTAATGATAAAATTAATAGCAAAGAAATCTCACTTATTTTGTGCTTGTTAAATTACTCATTTTATGCCACTTCAAAGCCAAATACAGATAATAATCATCTCAGACTTGTAATTTAGGTAAATATAATTTTAATTCTTTCATTTTGTGTGTCAAATGTGAAAATCTATAGCAGTAAGCAGCTTTAATTAGTAAAACATGTAAATGTCGTTTCTCATCATTTAAAGCATAAAGTAAAAGAAGATGTTGGCACAGTTTAAGTTGTATTTCGTTTTGATATTGATTGACATTTAGTGGGACAGTACTTAATTTACATGGTTATAATAATTTATAATGTATTTTATCTTAAATTATATATGAGCTTTTAGGGACTAAGGACTTTTAAACTTCTTTGTATCCTCTATGGTACCTAATATATTGCTTTATAAATGTTAGTTAAATTGAATTACTAAATGCTATATAATCTGAAAGCAAAAATATAAGCCCTGACCGGTTGGCTCAGTGGTAGAGCGTTGGCCTGGCATGAGGATGTTCTGGGTTTGATTCCCCATTAGGGCATACAGGAGAACAACCAACTGCTTCTCCCTCTCTTTCTCCAGCCTCTCACAGCCATGGCTCAACTGGGTTGAGCGAGTTGGCTTAGGGCACTGATGATGACTCCATAGCTTTTGCCTCAGGCACTAAAAATAGCTTGGTTGCTAAGCAACTGAGCAATACCCCAGATGGGCAGAGCATCACCCCATAGGGGATTTGCCCAGTGGATCCAGGTCGGGACACATGTGAGAGTCTTTCTTTCTGCCTCCCCTACTTTCACTAATTAAAAAAAAGAAAAAGAAAAAATATATAAATATGTATGATCAGCGATTTGACAAATTTATGCTACACTTTAGTAATTTTATCAATAATGTTAAAATTGTTTTTAATGGTAAAAGCCTAATTATGTGACTTATGATCTGTTTTGCTTTCTGACATCCTTTCCTATGAAACTCCTAACTGCATTCTTAGAGGAGAAAATAAGCAGTCAACGTTACACCAGCTGTACCAAATCTAATGATAACTAATGATAAATGTCAAAGATGGAGTGAAAATAATTTGATAAAGCAGTTTGGAACAGGAGGTTTCTAATATTCATTTTATCTCTGTTGGCAGAGAAATAAGCAACTTCATAACAGGGCAACCAGAGGCAGAGGACACAGCATAGAACTGATACTGTTTTCCATATGAAAAGAGATAAGGACTTCAGAAATTGAAGGACCTGATCGGATGTGTTACTTTAGTGGAGAAAGACTTGAGATGATGCTACATTTTATTTGATTGGATGTGAGGAACAGAGGAATAGAATGGCATGATATTGGGGGAGGTGGCTTAAGTGACAGGATAAGGAAGTACTATGAGGTAGGGTTATGGTATGGAGAAGAAATCAGGTCAAGAGTGAGAGGGCCCTGTGTCAAAATAGTTCAGATGATTGAATATGTTAGTAGAGAATTTTTTTTTTTTTTAGATGATAGGAGGGGAGATAGTGAAGCAGACTCCTGCATGCACCACCTGTTTTAGCACCTGAAGCTGATGTGCTCCAACGAAGCTATCCTCAGTGCCTGGGGCCATGCTCAAACCAAGCAAGCCACTGACTGTGGGAGGAGAAGAGGGAGAGAGGGGAAATGGGGGAGAAGCAGATGGTCGCCTCTCCTGTGTGTCCTGACTTGGAATTGAACCTGGGACATCCAGAAGCTGGACTGAAGCTCTACTCACTGAGCCACCAGCCACGGCCGGGAATTTTTATCATATAGACATATCTTTTTTTTTTTTTAATTTTATTTATTTATTTTTTACAGAGACAGTGAGTCAGAGAGAGGGATAGACAGGGACAGACAGGAACAGAGAGAGATGAGAAGTATCAATCATTAGTTTTACGTTGCGCATTGTAATACCTTAGTTGTTCATTGATTGCTTTCTCATATGTGCCTTGACCGCGGGCCTTCAGCACACCCAAGTAACCCCTTGCTGGAGCCAGCGACCTTGGGCTCAAGCTGGTGAGCTTTTGCTCAAACCAGATGAGCCCGCACTGGCAACCTCAGGGTCTCGAACCTGGGTCCTCTGCATCCCAGTCCAATGCTCTATCCACTGCGCCACCACCTGGTCAGGCTAGACATATCTTAATTTAAACAAATTCATTGGACAGCACTACGATGAGGTCTTTCCTGGCTAGGTTCGCCTTATTCTGTATTTTTGTACCCTCTTCTTTATAATAGAGATTATATGTTAGACTGTTTGGCTATTTAGTTCTAAATGAAATTTTGAGGAGAAATATTCTTCCTGGTGGGAAGATTGGTGAAAAATTTTTTTCTTTTATGAATTATAAATTTCATCTTAGTACTGAAAACACTAGATAGACTTTGAACTCCTAATCTTTTTTTTTTTTTTTTAAAGAAACAGAGAGAGAGTCAGAGAGAGGATAGATAGGGACAGACAGACAGGAACGGAGAGAGATGAGAAGCATCAATCATCAGTTTTTCGTTGTGACACCTTAGTTGTTCATTGATTGCTCTTTCGTATGTGCCTTGACCATGGGCCTTCAGCAGACCAAGTATCCCCTTACTCAAGCCAGTGACCTTGGGTCCAAGCTGGTGAGATTTGCTCAAACCAGATGAGCCCATGCTCAAGCTGGCGACCTCGGGGTCTTGAACCTGGGTCCTCTGCGTCCCAGTCCGATGCTCTATCCACTGCGCCACCTCCTGGTCAGGCGAACTCCTAATCTTAATAGAGGTTTTTGTAGATAACGTCAAGAAGTATTTTTGGGTGCTACTTCTCCCTTGAACTATAAAATATGCAAGAACTATGGAGAATATACTTGGAATTGTTCTATTGTAGGTAAGAGAGTTCCCTTTAAAACAAGTTTTATAGAGAGGAAGATTATAAAATCCTTAGTAATCGAAAATACTTTGGTTGGCACTTATTAGATTTTCCAAAGTTGGATTTAGCAATGATTTTTCTATTTTAGACAATACACCATTTGAAAAATTTAAGAAAAGGGCAAAGGAGGTCTTCTGTTCTTGTAACTCACACTGAATCAATGCCTGATCAGATGACAATGCATGAAGTGCAAAGACACATTTCACACCATGCAAATGCCCTGTGCCATTTTCACATTGCAGCAAGCATCAATCCTGCCACAGGTAAAGGATAGTAAAGCTTTCTTTCTTATAAATATGCTGAAATACAGTAAATAAATAGAAAAGTGGGTCTGTTTTTATAAACCTGTTCTTTATGTTAATATTCCATGTTTTCTTTTAAAATATTTATTATTGGACTAGAAATGTAATATAAGGTACCATTTCTTAAATATAGACTATGTGATTCTCAAGGTATAATTTCAGATAATATTTTTAAACACCTTGGTCTGTCTAGAACTGTGATGGTGAACCTGTGACACGTGTGTCAGCATTGACATGCATAGCCATTTTCAATGACATGCGGCCGCATACCAGAGAAGTATGGGGCCACATGCTGAGAAGGACGTTTCATCCTTGGCTCATACATGGCCAGGTGCAGTAGCTGAGGATAAAACATTTGCTGTAGTGTAGACAACTCTGTGCCGGAGGTCTGTAGGCCAAAACAACAGAACTCCTGCACAGAGTGTCTAGTTCTGGGATTTCCGGTAAGGCCGTTAGGAAATCTTTGACCTCATTTCCGGCTGGTGGAACAGGAAGCAGTGGAATGCCGGGGACACATCTCTGGAGACCCTGTGATCACCATTACCAGCAACACATAACCGCAGCAACCATCATCCAATCTACTGTTCTGGGGTGTCGTGGATTTCTAATTGACCATCATTACTGAGATAAGTGAGGGAGAAGCGAGGGCCTGTGCTATGGGTGCCGTTTCCCGCTATTAGAAATAGCGGCAGCCATTTTAATTTACATAAGATGCAACTTGCAGAGTTTCAAGACAGCATCTGGGCTCAGGTGTTTGTCGACTTTAGGTCAAAGCTTGAGAATCTGGAAAGGTGCTGCTTGGAGAATCAAGAGGAGTGCCACTACGAACAGGAAATTTGGAGTGCCTGGAACCGATTACCAGACACTTTTTTTTTTTTTTTTTTAATTAAATTTTTATTAATGGTAATGGGATGACATTAATAAATCAGGGTACATATATTCAAAGAAAACATGTCTAGGTTATTTTGTCATTAAATTATGTTGCATACCCCTCGCCCAAAGTCAGATTGTCCTTCGCCACCCTCTATCTAGTTCTCTGTGCCCCTCCCCCTCCCCCTAACTCTCCCCCTGTCCTCCCTCCCCCCACCCCTGGTAACCACCACACTCTTGTCCATGTCTCTTAGTCTCATTTTTATGTTCCACCAATGTATGGAATCATGTAGTTCTTGTTTTTTTCTGATTTACTTATTTCACTCCTTATAATGTTATCAAGATCCCACCATTTTGCTGTAAATGATCTGATGTCATCGTTTCTTATGGCTGAGTAGTATTCCATAGTGTATATGTGCCACATCTTCTTTATCCAGTCTTCTATTGAAGGGCTTTTTGGTTGTTTCCATGTCTTGGCCACTGTGAACAGTGCTGCAATGAACATGGGGCTACATGTGTCTTCACGTATCAATGTTTCTGAGGTTTTGGGGTATATACCCAGTAGAGGGATTGCTGGGTCATAAGGTAGTTCTATTTGCAGTTTTTTGAGGAACCACCATACTTTCCTCCATAATGGTTGTACTACTTTACAGTCCCACCAACAGTGAATGAGGGTTCCTTTTTCTCCACAGCCTCTCCAACATTTGCTATTACCCGTCTTGTTGATCATAGCCAATCTAACAGGGGTGAGGTGGTATCTCATTGTAGTTTTGATTTGCATTTCCCTAATAACTAATGAAGCTGAGCATTTTTTCATATATCTGTTGGCCATTTGTATCTCTTCGTGGGAGAAGTGTCTATTCATGTCTTCTTCCCATTTTTTAATTGGATTGTTTGTTTGTTTGTTGTTGAGTTTTATGAGTTCTTTGTAAATTTTGGAAATTAGGCCCTTATCTGAGCTGTTGTTTGAAAATATCATTTCCCATTTAGTTGGCTGTCTGTTTATTTTTATATCAGTTTCTCTTGCTGAGCAAAAAGTTTTTATTCTGATGTAGTCCCATTCATTTATCTTTGCCTTCACTTCTCTTGCCATTGGAGTCAAGTTCATAAAATGTTCTTTAAAACCCAGGTCCATGAGTTTAGTACCTATGTCTTCTTCTATGTACTTTATTGTTTCAGGTCTTATATTTAGGTCTTTGATCCATTTTGAATTAATTTTAGTACACGGGGACAGGCTGTAGTCGAGTTTCATTCTTTTGCATGTGGCTTTCCAGTTTTCCCAACACCATTTGTTGAAGAGGCTTTCTTTTCTCCATTGTGTGTTGTTGGCCCCTTTATCAAAGATTATTTGACCATATATATGTGGTTTTATTTCTGGGCTTTCTATTCTGTTCCATTGGTCTGAGTGTCTATTTTTCTGCCAATACCATGCTGTTTTGATTATTGTGGCCCTATAATATAGTTTAAAGTCAGGTATTGTAATGCCCCCAGCTTCATTCTTTTTCCTTAGGATTGTTTTGGCTATTCGGGGTTTTTTATAGTTCCATATAAATCTGATGATTTTTTGTTCCATTTCTTTAAAAAATGTCATAGGAATTTTGATGGGAATTGCATTAAATTTGTATATTGCTTTGGGTAATATGGCCATTTTGATTATATTTATTCTTCCTATCCAAGAACAAGGAATATTTTTCCATCTCATTGTATCTTTTTCGATTTCCCTTAACAATGCTTTGTAATTTTCATTATATAGGTCCTTTACATTCTTTGTTATGTTTATTCCTAGGTATTTTATTTTTTTTGTTGCAATCGTGAAGGGGATTATTTTTTTGAGTTCGTTTTCTAATATTTCATTGTTGGCATAGAGAAAGGCTATGGACTTCTGTATGTTAATTTTGTATCCTGCGACCTTACTGTATTGGTTTATTGTTTCTAATAATCTTTTTGTGGAGTCCTTCGGGTTTTCGATGTATAGGATCATATCGTCAGCAAAAAGTGATACCTTTACTTCTTCTTTTCCAATATGGATGCCTTTTATTTCTTTGTCTTGTCTGATTGCTCTGGCCAGAACTTCTAGCACCACGTTAAATAAGAGTGGAGAGAGTGGACAACCCTGTCTTGTTCCTGATTTAAGGGGGAAAGCCTTCAGTTTAGTGCCATTTAATATGATGTTAGCTGATGGTTTATCATATATGGCCTTTATCATGTTGAGATATTTTCCTTCTATACCCATTTTGTTGAGAGTCTTAAACATAAAATTGTGTTGTATTTTATCAAAAGCCTTTTCTGCATCTATTGATAAGATCATGTGGTTTTTGTTCTTTGTTTTGTTGATATGGTGTATTACGTTAACCGTTTTGCGTATGTTGAACCATCCTTGAGATTCTGGGATGAATCCCACTTGATCATGATGTATTATTTTTTTAATATGTTGTTGTATTCGATTTGCCAGTATTTTGTTTAGAATTTTAGCATCTGTATTCATTAGAGATATTGGTCTGTAGTTTTCTTTCTTTGTGCCATCCTTGCCAGGTTTTGGTATGAGGGTTATGTTGGCCTCATAAAATGTGTTCGGAAGTATTGCTTCTTCTTCAATTTTTTGGAAGACTTTGAGTAGAATAGGAACCAAGTCTTCTTTAAATGTTTGATAGAATTCACTAGTATAACCGTCTGGGCCTGGACTTTTATTTTTGGGGAGGTTTTTAATAGTTTTTTCTATTTCCTCCCTGCTGATTGGTCTGTTTAGGCTTTCTGCTTCTTCATGACTCAGTCTAGGAAGGTTGTATTGTTCTAGGAATTTATCCATTTCTTCTAGATTGTTGTATTTGGTGGCATATAATTTTTCATAGTATTCTACAATAATTCTTTGTATATCTATGATGTCTGTGGTGATCTCTCCTCTTTCATTTTGGATTTTATTTATTTGAGTCCTGTGCCTTTTTTCCTTGGTGAGTCTTGCCAAGGGTTTGTCAATTTTGTTGACCTTTTCAAAGAACCAGCTCCTTGTTTTATTGATTTTTTCTATAGTTTTTCTGTTCTCTATTTCATTTATTTCTGCTCTGATTTTTATTATCTCCTTTCTTCGGCTGGTTTTGGGTTGTCTTTGTTCTTCTTTTTCTAGTTCCTTAAGGTGTGAAGTTAAGTGGTTTACTTCGGCTCTCTCTTGTTTGTTCATATAGGCCTCAAGTGATATGAACTTTCCTCTTATTACTGCTTTTGCTGCATCCCAGAGATTCTGATATGTCGTATTTTCATTTTCATTTGTCTGTATGTATCTTTTGATCTCTTCGCTTATTTCTTCTTTGACCCATTCATTTTTTAGAAGTATGTTGTTTAGTTTCCACATTTTTGTGGGTTTTTCCCCCTCTTTTTTGCAGTTGAATTCTAGTTTCAAGGCTTTATGATCAGAAAATATGCTTGGTACAATTTCAATTTTTCTAAATTTGCTGATATTGTCTTTGTGGCCCAACATATGGTCAATTCTTGAGAATGTTCCATGTACACTAGAGAAAAATGTATACTCTGTCGCTTTGGGATGAAGTGTCCTGTAGATGTCTATCATATCCAGGTGTTCTAGTATTTCGTTCAAGGCCACTATATCTTTATTGATTCTCTGTTTGGATGACCGATCTAGAGCCGTCAGTGGAGTATTGAGGTCTCCAAGTATAATTGTATTTTTGTTGGTTTTTGTTTTAAGGTCAATAAGTAGCTGTCTTATATATTTTGGTGCTCCTTGGTTTGGTGCATATATATTAAGGATTGTTATGTCTTCTTGATTCAGTGTCCCCTTAATCATTATGAAGTGACCATTTTTGTCTCTGAGTACTTTTTCTGTCTTGTAGTCAGCATTATCAGATATGAGTATTGCTACACCTGCTTTTTTTTGGGTGTTGTTTGCTTGGAGTATTGTTTTCCAGCCTTTCACTTTGAATTTGTTTTTATCCTTGTTGCTTAGATGTGTTTCTTGTAGGCAGCATATAGTTGGATTTTCTTTTTTAATCCATTCTGCTACTCTGTGTCTTTTTATTGGTAAGTTTAATCCATTTACATTTAGTGTAATTATTGACACTTGTGGGTTCCCTACTGCCATTTTATAAATTGCTTTCTGTTAGTTTTGTATCTAGTTTGATTCTTCTCTTTTGTTTTTCTATCATTTGTTTCTGTTTGTTTGTGTTCCATACTTCTTTCCTCTGTTGCTACCTTTTTTAAGTCATGTGTTTTTGTGGTGGTTTTTTCTAGGGTGGAACTTTTAGCACCCTGAAAAGTATAGCAATGGCTTTACTCATAATTTTTCCCTCTACATACTTTTGTGAGACCTTATTCTCAGCATTAAATAATATCAAAACCAACAAAAGAAACAGACTGACTGATGAAGTTAGTAGCGCTTGCTTGGGCTTGAAGTGTACAAAATACCAACCTTCAGTTGAAGATTTAGCCAATGAAATTCAGCAACAAAAAAGTCACTAATAGGCAGGTTAGTTACAAAATTCCCCTCCCCCTCACTTATCTTAGTTCACAGCACCCCACACAAGTTAAATAATATCAAGACCAACAAAAGAAACCAACTGACAGATGAACAAAGAAGTCACTAAGCAGGTAAGTTAAATAGTTTTTGGTTTATTAAATACAGTTATATATTACAATTATACATTTTTAAATTTAAAACTGTAAATATTGCGAAATTATGGTTTTTGTTCTCGAAGTGACACACCACCCGAGTTATGCTCGGTATTTTGATACACCAAGTTCAAAAGATTGCCCATCACTGGTCTAGAATATAGCAAGGGTTGATTCTAAGTAAACTGAGCTTTATTTGACCCTGAAACACAAGTGGTGGCGGTCTGGTTAATTACTGTGATTTTACCACTTTATATATTCACTGTTATTCTTTCTTCTCAATTCTTCTCTATGACTTTATCTAAATATATTTTTGCATAGTTTTCCTTATATCTCAGCATATCTTGTTTTTTCCTGTCATAGACTTTCTTGTCTTATGCTGAGGGATAGATAATTTTCTTTTAACCTGCATATTTTCTTTTTGTTCTTTTGTCCCTTGTGGCTGAGAAGTATTTTGAGGTGGGTCTACTGTTGGTGAAAGCATATTTGAAAGCTTCTACAGGGGGTCGTCGGGTTACGACACAGTCCATTCCTACAACAGTGACGTAACCTGAATTTTGGTGTAGGTCGAAACACACCCTAGCCTAAGTCACTTAACTATCCTAACACAGTTGTAAAATCATAATCTAGAACATAAAAACACAACTAAGCCACAGAAAAAGAATACTGCGTAGTATTCCGCTGCGTGCAACCAAACTAGTTTGCCTACGTAGTCCATAAGTACGATGCTAACGGCATAAGCTGTAACAATCCAGTCTCAATTTTTTAAAGTTTTTATGGGAGTGAGTGTCATAAGCTGGAAAGATTGTATGTCGAGACTGCTTTAACCTTAGGACCCCCTGTATTTAAGAACATTGTTTTCTTTCTGCATGAAAAACATATGAGAAGGCCTATAAATTTCATTACATTGCTGGTAGAACTATAGTTATAAAAAGTTACAGTCATGGTTTATTGAAATGGAAATCTATTGCTTCAGAGTGTACATTTTATTTTTAAATGTTTATAAAAAGAGGATATTCAGTAAATACAGTTCCAAAAGGATGATCTTTAGTATGGTTCCTCCAACTGTAGCAGTGGCTTTAGATATGTGCCATCCCATATGGTAGCCATTAGCCACGTGTAGCTGTTTGAGCACTTGAAATGTGGCTAGTCCAAATAGAGATGTTCTGTAAAATACACACTGGGTATAAGACATTAAGAATTCTTATTGAAATCTTACCTTTTTTGTTTTTACAGATATTCCAAATGCCTTGGTTGGCACTGTATTTAACATTGATGATGGAAATGGCGGCTTTGTCGTTCATTGGTTAAACAACAAGGAATTTCATTTTACGTTGTCTACTGAGATATTTATGCAGCAATTACGAAAACTTTCTGAAAAGCCGGAAGATCATGAAAGTGATGATGCAGATAGAGAAGATGAGGAGCATTCACAGGAGAGAGAGATGGGTTTACATATGAAATTAGACCATGGTTAGTGTCCTGTGTTTAGGTTTTTCTTGTTTTCAAGTTAACATGTTTTTGTGGTGTCACTTGTAGTTTGTAATTCTTTCTTCCTGTTCTTCTTCTTTATGACTTTTTCATTCCACAAATATTTATGAAATATCTATCATTTAATTCTATATGCTTTGTTATAACGTATTGCTTTGAGTAATGTATTATTTTGGAAACCATATCCCTTTTTGGGAAATAGGCTTTGCTAATGGTAATAATGATAGTGTGAATTAAATTTTGGTTTTATCCAAAAGTAAGAAATAGAGGCCCTGGTTGGTTGGCCCAGTGGTAGAGCATCGGCCTGTGTGGATGTCCTGGGTTTGATTCCCAGTCAGGGCACACTGGAGAAGTGCCCATCTGATGCCTCTCCACCCCTGCCCTTCTCACATCTCTCTCTTTCTGCCTCCCATAGCCATGGTTTGATTGGTTTGAGTGCATCAGCCCTGGGCACTGAGGATGCTTTGTAGAGCCTCCCCTCAGGTGCTAAAAATAGCTCAGTTGCAAGCACAACCCTAGATGGGCAGAGCATGGCCTCAGATAGGGGTCTCTGGGTGGATCCCAGTTGTGGTGCATGCAGAAATTCTACTCTTACTTGGAAAAGAAGAAGAAGAAAAAAGAAATATAGTAATTTTTCAGTTCAGACCAGAAAATAGTTTCCTTCTTTGTTTTTTCCTTGACCATAAGTTGGAAAAGGAATTTATAATATGTAAAGATGGTATACTATTTATTTATAGTCTAGTATATAAATGAATTTATATAGTATTATTAATATGTACTGGTAAATTCTTATATATTGATATATTTATTTTCTGATTCAGAGTTATCTCTGGACAGAGAATCTGAGGCAGGTACAGGATCATCAGAACATGAGGATGGAGAACGAGAGGGAAGTCCTAGAACCTATTCACGACCTAGTGCACCAATGCCACTGCCTACTGTCCTGCTTGATCGGAAGATTGAAATGCTGCTAACTGAATGGAATAAGAATCCTGACATGCTTTTTACTATACACCCTGTAGATGGTACCTTTCTAGTGTGGCACATAAAGTATTTGGATGAATATAATCCTGGAATATTTAGACAAGTCCAGGTATATTTTATTGATAAAGCAATTAGTACATTTCATGTATTGATAAAAGGGTATGCAGATTTAGCAGGTTTTTAGAATTATTAAAAGATTTTGTTTTTAATAAGCAACTAAGAAGAGAATACTTGTATTGCTATCACAATATGTGATCAATGACCACAAATTTTACAAACCTGGTTAATTCAAAGTAAAATGAATTTGACTTTGAAATGTGATACTGTATATTTGAATATAGGTTTTGTCATATTTTTTTGCAATATTTTGAATAAACTAAAAATGTAATTCATGATGAGTCTTCCTCTCCCTAGGCCCCGGGTTTATTAACTAAACCTAGCTGGCTTTATCTGTTATCTCTTTCAAGTTTAGATTTGTAATTGTGATCATTTATATGTGCTCCTTTTTTTTCTTCAGTCTCTTTCTGCACTATGAATATCAATATATTGCATAAATCCAGGAAAGGGATTAGACCAGGGGTCCCCAAACTACGGCCCGTGGGCCACATGCGGCCCCCTTAGGCCATTTATCCGGCCCCCACCGCACTTCCGGAAGGGGCACCTCTTTCATTGGTGGTCAGTGAGAGGAGCATAGTTCCCATTGAAATACTGGTCAGTTTGTTGATTTAAATCTACTTGTCCTTTATTTTAAATATTGTATTTGTTCCCGTTTTGTTTTTTTACTTTAAAATAAGATATGTGCAGTGTGCATAGGGATTTGTTCATAGTTTTTTTTATAGTCTGGCCCTCCAACGGTCTGAGGGACAGTGAACTGGCTCCCTGTGTAAAAAGTTTGGGGACCCCTGGATTAGACCATAAAAGGTTGAAAAAGATACTTTTTGCTAGAAAGCTGAGATTTAGCTTTTGAAAATAGAAGTATTTTTGGAAGACTTTTTGAGAGGAGGCAGACGACTACTGACACTGAATCATTGTGTTTTTCAGGTTTCTTTTTCTTCTCGGATTCCTGTTGCATTTCCTTCTGGTGACGCAAGCTCTCTTAGTAAAAATATCATGATGTATGCCTGTACAAATACTACAAAAGAGTCTCACTCCACTCTGTTACACCAAGAGATGATGGCTATTGGAAGTCCTCACAGATCACAGTCACACTATAGTTCACGTGGTACAAATATGAACATTTTAGCTCCCACAGTAATGATGGTTTCTAAACACATAGATGGTTCTTTAAATCAATGGGCAGTCACTTTTGCTGTTAAGTCTGCCTTTACCACTGTTCTAACTGTATCTCACAAATTTAGATATTGTGGTCATCGATTTCACCTCAATGACTTGGCGTGTCATTCAGTTTTACCACTGTTATTGACATCATCTCATCATAATGCTTTGTTGACTCCTGAATCAGATTGTCAGTGGGACTCGGTCAATAAATTAAGTAGAATAACAGATCCTATAAAACACATAAAAGGTTCCTCAAAACAACCTCTTAGAAATGCAGCTACGCGTACATTTCATGACCCAAATGCAATCTACAGTGAACTTATTCTATGGCGTGTAGACCCAATAGGACCTTTGTCATACACAGGAGGAGTTTCAGAATTGGCTCGAATTAACTCCTTACATACATCAGCCTTCTCTAATGTAGCTTGGCTTCCAACTCTTATTCCCAGCTATTGTCTTGGTAAGTTCATTTTAATTGTGAACTTAATAAAAGCTTTAAACAGTTGTTATCCATAGAATGGTTTATATTTGTCATTATTAGGAGGATTTTAAGTAAGTATTCAGAATGTAGGCACCAGACTTACATTTAGAATTTCTAGATGTTTGTTTTTAATCTTTTCCCTCTCATAATTTATTTTCTGTTGAAATTTTTTGCTAATAATTTTGTGCCCATTTATTATATCTGTTTAATTATGATTCTTGAGCATGGTTATGCCTGAAAAGAAAAGTATAGTTGTTTTTTGTACTTCAGCCAATGATTAAAATAAACTACATTATAACACAAAATGTTTATACTTTCTTAGGCACATACTGCAATTCTGCAAGTGCTTGCTTTGTTGCTTCTGATGGCAAAAATCTCAGACTCTATCAAGCTGTGGTAGATGCAAGGAAATTACTAGATGAATTGTCAGATCCAGAATCTTCAGTAAGTTATTTACTAATCTTTATTAACATAGCTAATCTGATAATTCTCTTGTGTAAATACTTTGTCTAGGGTCTTTATTTGTTAGTTGGTGGTTAGAAAGTGAACGTATGTTCTGGGCTCTGTATGACAAATTTTTTTGTTTTTTATTTGTGTTCTTAGTTATATGAATTAAAATTACAGTCTGCATATAATACATCAGTTCTTTTTTACATTTAAAGAAATACATTTTTCTTTTTCTAAAATATGACAATTTCTTCTTGACCTTTATATTTACTTTTTTTAGTTTGGTTTTGTTAATCTTTCTTTGCTCAAAAATGGTTTTAAGGCAGCTTTACCAAGATCTATGTTTAGGTTGAAACATTTGAACTTTCATGAGCTTGACTCATTATTATTATTATTTTTAAGTGAGAGGAGAGGAGATAGAGAGGCAGTCTCCTGCATGTGCCCTGAGTGGCATCTACCTGTCAACCTCTGTCTGGGGCCAGTGCTCAAGTCAGCCAAGTTATCCTTAGCGCCTGGGGCTGACGCTCGAACCAGTCGAGCAGTTGGCTGCAAGAGGGGAAGAGAAAGAGAGGAGGGAGAGGAAGGTGGAGAGAAGTAGATGTTCGCTTCCCATGTGTGCCCTGATTGGGAATCAAACCTGGGATGTCTATATACTGGGCCGATGCTCTGTTCACTGAGCCAGCCGGACCAAGGACTTCTTTTTTTTTTATTAATCATTTTAGAGAGGAAAGAGAGCAAGAGAGAGCATGAGAAAGATGGGGGATGGGGAGAGGAAGCATCAACTTCCTATGTGCCTTTACCAGGCAAGCCCATGGTTTCGAACTGGCAACCTCAGCATTCCAGGTCAATGCTTTATTCACTGCACCACTATAGGTCAGGTGTTTTGTTGTTTGTTTTTGGTTTTTTATCTATCTATCTATCTATATCTATCTATCTATTTTTTGTATTTTTCTAAAGCTGGAAACGGGGAGAGACAGTCAGACAGACTCCCGCATGCGCCCTACCGGGATCCACCCGGCACGCCCACCAGGGGGCGACGCTCTGCCCCTCCGGGGCATCGCTCTCCCGCGACCAGAGCCACTCCAGCGCCTGGGGCAGAGGCCAAGGAGCCATCCCCAGCGCCCGGGCCATCTTTGCTCCAATGGAGCCTTGGCTGCGGGAGGGGAAGAGAGAGAGAGGAAGGGGGGGTGGAGAAGCAAATGGGCACTTCTCCTATGTGCCCTGGCCGGGAATCGAACCCGGGTGCCCCGCACGCCAGGCCGACGCTCTACCACTGAGCCAACCGGCCAGGGCCTGTTTTTGTTTTTTTAAAGATTTTATTTGTTGATTTTAGAGAGAGGAGAGAGAGAGAAAGGGAGGGAGGAGGAGCAGGAAGCATCAATTTGTTGTTTTTTTTAATGTGCCTTGACCAGGTAAGCCCAGGGCTTTGAACTGGTGACCTCAGCATTCCAGGTCAACAATTTATCTACTGCACTACAGGTTAGGCTATAGGAATATATCTTTTTTTTAAATTTTATTTATTCATTTTAGAGAGGAGAGAGAAAGGTAGACAGAGAGACAGAGAGGGAGAGAAAGACAGAGAGAGAAGGTGGGGAGGAGCTGGAAGCATCAACTCCCATATGTGCCTTGACCAGGCAAGCCCAGGATTTCGAACTGGCGACCTCAGCATTTCCAGGTCGACACTTTATCCACTGCGCCACCACAGGTCAGACATGAATATATCTTTTTTTTAAGTGGTTTTATTTATTGATTTTTTAGAGCGAGAGAGTGAGAAAGGGAGAGGGGCAGGAACAGGAAGCATCAACTCATAGTAATTGCTTCTTGTGTGTGCCTTGACCGGGCAAGCACAGGGTTTCCAACTAGTGACCTCAGCATTCCAGGTCAACACTTTATCCACTGTGCCACCACAGGTCAGGTGCTTGACTCATTATTTAAAAAAAAAAAAAAATGCTATGAGAGTATTTTTTACTCTCATAGAGTATATTACCAGTGGGAGGCAGCATTGTACTCTGGTTATTCTGTATCTGGACTGGAAGTTAGTCTGAATTAGTTAATATTCATATTTGAATAGTAAATTTTCTATTTACCTATTAAACATGCCTTTTTATAAAACAACTGTTCTAATAAAAATCTTTCCAATATTGAAAACCAAAGACTATTTTTGAGTGTCTACCTTGTTCCTCTAGCTGTGTAGGGCATAGAGTATAAGTTTCAGGGTCTGCCTTTAAGGAGTTTTTAATTTAGTTGAGGAGATAAATGATTTAAAATGTTTAAATAACAGTTTAAGACAGAAGAAGAGGTGTCTGAGGATAGTTTGTAATTTATTGCCACACAGATGGCACTAGAAGTATTTCATGATTCAGAGAATAGAGATATCAGTTTAGGGTAGGTATAGAATTCTTTATTAAGAACACTGTTTGGATTCATTTGTGATGGATGGATAAGATTTAGAAAGACAAATTCTTACTCTTTTCCTGAGTGGGAGAGTGGCTTGAAAGTAATTGTGGATATAGGAAAGAACATATATAAATAAGGTTGGTCCAGAAACAGTGAGAAAACCAGTTAGACTAGAGCCAAAGGTTGGCATAGAGAAAGTCTAGCACCTTAAAATGATAGAATTAGAAGATGGTTTAAAGGTCACCTAATCTAACCAGCCATCTGGTGCTTTATTTCCCTCTACCACATTCCAGCCAATTTGTCGTCTGCCTTCCAAGAAGGGAAACTCAACTCTAAAGGCAGCTCATTCGGTTTTTTAATTACCTTCACTATTATATCAAAATTACATTTGTATTTCTTAAATTCTATTTGTTGGTCCTGATTCCGTTTAGAATGAGTGTAATATTATTTACATATGAGAGCACCTCACATATTTGAAGACAGCTATCTTGAACCCTTGTATTTCTCTGTAAAAACATCTGACCCTGATTAGGTTTCTTCTTGGCAGGTTTCAGTGTATCTGTATTCTTTGGGCTTTTAAAGAACACTAGAGTATGGTGGTATTACAGCTTCTTTCATCAGATACTATTATGTTTTGGCAGTCACGCCACATTCTTTGTATGTTAATGATTCATATTGAGCTGGCTCTCAGTTAAATATCCCAAAGTTTTTTGTTTTTGTGTTTTTGGCCAATAAGCCATTCTGTGTTTGTGCATTTGTACTAGGGGCCCAAATATAGACCTGTTTTTCCTGTTAACATTTCATCTCACTAGGCTCCACTTAACAACTTTTAGTATATTTTTGAAACCAGATTCTGATATTTGTTATTGTTTTTCAACTTACAGGACCAGTCTATTTGATGAATGTTGTAACTACATATTTATCTATGTCAGTTATTGCAATGTTAACCAGGGCAGGTGTAAAGAGTCTAATAGTGTACATTTGCTCTCCTCCATTTTTATTATCTGGAATATTTCTCCAGCTTGTCCCAAGGATTTTCATGAGACAGCTTGTTATGTACTTTGTTGAAATTAAATACACCCTGTCAAATCTTCTGCTGCAGTGAAAAAACAAGTCAAATATATATGTTATCATTGTTTTAATAAATAGCTGGTTGAATGTGTGTAACTGATCTCTCTTGATGACTAAACATTGTACTAAATAGACATTAAGCACTTTTCGTTTTTCTTTTTGAAAATTGGAACACTTGCCTGTTTTTAGTCTTTTGGCTGTGACATTCCCCATGATCTCTCAGAAAACAACCTCTGTTGTTCGTTGATCTCATTTGCAAAATTTCCCTAACCTGGGTAATATTTTTCCAGAAAATATAAATTCATTTAGAGCAGTGAGATTCATTCTTGAATTCCTTTATTTATCTTAGTGTTCTACTTTCACTTTACCAAGGTACTTTTTTCTTTAAACCTTCCATTTTTTATTTTTTGTGACAGAGACAGGGAGAGACTGAGAGAGGGACAGATAGGGACAGACAGACAGGAAGGGAGAGAGATGAGAAGTATCAATTATCAGTTATTCGTTGTGGCACCTTAGTTGTTCATTGATTGCTTTCTTGTATGTGCCTTGACCAGGGGGGAGGGGCTACAGCAGACTGAGTGACCCCTTGCTCAAGCCAGTGACCTTGGGCTCAAGCTCGTGAGCTTTTGCTCAAACCAGATGAGCTCATGCTCAAGCTGGCGACCTCAGGGTTTCAAACCTGAGTCCTCCGCATCCCAGTCTGACACTCTTATCCACTGCGCCACTGCCTGGTCAGGCTCCATTTTTTTTTTTTAAGGTTAAGAAGTAATAGTTATTTATTGTAGAAAATTTTTGGTTCTTTCTACTTTAGCAGGCTATATTCTTGAAATGGAAGATCAGAGACAAAGTAGGAAACTATTTCTTTATTCTCTGGACTTTATTAACATTCAACTATCAGCCTCTGTTAATCTTATCTTTTCCTTTTTGTCTGTACTCTAAAAACAATAATTTATTCAATACCTTAGTTAATTTTTATATATTTATTTATTTTTAAAGATTTTATTTATTGATTTTACAGAGAGAGGAGGGGGATGAGAGCGAGAAGTATCAACTCATAATTGCTTCACTTTAGTTCTGTGGTTGCTTGTATGTGCCTTGACCAGGCAAGTCCAGGATTTTGAACTGGCAGTCTCAGCATTCCAGGTTGTTGCTCTATCCACTGCACCACCACAAGCCAGGCATTAGTGCCTTAGTTAATTTTTAAATAAAAAATTTATTTTAGAATAGTTTTAGATTTACAGAAAAGTATCAAATAGAGTTCTTAGAATACCCCACAGCTGGTTTCCCCCACTGTTAACATTTTATATTGCCAGGATATGTTTGTCACAACTAAGAAACCATTATTGGTGTGATATAATTAATTAAACTCCAGCCTTTATTGAGACTTAACTGATATTTCCACTAATGTCCTTTTTGTGTTCCAGGATTTTGTCCAGAAAACCATATTATTTTTAGTATCACGAATCCTTAGTCTTCTCTGATCTGTGAAAGTTTCTTCATCAGTTTTCTTTCTAATGACTTCCATAGTTTTGAGTAGTACTGGTCAGATAGTTTGTAGAATTTTCTCTCAATATGGGTTTGTCTGCAATTTTTCTCATGGTTAGACTGGATTCATGAGTTTTAGGGAATACCACAGATATGTAGTACCCTTCTCATCACATTCTAGAATGGGTACATGTTATCAATGTGACTTATCACTGATAATGTTAACCTTGATCATAGGGCCAAAGTAGTGTTTGCCAGGCTTTTCCACTATAAAGTTACCTTCCTCCTTAAAAAAGGCCTGGGAGCTAGTTGATAGAGTTCAGAAGTTAGCCTCTTGTAGTACAGAACAAGGCAGATGAGGGTGGAGAATGGATCAAGGTTTAGATGCAGACAAAGAACAGCCAGCAAAGTCCACAATTTTTGTCTCTTAGCATCTATTTCTGTTCTTTAGATGAAGAAACTTTTATCTCCAAGATGGAGGAGATATGCCTGACCTGTGGTGGCGCAGTGGATCAAACGTCAACCTGGGCTTGCCTGGTCAAGGCACATATGGGAATTGATGCTTCCTGCTCCTCACTGCCTTCTCTTTCTCTCCCTATCTCTCTCTCTCTCTCTCTCTCTTCTCTAAAATGAATAAATAAAAATAATTAGAAAAAGAGGAGACACAAAATTCCGATTTGGTATTGTATCATTTATGTAGTGATGCCAATTCAGGCATAATAAATACTACTCGAAACCTTAATTGTAGCTGTCCCATCAGTACTTGTCACAGTAGGGGAATTGGGGAAAAAAGAAACACCACAAAGGAAAACTGTCCTAGCCCCTGTGTTTATAGATAGTCACAAAGTCAACATTGAATAATCATAGCATTCTCTGATACTTTTTAGTGCCTCAGGTGTTTTGTTTTGTTGTTCTTTCATTTAAATTTTTTTTTATTTATTGATTTTTGGAGAGAGAGGAAAAGAGAGAGAGAGAAAGACAGGAACATAGATCTGTTCCTGTATGTGCCCTGGCCTGGGCTTATTTTTTCCTTTTTAAACCTGGTGGAGTGGCCCAAACATTACCATGGGATCCAGGTCTTTTGAGGTCCTGTTTTGTTTTTTTTTTTTACAGGGACAGAGAGAGAGTCAGAGAGAAGGATAGATAGGGACAGACAGACAGGAACGGAGAGAGAGATGAGAAGCATCAATCATCAGTTTTTCATTGCGACACCTTAGTGGTTCATTGATTGCTTTCTCATTATGTGCCTTGACCGCGGGCCTTCAGCAGACCGAGTAACTCCTTGCTCAAGCCAGTGACCTTGGGTCCAAGCTGGTGAGCTTTTTTTTTTTTTTTCTAAAGCCAGATGAGCTGACGCTCAAGCTGGCAACCTCGGGGTCTCGAACCTGGGTCCTCCACATCCCAGTCCAACACTCTATCCACTGTGCCACCACCTGGTCATGCGAGGTCCTGTTTTTTTTGTTTTCCTTTTTTAGTTGCTGCTGTTTCCTGTCAATTTTTAAAATAGGTTATGGGAATACCAAAAATTTCTTCAGTGTCAGTCTTTCTTGTCCTCATTTTGTAACAAACCAGGATCAGTCACCCTGACCAGTCACTCTTCTCTGCATGTTGGTTAAATAGCAGGAGTTAAAAAAATCATCAAGGGCCAGTCTCAGCTCTTTCAGTATAATGGACCTCTGATCGTGTTCCCTGACAGAATATTTTGTTTTTTTTGAGCACTAGCATTCTCTAGACATATTGAACCCAAGACTGTGGAGACAGGAATAAAAAGTTCTATAGGTAGGGTATTAGGTGTGATAGAGAAGGGTTACTTCTATCTCCACCCTTTGATTTGCAGACTTAGCCATGAAGTAATGGCATCCTATTGATCATCAGCATGGACAACAGCACCCCTCATATAAGGTGTTATCCCCTGGCTGGTGCTGTTCCTTGAATGGCATTCTGCTGTTCTGTTAAGCCACCTCCTTTCAGATGAAGAGCTACTTGGTTAAACCCAAGCAAGTTTTGTGGGATTAGACCTAGTGCCATATTTCTTCCAGATGGGCTGGAATTAGGGTGAATGAGGCACTCACCTTGGGTAAAAAAACTTAAGGGAGTGCCAAAGAACAGTAATCAAGATAAATACTAATTTAGCCTGACCTTTGGTGGTATAGTAGATAAAGTGTCCACCTAGAATGCTGAGGTCAACAGTTCGAAACCCTGGGCTTGCCTGGTCAAGGCACATACAAGAAGCAACTAAGTTGATGTTTTCTGCTGCTACCCCCTCATCGTCTCTCTCTTCTCTCCAAAAATCAGAAAAATCTAGAAAAAAAACTTATTAACAACAACAAAAAAAGAGACATACCAATTTAATGCAATATATATATATATTTTTGTATTTTTCTGAAGCTGGAAACGGGGAGAGACAGTCAGACAGACTCCCGCATGCGCCCGACTGGGATCCACCTGGCACACCCACCAGGGGGCGATGCTCTGCCCTCCAGGGGGTGATGCTCTGCCCCTCCGAGGCGTCGCTCTGTTGCGACCAGAGCCACTCTAGCGCCTGGGGCAAAGACCAAGGAGCCATCCCCAGCGCCCGGGCCATCTTTGCTCCAATAGAGCCTCGCTGCGGGAGGGGAAGAGAGAGACAGAGAGGAAGGAGAGGGGGAGGGGTGGAGAAGCAGATGGGTGTTTCTCCTGTGTGCCCTTGCCGGGAATCGAACCTGGGACTTCTGCACGCCAGGCCGACGCTCTACCACTGAGCCAACCGGCCAGGGCCTAATGCAATATTTTAAACAATCAAAATTAAAGCAAAATTTTCATGATGAAGAAGATGCCAACATTTTAAATAAAGACAGGATCTAACAGTGTCATTATGCATCATGTCAGATCCAGAGGCAAAAGGAAGACTATTTACCCTATAATCATGTTTCCGAGTTTATTTTATTTTATTTTTATTTTATTTTATCTTTTTTATTATTTTTTATTTTTTTTATTCAGTGGAGGGGAGGCAGAGATGGACTCCTGCAAGCACCCGACTGGGGTCCACCCAGCAGGCCCACTAGGAGGCA